>NC_140581.1:441630932-442230932 GCF_964204655.1 Triturus cristatus | reverse complement strand
TTCCACGGGATCTTGTTAAATCGAGCCGAGAGAAAGGAAAAAAGATCTGCATTGGGGGAGAATTTCGCAGCCGACTGCAAACATTGGGTGGTCCTAGGGGAGATTTCACAAGCTGCCTGCTCACAGTAAAACAGGTCTGCTATTGACACAAATGTATGTCGAGACTTTCCACAAAGAATAGAAGCACTGTATAGGTCATGGGAAAAGGAAAACGGGGGTGGGGGCGGTGAGGAGGAGAGGGAGGGGCACACCTCAAGCGGGAGCCGTGCTGGTCATAACATGGGAATGAAGCCTCCCCAACAGGCGCTCATATTACCTCTGAAACTTGCTAAATATAAACGGACTCATCGCTCCAGCAAACAATGCACGTGTCGCACAAGGGCGTATCTTGCATAGTTCCGCACTGTGCGTTTTATAGAATGTGACGGCAGACTGTGTTTAGTCACCTGAGCATCCACTTACATTGCTACATGCTGCAATTAGTCGAAGGCAGTGCATGGTTGGCAGCAGAATGCATTCTATCTGTCAAGAAGGAGCTTACTCCCGACTTAATCACCCTCTGAGCCCTGGGACAGCCCAGTGAGCGCCCTGAGCAGTGACCGGCCTACCCTGTTTATAAGGTTCAGATAAGGGCAGGCTGCGGGCAGGCTGCGCTAAGATTTACATCTTTTAAAGGTGATAAAGTAAGAACCACCGACAATGGTGACAGTTATTAAAGATACGGGTGCAGGGCCTGCGTCATATGAAAGTTTGAGGTTGATCCTATTTCGGCATCTAGTGGTGATCAACATGGAGAGAGGTAACTTTTATCTACTCCACTAATTTTAACGCATTAAACGCCCGTTCCCCCCGAAGGCCTCCAACAAATGCATTCCTTAACATTAAGATTGGGAATACTCTTGGTATATATGGGAAGCGGAGGTCTGAACTACCCTAATATTTGCCCATGAGTGAAATATCTCTGGAAGTGGGTATTGTCTTACGGATAAGAAAGGGTAACTTGACCGCCCAGAAATGGTAACCTACGGGACCTGTGGACATATAGCTCTCACAATTAATCCACATATTTTTGTGTATATAAACTGCGAAAAAAAAATACAACAGCGCATGTAGTGTTCCTTTTGTTTGGTGTGTTTTTTCATTCAAACATGATGTCCTGAAACCACTTTGAGAGAGCTCCGAGGTAGCAGGAGATTGAGCGTTAAAAAACGTGAAATATTACCCATGTAAGATGTACTTTTGCGGGTAACCCCTTCAAAATTGCTCTCTAACAGGGCCATACCCAGGTAGGTTCAGGCCGCCCCCCACCAGCAGTGTAGAGGATAGCTGTTGTGGGTGCAAGAAAGTAGAGCAATGGTTTGCATAGCAAGATGCATATACGCAGCACACTGGAGGGCGGCTCTTCAGAAAATGAGAAACTCTTAAGTGCCAGAGCAGCTTCTAAATCCTATTGTTCCCTTTTATTCAAAATAGTTGAGCTTTTGCACAACAGAAAGCCATTGTAAGCTCGTGTTCTCTATTTACTTATGGATGGACCAGAAAAAAACGGGCTGCGCTGCCTTTCCCGGTTATAAATGGCCTTCTTTGAAATTGCTTTCTGTCCCTACTCATGCTGCACACGTAAAGGGCCTAAGTGCGCCCCACCTCAGAAGAGCCATCCACTCCTCACAAACAAATGTGGTCGGGCGCTGCAGCCCCTCCCTTCGCTACAGGGACGGCAGGAGCTGGCCACCACCGCCTTGAAGGGTTGTTTCATCACAGATCATAGAAGCAAACTGCCCCTCGTAGGGGGGCTCTCTATGTCGCTTCTATCGCGCAAGCTACGCCAGCTTTTCTGGACAGCTTCAAGAGAAGGAACGGGCACGTGCTTTTACCCCAATGTCGCGCGCTGCTATGAAAACCCCAAACCAAAGTGTCAGCAGCCCCACTTTCCGGGCTTGTCTGACCCTAGAGCACACGGTGTCTGATCAAACTCTAGCGAAGGGAAGAACAACCGTAAATTGTATGGACCACTCTCTCTCTTTAAAGCTATGTACCTTAGACGTGCAGTAAGTATATGCACCAGAAAGTATAGCACCCTTAGAGAGGGAAAAAAGCCCTCTCCTCTTCAGATGCCAGCACTCACTCTGCATGTTCAGACAAAACAGCTCCATGTGATACTCCAAAATCTCCACAGGTTAGGTAGGAGGTTATGAATAGTGAAAGAGAACAGGAATGCATTTGACCCATGTGTCCCATGTAGGCGAGTGTGGCTAGTAGTTGCTGCTTGTAGGGCCATGAGATTGCAGCCTCACTAGAAACCTCAAATATCATCCAAAGTCTCGCTAAGTAAATATTCGTTCTTTCGAGTTTAGCCCTCATTACGGGACATAACCTGTGAATTCTGGCGCCAATCGCGCAAAAATCTGCTTGTTGGGGTATTTACAGGGCCTTTTCCCTTCGATAAATGTCAGCAGATTCGACATGCCAATATTTAAATGGGGTACGCAGACTTTATTAAACCCAGTAATAAGCTCTGACCCACTGGTAACTGCAGCACCAACGGCAAACAGGAGTTTGTGCAGGATTATAATTACAGAGGAATTTGTAATCCGTGCATTAGGTGTCTCTAGGGTTTCAGTACATTGAGTCCTGAATAGAAGTGCCCATTACAAACAAAAGTTTGTACAGGGATCAGAAGTGGGTTGTGTGGCAATTACCTCGTTTTCGCACTCACAAAGGAGACCTCGGCAGCTGTAAACGGGCCTCGCCTGCTTAGAATCCCTCTGTGAATTCCCAGCAGGCACAACAACAAGCATTTACAATGCAACGGTCTCGGCATTGTTAAAGTTAGAGCTATTGGCATTGCTCATGACATTATTTTTGTTTATGTTTTTAAAACCTGTAAAGAAACGGCATTGTTATTTACAATGTCAATAGCTTAATCTGTGTGTGGGTGCAAATGCAATAGGTCTCGCATTTGAGAGTGATTAAGCTATTGACATTGTAAATAACAATGCCGTTTCTTTAAATGTTTTAAAAACAAAAACGTAAACAAAAATAATGTCATGAGCAATGCCAAAAGCTCTAACTTTACCAATGCCGAGACCATTGCATTGTAAATGCTTGTTGAGGCTTATTTTTGGGTTTGTGGTAAGTTGACAATTTATTTTTGGTGGATATTTATGAAGTCATTGAAAAGATAAACGGAAGTTTGCCCCTTACATGAAAGGATGGAAAAATCATTAGCATTATGTTATTGACAGTGCTTAATTTTATATTTAGATTCAAATGTATTAAGATTGACTAATAAACGGTTTTTCAGCTCTGTCACTCTTCTAAGGGATTTGTAAGTTGCCTTTCAGTCAAGGTTTTTTATACATAATGAAGTAGATCATGAAGTAGCGACAGTGCGTTTCGCTTGGTCCCACAATATGCACTAGATTTCTCAAGGCATAGTGTAATAAAAAAGTTTAAATCACATTTGGCCCCAAGTTATATTGTCAGATTGGAACTACGGTGGGCTCATTCAGTATGCATTTCAGGTCCATCTCCCTCAGGTTCCCGATCTGTCTTGCAGTCAAAAGCAACCTTAATAACATTATTAAAAATATAAAAAAATATTATAAATCAGTTTGTCTACTTGCACAAACGGTCAGTCATCTTAGTAACCATGACTCTAAAATGTGCTTAATGGGAGGTGCCAGAGAGCTGGCTTGCAAAATGGCCACGCTGGAGTTAGGCTCATGCAGTTGGAGGAAAAATCCAACATAATCCCTATAAATTATGCTGAAACATGTAAGCTGTGAAAATGCTGGCTTTAGAAGGCTCCTAAATATATGTAGAGGTGGAAGCAAGGTAACCGATTACTGCGTTTGTGGACAAGATAAAATTGCGATGTTGCCTTTCAATAAACAATGGTATTTGGGCTGGAGTAACTTGAGATGTCCACAAAATCACACAGCTGTTGCTGTACTCCTGAAGTATCCACGCGGAGAAGGAAGATGGGCTCACACAGACAAAACCTGACATGGTTGGCGAATCAGCGGTGAACGGACAGCCACACAATGAGCGGAGAAGCGAAGCCTGCACGTAGGGGCTATTCTCTCCATTACTCGCGGGATAATAACTGGAAGCGTGGGGAGAAGAAACGAGGCCGGGTAAGAGACATGGGTAATACAATGAAGGGAAACCAGACTACAATGAGGGCTGCTTGCTGTCCGGGCCGCTTGTTAGGAGGCTCCTGAAACTAAAAGTCCCCTATCCAATATAATGACCAATGTACCCTGACCCTTTGTATAAGAGCCCCAGTAAACTAAGAAATCCTTCACACCTAGGCCCCCTTCATTCTCTAAGAAAGAAGACTCCTAAAATAAAACAACCGGATTTAGCTAGTGGATATGTCTGTCCGCGAGAAGCCTACCACCCTCCCCTCTCCCCACTCACCTGCACCTATATAGTGCGGGTATAGGCTGGACCCTGACCCAATAAACAACACTTGTGTGGTGAGAGCAAAGACAAAGCTAAACTCCTAGGTAAATTGGGAGCTTGGGCTGATAAATATAAAAATGTTAATTAGAGAAGCAAAACAAAGTCCCAAAACAAAGTCCAGGCACAAGGCAGGCATGCAGCTCATTAAAAGACAGACCTGTTTTATATTATCAGCTGGACAGGCATGCATATGCACACGGTTAAGCAACTTCAGAAACACTGGCCATCCCTCTGGTCCAATTGCAGTGCTGACTGAGCTGTGGAAGCATCCGGAGCCTACAGGGCAATCCAAAGGAATTCCAGACTGTCCCGCATACAAAAGGTATAGAAATGGGAAAATCCGTTGCCAAGCAGCTGAAGCTGCAATTTGTACCCAGGCTCGGTTCTAGAGCTGCAGGCTCAGAAAACACTGCTGAAGATGATTAGGAAGGCCCACAAGACGCATGCGAAGGGTACGCAGATAGAAGAACGGTCCTCTGGACAGTATAAGTAAATCTTATGTCAATAGACAGCAAAGTGGATGCCTTAAACGCATGTATGTATTTATTTTATTTTTATAAAACCTTTATTTAAAGACTTTCAGATTAACAGTACAGAAAGAGAAGATACTGATGACAAGGTATGGGCATCACTTTGTATATCAAAAGATTGCATGACTTGTATGAGTGAAGAACATTCCAATGTGAGATAGTGGAGGCGGGTAAGAAAGCAGACCATTGTTAAGAAAGCAGAAAAAGGGTCACTGCGGACAGGAAAGATGGGATGCTGTGTGAAAGAGCACATGTCAGTGCCCTGACTGGAACTGTCCGAGGGTGGCATAGGAAGCGCCTGAGGGGTGGTAGAGGAGAAGTCTGAATTCAATGTGAGGAGGAATAGTCTAAGAGGCTGCCAAATATCTTTAGGGCGGGCTGTGGGAGGTTGTAAAGAAGAGTACACTTCACTCGTCAGGTTGCAGTAGATCATGCTGTGAAGCCAGGCCTTAGCAGTGGGATGCACACAGCTACACCAGTGGAGCGCGATCTCCTGTTTGGCTAGAAGAAGTTCAATGGCAGTAAATCTGCAGCTTGTTATGGGAATAGGGGAGACATTGCCCAGGAGGGTTTGAACGGAGATGGGACAACTGGCATGGAGATCATCTTAGAGAGGACCTGGAATATTTCTGTCCAGTATGTATCTACCAGGAGGCAAGTCCAGGTTAGATGTGAAAATCTGCATCAGGGCCTCAGCATTTAGGGCACTGGATAGATCTGGAGGGGTCTATACGGGATAGTCCGCTGGGGTCACAGAGGCTCTATGTGGGAAACTAAAATGTAGGAGCTTGTGTTGGTGATTGGGGGAGACCATTTTAGACTGTGTGCTGCAGAAGGCCCAATCCTTGTCAGGTAGGGGGGTGTCCAAGGTCCTTCTCCTACCGTTCCCGTATCCTGTCTACGTGGGCACTTTTAAGAGATGTACAGACACGGGAGAACTTGGTGATGAGATTTGACCCGTCTGGGTCCAGTATCAAGAGGCTGAGCGGAGTGAATTTGTCAGGAGTGAGTGGGTAGGAAGGGATGCAGGATGTTGAGAATAAATCTGTACATGAAGGAGGTGTCTGTGTGCTGAGTCGATATTGTGGATAGTCCTGTCCTCCAAAGGAGTGGAGGTCATATTTATGTAGAGTGCGCTGCTTTCGTTTTTCAGATGTGAGTGGGAGCCATGGATTCGGTATAAGGGCAAGTTTCGGTGAATATAAGAAGTTGTAGCCCAGTGTGCCAGACACATGTATGGATAACCTATATCACAAACAGGAGAAGTGCAGCGCACTGCTGCAGGAAGCAGAGCAAAGAATTAAAAAAAAAACCAAAAAAAAAACGAGAATGATATTCATGCCAAAGGAGAAACACTGCTAAATACGTAAAAGTGCAGTGTGTGATTGCAGCCAGAAATTCAGACTTTTAGGCTCGGTCGCAACACAGTAACATCTGCAATTCTGTGAGTCCTCGAATCCACCAGCAGGGGCAAAATGGAAGACTATATAGAAAAAAAGCTACTATCTACTTTTGCCCAAGAAGCATTCTTGGAGCACCTGGTGGTAGAACCCATCCTACGATAACAGGTCACCAGGAAATCATCCCCCAAACATCCTTCACCTCACCACCCCACCTCAAGACAGGGACACAGCGCTCAGACACGCGCAGGGGAAGGTAGCATAACTTTCGAGGGAATATCGCTCTTTCCAGATTTTACAGTAACTGTGCAAGAGGCAACACGGAAATTTCTATCGGTGTAGAAACAACTCCTAAAAGAGAACATGCAGTATGCCTTGTTATACCATGCATGGTGAAAATGGTATCGTAAGGCAAACTGCATATGTCCAGGTGGGAGAGGTCTAAAGCCCAAATGCTTGAGTCCAGTGTACGAATCCTATTCAAAGCAATATGCCTGTCTGTGGCTGGTGTGCTCCCTCTGGTGATGCAGGTATCGTTTAAGGCTGTACTAGTAATTGTTAAAAGCTGGGCTGGAAAGCCAGTGAATTAGCTGTATAAGCGCAGCAAACATGACACGCCTGGGTGGGTGGGTTGGGGGGGCGAGGGGGGGATAATTGGGTATAGTTTCATAGGGTTTGTAGAATTGAAATATGAAAGTAATAATTGCCCCGTTCTTGAGCAGAGTATGGCTACTAGAGTAGTAGACTGCTGACCATACATAGATAGGGTGCGCCACTTGATGCCTTATTATGGTTGAATGATTCATTCATTAGATTGTCAGTATTAAAATGGGATGCATGAATCTAGAACTGTACTGATGTAATGTGATATTGCTTGTCTAAAAACCTAATAAAAGTTAGTTAAAAAATAAATAAATAAGGCAAACCACATATGGTCACCCCTACGGTGGATAAGAAATATAAACCTTCTCCCTCAGACCCCGCATTCATCAAGGGACAACTTCCTTCAGACTCTCACGTGGTCCATATGTCCCATAGACACCACTACCAGAAAACTGGGCCACAAGCTTGTTTCTAGGGGCGAAGCTCCTTTTCAACTCCTACATTTGCTGTACCCTGGATGTCACTGACACTGAAGTGCGCTCTATCAACTCCAGCGTCCTTATTCCCACAATGCCTGGCTGCATGCCTCTGGCTTTAAGCTAGAGGTACAGCAGCATCTGCTCAACCTGCCTTTCGATGGGTAGCACCTCTTCAAACCAGATGCTCGGAAAAATAGACAAGGAAACCGATACCGTGAAGGCTATGGGGACACTACAAAGGCCTACTCACCAGGGCACCTTTCAGAGGTCTCAGTACAGAGAGGGGCCAAGACCACCTCCCCCAAAGCCACTACATCCTATCGAAGACTGCAGTGACTGCAGATACCTGCACTGAGCTATTCAAGGGGAGACTATAGTGGGAACCTCTCTTGTGGTAGAGGAAAAGGCGGAACGGCTAAGAGCGTTCCCTCTGCCAAACGGTGACTCACGCCCCTTACCCTCCAATGACACTACACCTGTCGGGAAAAGACTTCATGATTTTCTGTCACGGTGATAGATCACCTCTGATCCGTGCGTTCTCTTCATCGTAGGGCAGAGCTACTCTCTAGCACTCACTGCCACCCCTCCAGACACACCCTCTTCCAAGAACATCAGCACCTCCTTCAAGAGGAAGCAAATGTTCTCGCTTGCAAGGTGACCATAGATCCTGTGCAACAAACCAATGTGGCAAATGAGTTTACTCCCTGTACTTATCTCCAACAAGGATGACCTATACTCAACCTCAGGCCCCTTAACAAATACAGCCTATCAGAGCACTTCTACATCATCTCTCTCCAGTATGTTATCCCTCTACTAGAGCAAGGCTACTTCATGACCAGAAGGAAGACTACTTTCACATCCCAATCCATCCTGCCGATTTGTGGTAAGTGGCCAGTGGGTTCAGTTCAAAGTGCTACCCTTCGAGCCACCGTAGCCCCCAGGATGTTCATAAAGTGTGTTGCTGTTGTTGCTGACCAACTAAAGAGGAGTGGTATCCACGTTTTCCCTTACCTGGATTACTTGCTGATCAAGAGTGTATATAAATGACGGTGCTTGGCTCATACCCAGGCCACCGTAGACCTCTTGCACGATCTAGAGTTCACCATCAACATAATAAAGTCGCACCTGTAAGAAAGTGGGTTTCTGTTGCAGTAACCTCCCCCTTTTTTGCCTAATAGCTGATGCACTTTTCCTTGTTGTGCCCTGGGCTCCTGCCAACCAGGTGCCCAGGGCCTGTGTTCCTTCCCTAAAAAAACTGCCTAACAGCCAAAACCCAAATTGGCAAACCCTGGCCACATGTCAGCCCCTGGTAAATGGTACCCTAGGTACCCAGGGCCTTGTGACCAGGGAAGGCCTCTAAGTTGTCATTGTGCCACCCTTAGAGGCCCTGTACCCTAACACACACACACTGCTCTTGCAGGCTGAGTGTCTGGATACAAGACAAAACAGAGAGTCGACATGGCACACATCCCTGTGTGCCATGCCCACAACCTACACTGCCCTGGCATACATCAGCCACCCCTCTAGCTGGGTGCCCTATGCCAGTGGTGTGGGCACAGAGGCAGGAGCCCTGTGCCCCTACAGTACCCAGGTCCATTCCTGGTTCCTGTAAGTGCAGTGCTGCCAGCTAAGAGTATATGGTGCTGGGAACTTGTCAGACACGAACTCCACAGCACCATAATGGCAGCACTGAAGACTGAGAAGTTTGATATCAAACTGCTCAGCACATTAAACACACACTGATGCCAGTGTGGGATTTAATGTACCAACCACTCCAGAGGGCATCTTAGAGATGCCCCCTAAAACCTAACCTACAATCCATGTCTGTTCTGAGGCTGCCACACAGCAGACATGTTGCTGGACCCCTGGGTAGGAAAGCCCCTGCTCTCCTGGGTCTGCAACAATGCACATCCTGGGCGAGGTGCTAAATCTCCTCCCCAGGATGAGCAGGGGGAAGCTTCAAAGGCATGCCGCCTCTGTGAGCTTCCCCAGGCCACTGCAACCCCCCACTCTGTCGGGAAGCTTGGCTGGAAACCCCAAATAAGGACAGGGGCTGTGCCAGCCTGCCAACCCCACCCCTCATGTCGGGGAGGCGAGGTGAAGCACATCTCCGGGCTCTCGCCATCTTGAAGATGGGAAGCCCTGCACAATCAGGACTAGGCTCCTGCCCCCCTCCCACAGGAGAGAGGCAGGATAGGGGGTGTACCCACCCCAGGACAGGGACCCATTGGCCTCTGCCCTTCACCTACCTGTAACGCCCCTAAATCTAGTATTTAGGGGCACCCTAAACCTTCCTTCCCCAGATTCCGAAATTACAAGAAGAGCAAGAAGAAAAGAAGACCTGCCCTGCAGCTGCTAAGGAGAGGGAGACACCAACTGCTTTGGTCCCAGCCCTACCGGCCTGTCGACCTCGAACCTGCTCCTGCTCCAAACCCGGCATCTCTTGTGGCCAGCAACCTCAGAAACCCCGGAGGACCTGGCTACCTTTGAACTCTGATCCCCCTGGGACTCCCATGAGTAGAGGCTCTACTCAAAACCTAGCTTTCACCCCTGGCAGCAGCCACCAAACAAGGCCCCCCTATTCCTCATAGGACAACATTGGGCCTAACTCTCTCTGCACCCGGCCGCCCTAGAGCCGCTAAGGGTGAACCAACTGTACCTACCTGACCCTGGGAGACCCCTGAGTCCGTGCCCAGAACCTCAACTCTGCCAGTCGAGTACTTACCCTTAAACCGCAAACTCTATTTTCCTCATAGGGTAACATTAACTGGCTTTTTCCTGAAATTTCTTCTAAGTGTGGACTTTTCAAATCTTCAAATATTCACCAAAAATCAGCCGAGTGACAAAAACGAATTTACTCACCTGCTCTTAGGTGAGCTCCCAGTGCTGGATCTTGGTGCCCAGCACTGACTCTGAAAAATCTTTGCAACTATACTTACCCTTAACTCAATTTTCTTCCATAGGAAACCATTGACTGTTTTTCTGTGAATTTTCTTCTAAGTGTCGATTTCTGCAATCTTTAAATATTCTTCAAAAATCGCATAATATCTGAAAACGTAATTACTTACCTGTTTTGGATAAAGGTTCCAGTACTGAGTCTAGGCACCCAGGACTGGATTACAAAAGTAACGAGAACATACTGTACCTGTAACCTGCATTTTCTTCCATAGGGAATCATTGACTGTTTTCTTTGAAATATTTTCTAAGTGTCAACTTTTAAAATAGCTAAATATTAGTTAAAAGTCATTACAGTACCCAAGTCGACTTTCATCACTTGATTCTGAGAACTGACCCAGGACTGAATCTAGGATCCAGTCCTGGAATTACAAAAGTAATCTAAAAAGTAATCTGTTGCAAATAACTTGAATGTATCATTGAGCTCAATGTATTGTTGTTTAGAAATAGTTGCCTACTGCAACTACTTGTAACTGTTTACTAAAGTCTATTGCATATACAAAAGTATTTATATGAAACATCTCCTGTCGAGAAAGTATATTTTAATTCCAAGTGTTGGTTCTAAAATAAAACAAGCCTATATTTTTTATATATAAACCATTGGCCTAGAGTTCAGTTATTGAGTGTGTGAGACCATTTGCTGACTGAGTGTGTACAACAAATGCTTTACACTGTCCTCTGATGCTGCCTTACTGCTCGACCAAGCTACCACTTTAGAGAGTAAGGTTATATCTAACTTTAACCTCTGTTAAACCCTTGGGGTCTGTGGACTCTGTACACCCTGTACCTATTAAGGAACAGTATATACAGAGCCACTTTCTCACAGCACCTGCAGCCCCTTCAGGTTCAGCCGTTTCTAGGGGCAGTTCATTACTCTGTTACTGGAAAAGCTTATCCAAACCAAGCTTTCCAGTCTTTACTGCCCCCTTTTCAGCCAGATTGCTAAATACTGGCCAAGATAGTCATGCACCTCCTTGGCATGATGGTCTTCTGTATTGTTATAGTTCATGCCAGATTACACATGTCTGTTGCAGGAGTGCCTAGCAGCACAATGGCCACAAGCGGAGGGCCACTTGGGAAGATCTAGTGTTGATTTACTCCAGCATTTATTGCTCTGTGCATTAGTGGAATAGCAGCAATCTGTTGCAGGGCTGGCCCTTCCTCGATCCAGAGCCGCAAGTCAATATCACGTTGGCAGTTTCCCTAAGCAGGTGGGTGGGCATATTTACATGACTTAACCGTTCAGGGCATGTGGGCACCGCATCAAATGGTTCTCCACATCAACCACCTAGAGCTACTGGCTACCTGGTTAGAACTCAGCCTTCTTCTGCCACATTCAGCACAAGGTGATACTTATCTGAACTGACAACACAACCACCATGTACTCCCTCCAAAAACAGGGCAGCATTTACTCACCCCAGTTATCAGCGTTAGCTCAGGGCATTTGGCGTTGGGCACTTCACCACCACATACACTTTCTGGCGGAGTATCTGCCGGGAGTGGATTGCAACTTTGTATACTTGCTCGGCAGGATGCAACAACAAATCCATGAGTGGTAACTCCACCGCAAGTCCTTCTCCTGTACTTCCGTTGTTGGAGGCTTCCAAAATAGATTTCTTTGCCACTATCAAACGCCAAACGCCCAGGCTTCACCTCCAGGTTTGCACACCCTCAGTCCATGCAGTGTCGTAGCTAGACTTTTTGTCACCGTGGCAGTTCCTGTGTTTGCTCCCCCATGATGACCGCAGGTAAGGGGGGTTTGTCCTGCATTTGTTGCCTTGTGACGACCGCAGATAAGAGCAGGGGGGTTTGGGGGGGGGTATGAACAATTGTTACTTACCTGTAAACGGGTGGTTCTCCAGTATTGGTGTCTTTCATAGATTCACATGCTTGCTTGAATATTCCCCGTCGTCGGAGTGGGAGTCCCACGGTAAATAATATAGCAATAAACAAAATATATATATAGTCATAATATACAGCCTTAAAATATATATATATATATATATATATATATATATATATATATATATAATCATCTAAGACAGAGATATAAATAGGTAATAACATCAAGAATGTCCCTATATGAAATCTGTATAGAGATACATATAAAGAGAAAAAAGACATTCGCAGTCTATCTCTGTCATTATGTTAGTCCAAACTACGGCCAATCAGGCACCAGCTCCTCTCCAGAACCTTCTCCTCAGAGCTCCTCACCTCAGATTTTCGTAGCACCAAAGTGACTTTTAGAGTGTATGAGGAGAAGAGAGCCTCTGAAGGGTGGAGGGAGGGTCGCATGTGAATCTATGAAAGACACCAATACTGGAGAACCACCTGTTTACAGGTAAGAAACAATTGTTCTTCTCCAGTATTGGGGTGTCTTTGATAGATTCACATGCTTGAATATAGAATAGCTAGCAGTAACAACTACCATTGTTTCCATAATCACAAAGAGCTGAAATTGTAATGACAATCAATATCCTTATGTATATGATATATCTGAAAATCTATATCAGCGTAAATGAACCATTCTTTCAACTGTAAATGGAAACAATATGGAGGAGGGAAGGAAGAGGCTCACCTTATTTAAAAAGATTGCGAAGCACTGCCTGCCCAACTGCAGCATCTTCTTCGTTTAAAGTTGCCAAGCAATAGTGTCTTGTAAACGTATGTCCGCTCGACCACGTAGCTGCTCTGCAGATCTGATGGAAAGGCACTCCAGCAAATAAGGCGGTTGAAGATGACATTGCTCTAGTGGAGTGAGCTCTCACTGGTGACTGCAAAGGCTTGTTTGCCTTTTGATGGCAGAAGACGATGGCAGCTGAAACCCAACGTGCAATAGTTGGTTTAGTAACTGGACGTCCCTTGTGAAAGCGTCCATAAGCTATGAAGAGCTGATCAGATTTTCGAAAAGAAGCTGTTCTGCTGATGTAGAACTTTAAACATCGTTTCACATCCAGGGAATGTTATCTTTGCTCCGCAGGAGTTTGAGGATTAGCAAAGAAAGTTTTTAAAATCACTGGTTCGTTAATATTAAAGTCTGAAGGCACCTTCGGCAAGAATGTTGGATTTGTACGCAATACTACAGAATCTGGTTTGAACTGTAGGAAAGGTGGATTTTTGCAGCGTGAATCTTTCTGGATTCACTATGCTGTCCATTATTCCGCGATCTTGTGGTTGGGTCCGGATTCGTAGTCTTTTCTTTGTTTTTTTTTTTTTTGTAGCCCAGGTGGGCGTCGACGTCCACCATTTGGTGCACCTCCCGTGACGTCGTCGTGCTTCCTGCGGAAGTCCCACCTTTGGGGCGCCATCTTCAGATTCTTTTTTCCGCCGTTGGGTCTGGATCGTCATCGGGAAGCTCCAGAATTACACTCGAAGGAAGAAGGAAGAAAAGCGAGTTTCGTCGATAGAAACACTAGAAGATATCAGGAAAGGAAAAGATTTCATCAGGAGCGCGAAGAAAGGAGGACCAGCGCCCTTTTTCTTCGACGGCCTTGGAGAATGCACGCTCAGAGACCCTGAGCGCAATGGACAAGACGCCATTCAAGTTCTGCCCAAACTGCCACCACAAGTTCGCGCAGAAAGACCAGCATCCGGTCTGCAACCTCTGCCTACCGGTCGATCACCAGAGTATCGACTGCAACGCCTGCTCAGCCTTCGCGCCGAAGACACTCAGGGTGAGAGTGCGGCAGAGAAGGGCCAACGCCAGCATGGATGGCAAGGGGAAGCCCCCGACGCTCTACGCTCTGGGCCTCTCCTCGGACGACGAGGACAACGACGCCGAGACAGCCGAAAACTTCACGGTCGTAGAGACCGACAAGAAAAAAGAAGACGAGGTAAGAGAATCGTCGAGCGCGAAACAGAAAGTACCTCGACAACACGAGGGTGACTCGAGAAAATCTGAGTCTAAGTCCACGAAGGGAGCCCCGGCGCCGAAAACTTCGACGTCCAAAGGGGGAACCACGGACAAGAGGCCGAGCGGATCCTTAGATAAGGACTCCCTGGTGCCGAAAGACGCCGAAAGGCAAGGGTCGTCGAAAGCATCCCATGAAACGGGCCGATCGACGCAGAAAGAACGTTCGACGTCGACGCAAGTTTCATCGAAAAGAACCGCGGTCGACGCCGAAAGCATCTCCGAGATGGAGAAAAAGAAGAGGCGGCTCGAGGCCGAAATGGAGAACATCCTTCAAAGAAAGAAGGAGTTCGACGCCAGAATGAAGGAATTCAAGATTCCAACGGTTCCATCAGCGGACGTCGAGGAGGTCGAAGACTAGTTCGACGCCGAAGGGCTGACAAGGGAACTCGAAGAGGAAGAAGAGCCCTATTATGAGGGAGAAGCCGAGGAAGAAGACCAACGGTCGTTCTACGAATCGGCGGCATCTACCAGCAACGACGTCGAATGGCACGATCTCGACACCGAAAACCCGGAGGAGCCCGTGGACACGTACCCTTCGAGGCCTTCGCCACCCGACGACATCGGGGTCTACAATATGGTGGTCAGGAGCGCAGCAATGGCCTTCGGCGTCAAACTCGACGAGGAGAAACCGAAAGCCGATTTTCTCGTCGAGACACTGCTCCCCATCCAGACAAGGAGCCAGTTCCTCCCCATGCTACAAAGCGTGATGAATCAGGGGAGAGAAGCCTTCAAGGAACCTGCGACCTGCCGGTCGATCACGCCCAGGACAGAGAAGAAATATAAGCACTCCTCCCTGGACCCCCCTTACATCAAGGGTAGCGTGACCGCGGACTCCATCATAGCCTCCACGGCCAGGAGAAGGGCCAACGTACCAGCAACTTCGGGCCCACCCCCGGATAAGGAGAGCAGGAGGATTGACCTCACAGGAAGAAAGGTCGAGAGGAACGCCGCAATGCACTGGCGCATGGCGAATTCAAATGCACTCCTCAATAGACACCAATACCAGCACTGGGATGAGATGGGGGAGTTAGTAAAGCACCTCCCCGAAGAATACCGGCAGAGAGCCTCTCACCTGATAGATGAAGGCAAAAACATCGCCAACTCCTGTATAAAGACGGCGTTGGATGGGGCAGAGACTTCAGCAAGACTCATGGCCATAGGGGTCACAGAGAGGAGGCATGCATGGCTAAGAATCTCGGGATTCAAACCGGAAGTGCAGAACAACATCCTTGGCACCCCCTTCAATGGAGAGACACTGTTCGGAGCAACAGTGGACGACAAGCTCACCCAGCTGAAAAAAGAAAACGAGACGGCGAGGTCCATGGGGGCCCTACAGCTGAGGGGAATGAGGCGAGGAAATCCCTCGAGAAGACCCTACGGTAGGGGAGGAAGCCAGCAGGGGACGTCGCACCAGGCGTTCCAACAAAGTCAGCAGGGTGAAGGTCACGGACAAGGCCAGCAGAAGCAAAACTGGCAATATCAACCTCGGGGCCAGTCCTTTCGCGGGAGAGGGAACGGACGTGGCCAAAGGAGGAGAGGGGGCGAACAGCCCTCGACGAAGTGACTCAGCACGCAAGAGGACACCTACCCTCGTCAGGACCCCAAGGGTGAGGCGCAAAAAAGTGTCATCAGGGGGAAGAGAAAATTCAAAAGCCTACGAGCATACGACACCAGTAGGCGGAAGACTGAGGTTCTACCTTCAGGAGTGGCGGCGTATAACCACGGACAAGTGGATACGGAACGTTGTGCAGTACGGGTACTGCGTAGATTTGGAGAAAAGACCTCCAAACAGGAAACCAAGGGGAAGACTGAGATCGGCCCAAGAACTGGCAATACTCAGAGAAGAAACGCGGAAACTCCTGCAAAAGGGAGCCATAGAGACAGTGCCGTTCAGAGAACGCAACAAAGGGGTCTACTCAAACTACTTCGTGGTTCCGAAGGCAGACGGAGACCTCAGACCCATACTAGACCTCCGTTACCTAAACAAGTTCATCAGAACGCAAAGGTTCAAAATGACTTCACTGCAGGAGGTTCTGCCACAGATAAGAGAAGGGGACTTCATGGTCACCGTGGACCTCAAGGATGCCTATCTTCACATCCCAATAAACAGAAGGCACAAGGGCCTTCTAAGATTCAACATCGAACAAGAACACTACCAGCTCACGACCCTGGCCTTCGGATTAAAATCAGCACCAAGGGTCTTTACAAAATGCCTGTCGGCGGTAGCGGCGCACCTACGAAGGCAGGGAATACATGTCTACCCCTACTTGGACGACTGGCTGGTCAAGGCAAACTCACGCGGAAAGTGCGAGAGGCACGCAAAACGCGTAACAGACACCCTCACAAATCTGGGATTCTCGATCCACTGGGGAAAATCGTCGATGGAACCGGAGCAGGTGAAGATTTTCCTGGGGGCAAAGATCAACTCCCGCAACAGTACAGTAGTGCCCAGCGAGAGGAGGACAGAGGCTCTACTGAAGGAGGCGAAGCTCTACCAGAAGGGGCGAGCTCTGACAGTGAGGGCTGTGAGCAAGATGATGGGGATGATGGCGTCCTGTATCCAGCTGGTGCCGAATGTACGCCTGCACATGAGACCATTCCAGGAATGGCTACAACAACAATGGTCACAAGCAAACGGAAGTTGGGAGGATCTAGTGGTTGTTACGCACGCAGTGCAGGAGGAGATAACTTGGTGGAACAGAGACAACATAACAACGGGGAGAAGCCTGACACCACCAATCCCAACAGTGACCATTACCACGGACGCATCGCAGAAGGGATGGGGAGCGCACATGGACAACCTCAGAGTGAGGGGTCTATGGGCCCCAGCAGATGCGGTCCGCCATATCAACTACCTCGAGTTGAAAACAATCCTGCTAGCCCTGAAGGCATTCCAGAGGCACCTGTTCAACAAGAGGGTGTTGGTCCAAACAGACAACACCACGGCGATGTTCTACATCAACAAACCAGGGGGGACACAGTCGTTCCCGCTCTCAGCCCTAGCTCAGGAGATTTGGAGATGGGCCATACCTCTCAGGATAGATCTACTGGCAGTTCACCTACCGGGGAAGGACAATGTGGAGGCAGACTGGCTAAGCAGGCAGACCTCAGCATCACACGAGTGGGAGCTCAATGGCCAGGAAACTGAGAAACTCTTCCGGAGATGGGGGACTCCCACAATAGACCTTTTTGCAACACGCCACAATGCAAAATGCCACAGCTTCGCGTCCAGGCAACCAGATCAGCAATCCAAGGGAAATGCCCTATGGATAAGCTGGTCGAGGACATTTGCCTACGCCTTTCCACCGATACCCCTGTTGCACAGAGTGCTCGACAAGTGCAGAACCAGCAACATGACCCTGATCCTAGTGGCTCCGCAGTGGGCGAGGCAGACATGGTTCTCACAAATTCAGGAAATGGCACAAGGCGACCCATACAGGTTCGAGAGGAGGAAGGACCTGCTCTCAATGCAAAACGGAGAGGTCCTGCACCCAGAGCCAGAGACCCTCAACCTGGCGGCATGGCTCCTGAAGACCTAGAGTTCGCACACCTAAGATTGCCGCCGAGCACGATGCGAGTGCTACGGGAGGCGAGGAAACCAACTACACGAAAATGCTACAGCGCAAAATGGAAGAGGTTCACTGTGTGGTGCCTGAAAAAGGGCCTGCAAAACAGAATGACAAGAGACTCAACAGTACTGAGGTACCTCACACACCTTCTAAAGAGTAACCTCTGCTCGAGCTCACTAAGGGTACACCTAGCGGCCATCGTGGCCTACACCAGAGGTGAAAAAGGTGGAAGTTTCTTCAGCTCGCAGGTGGTGAGGAGATTCATGGAAGGAGCCAAAAGGATGGCCCCCCCGAAAAGGTTGCCGCCGCCGGCATGGAATCTGAATGTGGTCCTGACGGAGCTCATGAAGGCACCGTTTGAACCCATTCACAAGGCCACACTGCAGATGCTGACTATGAAAACAGCCTTTCTGGTGGCCATAACCTCACTACGCAGGGTGAGCGAGCTTCAAGCACTAACGCTGCAGGAACCCTACATTCAGATTCACAAAGATAGAATAGTCCTGAGAACGGACCCACACTTCATGCCCAAGGTAGTGTCGGCGTTCCACATAAATCAGACTATCCAGATACCAAGTTTCTTCCAAAACCAGACTACAAACGCAGAAAAGGCACTGCACACCCTCGATGCCAGAAGAGCGGTGATGCACTACATTGAGAGAACCAAAGAACTCAGGAAGTCGAAACAGCTGTTTGTGTCCTTTGCTACTAGCTTCATGGGTAGACCAGTGACTAAGGGCACCATCGCAAGGTGGATTGCCCTCACTATTCAATTCTGCCACAAACAGGCTGGACAGGAGCTAGCGGAGGGGCCGCAGGCTCACTCCACAAGGAAGAAAGGGGCCACCGTGGCCTTCCTGGCGAACACGCCCATCCAGGACATATGCCTCGCGGCAACTTGGGCATCTGTGCACACGTTCACGAAACACTACTGCGTGGACATTCAGATGAACAAGGAAGCACAGGTTGGACAGAAGGTGCTTCAGCACATTTTCAACGACCAACGCTCATCTACCACCCAGCCGCCACAGAACTAGGAAAACCGCTACAAAGTCTATGCACAGCATAGTGAATCCAGAAAGATTCACGCTGCAAAACGAATAGTTTCTTACCTGTCGGTGTAGTTTTGCAGCTTGAAGATCTTTCTGGATTCACTAGCGAACCCACCCACCTCCGCCAGGAAGATGAGGCTGGAGGAAGAGGGGGTAAAATGGAAAAGATCAAAGAAATGAAAACATACAGATAAAGGGACAAGAAGGATTAATCAATCGCCTAGGGTAAAAAAAAAAAAAAAAAGGAAAGGAAAAAAGAACCCGAAGATGGCGCCCCAAAGGTGGGACTTCCGCAGGAAGCACGACGACGTCACGGGAGGTGCACCAAATGGTGGACGTCGACGCCCACCTGGGCTACAAAAAAAAAAACAAAGAAAAGACTACGAATCCGGACCCAACCACAAGATCGCGGAATAATGCACAGCATAGTGAATCCAGAAAGATCTTCAAGCTGCAAAACTACACCGACAGGTAAACTATTCGTTATTGTAAATGCATGAATGTCACTGACGCGACGTGAAGACGGTAGCGCCAAAAGAAGAGCCACCTTCCATGTTAGATACTTCAATTCAACTTTGTGAATAGGTTCGAACGGTGGTCTCATTAGTTGTGCCAAAACGATGTTAAGATGCCACATCGGAGGAGGGCGTCTAACAGGAGGAAATTTGCGAAACAACCCTTTGAAGAATTAATGGATAATCCTTGAAGAACAAAGTGAAGTCGAACCATCCTGACGGAAACGGGAAATTGCCGCCAGAAAAACTCTCAAGGTTGCATGAGATAGTCCGGAGTTAGCTAAGTGCAAGAAGAACGGTAATAATTGTTCTGGTGTAGAGTGAAACGGGTGAACCCCATTAGATGCACACCAGTGGCAGAATCTTCTCCACTTTAACTTGTACGTTTTTACCGTAGAAGGAGCCCTCGCCTGAGCCAAGATGTCTCTACAGTCCTGTGGAATGTCTAGATGGGCAAATTCTCAGTGCTCAGGTTCCAAGCTGATAAGCTCAGTGAGGAGGGATTCGGATGACAAATTTTCCCTTTGCTCATTGTGAGTAGATCTGCACGAGGATGTAGAAGGATTGGTTCGCATTGGGACAGTAGGAGTAATTCTGAGAACCATGCCTGCCGAGGCCAACGGGGGGGGCTATTAGAAGTAGATGGCAAGGTTGCCTCCGCATCTTCCACAGGACACGAGGTATGAGAGGGATTGGGGGGAAAAGCATAGGCAAACAGATTGTACCAGTTCATCAAAAGGGAATTGCCCCGTGAGCCTTGGTGGGGATGCCAGCTTGCATAGTCTCGGCATTTCCGGTTCTCTGGCGTGGCAAAGAGATCCAGTTGAGGGCGACCCCATCGTCGAAATATCATCTCTAGAGTTGGTTGATGTAACTCCCATTCGTGGGTCGATGAGGAGGACCTGCTCAGGGAATCCGCCAGGATATTGGATACCCCCGGTAGATGAACTGCTGCAATTGTGATGCGATGGTCGAGAGACAAATCCCAGATTGACTGAGCTAGTCGAGACAGTTTCGGAGATTTTGTTCCGCCCTGCTGGTTTATGTAGTGCATGCAGGTTGTGTTGTCTGTCTGTATTAGTACTGTTTCTCCTTGGATTAAAGGAAGAAAGGATTTGAGAGCCAGAAATATAGCCATGAGCTCCAGCCTGTTGATGTGCCAGGCTCTTTGACATATTGTCCATTTCCCTTTTATTGATAAGTCCTCCAAATGAGCACCCCATCCCTCCAGAGAGGCGTCTGTTATTGTCATGTCTGGTATTATTGACAGAAATTAAATGCCTTTTGTTAGATTTAATGGTTGTGTCCACCACTTGAGCGCCGACTTCATGCGATCTGTGACGTTTACAACATCGTTGAAAGAACCCGTAATCTGACGCCATTGAACGTCCAGTTCTTCTTGGACGGGGCGTGTCCGTAATCTGCAATGAGGGATCAAGGCAATGCACAATGATGCCATCCCCAGAAATGACTTTAACAGTCTTACAGAAACGGATC
Source organism: Triturus cristatus (assembly GCF_964204655.1). NCBI lineage: Eukaryota > Metazoa > Chordata > Amphibia > Caudata > Salamandridae > Triturus > Triturus cristatus. Next base: position 442,209,949 of record NC_140581.1, on the reverse strand, counting down.
TTCTTGATCTGATAAGGGTTACCAGTCGGAGAATCCTTTGAAGACGGTCCTGGGAGAGAAGTGCCCTTGCTGACACTGTTTCAAAAGTTGCTCCCAGAAAATTCTTGCGATGAGAAGGCTGTAGATGGGACTTCGTGGTATTTATGGAGACCCCTAAGGCGCAAAACACCTCCTGGCAAAGACGTGTGTGCTGTAGAAGTTGAACCTCCGATTGTGATTTTAGGAGACAGTCGTCCAGATATGGGAAGATCTGAACACCCTGGAGACGTAGGAACGCTACCACAGGAGCTAGCACCTTTGTAAACACTCGAGGGGCCGAGCGTAGACCGAATGGTAATACCATTCGGTATTGGAAACCCTTCCGACCCACTCGAAAGCGTAGAAATTTCCGATGTTGTAGTATGGGGATATGAAATATGCATCTTGGAGGTCGATTGTTGCCATGAAATCTCCCTGTGAGTAAGCGCAAGATCTCTACAAGCGTTAACATACGAAAGGATTGTTTTTTTAGATACTTGTTGAGAGCCCTCCGATCTAGAATGGGCCTCCATTCCCCGTTCTTTTTGGTGATAAGGAAGAATCGGGAATAAAATCCTTTTCCTCTGAGATCTTGGTACTACCTCTATGGCTCCCTTGTGCATTAGAAGTTGAACTTGATGTAACAGTTCCTTGAAATGAGCCGGTGGTGGTCCGGTAGGTGGTGTGGGTGGAGGGAATTCGATGAACTCTAAAGTGTGACCTCTTTCTACAATGTCCAAAACCCAACGGTCCCTGGTTATGGAGGACCATTGAGAAGAGTACAGAGAGATTCGACCTCCAATTTTCTGGGACTGATACAATTCATTGTCTCTTAGGAGTGGAACCCCTGTAAGAGGATTTTCCTCTGTAAGTCTTGGAAGACTGCGGTCGAGAGGATTGCTGTTGGTTATAGGAATAACTGTTGGAACCCTGGTTATATTGTCGATACTGATTGTTTCCTCTTCGAAAATTAGAGGAGGTGCCGCGTCCGCGTGCACCCCGAAAGGGCTGTTTTCGAAATTGCAATGTGCCCAGAGAGCGAGCTGTGTCTGTATCCTTCTTTATCGATTGGAGAGCTTCATCCACATGATCTCCGAATAAAGCCTCTCCGTCATATGCCATGTCTAATATCCGTGCCTGCACTTCCTGACGAAAGGATGTTGAGCGCAACCAACCTTGCCTGCGCAGTGGAAGCCATCGAAGAAAACCTTCGCCCTATAGCATCCAAACGACGTCCATCACGATCAGGTGGTGCAGTGATCGTAGATGCAGGGTTTCTAGCCCGACGTTGCGCTGCCTGTGTGATTACAGAATCTGGCTTTTATTGACCAGTGAGGCACGCTGGCGCTCCTAATGGTGACTTGTACTTTTTCTCTAATCTAGGCACCTGTGCCGGAAGGCTATTTGGTGTCTTCATAATCTTTTTGCCTTCCTCCCAAATGAATTCGATAATAGGGATTGTATGTGTTTGCTTAAAAGGCTGATTTTTAAAATCGTACAGGAAACAATCCTCTTCCTTGTGTTCCGTTGTTAATTTGAACCTTTGGGCTGCCCTATCCATTAACTGGTGAAAACTTGCAATGTCAACAGGTGGTGAGTCACCAGGTATCACCGGAGAGGGAGATGGTGTTTGGGCATGGTAGTCATCCCACTCCGCCATACCATCATCCTCCTCCTCATCATCATCGCCACCATCATCCATAATCTCACCATCTTCCCTGTCCTGAGGAACTTCTTCAGTATCATGAGGAGGTACTGTCCGAGTTGAAGAATGTCGCAGCGGTACTGAAGGTAGTACAATAAAAGGTATTGGAACCGGCACTGGTTCCGATATAGTTGTTGGCACCACTGGAGTAGGCGGAACCACAGACTCTTGTGGTGATAAAGGAAAACGCCGTTTATAATCGTCCACCATGAGTTGAAGATTTGTTATAAGCGACAATGGTAGCGTTGCAGTTTGTCCTTCCGTAGGAATTTCTTCCTGATAAAATCGTTCCTCATCCTCACTAGTATCATCTTGGCATTTTATTATTAAATCCGATGGACTGTGTGCCGTCCCAAATGATTCAGGTAAACCTTCTTCTGCTGAATCCTGATCCGAATCAGTGGCAAACAATGGTGAAGGAAGGTGGGAATCATCCAAAGATATAACCTCACCTGACATATCTTGTCGAGTACTTGGTGGCAAAGGTAACAAAGGCACAGCGGCAAAGGACGCAGTAGACGCTGAAGGCGTGGAAGAAATTTGGTTTTTTAATGACCTCTGCGCAGAAGTCGTCCTTTTAATCCTTATTTTCACCGATGAGACCGCAGTCGACGGGATCTGAGGCATAGAGGCTACTGAAGACATCTTCGTCGACGGAACCATCGTCGACGGAACCATCGTCGACGGAACCATCGTCGACGGAACCATCATCGACGGAACCATCGTCGACGGAACCATCGTCGACGGAACCATCGTCGACGGGATCGGCGTCGACGGAAACGGCGTCGACGGAAACGGCGTCGACGAAGTCGTCGTCGATGGGAACGACGACGAGGTCTTCGTCGACAGAGCACTCGTCAACGGGTCAATCGACGACGTAATCGTCGACGAGGCAGATTTTACCAGCTTCGACGACGACGATGGTAACGTCGACGAGATCTTCTCCTTCGACGACGATGCAATAGGCAATATAGATGATGGTCTTTATAGTACTGATGATCATCGTCGACTACGACAACGTCGATGGAACAGTCGTCGACGATCCTGATGCTGATGTCATCGTCAGAGTCACCGTCGACGAGCAGGAAACTGCGGATTTCGTCGTCGGAAGCCTTGTCGACGATGAAGCCAGTTTTTTGCCAGAAAACTGGGAAGTTGAAGCCTCAGCAGCCTGAGAACTATGAATCGTGGGCGACAAGGCAGTAGCCAAGGAAGAAGACGTGGCAGCTGTCATAGACAGAGACATTTTCTTCTTTTTAAGAAAAGGCGAAGGTAAATCATGTACACTACTGCGTTTTGAGGCTGTGTGGGAACGGCCAGAAGTAAAGCTTTCTACTTCAGAAACCACTTCACCTTTATCTTTCAGTCTCTGGAGCCACAACAAGAGACGGCCTTCCCTGTCTTTCAGAGTTTTTGTAGAAAAGGTTCTACAGAATTTACATTTACCCACTTCATGGTCAGGGTAGAGACAGTAAATACACTTACTGTGTGGATCTTCCGAGAATAAACGTAGTTTTCCACAAGAGGAACAAGTTCTAAACAAAGACTTCTTACTTGAAGACATGCTGAAGAGAAAAAACTGAGCAGAGCTCAGGGAGACTCTGTCACACGACGTGCGGTAGAAAATCTGAGGTGAGGAGCTCTGAGGAGAAGGTTCTGGAGAGGAGCTGGCGCCTGATTGGCCGTAGTTTGGACTAACATAATGACAGAGATAGACTGCGAATGTCTTTTTTCTCTTTCTATGTATCTCTATACAGATTTCATATAGGGACATTCTTGATGTTATTACCTATTTATATCTCTGTCTTAGATGATTACTTATATATATATATATATATATATATATATATATATATATATATGCTATAACTCACGCGACCGCAATCCTCTGCTGATGACGTCAGATATTACATCACTGTATTTAGACACTTATTTACCCATGTCTTCTTCCATTCATTTTTAGCTATACATATATTACAAATATTTTTTTTTCCATCAGTGATGTAATATCTGACGTCATCAGCAGAGGATTGCGGTCGCGTGAGTTATAGTTGCCTGCACTAACTATAACGGGGGAATTTCAATGGTTTTTCACGAGTGAAATGTCCAGCTAACTATAACATGTGTGAAACCTATGGTTTTTTTAAGTGAATTTGCAAGGTTTTTTAAATGCTAATTCCTAACTATAACGTGTGTGAAACCTATGGTTTTTTCAGTGAATTTGTACGGTTTTTTAAATGCTAAGTTATGTATTTGTTTTATTTTTTTAAGGTTTCTCACCGTTCACGTACCGTACGCGCAGGGTGCGCTGCGCGCACCGTGCGCGCGCTGTGGGCGTGCGGTGCGCTTCGCGCACCGCACGCCCACGTCACGCATTTCGCGGAATTTTTCCGTTTCTACCGTACGCGCACGCTACGCGCACTCCGCGATTTTTCGAAAAAAAATTAAAATACATTTTGGCCCTTGGGGGTCCTTCTGGGACCCCCTGACAAAGGCTAGGGGGTCAGGAATTGTCCACCCTGCCCCCTTTTCACGTTCTCCACCTTTGTTTTTCACCCCCTCAGACTGCGAGAGACAAAATGGCGGCCGACACTTCCTGGTTTCGACCGATTCTAATGTTTACGAAGATCAAACAACCAATCAGAATCGCGCTCGCGCCCGGCAGCGTGCGCGTACGGTAAGTTTACCGTACGCGCACGGTAAGTTTACCATACGCGCACGGTGCGCGCTTATAGATATATATATATATGCTTTTAAATGCTATTTTCTCAGGAAATACTGAACAGATTTACACCAGACCTGTAAAAGGCACATCCCTGACCTGAGGACTACCTCTCTGCCAAATTTCAAGTAATTCTGTTCAGCCGTTCGGGCTGTAGCTTGGACTAAAGGTCCTATGGAAAAATGCATGGGGAAATCGCGTTTTGGGACCCCCCCCTTTTTCTCAGCCCCCGCTTGACGAATCCCCCCGAGACTTTCAGGGAAGGAGCGGAGCGCCCCACCTATTTTGAAAATTTCACGAGGATTCGTCAATCGGCGCCAAAGTTATTCCAAATAGAATGTTGCGGATTTCCTATGGAAACACGGTCCTAACTATAACTATCTACTGGCGACTGCCAGTAGATAATATATATATTAGGGCTATATATTATGACTCTATATATATATATATATATATATATATATATATATATATATATATATATATATATTTTGTTTATTGCTATATTATTTACCGTGGGACTCCCACTCTGACGACTGGGAATATTCAAGCAAGCATGTGAATCTATGAAAGACACCCCAATACTGGAGAAATGCCGCTGCTCCCAAAACTTGTGCCGCTCTGCAACACCTCGCCTTACTAGGCTACTGAGTCCATGGGCAATGCACTATGGATGAACTTCTCTTGGATATTTGCCATCGCTTTTCCACCTCTCCTGCTTCTTCCATTTGTGTTTTGGAAGTTTTGGCAAACATCCCTCACTCTGATCCTGATAGCTCCCATTTGGGATAGGCAACCTTGTTTCACCACCCTTCTTGACCTCTTCTTAGTACCCAACGAGAAGCTGCCCAACCAACCAAACCTTCTCACCAAGAACCAGGGCACAGTCAGACTGCCAAACCCCAGGCAGTTCATTCTTGGGATTTCACTCCTGAAGTCCTAGAGTTCGGCTACCTCAATCTCCCTCCTGAGTGTATGACCATTCTCAAGGAGGCTCGCAGACCCACAATGAGAGCCTGCTATGCAGCCAAATGGACAATGTGTCCATTACGGTCTCCTAAAGCACATCGACCCTCTCAAGCCAGCAGTCCAAGATATAGTCTGCTACCTGTTTAATATCCAAATGTCAGCCCTCACCTACATGTCTATCTGGCTGCACTTTTCTGCAGGTAGGTGGCAACAGCAGAACAGGCAACACAAGATTCTTGTTAAGGTCTTTAAGGAAGTACTTAAATGAGTCATTCCACCTGTCCTCATATAGAACTTATATATTGTTGTACATGATAATGGGAGGGGGTGGGCTGGTTGGTAGGAAGCAATCAACAAGAGGGCGGGGGGTAGCAAGACAATGGAGGACGCAAAGGGGTAGGGTGCAAAGGACGATGCTGAGAGTGGTGGCAGGCTGCAAACACGGGCACTCGTAGTGCTATGAACAAAGTAAAAAGGTCATCAATAAAAGGGGAAAAAGGAATCTGAAGATTATGACCAAACAAACTGGCTTCCAGGGTGGGGGTGTGATGTCAGGAGGGGATAGCCAAGGACTCCAAATGTAAGGTAAGTAATCATCTTGTTACAAGTTGGTTACTAATTTCTTCTGTTTGACCAGGTGGAATAACCCGTTCTCCCTAGTATGGTCCTAAGATGCCTTTGTCTTTTAAGTGCCTATAGCTTAGAAACCACTGGTGGCAGTCAATCTTTTTTTTTTTTTTTTTTTTATTACCAGTGGCGAGGTGGGGCCAAATCAAGTCACTGGGCCAACTAGCTCTTGGTCTTTTAGTGTTAGGCATCATTGGCTGAACTCAAGGTTTGAACCTTAGGAACTTTAAAGGCTACAAAATTGATTCCATGACCGCTTTCAGCCACCAGCTTATCTAGACTGTGCCATGAGTGTGAAATCTGACTGTTTGTTAATTGTGAGGCAATAGGAGGGATCTGTCCTGGTTTTACCCGTGGCTATGGGGGTGAACCCCCCCGGACAGTGGAGGGTGACCCAGATGTGAGAGAAAACGGTTTGGGGACCCCTCCTATCACCCTCACGCCTAAAGAATTGTTCAACAGTATGCTTAATGAGTATTGGATGCATGCACCCTTCACCCCCTTCACTGTCCCTTCCCATGCTGGACCATGGATGGAGAGCATTTAATCAGCTTGATACAATTTGTGGGTTGGGGGGGTCATACTATGCTGCTGGAATCGTTCCAAGATATTTTTACGAATCATGACTGTGTTGTAATGTTATATATTGTAAAAATGCTAATAAAGAAATTTAAAACAAATTCTGAGGCAAAAGAAAGGGAATAACAGACATCCGGCATGCACAGGATGGTTATTACCAGTTAGGCTCACTCTTTCATCACCTGCATGAGGATGTTACAAAAAATAAGAGACATAATTGGCTAGATCAATGTGGGCATTACAACAGTATAGTCATTACTAATTCTTTTTTCATTTTATAATTATTTTAATTAAATGTTATCGACATAACAACCGTATTGAAACATGATATGGAGACAGTGTGCTTTTCAAGCATCCGGACAGGGTTACAGAGATTAAAATCACAATACGTAACCGGGGGATTGTAATATTCTTGTTCTCATTCAAAAGTGTCGGTGGGGTACAGATATCTCCTCTGTATGAGTTCCAGGTCCCCGAGACCCTGATCCATTTCTTGGGACACCCTCTGGCTATATAGACTGACTTTTCCCGTAACATGCACCAGTCTAGATCTTCCATCCATTTATCTATTTTGGGTGGCTGGAGGGCCCCCCAGTTTTGTGCTATGTTCCTTTTTGCCATCATTACTGCTAGTGTTGCCCATTGTTTAGTGTAGGAGGTGAGGTCTGTCGGTTCCCAAATGTTCAGAAGGCACCTACGTAACCATTTCTCTTTGAGGGTTTGGAGTGGGTCTTCCATATTATTAATTAGTTTTTTGTAGATCAGGGAGAAGACTTTTTCGGGTAGGTGACAATCCAGTATTCTATCTTCCAAGGGGGAGGCACTGGGGAGGGAGGACTTCCTAGTGAGATGAGTCTGGAGGGCATGTTTGATTTGGAGATCTCTATAGCGTTCAGTGTCCGCCAGGCTATTTTGTTGTTGGAGGGAGGTAAACGAAAGGATTTAATCTATAACCCAAAGATCTTTAATCTGGGAAATTCCTATAAGGTCCCATTTGTCAAAACCCTTGGTTTGCCACAGGTTCCCTAGCTTATTGGCGTTCCACAGGGGTGTTGCCAGGCTAAGTCTTCGGTCCCAGCCCAGATGTTTATTCACCACATGCCATATTTGGACCGAGTGTGCGGTTGGTCCTGTTAGGGGGTATGTACGGGGTCTCGAATAGAGTGCTCTACTGTAATTTCCCCCTGGGAGGAGCCATCTGTCCATGGCGTATCCCGGGTCGTCTGGGCCACCATATGTCCCTTGATTTATGGCTGCTAGTTGGGTCGCCCAATAATACTTTTTAATATCTGGGAGGCTGATGCCACCGTCATACCAATTTAGGGTGAGCTTGGTTAAAGCGATTTGGGGTTTTCTGTCCCGCAAGAGATCTCTTTGAAGAATCTTTACTTCCTGAAAGTATGATTTAGGAACCGGATCCATCGAGTTCTAGAGGGCATAAAGGAAGCGGGGCAGAGCCATCATTTTAAAAAGGGCAGCCTTACCCAGCATCGAGAGGGGCAAATACTTCCAGTTCATTATGTCTCTTTTTAATCTCTGTATTGGTGGCAGGAGGTTATGGGCGAAGCGGAACGTGGGGTTTAATGAAATAAAAATGCCACAGTATCGGAAACCATCCGTCACTATCTGGATCGGGCAGTTCCTCGGGAGGACGGGTGGTCCTCCTTGTAGGGCATAAACAACGGACTTGGTCCAGTTTACGGTGAATCCGGAGTATCTGCCAAACACTGCTAGGTATCTAACAAGCATAGTAAAGAGGCTCTCGGGGAAGTCAGATATAGCAGAATGTCGTCTGCATACATAGATATCTTGTCTTCCCAATCCGGAGACCAACGCATACCGTGAACCACTGGATCTCTGAGGATTCATGCCGCCAGGGGTTCCAGGGCCAGAGCAAATAAAAGCGGGGACAAGGGGCACCCCTGGCATGTACCACGGCTTAATTGAAATGCTGTTGATTTGCGGTTGTTCACCACAAGTTGAGCCATTGGTTTTGAGTATAGTAATCGGATCCAGCTCATAAATTTGGGCCCGACTCCCATCCTGTCGAGTACAGCAAAGAGGTATGGCCACTCCACCATGTCGAACGCCATGGTGGCATCTAAAGGGACCAGTACTGCTGGTTCTTGGATAGTTGTTGCTCTGCCCAATACTCCATGTACTCTACGTAGATTTAAGGCTGTGTTACGATGTGGCATGAAGCCTGACTGGTCAGGATGCACTAGGCCATCTATCACTTTTACCAACCGGATCGCTAATAGTTTTGCGAGGATCGTGGGTTCAGCATTAAGTAGGGATATAGGCCTATATGAGGCACAGCTAGTTTTGCGTTTACCCTCTTTGTGAATGACTACAATGTTGGCTATCCTTTGGTCTATAGGGAGTGCTCCTTTTTCCTTGCTGTCTGTGAAAATTGATCGTAGGTATGGGGCTATCTTATCTGGTCTAAGCTTGTACAGCTCAATTGGTATGCCATTGAGACCCAAGGCTTTCCCCGAATGAATCGCCCGTATCGCCTGATCTATTTCATCATCTGAAAAATCTGATTCAAGATATTCACGATTTTCGTCTGTTAAGGTAGGAAGTGTGATATCGCGGATTAAGTCACAGTTGTCTTCTTCTGTGTACTGCCCTTTCGTGTGGTACACAGTCTGATAATATTTGGCAAACCGTTCAGCGATTTCCTGTGGGTCAGTGATAGGCTCGATGCCCTCCTCGTTTAGCACGGGTACAAGACGGCTGGCCCACTCTTTCCTATCTAACCATGTGATTAACTTTCCCGCCTTATCTCCTTATTCATAAATTCTGCTTTGTGTTTCCCTCCCTTGTGCCCTAGCTCTATCTGTTGCTATGGCTTTGAACTCATCTTGTTTCAGATGCAAGAGGTGCAATTTCTCAGGAGTTACTGTCAGCTATCACTCTTCTTCCAATCGAAGTATTTCGTCTTCTGCCTGTACCATGTCTTTCTGTTTGTCTTTTTTCTTGCCTGCGATCAGGGATAAGGCTTGCCCGCGAATTACCGGATTGTAGGCTTCCCATAACGTTTGGGCTGAATCTACCATACTTTTGTTTTCATGGAAGTAGTGTTCTGTGGCCTGAATTATTTTCTTTCGGGTGTCTGGGTCTCGGAAATACCACGGATTAATGGGAGCGACTCTCCCAGCATTCATTTGGCCCAGGACCACATGTATCCAGATGGGTGAGTGATCAGAGATACCCCTGCCTAAGTGGTGGATCTCTCGAATATCGAGTGCCTGTGACGCTGGATCTAGGATATAATCTACGCGCGAGAGGCTGCGATGGGCACTTGACAAGCAGGTGTATCGGACCCTATCCGGGTTGTGTACCCTCCACCCATCCACTAGTCCCATGGCCTCAAAGTCAGGCAGCCACCGCTGTGCAGGTCTAATGTCCCGTGGGGGGGGGGGGGGGGGGGGGGGGGGTGACGATCTACTGCTCCAGACACTACTGCGTTAGAGTCCCCTCCCACCATGAGGAGTCCCTCTGGGAGTGACAATAGGATCCTACCCAGGTCTTTAAACGTATCCCTCTGAAAACCAGGGGGAACGTACACTGAGACAAATGTGAGGACCCTACCCTCCCAGAGACTCCTATGTATCTACTCTGGTTATTGGACCATGTGGATTGTATTGCGAAAGGGAACGAGTTTTTGATTAAGATGCCCACTCCTCGTGACCCGGTTGTGAAGCCTGCATGTGCCGCTAGTTTATATCCTCCCCTGTTCATTGCCTTACATGTGTTCCCAACTAGATGTGTCTCTTGTAAGAGGATGACGTCCGGGGCCTGTCTCTTGATGTATTGATTAACCATGCTACGTTTTAACTTATCGCCAAGCCCATTACCTTTCCAACTGAGGACTCTAACCCCCGTATCCCACTGCGTACCCATCTGGACTCATGTAATTGTACTGCTCCTGTACTGCATTACATTTAGGTGTTGTTGATGGAACAATTATTACATTAAATTCAAAACTATGAAAACCCTTCCCACCCCCCCCCCCCCCCCCCCACCCCCGCGTCCCTGCACTCTGGGCTTCAAACTGCCCATGATCCAACTTGCAGAGTGTCTGTCGCCCCACAAGTTAACTAAATGTAGAAAAGTGGGGTACCTGGTGCCCCCCCCCCCTCCCTTTTTTGTTGTCTTTATTAAGTTTTATAATCAAACCAAAGAGAAAACCAGTGACAAAAATAAAAAACTTCAATCAATAATAAGACATAATAAAACTAAGTTACAAAACAAATAATTCAATATAAAGGAATACTGACTAAAATTCAATTAACCGAAAAGAAAAAAAAAAAAGGCAGTGACAATCTACGTGGAAGGACAGATCATAAAGTTACTGACAGTCTTATGGAGGACATAAGCCTTTGGAAGGAAATGGTACATTGGTCTCTATACGATCGTGTGTATTCAGGAGGAACAGTACACAATAGATATTATATAGACTCCAGAAGTTTTTAGGTCGACTTCTAGGGGGAAGTAGTTCACTATACAATTCTGTTTGCGTTCCGCAGAACAGCATATCCGTAGACCATTGTGTTAGGGAGGGAGGGGGGCCACGTGTGAGAAAGTGCCATCTTTCTTGCATGGTATGCCCCCACATTTTGCTGAATGTGCTTTGACTGGGTGTGCCCTGGACTCCTGCCAATCCGGTGCCCAGGGCCTATGTTCTTTTCCCTAAACACACAAAACCCAAATTGGCAAACCCTGGCCACATGTCAGCCCCTGGTAAATGGTACCCTAGGTACCCAGGGCCTTGTGACCCACACACACACTGCCCTTGCAGGCTGGGTGTCTGGGTGCAAGACAAAAGAGAGTCGACATGGCACACATCCCTGTGTGCCATGCCCATCACCTACACTGCCATGGCATATATCAGCCACCCCTCTAGCTGGGTGCCCTATGCCAATGGTGTGGGCACAGGAGCAGGAGCCCTGTGCCCCTACCGTACCCAGGTCCATTCCTGAGCACTGTAAGTGCAGTGCTGCCATTTAAGAGTACATGGTGCTGAGAGCTCGTCAAACACGAACTCCACAGCACCATAATGGCAACACTGAAGACTGAGAAGTTTGGTATCAAACTGCTCATCGCATTAAACCCACACTGATGCCAGTGTGGGATTTAATGTACCAACCACCCCAGAGGGCATCTTAGAGATGCCCCCTAAAACCTAACCTACAATCCACGTCTGTTCTGAGGCTGCCTAGGCTGCCACACAGCAGACATGTTGCTGGACCCCTGGGTAGGAGAGCCCCTGCTCTCCTGGGCCTGCAACAATGCCCATCCTGGGCGAGGTGCTAAATCTCCTCCCCCAGGATGGGCAGGGGGAAGCTTCAAAGGCATGCCGCCTCTGTGAGCTTCCCCAGGCCACTGCAACCCCCCACTCTGGCGGGAAGCTTGGCCGGAAACCTCAAATAAGGACAGGGGATGTGCCAGCCTGCCAACCCCACGCCTCAGGTGGGGGAGGCGAGGTGAAGCACATCTCCGGCCTCTCGCCATCTTTAAGATGGGAAGCCCTACCCTATCAGGACTAGGCTACTGCCCCCCTCCCACAGGAGAGAGGCAGGATAGGGGATGTACCCACCCCAGGACAGGGACCCATTGGTCCCTGCCCTTCACCTACCTGTAACGCCCCGAAATCTAGTATTTAGGGGCACCCTGAACCTTCCTTCCCCAGATTCCAGAATTCAAAATCCGAAGAAGAGCTAGAAGAAAGAAGACCTGCCCTGCAGCTGCTAAGAAGAGGAAGACACCAACTGTTTTGGCCCCAGCCCTACTGGCCTGTCGACCCTCGAACCTGCTCCTGCTCAAACCCGGCATCTCTTGTGGCCAGCAACCTCACAAACCCCGGAGGACCTGGCTACCTTTTGACTCTAAACCCCTGGGACTCCCATGAGTAGAGGCTCTACTCAAAATCTACTTCTAATCCCTGACAGCAGCCCTGAACCGCGAACCCAGCTCTCTCTGCACCAGCCAAGCCTGGCCTGTGCCGGAGTGAGAAAAGACCACGAGGATGACCCCACGGCGACACTGACCCTGAGTCCGGCACCCAAGGACCTCCCTCGACACTCCTGAAGAAGCCTGCAGCCTCAGAACAAGGTGCCCCCCCAACCACGATCAACAGAGGGTAAGATTTCCCGACACCAAAAGGCACCCCGGCGTCCCGCGGCCCCCTGTGCCCAATCCCGGGGTACCTACCTATCCTCCAACTACCCAACTTACCTCTCTAAGTGGTGGGGGCACCTGAAGAATCTTCGTCCCCGAGCTTGCAGTCTTTTTCTAAACCGGAGATTTCCCATTGAAATCAATTGAGCACCCGAAGGCTTAAAAGCACCCTGCACCCAGCCGCCCGAGTGGCCCTGGCAGTGCAACCTCTACACCGATCTACTTCCCCACTTGCCCTGAGTAAGTGACCAGGAGCCCAGCTCCCACAGCCGCGTGGCCTGCTAGTCAGCAGCCACCAACCAAGGCCCCCCTACCTCTCATAGGATAACATTGGGCCTAACTCTCTCTGCACCCGGCCGCCCTTGTGTCGCTGAGGGTGAACCAACTGTACCTACCTGACCCTGGGAGACCCCTGAGTCTATGCCCAGAACCTTAACTCTGCCAGTCGAGTACTTCCCTTTAAACCGATAACTCGATTTTCTCCAAAGGGTAACATTGACTGGCTTTTTCCTGAAATTTCTTCTAAGTGTGGACTTTTCAAAACTTAAAATATTCACCAAAATCAGCCGAGTAACAAACGAAAATACTCACCTGCTCTTAGGTGAGCTCCCAGTGCTGGATCAAGGTGCCCAGCACTGACTCTGAAAAATACTTACAACTGTACTTACCAGTAACCCAATTTTCTTCCATAGGAAATCATTGACTGTTTTTCTGTGAAATTTCTTCTAAGTGTCAATTTCTGCAATCTTTAAATATTCTTTAAAAATCGTATAATATCTGTAAACATAACTTACCTGTTTTGGATAAAGTTCCCAGTACTCAGTCTAGGCACCCAGTACAGAATTACAAAAGTAACAAGAACCTACTATACCTGCAACTTGAATTTTCTGCCATAGGGAATCAATGACTGTTTTCTATGAAAAAAAATTTAAGTGTCAACTTTTAAAATAGCAAAATATTGTCTAAAAATCATCACAGTAATTAAGTCGACTTTTATCACTTGATTCCAAGTACTGACCCAGGACTGAATTTAGGATCCAGTCCTGGAATTCCAAAAGTAATCCTAAAAGTAATCTGTTGCAAATAACTTGAAACTTCCATTAAACTCATTAAACTCAATGCATTATTGTGTTTAGAATTGTGTTGCCTATTGCAACCACTTGTAACTGTTTACAAAAGTCAATTGCATATTGCAAAAGTATTTATATAAAGCAACTCATTCTGAGAAAGTATATTTTAATACCCATTGTTGGTTCTAAAATAAAACCAGCATATATTTTTTATGTATAAACCATTGGCCTAGAGTTCAGTTATTGAGTGTGTGAGACCATTTGCTGACTGAGTGTGTACAACAAATGCTTTACACTGTCCTCTGATACTGCCTTACTGCTCGACCAAGCTACCACTTTAGAGAGTAAGGTTATATCTAACTTTAGCCCCTACCAAGCCTCTGGGGACTGTGGACTCTCTACACTCTGTACCTATTTGAGAACAGTATATACAGAGCCACTTTCTCACACCACGCGCCCAATGTATTGCCACCACTCGCTTGGCTGTCAAGAGGCCCATATCAATCAGACGCCTGATATCTTTCCTGAGTCTTTTGGAGTAACCTAATATGGCTAGAAGTGAGTCCGAACGTAATGTTTCTCCCACAATCTCACTTAGTTTAGAAAATATCTGCGCCCAGAAGTTGGCAACTGAAGGGCATAACCATGCCAAGTGCAGAAAGCCCGCCCCCCCTCTCCCCGTATAGTCATTACTATTGTATCACCAACAAACACCCACAATAGTATAAAGAAATGTAGACGTATGTAGGGGGGGTGGTCGTGGTATGGGATTTCAAGGCAATCTGAGATACAAAGCCTCTTCTACCAAGGTGTTAGTTTAGTCTCTTTCCCCTTGACGGTTCAGCATCAATCAGGAAAGACTGAGATTTTTTCCTCATCTTAAATAAATGGCTATTTTTGCCAGCCAGCTAGGGTTATTGTTTTGAGTTCTAACATATGCCACTAAATCATCGACCAAAACCGGACAGAACTGAGCTGAAAGCACTTAAAAAACACATGGGGTCTCACAAAACAGATGTGAGATTCGATTAAGTATGTATTCAAAGTTTTTTATTTAATAGAGGAGACGTTTAGCTTTGTAATTTAGTTGGCAAACAATTTCTGAAGCGGCTGCCCTGGATGGAAAAATGGTAACAGGCCAGGATGGAAGGTTAAAACAGGGAATACATGGAAGGTCTGCTGGTCAAATTCTTCAAACTGTGGGTAGAGATGACTCCTTTTGGTCAATTAAAAGCCAGAATGATAAGTCACTTGTAAAGCAAATAGCTCTGCTATTCTTTATTGACCTGGAAACAAGTGACGAGCACTTCTAGCTGTGGTAATATGGTCTCTTTGAGCAAGTTCATTACCGAGGTGCACAACCGTATTCTTTACCATATACAGCCTAAGGATCTTGTTTGATGTTCTAGAATTGGTAAATGCCCCTACTTCCAGAGGCTTGCGTTTCTCAAAAAGCAAGGGAGACTGTGTAGAGAGGAGAGAGTTATTCTTGTGTTACCACCAAAGGTTATAAGCTCTGCTTTGGAGATTTTGCACTGTAGCTGAGAGCTATCATTGGCCCTCTGCTCCTATATTCTAGTGAGAAAATACTGGATTGCTTACACTGTAGATTTATCTTTAGATAATCTAACCTACAGTTCAGTGTCACCAGTATGGGATTGAAGTACAAGCTGACTGGCTAAGATTTTGAAAAGTGTGGCACACTGCAAAACCTTCTTCAGTTGTTAGTTTCTTCTGATTTAAAGTGGCCCATGTGACCTGCTGTTAGAAGTGCAATAAAAAGGAATTGAAAGGCTCCAGGAAATGGAAATAAGTGTGTGCCATAGCAGGTAACCTGTTTAGAAATGAGGCATGGTCCACTGGGCCGAATACAGTGGCAGGCCCAGTATAATTGTGAAAAAGCCAGCATCTTCGACAACCTTCTATAGAAGGTGTGAGACAATGGGGTTCTTTGGAAATACATCCCCACTTTTTGCCTGGCTTTTAATGCAAATTTGACCGCAGAGTACCGGGTCCCTGCTGTCCAGGTTCCCAGTACCAGTGTTCTTCCCTAAAACTGTTCCACAATTGGTCCTTCAGGCCCTCTGTGAGTCCCTAGTAAATGGTACCTGGGTACCTAGGACATTGGGTCTGAAGAGGGTCTCCTGGGGATAACTTACCTAGGCCATGCGGAGTGCCGCTGCAGCATGCATGGTCTTGTGCGGACAAAATGACAGTCGACATGACACTGCTTGTGTGCCCTGCCAACTTGCACTGCCTAAGGCATAGCTAAGTCACCTCTCTAGTAGGCCTTCTAGCCCTAAGGCCGGTGCACTATACCACAGGTGTGGGAATATCTGCCTGAGCAGATATGCCCCTAGAGCTTTTAAGTCCATTCTCAGATATTGTAAGTGCCAGGTAAGCCGTAGGGAGTACCTAAGCTGGAAACTCAACAACTCGTATTCCTCAGCACCATGGTGGCTTCTTTGAAACCAGGAGTGTTCTGGTACCAAACTGCTCCTATCAATAAACCCACATCGATGCCAGTGTCGTTTTTATTGAACTTTGTACTCAGAGGGTACATCAGAGGTGCTCCATGAAAACCGAACAACCCTGGTCTGTTCACAGACTGACTGTAGGCAGGTCTGCCACCACCAGGCATGTTTCTGGACCCCTGGGTCGAGAGCCTCTGCTCTCTGGGACCATAAACGAACACTGCACATACTGGGTTGCACCTCCTCCCCCAGGATGGGTACAGTGCTCGAGAGGGAAGCTTCAAAGACCTGCTTCCTTTATCATGCGACCCCCCCCCCTCCCCCAGCTTCTGCTGCTAGCAGCAGATGGCAGCCTCCGGTTTACACCCCGACTTTGGGCGGGAAAACCTAGGAAGGTTAGGAGGTGTGCCCAACACTGGCAACTCCACCCCTAAGGTGAGGGAGGCGAGGTCAAGCACATCTTTCAGTCCCTGCCATCTTAAAGATGGGGAAACTCCTCCAGTCAGTGCCAGGACTATGCCCCCTCCCACAGGAGGAAGGCATAATTGAGGGTGTAGTCACCCCAGGTCAGATGCCCATTGGCCCTATGTAGGAAGCTGGCTCGATATACTTTACCAAAGTAAGGTATAGTGTGCACATAGTCCAGTGGAACCCAAAGGTAAGAAGGAGTAAAAGTAGATAATACCTTACTTTATATTTGTGGTGGTGTGGGCGAGTAGTAAGGCCTTATCAGAGGGTAGTGTTATGCATTTGTTGTACCCACTCAGCCAAAACATGCAGCCTGCAATGGCTGTGTGTGTGCGTTAAGGTACAGGAGCTCTCAAGGTGGCACAATATGTTCCGCAGCCCTTAGAGGACTTCCCTGGTCACAGTGCCCTTGGCACGCATGGTACCTTTTACAAGGGACTTACATGTGGCCAGAGAGGGGCCAATTGGGGATACAAAGATGCAGTTTTGGGAAAGAGCACAGGCCCTGGGAACCTGATTGGCAGGGACCCAGGGCACATAAAGTCAAAGTGCATCAGAAATCTGGCAAAAGGGGGGGGGTACTGCAACAAACCCAGCTTCCTACACTCTACCTGCTACTCCCCTAAGACGCCCCAAAATTTAGTATTTAGGAGGTCTCATCCAGACCTGGACACTTGTTCCTGGCGACCTTAGAAAGACGAAGAAAACGTTGTGCATCGAAGCCTGAAGACGGCTACGGACTCTGCCCCAGCCCTACTGGCCTGTCTCCAGCTTCAGAAACCCTGCAAAGAAGACGTGTGTCCTGCAGCCAGTGACTTCAGAACCTGGGGAAGACTGCCTGCCCTTCGACAAAGATCAGAGAATCCAGAGGACAGTAGATCTGTCCCCAAGAAACCCGCACAAAGTACTCAGGTGCCCTCCAGATCAGTGAGTCCTGCCCACTTTCCACCCAACGCCTCTGGCCAGTGTCCAGGTGGACCACCAACCCAGAACAGGTTCCCCAGCGATCCTGACCTCAAGTCCAGCATTGACTGACCCCTCCTGGACTCCGATGATTCCTGCAGACTGAATTCTAAGTCTCTCCCCGACTGGCTTCGGTGAGAAGAATCTGACATCCAAGGACACTCAAAGCCCCTGGGCCTTTGTGAGCTGAACCAATAGTGCCCCCACGACCCTCAACACCTCAGCTTACCTCTGCTGTTGCTAGTCTCCCTCCTGTAGCCTCTGGTGCGATGCCCGTAGCTTGTTTGTCCAACTGAGTTTCTCCATTGAAGAGCATTGGGAGCCCAACGCTTTGTTAGCACCCTGCACCCGCCGCCCCCCTGCCACTCGTAGTGTATGTTTGGTGCTGCTTTGTGGGACCTCTCCATGCTTGCTCTAACCCCCAAAACTTGGCCCCTGCAACCAATTTACCTACCTACAAGCAGTGTGGCTGCGAGCACCCCCAGTCTGCATTGGAACACATTGGGCCCAGCTCCGAATTTGACCTCTGCCATCAACAGCCTTTGTGCTGCTGATGGTGCAGACTTCACGCTTACCTGAACCTTGCCCTCTGCAGATATTAACCCCTGAAGACTGGAACTGTAAGCTGGGTACTTACCCGTAACACCGCATTGTTTTTCTCTATAGGATAACATTGAACTGTGTTAAAATTGCACCAAGTGTTTACATTTAAAAGATTAAAGTATTTTTCCTGAAAAATATACTTCCCTTTTTGAAACAATCTTGGTCTTAAAGTCAAACTGAAACAAAGCTTGTTTTTCTAAAATTAGTGTGGATCTACTTTTTGAGTCATGTGCCCCTTATTGGTCTGTGTGTGTTCAATAAATGTCCTGCACTCCTCTGTTAAACCTCAGGACTGCTCACCCACACTACCACTAATAGAGCATTTTGGGTTTGCATTGAGCCCTGTACACTTATCGGTAATGTCTGGACTCTGCATGGTATAACCACCTAGTGGTATACCCTATACAGAGCCAGCTTCCTGCAGCCTGGCACACAGGGTTGTTTGCCAGGTCAACTGTTAATTTTTATCTGCACCAAACCACGCAGGCTGCAGTGACAGTGTGCATGTGTTTTTTTTTTAAGGCGTCTCTTAGGGTGGCACAATACATGCTGCAGTCCTTAGAGACCCTCTTTGGTCACAAGGCCCTTGGTACCACTGGTACCTTTTACAAGGGTCTTCTATGTGTGTCAAAGGTGTGCCAATTGTGGAAACAAAGGGATAGTTTTGGGAAAGAGCACAGGCACTGGGACCTGGTTAGCAGGAACCCAGGGCACATTCAGCCAAAGATGCATCAGAGTGCGGCAAAAAGTGGGGGGTAACCATGCCAAAAAGACTACTTTCCTTCACTTATGTCCCCCTCCCTGAGGGATGCCAAAGAATTAGGCCATTCATCATCCTCCAAGCCTTCAAGATCTCACTCTCCATGTTCTTGTAGACTAGGTATCAGGTGAGTTATTAGTCCGTTTATGATAATTAAGGGAGATCGCTTTTCCGGGCGCATGTTCTTCTAGTAATCTATCTTTGAGCTGGGATGAGTCTGTGGGGTCCCTCGCACTTTTGTCTGCACCTTTTGCAAGGCATGATGTATTTGTAGATGCCAGTAGGTGGGTGCCAATTGGCACTTGCTTTGTATGTCTGCGAATGTAATCATTGCACCTTGTGTCCACAGGTTTCCCACATTGGACAGGCCAATTGGATCCAAATTGTCAAATCCCTTTTTTTGTAGCAAGGGTTCCCAGTTTAGTCAGAACTTCGAACATGAAGGGCCACTCAGCTGTGTCGAAAGCTATTTGTCCATCAATCAACAGCACACAGCACAAGGGCATCCTCCGGGATCCCTGCTGCGCGACCTAGCACGACGTGTAGTCATCGCAAATTAAGCAAGGTGCTTCTCCCCAGCATGAAGCCGGATTGATCCGGATGAACCAGCATCTGAATTACCCGTACTAGTCGAGAAGCCAAAAGTTCAGCGAAAATGTTGACCTCTGTGTTTAACAGTGAAATTAGCCGGTAAGAGCCTCAATCTTCCGGCAGCTTGCCCTCCTTATGAATGACCACTGGCTAAGTCTAGCTCTTGAATCTCCTGTTAAAGCATTTCTAGACTGGCCTTCTTTTCATTTTCGTATTCTGCTATTATTGACAGGCCTTGAATCCTTATGACTGTCTTGTATGACTCCCATTCTACTTATTTCCTTGAAAGTATTTCTCAGTGGCTTCATGGAGGCCTGCGCGGATGCTGGGTACTTTTAGCTACCAGAGACTAAGTAGAATTCACTGGTTATGTCTGGCAATCTGACGGTAAATCGCCCAGACTGGGGAGTGATCAGAGATGCCTCTGGCAAGATGGCGAACTTCTCTAAAATGAGGGAACTGGTGGGATAAAGTGAGTATATAATCTATGTGCGAGAGGCTGTCGTGGGCTTTCAAATGGAATGTGTATGGTTGTGTTGCGGGGTTGTATGCACGCCATCAAGGCTGAGCGCCGCTATAAAATCAGCCAGTGGTCGACAGGAGGACCCAGTCTGGCGAGAGGACTAGCTGTAATTGGTGTCTCACAATGGGCAGTATTGAAATCTCTGTCCAGTAGCAAGCCGCTTTTGGGGAGTTGGAGGATTGCACTTACATCGTAGAATGACACATCATGAAGTCGTGGGGGTGTATATAGTGAGATACTACTAAGCGTTGTGCCCTCCCACTATCCTTTCGAAAGCGCCAAATATCTCCTGTACATGTCCGGCCAGGTGTTCTAAATGATAAATGGCAGTGACTTACACATGAGAATACCAACTCTTCTGGAGCGTTTTGTATAACCTGTGTGAGTCACCATTTTGTATCCCCATCTGTCTTATGCACGATATGTGTTCCCCTGAAGTTGTGTCTCCTTAAGGAGAACTACAGCTGGAGAGTGTCTTTTAAGGTATTGTAATACTACTCACTGTTTCATTTTTACTTCCTAACCGATTAACGTTCAAGAAAGTATTTTGAAGCTAGAAGTCACTGAATTGTCAGCCAAGCCTGGTGTAAGGTGTAGCAGATGCATTCGGATCTCAAGCCTATCCCTGGAGCCGTGGCCGGTTCAAGAGAGTAGTAAGGTTAATGGTGAGACTACCGTAGAAGCCATAGGTGTTTATGGGCTAATATTAGAACGGGATCCCATCTAGAAATGGGAGTAACCAAGGGTCGGGACACGTTAGTGCACTGGATGTGCAGCTGGTGCATCAGTGATAGGATGCCACAAACTGTTGAAACAAAAAATTAACAAATATTTCAACAAACTCCAACTCGGATTCCCCTTCCTGCATAACTGACTTAAAACTGCCTGCCCCTCCAACTGTGCAGCGCGCATTTTACCCCAAAACATTTTATAGACAGTAGGAGGCTGTGATCGTTGCCAAGTGCTCACCCATCTGCCCCGCCACTAACAAAAATATCTGAAAGAAACACGTTAGTTAGATTCCTCACCTTAGAATATCCCCAGGCGTCAGACTGGATCCGGAAGATTTTTCGTCAGCAATACCCCTTGCGCGTCGCTAGGCGTCGTCTGCGGCTCCGCGTCCGTCGTCGGCGTCGTGCGCCGGGATGACGTCGTCGGAGTACTTAGACGCCGCCCTCGCGCGCTGACGTCAGTTCTTCTTTTTTCCGCGCCAGTAAGCGCAGATCCGGGAGAGCTACCCCTTTTAGTCTTTTTTGACTAACTCTTTTTGATCATTTTTGATCCCTGTCTGTCGACATCTGGTGCCGGTAGGATGCCTGGGTTCAAGGCTTGTGAAGACTGTCATCGACTGATGTCGGTGACCGATCACCACCGCCGGTGCCTCTATTGCTTAGGCCTCGACCACGACGCGGAGTCGTGCAACGACTGCCAGGCCCTGACTTCGAAGGCTAGGCGGGAGCGGTCCCGCAAGCTTCTCGAGCTTCGCCACTCGGCTCCGCGTCGTGCGCGATCCCGGTCCAGGAGGAGGTCCAAGGATCGCTCGCGGAGCCCTAGCCGACGCCACCATCGATCGTCGGGCTCCAAGTCGTCGGGTAAGTCCAAGCACTCAAAGAAGTCCAAGAGGCGACATCGCTCTTCGGACTCCCCTCGCCGGTCGCGCGACTCGGCCGAGGGTCCAAGTGGTTCCACCCCCGCGGCTCCGGCGGAGCCGCAGGTGCCGCGTCCGCCCCCATACCTTCCGGTCCCTGGGGCTGACGCGGCGCCGGCGGAGATCAGCGCCTTCCTCTCGGCCATGAGGAGCCTGGCCCCGCCGTCGACGCCCGCTGGCGCGCCTTCGGGCCCCGCGGGCTCGACTGGGCGACCTCGCGTGCCGGCGGCTCCGGCCCCGGCGCCGTCGACGACTCCGGTCTCGACGCCGCAGGTCCCCGCGGGGCCCATGCCTGGGCCCCAGTCGACGCCGGTTGACCTTGTCACTCCTCCACCGGCGCCGACGCCTGAACCACCGACGCCGACGCCGACGCCTGTGACGCCGACGCCCCAGTTTAGCCCTCATCCGGACCCGACGCCGGCACGGCGTCCGCCGACGCCGCATCCGACGCCGCTAGAGACCTACCATCTCTACAGTCCGGTTCCGATCATTCCTCCTGTTTATCAGGAATCGGAAGAAGGGGGCGACTGGGAGGGGTTCGAGGACCCTCTGGCTGTTCAGTCACAGCTTTCTCAGGACTGGGCAGATGAACTGGGGGAGGCCAGCGGGCTGGACACCTCGCCAGACGCTGGATTCACTTCTCCTCCGACCGTGGCTTCGGAGGAGGGTGCAGCATTTTCTGTGGTGCTGCGCAAGGCGGCTGAGGCCCTTGGGCTCGAGTTGCCTGCCGTGGCTGTGAGGACCAACATCCTCACTGAGGTGCTTCAAACCTCAGCAAGCTCCACTGAGCCTCTGCTGCCGTTTAACGAGGCCCTCACTGACGTTCTGCAGGGCACCTGGTCCAAGCCCTCCACAGTTCCTCCTGTGGATAGGAACGTTGCCAGGCGCCACCGCCCTGCTCCGGGCGACCCCAGCTTCCTGTCCCAACACCCCACCCCCGAGAGTCTGGTTATCCAGGCCTCTACTTCCCAATCCTCCTTCCCGACCGCTCCGCCGGACCGGGATTCCAAGAGACTCGAGCAGTTTGGCAAGAAACTGTTCTCGTCCCTTAGTTTGGGCCTGCGGTCCTTAAATACCGCCTGTCTCTTGGACCGTTATTCCCATTCCCTGTGGGATACGGTGGAGGACGTGCTGCCCCTGTGTCCGGAGGAGGTCCGGCCACGTCTTTCCCAGGCTCTGGCCGATGGGAGGGATGCAGCACGGCACGCCATAAGATGTGGGCTTGACACCACGGACTCGCTAGGTCGGGCGATTTCCACCACGGTGGCGCTCCGCCGCCACGCCTGGATGCGGTCCACGTCATTTTCCGGGGATGTCCAGAACACCCTCATGGACATGCCCTTTGATGGCACTCGCCTGTTTGGTGAGAAGGCGGACAGTGCGCTGAACCGCTTTAAGGACTCCCGGGCTACGGCCAAGTCCTTGGGCCTCTCGGCTCCGCGGGCGCACACCTCCGCTTTTCGCCCCTTTCGTGGCCAAGGAAGGGGCGCCTCCTCACGTCCGCAGAGCCACCAGCCGCAGAACCAACCTGCGCGCGGTCGCGGACGTGGCTTCCGCCGTGGCGGAAATGGAGGCCGACGTGGTCAGCCCACATCCACCCCGGCAGCATCCGCCTCAAAGCCTTCCTAGTCCGAGCTTTCAGGCCCATACCACGCCAGTGGGCGGCAGAGTTCGCCATCACCTGCTCCACTGGCGGTCCATAACATCGGACAGGTGGGTGCTGCAAATCGTCCGAAGGGGCTACTCCCTCCCCTTCGAGACGACCCCTCCAGCCATGCCACCACAGCACCACCGTATCTCGGGGGATCATTTGGATCTTCTCCGCGAGGAAGTTTCGGCTCTCTTGGCCAAGGGGGCCGTCGAGCGCGTTCCGAGTCCAGAAGTAGGTCGTGGTTGTTATTCCCACTACTTTCTGGTTCCCAAGAAGGGCAAGGGGGGCCTGCGCCCTATCTTGGACCTCCGGAACGTCAATGCCTTCCTCCGAAAGGAAAGGTTCAAGATGCTAACGTTGGCTCAGGTTTTAGCTGCCCTAGACCCTGGAGACTGGATGGTAGCGTTGGACTTGCAGGACGCATATTTCCATATCCCCGTCCTGCCGGCCCACCGGCGTTACCTGCGGTTCACGGTGGGCCAAGAGCACTTTCAGTTTACCGTGCTCCCCTTCGGCCTCACCAGTGCCCCTCGGGTGTTCACGAAAGTGATGGCGGTGGTCGCAGCTCATCTGCGCAGATCAGGGGTCCCAGTCTTCCCCTATCTCGACGACTGGTTGTTGAAGGCGGGCTCGCCCCAGGCAGTCGTCTCCCACCTCCAGACTACGGCGGATCTCCTGCATTTGCTGGGGTTTTCCATCAACGTGCCGAAGTCACACTTGAGTCCCTCTCAGAAGCTCCTCTTCATCGGAGCGGTTCTCGATTCGGCGCAGTTCCGGGTCCATCCACCGGAACAGCGGGTCCGGGATATACAGGCCCTGATTCCCATCTTTCGGCCTCTATCCCGGGTTTCGGTCAGGCTAGTGTTGCGGCTTCTGGGGCTGATGGCCTCCTGCATCCTACTAGTGCATCACGCCAGGCGGCGCATGCGGGCTCTGCAGTGGGACCTGAAGTTTCAGTGGGCCCAGCATCACGGCAACCTGTCCGACCATGTCTTGATCTCGGAGGGCACTGCACAGCAGTTGCAGTGGTGGCTCACGGACCGCGAGTGGGTCAAGGGCAAGAGCCTCTCCCTTCCCCAACCGGAGCATGTCGTAGTGACGGATGCGTCCCTCCTGGGTTGGGGTGGCCATATGGGAGAGGCGGAGATCAGAGGCCTCTGGTCTCCGGCGGAGTCTCGTCTCCACATCAACCTGTTGGAGTTGAGAGCGATCCGGCTTGCACTGAAAGCCTTCCTTCCCTCTGTCAGGGGAAGTGTCGTGCAGGTGTTCACGGACAACACCACCGCCATGTGGTACTGCAACAAACAGGGCGGGGTGGGGTCGTGGACCCTTTGTCAGGAGGCTCTGCGCCTCTGGACATGGCTGGAACACCAGGGCGTCACCCTGGTGGTTCAACATCTGGCGGGCTCTCTGAACGCCAGAGCAGACTAACTCAGCCGCCGGTGCATGATGGATCACGAATGGCGTCTGAACTCCGAAGTGGTGCAAGGCCTCTTTCAGCAGTGGGGAGAGCCTTGGTTAGATCTATTCGCCACCGAAGAGAACGCGCAATGTCAGCAGTTCTGCGCGTTGGAATTTCCAAGGCGGCACTCGCTCGGCGACGCTTTTCGTCACGAGTGGAGTTGCGGTCTGTTGTACGCCTTTCCGCCTATACCACTTCTGCCCAGAGTGCTGAAGAAGATCAGGCGCGACCGGGCCCAAGTCATCTTGGTGGCTCCGGATTGGGCACGAAGATACTGGTATCCCGAGCTACTCAGTCTGTTGACCGATCCCCCGATACGTCTGCCCCTTCGGGAGGATCTTCTGTCGCAGCAGCAGGGGACGGTCCTCCACCCGAACCTGTCCAGCCTCCACCTCCATGCGTGGAGATTGAGCGGCGGCAGTTGATGCCATTTGACTTGCCTCCTGAAGTCTGTGATATCATTCTGGCAGCCAGGCGTCCCTCCACAAAGTCGGTATACGCCTGCCGGTGGAACAAATTTGTGGCATGGTGCACAGCAAAGGCTGTGGATCCCCTTTCCGCCCCTCTTTCTGAGGTTCTCCTCTTCCTTCTTTCTCTGGCCCGGCAGGGCTCTGCCCTGGGCACCCTGAAAGGTTATCTTGCTGCCATCTCCGCCTTCTTGCGGCTTCCTGATCAGCCTTCTCTTTTCAAGTCCCCTGTGGTTACACGCTTTCTCAAAGGCATTACACACACGTTCCCTCCTGTCCCTTTTGTAATGCCTCAGTGGGACTTGAATCTGGTTTTGACATTCCTGATGTGCGCTCCCTTCGAGCCTCTTCACAATTGCCCTCTTCGTCTTCTAACTCTAAAGACTGCTTTTCTGGTAGCCATCACCTCGGCTAGACGGGTGAGTGAGCTCCAGGCTTTATCTTCAAAGCCTCCTTTTCTATCTGTTCATCCGGACAAGGTTGTCCTTCGGCCTCGTCCCTCTTTTCTTCCTAAAGTGGTGACTCCATTTCACCTTGGGCAGTCTGTCACCTTGCCCACCTTCTTTCCGCCTCCGCATCCTTCCAAAGAGGAAGAGAGGCTCCACCGTCTGGACCCAAAACGTGCGCTCTCCTTCTATCTGGACCGCACAAAACAGTTCCGGGTGGACGACCAGCTTTTTGTTGGGTACGTGGGCGCTAAGAAGGGGAAAGCTGTGCACAAACGAACCATCTCTCGGTGGGTCGTTTTGTGTATAAATATCTGCTATTCCTTGGCTAAAAAGGACCCTCCTGTTGGGCTGCGCGCCCATTCTACTCGGGCCACGGCGGCTACTACTGCCTTGGGACGGGGAGTCCCTTTGCAGGACATCTGTCAGGCGGCGACGTGGGCTTCTCTACACACGTTTGCCAGGCATTATTGCCTTGACAGCCAAGTCCGGAGGGATGGCTTCTTTGGCCGTTCTGTCCTCCAGGACTTTCTGGTGTGATCTTGGTTCGCAGACCCACCACCGGGGATGGTATTGCTTGGGTATCTATTCTAAGGTGAGGAATCTAACTAACGTGTTTCTTTCAGATGAACAAGTTACTAACCTTCGGTAACGATGTATCTGTAAGAAACATTAGTTAGTTAGATTCCTCACCGACCCTCCCATCCTCCCCGTTCTGCGAACTGACATCTAGGGTTAAGGTTGTCCTTTCAGGCCCCTAGATTTTATTTTTGGCACCAGTGTCGGTCTTTGCATGGCTCTGCGTTCCTGGCGCGGAAGGCTATGTACAAGAACTGACGTCAGCGCGCGAGGGCGGCGTCTAAGTACTCCGACGACGTCATCCCGGCGCACGACGCCGACGACGGACGCGGAGCCGCAGACGACGCCTAGCGACGCGCAAGGGGTATTGCTGACGAAAAATCTTCCGGATCCAGTCTGACGCCTGGGGATATTCTAAGGTGAGGAATCTAACTAACTAATGTTTCTTACAGATACATCGTTACCGAAGGTTAGTAACTTGTTCATTAGCACAGATTTTTCCATCATGTTTAATCCTCTTCCCCTAGTCACAGTGGCAGCCATCTATAAGAGCAAGAGGCAAATGTTCATGCAGCCAAGATATTGGTGTCATACAAAATCAATAACCAATTTACAGGCCGTTCACGATCTCGGTGGCTCAATCCTGACAATATACTTGTGGGGTTATGCAGCTAGGACTCTCATACTATAGTGGGCCACTGCACTTGTCTGCCGACTCCTGCGTTCTGTCCAGGGAGTTTAATTTGCGTCTTTGTCGTCCGGGTCTTAAGCGGGGCCCAGGGTCTCCAACTATCCTCCACCCATGCAGCCAGTCCCAGACCTCATCGGGAGTTGTGAAGTACCAGGTTTTTCGATCCGCCACCACTCGCAGTTTTTCTGGGAGAATCGTGGAGTATTTTATTTCAAGTTCCCTCAAGTCCTGTTTGAGTTCAAGAAAGTTGCGACATAGTCTCTGAACACATAGTGTGAAGTCTTCGTCAAAGATAATGGTGACACTTTCGTACTTGACTGGCGGAGCACTGCTAGCAGCTTGCAGTATGACATCACAGCAATTGAAGATGCTTGCAATTATTGGATGAGTAGCCACACCCGGCTTTGGTCTCATCAGTGTAACCTCCGTAGAGACGGAGTCTATTTTGCTTTCAAGGGCTTTGCGAACCCCCTGAATCACGGCAATTATGTCAATGAGGTGGGTGTCTCTTCCCCCAGGGAGGCATGTGTGGTTTGAGTCTGTGATAGTCTTTGGGCAGTGTTCATTTGTCCAGTTTGGTCTGGTGGGCTCTGCAGGCTCCTGTACCGCTAGTCATTTTACAAGGTCGGCTTGAGGCTCTTGGCTGACAAGTTTCAATTGTAAAAAAAAGAGGGGGGGGAATCAGAAGTCGCCGCTGCCTGCCAGGGGCAATGAAGGCACTCCTGCGGCCTGTCAATTTTCCCTCAGCGAATCCCCGCGTCCTCCTGGGAGTCTCTGGCATGTCGGAGAGGGAGTGTGTCTTTATCCCGTCTAATCGGAGCTTCTTTCTAGCGGCAGTTCAGTAAGGCATTGTTTTTCAGCTGTGGGCTGGTTTTTTTTTTAGCAGCTAGGGGGCTGCTTTGGGCGGTATCTGCATTGTTCGATGCCACCAGTGGGTGCCTGAGTGGTCGAACATGGGCCGGCCCATTATTGTTTGCATATTGAGCGGGGGCAGGGGGCCTGTGCAGAAGGGGCCTCACTTGTTTTCAGGTGTGTTTCACCAGTATAAACTAATCTGTGATTTTTTTTTTTTTTCTTTTTTACCACCGATTATTATGAGCTTTGGTGTGGGGCAGCCGCATAAATGTAGCCAGCGATGAATAGAAGGTCTGCGCTCTGGAGGGCTCACCTCCTCTGTTCTGCGGCACCTGATAAATCGGGGTGTCCAGGTCGGTATGACAGCAGAGTCCTGCACCATAGGGCAGCAACGCGGTGCGCCGGTGTTAGAAGGCGACCTCAGAGGGGCCCGGAAGGGGCCCTGACTGCCCTGAGACCCACCCTCGAGGTATCGTAGCCGGGCACTGGCGGGAGACTCCTCAGGGGAGGAGCCTCGTCTCTAGGATCGTACACTCGGCACCACACGACAGAGACAGTACACGAGAAGTTCTTAAGAGCAAATCTTTATCAGATCGGAGTTGTAGTATCTTTATGATCAGCAAGGCAAAATATATACAAGTAGAGCGCGGGCTCACAAAGTCTTGGAGGGGGGTTAGGAGGTAGCGGGACAGTCTTTGGGGATAAGAATCAAATGCAGGGGCGTACCCGGCGCACAGCTCACAATCCTCGAGCTGGGGGGTACGCTTGTCGTCGTGGGGTCCGGCGGGACCAAGAGAGTCTGTGGGAGCCGCGAGTCGCTCAGCAGGGCTCAAGCACAAGTTCGGAGGTCTTACGATCTTCAGGGAGCCGCGAGTCACTCAGCAGGGCTCAGGTGTTCCAAGGCGAATCTGCCGGACGGTCCCAGAGCACCCCTTGTTATAGGGCGACTCCTCTTTGATGTCCGGAGTCTGTGCAGGCAGGGGTCTTGTCACCTGGGGGTCGCTTGTTGGGGGTTTCCTGCCATTGTCCTTTGATCCTTTCAGGGCCGGGTCGGGAGGAGCCCCAGACACCCAGCAGGCGTGGAGCCAGCCCTCGGGGAGGCCGGCAGGTCGATCGAAACCCACCTTCCCAGGGAAGCGCAGAGGTGTGATGGAAACTGCTCCTCCCTTCCTTATCCCAAGGGGAGCGCGATGTCCTCCAGCCGGAGTGGCGCCTCTAGGCCAGGGTCGCGCTGGGGCCGGGCGGCCATCTTGGTGCATGCAGTGGGCACGCGGGCCCGGGGTGGCCGAAGGAGGAAGGCCACGGATGGGGGAAGTCCGGGTCGGGTGTGTGTGTTCTGGTGGGACGGATCGGCTAGGCCGTGGGCTCGGGGCTGGTGTGAGGTGCAGGGTTCAGGTCTGACTATGTTACGAGGGCCGGGTCTAACAGCTGGTCAAGGAGACTCTAGGTGGGGGCTATTGTGCGAGAATGTAGAATCTCCAAGTTTGGTAAAGAGAGAATCTGGATTTCATTAAGGTCACGGAGGCTAGCATTATGCATTAACTTTTATTGACAGCTCCTTGCAGCACTTTAAAGAATGGCATCACATTAAACTCAAACAATTCCGGAATTAGAATGTCCATAACCAATATCAACCCTGTCACAGCAGCCATCTTCCTCTTTTAAGCTGCTCTGGACCCATAACACGAGAACCTAGACTTTTCCAAACTCTAAACATAACCCTTTCGCTTCTCCTTATTGGTTATCTGCAATAAACATTTTTAATTCACTTGTTCTTAAACCCAACTTATGTATAAACACAAGACCAATAGCTTACAAATCCACTCCCCCTCCAAACACTTACCTGGGAGGGATAATGCTAGCCTCCGTGTCCTTAATGAAATCCAGATTCTCTCTTCACCAAACTTTGAGAATCTACATTTCATCACCGGACCGGAGGCTAGCATTATGCATGTTCAAACCTGTGCTACAACCACAGACGTAACATGACCCACAGGTTTCAAATAAAAACGTGCAAAAACATCAGCATTAGACCATTCTGCTGCATAGAAAATCTCCAAATGTCCTCCTGACATGAAGGCCTTACTTGCCATAGCACCCCTTACCAAATGAGCCCCAAACTCATTCAGATTCACACCAGCTTCCAACATACAAACCCTCACCCATCTCGTGATGGTCGCTGAAGTTACCGGCCTAAATGGCTTCACATACCAAATTAATAACTGATCGTCCCCATGTCTTCTGAATTCACTCAATCTGCTTCCATACTCCTTTAGACAATTAAGAATGCACAACTTGGGATGTTCTTCAAATTTTGGATAAAATATTGAAGAAGACCTGCATTTCGTCCTTCTGTAAATCCTAAATAACACTCCATCTGGATTATAACATCTGTTACAAGCGTCCAAAGCTCGGACGTCCGAAATGCTCCTAAAAGAATAAGACACAGCAAAGTTGCCAACTTTCTTGGTAACTGTCTCAGTCTCAAATATCTATTCATAGGCCACCCTTCAAATAAAATCAGCAGTTTATTAACATCTCAAAGACAATTGTAACTTGGTCTCTGCGGTCTCTGTAACTTCACTCCCTTCATGACTCTACAGACTAACGGTTCTCTACCAATAGAACAGCCTCCTACTAAAATATGCCCTGCTGCAATTGCAGACCTATAACAATTTATATTTCTATAACTTAAACCTTTCTCAAGCAAGCCTAATAAAATAATTGACAGTTCTATGGCAGATTCCTCCACTGGATCCAAATCCCGTTCCAAGCACCAACAACCCCATTTTTTCCTTGCTCCAAAATACCTTTTTCTGGTCCTGGAGCCCACGACTCACTGAGCAACTCCTGAGCCTGTTCCGAAAGACTTCTGAACTGCTCACCTCTCCTGAAATCTTCCAAACAAGAAGGCTCAATGCCCCTTCCAAAGCTAAAGGATGAAATACCCCTTCTGCCCCTAGAAGTACGTCCTCTGTATCGGTAATCAATAATGGATCCTCGATTTCCATTTCCAACAAACCTGGAAACCACGTCTGACTTGCCCAAAAAGGTGTTACAATAACCAACTGACAACTCGGTCTCCTTACCATTAACAAAACTCAGAATCATCGCAAATGGGGAAAGGCATACCCCCGAACTGTCCTCCAATCCTGCTGAAATGCATCCACTTCCTCCGCCAACGGATCCGGTCTCCAACTGTAATAACACTCCAATTGATACGTCTGCCTTGACGCAAATAAGTCCACCTCCAATGGACCCATGTGTAGCATATCCTTTTGAAATAGAGAACATTTCAGCTTCCAATCGCTGAAATCCCTGAGATACCTCGAATTTCAATCTGCCACCACATTGTCCTGACTAGGAAAATACTCTGCCGTCAAACCTATTTTCTGTTCCAAACAAAAACTCCAAATCTTTCTTGCTAAAAGAGTCAGATTCCTTGACCCGCTTCCACCCAACTTGTTTATATAATGGACTGCCGAAACATTGTCCATCTTCAACAACACATTGAAATTCTTTAACATTTTCCCAAAGCTCTTTAAAGCATAAGGTCCTGCTCTCCTCTCCAAACCATTTATATGCTCTGATTTCTCTTATAAATTCCATTTCCCTCCTGTCTCCTGATCCTCTAGACATGCTCCCCATCCAAAGTGACTCGCGGCCGTTTCCAAAACAAACTCTGGACAAACTCCCAAAATTGCCCTTCCATTCCAGGCTTCTAAATTCTCTAACCACCAATCCAACTCTTCTCGAGCTTCTTCTGACAGGACTACCTGATCTCCATACCACAGTCCTTTCCTCAATGACTCTGCTTTTAACCTCTGTAATAAAGCGGCCCTGGAAAAACTGCCTGAATTGACTAGGAAAATAAACCAATCACTCTCGCCAGACTCCTTAGAGCCGCTCTTTCCTTCTTTCACCTCGGACTTTATCTTTTTCACCTTCTTCGCTGGTAAACTCAAAATCTTTTCTACAGTGTTTACCAGAAAACCCCAAACCTCCAAACATTGACTCGGTTCCAAAACAGGTTGTTCGAGCCATATGAGCTGTAGATCATATGCGTTAGCATTGATCGCCATCTGGTGTTGGGCCCGGATGTTTGCACTTTTTTTTTTCTTCGAAGAAGTCTTAAGTCACGAGGTAGGTGACTCATCCTTTCGGTGATAGTACGCAGGGGCATCGACTCCATCCCCAGATTGGTGCCATCGGGTTCGGATGTGTATTGCTGCGCTCCGGTTCGCCATCATTTTCGAACCGCTTCGCTTAATCCTCTACCCTCGACGGTATTGTCTTTCGCGCTTTTCCATTCAATGTGTATCATGTACACTGTAAAAACCTTTGATCTGGAACTTCAAAGCGGGCCGGTGGGCCTACCCGTGCTGACCACGCAAGCAGTCGAGGGAATGGACTACGGTCAACCTATGTCCCGGGTGTCGTGCTAAGTTTCCACGCACCGACTTGCACGAGGTCTGCAAACTGTGCTTATCCCCGGAACACGAAGAAAAATCCTGCAAGGCCTGTCGATCATTCCGTTTGAAGAAGACCATCCGTGATCGTCCGGCTCGACACCACGAGAACATCGTCCTAGCGCAGAAGTCGAAGAACAAGAAGAAGAACTGGTATCAGTGTCCGAAGCCGACTCCAACATGGAGGAAGACCTTAACGTCACCCCAGGTCAACGTACCGCGAGTACTGATTCCCATGTACCCACTAAAACAAAAGATGAGGCTCCAGTATCCCCCTCGCCCTCAGGCTCCGGCCGACACCGAGAAAAGGTTTGATGCCCCGCCCTTCAGCCCTGCTGTGAAACAAGACCAGCCTTCCGGCTTGGAATCGAGCCAGCCCAAGTCCGGTGCCGAACCAATACCTTCGGCACCGAAGCAGAAGTAGAAACATGTGCCACTTCCCACGCCGCCGGCACCGAAAACCTTGGAGCCGAAACCCTCAAAAGCAAAAGACTCTGAACCAAAATCGTCCAAGCTGAAAGCCTCGGAGCTCCACACTCAAAAGCTCGGAGCTGACAACCTCTGCACCGAAAACTTCAGAGCTGAAACATACCACTCCAAAGACTACACAGCCTAAACCGGCCAAAACTAAGCATAAGGATTCAAAACACTCGGCGCATAAAGACACTGAGCCCAAATCCTCGATGCTGAAATCCACTCCTAAAGGGACGGATACTCCTTCCGAAGAACTTCCATCCCAAGACACACCTCTGGATCCAAAACAGAAAAGACTTACTATTGATCCAAAAACTGGACACCTTCTGGCTACTCTTCCTAAAAAACGAAAGTTAGACCTCCCTCAAGATGACCCTATACCTCTGAAGAAAAGAAGAGATATGGGCACTAACCCTTCTCCCCCTTACCTACCTCCGTCTCCTCCTCCTATTCCCAACATTGCACCGTCAAATTCACCACCTCCAATGTCACCCGACTCACAGGATGACGATTTTACAGATGGGAATGGGAATGGAGATGACAATCATCATATCCCTCAAGGTCCAGACATACCACATGACACTGATCCCTGGGATGATTCTGATAAGGATCAAGATCAACCTAATGACCCTGACCTGTATTCCTCCAGACCTTCCCCACCTGATGACAACATTGGTTTTACTCAAATTATCAACAGGGCTGCCCAATATCACGGGGTGGAGCTACATACAGACCCTCTAGAAGAGGATTTCCTGGTAGAAACCTTCACACACTCACAAAGGTCTACTAACACTTTACCCATGCTGAAAGGCATTTTAAAGCATACCGACGAGGTATTCAAAGACCCAGTTAGAGCCAGGATACTGACACCTAGGGTTGACAAAATACAATCTCGCTCCTACGGACCCTGTATACATAAAAGGTCAGTTGCCATTAGATTCTCTTGTGTCTTAAGCCCGCAAGAGAGCTAACTCTCAAACTACAGGCAACGCCCCTCCTCCTGATAAGGAGTCTAAGCTTATTGATGCCACTGGCAAAAGAGTAGCTTCACAAGCTGCCAATTATTGCCGTATTGCCAATGCACAGACTCTGTTGGCATGCTATGACAGGGCACACTACGATGAGTTGGAAAAACTCATGCAACATTTACCAGACTAGTATAACATTAAAGCGAACGACCTCATTCAAGAGGGAAAGCTCATCACGAACATTTCCATAAAATGCGCCCTAGATGCAGCGGAGACAGCTTCTCATGCTGTTAACACTAGCATACTGTTGCGGAGACATGCTTGGCTTCGCATCTCTGGATTCCAGCAAGAGTTACAATCCTCCATACTTAATCAGCCCTTTGATAAAAAGCATCTTTTCGGCCCATCAGTAGATACTTCATTAGAAAAAATGAAGAAAGACACAGACTGCGAAATCCATGGGAGCCGTACAATTACCTTGTAGCAGGGGTTCCTTTTGTCGCTCCTTTTATAGGGGTGGCAGAAAAACACTGTTGTCAGACACTCTCCTCCTCCTACAGAGGGAACAACCAATCCAAGTCCTCCAGAGGATATCTTCGTGGAGGTTACAGAGGAAATAATAACAAGGGAAGAGGCAGAGGTAGCTCCACCCGCGCTTCCCCTGCCAATAAACATTGACTTCCCTCCATTACCCCCGATCATTCCACTCTGTCGGGGGACGTCTCTCACAGTTCCTACCTGTCTGGGATTCAATCACCTCAGACAAATGGGTAATACAAATTATCCAACATTGTTATTGCCTGGAACTTACCAGCACTTCACCAACAATCCTTGCGAGACAGAGTGCAATGTCACCAGAACATCTCACCCTGTTAAAACAAGAAGTCCACTCTCTGTTAGACAAACATGCAATAGAACCAGTCCCATTACATCATCAAGGGACGGGAGTTTACTCCCTATACTTTTTGATTCCAAAAAAAGACTGCTCACTCAGGCCCATATTGGACCCAAGACAACTAAACCTCCACATTCAATCGGACCACTTCCACATGATTTCCCTTCAGCAGGTGCTCCCAGTACTTCAGCAAGGCGACTTTCTTTCCACATTAGATTTAAAGGACGCCTACTTCCATATTCCCATTTACCCAGCTCATAGGACATATCTCAGGTTCGCGGTGGACGGACAACATTAGCAATTCAAAGTCCTCCCATTCGGGGTAACTACAGCACCAAGAGTCTTCACAAAGTGTCTAGCAGTAGTCGCAGCTCATTTAAGAAGACAACACATTCGCGTCTTCCCTTACTTAGACGACTGGCTAATAAAAGCCAGTCGCAACACAGCTGCTTACACCACACTCACAAGACAGTTCAGCTGCTTCACGATTTGGGATTCACGGTCAACCTCACCAAGTCTCATCTTCAACACTCCGATACGCAAGCGTATCTAGGAGCCACAATAGATACTTGCAAAGCTATAGCGTACCGCAACCCAGTCAGAATACGCAACATGCAAACCCTAATATCAGTTTCAACCACAACACTCACTATCAGCACGAGTGTTTATGCAATTGATCGGAATGATGGCGTCTTGCATTCTAATTGTTCTTTACGCAAGACTCCAAATGCGTCCCCTTCAAGAATGCTTTCCACGTCAGTGGAACCAGGCTCAAGGTCAGTTACCTGATCTGGTGTTGGACGGCCGCACTCATCGCTCACTGCAGTGGTGGAATACACAAAATGTTTCCAAAGGGCGACCATTCATCGACACGGTTCCACAGATAGTGCTCACAGCAGACGCATCCCTCACCGGTTGGTGAGCTCATCTTCGAAAACATACCATTCCGGGTATGTGTACTGTACACCAAAAACGACTCCACATAAACCATCTGGAGCTGCTAGCAATTTTTCTAGCACTGAAAGCTTTTCAGATACATCTAGTTGGCAAAGCTGTCCTAGTTCGTACAGACATGACATACAAAAACAGGGAGGGACACACTCTTCAGCTCACACTCAGCTCAAAGCATATGGAGATGGGCCGTACCTCAAAAAATATATTTCCTTGCAGAACATCTCCCAGGAGTAAACAATCAGATTGCAGATCTGCTGAGTCAAAGACAACAGATCCACGAATAAGAACTACACCCTCAAGTTCTCCCATTTTTCCAAATGTGGGGCTACCCAGAGATAGATCCGTTTGCCACACTCGTCAACGATAAATGCCTAAATTTCGCGTCCAGGTATCCACACCCATTGTCCAAAGACAATGCGCTATGGATCAATTGGTCGGGGATATTTGCTTATGCTTTTCCACCTCTCCTGCTAATTCCATTAGTGGTTCGGAAGCTCAAACAACATTCCCTCACAATGATCCTTGTTGCTCCCACCATGGGCTCATGGTTCACAACACTGTTGGAACTATTGTAGTTCCTCATCAAAAACTACACCTCTCCCCCAAACTTCTCACTCAGAACCATATAGATATAAGCATCCAGATCCCAGTCAACTCAACCTTGTGATCTGCCACCTGAAATCATAGAGTTTGGCTATCTTAATCTTCCGCCAAACTGCATGAACGTCATTAGAGAGGCTAGACTCCCTACCACAAGAGCATGCTATGCAGCAAAATGGGAATGATTAGTAATTTATTGTAATAACAATCAAATCAGTCCGCTTGATGCTTCAATTCAAAACATAATTTGCTATCTGTCACACCTACAACGAGTTAACTTAGCATATACCTCAATAAGACTGCATCTTGCTGCAATAGCGG
This sequence comes from Triturus cristatus, assembly GCF_964204655.1. Taxonomy (NCBI): domain Eukaryota; kingdom Metazoa; phylum Chordata; class Amphibia; order Caudata; family Salamandridae; genus Triturus; species Triturus cristatus. The sequence goes on along the minus strand of NC_140581.1, from coordinate 442,173,211 downwards.
CTTACCTACAAAACAGACAATGCTTGTCCTTGTTTCGTGTACCCGCTATCAAAGCCTTCATGGAAGGACTCAAAAGAATCATTCCTCCTAGACTTCCACCTTATCCCATGTGGAATCTTAATATAGTCCTTACAAGACTCATGGCCTTTGCACAAATGCGAACTACAGTTTCTGACTTGAAAGGTAGCCTTCCTTATAACCATCACATCTCTTAGAGTTGGTGAGCTCCAGGCGCTAACCATACAAGAACCATTTTTCAAATTCACCAGAATATAGTGGTTCTTGGGACTAACCCAAAATTTCTACCCGAAGTCATTTCTGCATTTCATCTCAACCAGTCTGATTTTCCCGTGTTTTTTCCTCACCCAGACTCAGTAGCAGAACGTGCTCTTCACACATTAGATGTGGAAAGAGCGCTACTTTATTACATTAAAAGAACCAAATCTTTTAGGAAAACAAAACAACTTTGTTGCTTTTTCCTTACCACATAAAGGCAATCCCATTTCAAAAGCAGGTATTACAGGGTGGATAGTTAAGTGCATCAAAATATGCTACCTTAAAGCTAAACGCACCTTAACGATTCCCCCTAGAGCGCACTCTACACGCAAGCTAGGGGCTTCTATGGCATTCTTAGGGAACATACCATTAGATGACATCTGTAAGGCTGCATCATGGTCTACACCACACACATTCACAAAGCACTATTGTGTGGATGTGTTTGAAAAACAAGCTAGTGTGGGCCAGGCAGTTTTAAGAACACTATTTCAAACCACTGCTACAGGTTAGCCACCCCTGGGAAGATAACTGCTGTATAGTCTATGCTAACGCATATGATCTACAGCTCATATGCCTCGAACAGAAAATTCTACTTACCCAGTATGCATCTGTTCTTGGCATATAAAGCTGTAGATTCAAATGCACCCACTGGCCTCCCCGCGTACCTTTATCTGTTGCAGTATTATCTTACTTGGGTACACTATACATGCCCATGCGCACTCACCGAAAGGAGGAGTTACCTACCTCATGACTACAAAGACTTCTTTGAAGAAAAACAAAGTGCAAACATCCAGGCCCAACACTAGATGGCAATTGATGCTAACGCATATGAATCTACAGCTTTATATGCCAAGAACAGAAGCATACTGGGTAAGTGCGTTTTCCTTTCCTTGTTTATCAAGAAACCTAACCCTTCCAAAAGATTCATGGTTACTAATAATTGCTTTCTCAAATCCTCCTGACTTTGCTACATTATTAAAAAATCATCTAAATATATAATCATACGTACACCCCTCTCTCTCAAAAACTTGGCAACAGGTCTCAACACTTTTGTAAAGCACCATGGTGCCGATACCAGACCAAATGGGGGAAAAAACTAAACTGATAAAGCTCCCCCATCCAACTGAACTGTAAATATTTCTGACTCTGCTTTGCACTAGGAACAGTGAAATACACATCTTTTAGCTCTAACTTCACCAACCAATCGTTCTCCTGAAGAATGTCTCTTAACAGATGGATTCCCTTCATCTTAAAATGCCTGTATACAACAAACTGATTTAACCCTCTCAAAGTTATCACAGGTCTCCAACCCTTCTCTTTCATTTTTACCAAAAATATCGTGCTCACAAAACCACGATCCTCCTCTAAAACTTTCTGAATTGCTCCTTTTCTTAACATTTCCTTTACTTCTTTCTCTACTATTACCTATAAATCCTTCTGGAAGACCAACTGATTTGGCTCTTTCAACTGAACTGGTTCTTCTAAGAATTCTATTACATATCCTCCTATAATTTGAATAACCAAACTGTCCTTTATTTCCTCCCAGTTCCTCAGAACCATTTCAATCTTCGCCCTACCTCGCACGGGATAGAACCAAAAGAGATCCTCGTACTTATCCTTGGTTCCTTGATTGAACTGTGCACGACCACTTGCTTGACGCACTCTCCCTGTTCTTCCTCTCGGAGGATGAAATCCTGTCGCTGACTGAAATCCTCTGAACGCGGCACGTCCCTGCGACTGGTAATGAGCCCTGCTGAATGACCGGCCAGGGAAACGGGCTCTTGCCTCAGCCCGGTCAAAAACTCCTCTACCAAAGACCTTCCTTAAACGAAGAATTAGCCTTATCCAGGCTGGTGAAGGTTGAAGCATATTTACCAACCCCTTTCACCAATCCTTCTCCAAAAGAAAACCATTCGGGTCTTCTGAAGGTTCTTTGTTCGCAAAGTCCCCCAACTTAGGACTTATTCTCATGAGTATTATTTTCCTTCTTTCTGCTGATAATGCCGCATTGGCATTAAACATATTGCTCTTTGGGACCAACCCCTTAAGAGCTCATTTTCTATTTGTACCTCCTTCATCTTGGCTGCTTCTGCCTTATCCAAAATACGGGCCAACGGCCCAAACACATTAAGCAACCGATCCTGGCATTGCTTAGAGGCTCTTTCTAACCCCTTTCTGGGATCACGCCCCATCTTAAATAGAAAACTAATCAAATCTGGATCTAAAGCTGCTGTCATGCATGCTTTACTGTCCACCACAGGACACGAGCACTCTGCCTTCATAACAGCATTTGCCTACTTTTTCAACGGTCTCCTTATCCAGAGCTTTACAAAATTTGCCACATGAGGCAATAGCCACTAATCAGTACTTCTAGGGTGGCGAATCATCTCCTGACTGAACATATCCTCACCCTGAGGATCTTTCACAATCCCTTTCTCTTTTCTCTCCTTGTCTACCTTATCCATGTCTAAATCCCAATCATCAAGAACAAATTCATCTGTTTCCTCCCCCAAACACTCATCAAGAGGAACCACTTTGGGTTTCTCTCCAACTTTTGTGCCACTAAGGACACCCTCTCTTGTGCCGCTTCGGACACCTTCCTCATTTGTGGCGCAAGGATCACCCTGATTTTTATTAAAAAACCTAATTCCTACTTCAATATATTTTCCTCCCTTGCTCTTTTTCCTTAACCTCTTACTTCTCCCTCTTCTGCAGTCCACTGCTCCTTTTTTTTTTTCTTTTTTAAAACACTTTCCAAAACTTCCTTCATTGAAGTTTTCATTTATTCTTGTACTATCTTCCTAATATTCACATGTGCTGATCCTGAACTCTGTGCACCTTCACTAATCTCAACTATTCAATTTTAATTCCTTTTCCTTAAAAAATTAATATTTATTTTCTCCTAAATACTCTAAAACCTCTACTTATAAGCAAGCTATGCTGTTATTATAAATTAACTTTCCGTTAAAATTAACTTTATTATATTCCAACTTCTCCGCTTAATTGCCTCAAATTGCCTCACCCGACTGTTAAAAACAGCTGATGACAGTTACGGGCGGCAACTCTTGACAAAAATACGGTGCATTTAGTAATCAAAATGGCCCCCATGCGTGACCACGCACGTAGCATGACGACGCGAACTACAGAAGCCTAAACGATGCACAGCTTCCTACGCGCACATATTCACAGCACGCACAGAGACTCGTTCTGCACGAGACAGGAATCCAACTACGCCGTGAGCGAGGATTTGAATTCCAACCAGCTCGCAACGGTAAATACTTTCGTTTTGTTTTTTAAACGTGCCAATTATAATAATGTCACCGCCTAAAGCCTACCTAAACCAACCTCCCTATAACAAATTGCCCGTAAATTGGGCTTACAACAAAAACTACCTTAAATCATACCTACATTAAAAAAAAAAATATTTACATACTTAACACATTTCAAACCTTTACAACTTAAACATGAATACAACTTAAATGCCTATAAAAAACATTTCATATCTTTAAATACAAAACATATTTAAATAATGACTTCGCTAAGTGATACTTATCTGTCAAGGAACAGCAATTAAAAGAGGAAGATGGCTGCTGTGACAGAGTTGATATTAGTTAAGGACATTCTAATTCTGGAATTATTTGAGTTTAATGTGATGTCATTCTTTAAAGTGCTGTAAGGAGCTGGCAATAAAAGTTAATGCATAATGCTAGCCTCCAGTCCTGTTATGAAATCTGGCTCGCTGTTGAGCAGCGATGTGCTGTTTGCGCTCAGCCAGACTTGATTGTTTATGAAAGGCACAGTGGGCCTGCGGGCGTCCCTAGGGGGTCGCACCTGTATTGTTGTTCCTCACATGGCCACGACCGCCTCAGCTACCGCCAGTGTTGATGCAGGGGCTGCGCAGTGTACAGCAGCCGGCCCTCAACGCTGCTGATCGCTGGATGTCTCTGGGCTCCGTGCGCATCTCACCACCTCAGTCACGTTCACCTCTGTTGCTGTGTGAGTACGCAAGGTCGCAGCCTCCCTTCGTTTCACTGGCCCCACCTCTTTGTCCGCGGTAGAATCAATTCGGAGTCACAATGATTCCAGTCTTGGTATCGACATGATGTGTGGGTAACAGATAACAGGCTTTCTTGTCGCAGCTGATGGATAGAATGGTGGATTTTAAGTCGACGGTTGACAAGAGCCGCTTAAGAAAGCGACCTTCTTTCTCAGCGGTTGGTCAAACCCCCCTGAAATGCTATGTTTGATTACTTTAGATTTCTGCAGTGAATATTTTATTCTGATTCAAGTTTTTTTCATTCTCACCAGTCATGCCACAATTCGTGGGCACTGCATCAGTTCTACTTTTTTTCATTGGAGCGCCTCTAGTTTTGATGTTTCTTTTCATAAACTTTATATAGTCTGATTTATTACTTCCTGGGAGAGTATCAAGTCTTCTTATCAGTAAAGTTATTTGGCAATATATTGATTGATCCAATCAAGTGTTGCCTAAGGATTGACTAAGTGACCCCGAGGGAACCATTGGGTGCTACCCTACCCTACCCTACCCTCACACCCGCACGCACCCCACTGCTCCTTCAAAAGATCTCCGCCAAAGAGCCCCGTTTACGGGAGCCTGTCGGGCATTGCAGCGCCGGCCCGATGAGGAGGACACAGCCAATGATGAAGCATGACACCCCTCGGGGGTGTGTGAGGGCATCACGAAGAAAGACCTCCCTTTCTCTTGTACTCCCTGTTAGGAACGGCATACCCCTTGATACACAGTTCAAATTGGAGCCTGTGTGTAGGACCTGTGTAAACACGGCTCCTGTAGCCCGCGCCCCCCCCCCCCCCACCTCCCCGTTTGAAATATCTAAATGCATGTCACTTTTGGTGGTCACACCCTCCATAAACTCCCAAAAGACCCAGATTTGTGCTCCGCCTGTTATTGTTTTCAGTACTTCCACTTAACCATCTAATATCATAAAGTTTCCTGTTATTCTATGCTGAACTTATTGTGCCTTTCTCAGTGAATAGTCAACTAATGTGCAATGTTACTAAAGTGTTTTCATGTAAGTCTTTGTTATTCTTGTTCCACTTTGGGCCAGGCTTCTCTCGGCCAGACAGAGAATTGTATTTCCCCTTGCTTTTTCTGTTCTTTGAATGCAGCACTTTAAAAAGTCAGTTCACAACATTTTTGACAGTATGCTTTTCATGTTCTGGTCAGTGTTGGCTTGGTCGCACTGGTGTTGCTGCCTGCCTTACACTCCTTAATATCTGTTTGGATGGAACCCCAAAGGGCTACATCAGTATCAGTATCATCTTAGCCCTTGTCCTACAAGGCAGGGAGAGCAGGAATATTAATTTTACTGTAGCTCACTTCCATCTTTTATTGTTGGCTAGGAAGATCTTTGGGTTACCACAGAGTAGAGGACCTAGGATTGCACAGTGGTGATCAAAGCTCCTGCACTTGTACCCTGCCTGACAAAAGACTAGCTACTGCCAAGAGCTAATTGGGGTCACAGCTATCCTTTTGCCTGGCCTGTTGCATACACTTATTTTATTTTTAAGAGTTTTTGCCCTTGAAGTAAGTACTTTGGGATCTGTTCTGGAAACGATCAGTTTTTAAATGTCAGGACACCTACGATACAGTGCTAGGATTACAAGTAAGCAACATTTTCGTATCCGAGCTTTCACATTTTTATTTATTATCCTGTATTTCTTATATACACTCCTCTAGGTAATTATTAATGCATGCCTCATTCTCTGTTCTCAATATACTTTTGTTTCAACTCTTGTTAAATCACTTACTCAAGCATTCCTTAATTAAATTAGTTGTTTACCCTACGTACTAAAGCAAATTGAATATTTTTTATTTTAGTGGCGTGGAGTTTGACTTGAATGTTAACAATGTTGTGGGAATAAGAAACACGTTTCTTCTAAGAACATATGCACACAGTAAGTTTACCTGCTAGTTTTTTTTAATTTTGTTAGTAATCAATGTGTAAAATGGTTTGAAATGCATGTTTGCCTTTATCTTTCACAATAGAGAACACTATAGCTGAAAACAGTTTGTGATAGTGACTTCTAGCTGCAGATTCCTTACCCTTTTAATTTCTCCAGGCGTCAGACTGGATCCAGAAGAATTTTAATGAGCAGTATCCCTGCGTGCCGGTAGGGGTAGGTGGCCCGATCGTCTCAGGGTCCGATGTCATCTGTGCCTGAAGTGACGTCACAGTCCCCATGGAGGCTCCACCCAGGTGTGCTGATATCAGTTCTTTTCAAGCTAACCAGCACTAATCTGGAGAAAAGCTAGCCCTCTGTTTTTTGACTGGCCTTTTTCGGCCTTTTGTCAACTGTGTTTTGAGGTCTTACCTCCTGGTGTGTCGAGGATGTAATCGCGCCTGTCTAGTTTTCAGCCTTGTGCCGTCTGTCACCAGCGAGGCCGGGCCCGCACCTTGTCTGTCTGTTGTTCCAGGAGCACGACCAAGACTCCAAGTAGTGCCCCGATTGCCGAGCCATGGCCCGAAGCCTTTGAAGGAGCGGTCCTGGAAGCTGCTAGCAGCCCAGTACGCAGACATGGAGCTCCCGTTCGAGGTGTAGTTCCCGGGATCGTTTGCGGAGCCCAAAATCCTCTATGGTCCATTCGAAGTCTTCTGAACACCCAGGTAAGAGGCACAAGAAAAAGAGCAAGAAGTTGAAGCGCAGTTTGACTTCTTGTCCGTCGGCCGATGAGACAAGGGGGCCTCGGCATTCTAGGCCTTGTTCCCCCGGAGCCTGCGCCGACTTCGCACCTCCCTGAATTTCCAAAGTCCAGAGCGACCCCGGCGCAACTGAAGGAATTCTGTAAGGCCATGCGCCTTATATTCGGGTGGCCTGACTCCTTCAATGTGCCTTCAGGCCCTGCAATGTTACAGGGGGGCCTTTCGGGTTCCTTACCAGCTGCTCCAGCCCAGGTTCCAGGGGGACCCCAAGAATCCGCTCGAGGATCTGAACCGGTGCAGGTCATGTCGACCTTCCCCCAGCCCTGATAGTCGCAGTACCCCCTGGCACTGCTGTCCCCCTTTTCATCCCTGACTCGGACATGGAGCAGGATGGGCATCGCCCGACTTCTAGATCGGAGCCTAAGCCTTATTTTCTTGGGCTTAGGCTCGGGGAAGACTGGGAGGAGTCACTAGACCCTTTGGAATGTCAGTCCAATGAGGAAGAACAGAGTACGGACTGATGTGGGGTACTAGGTGAGGCCAGCACTCTGAATACTTCTCCAGATGCTGGTCTGCTTTCTCCCCCCCCTATCGTGGCTACGGAGGTAGGAGCTTCCTACGCAGTTGTGGTGTGGAGGGCGGCTGAGGCCCTTGACCTGCAGCTACCGTCAGTGGCAGTCAAGACTAATATCTTGACAGTGGCGCTGCAACTGGGAGTCTCCACTTTTGCACACCTACTTCTGTTCAATGACACACTTACTAATGCCTTTTTGTGGCGCTGGTCAAAACCCAACACAGGGTCCCGTGAATAGGGCGATTGCCCAAAGCGATTGCCCCGCTCCTAGGGACCCATACCTCCTCACGCAACACCCTACCCTTGAGACCCTGGTAGATTGGTGGTCCAAGCTGCCACCTCTGAGAGGCTGGACTCCTTTTGGAAGAAGATGTTTTCTTCCACCAGCTTGGCATTGGGTCCGTGAACACCACTTGCCTTTTGCGTTGTTAATACCACACAGTTGCTTTCAAGTGCTGCCACAAGCACCGGAGCAGACCCGGACTGTACTCTCCCAAGTTGTCACCGATGAGAGAGGCTCTGCAAAGTTCACAATTCAATGCAGACTTGACACAACCGATTCGTTAGGCAGAGCGCTTTCCATGACAATGGCCCTTAGGTGCCACATCTGGCTGAGGAGGACTGGCTGGTCGAGGCATGTGAGCTGTAGATCACATGCTTTGCATAGCCCGCCATCTAGTGTTGGGTCTGGATGTTTACACTTTGTTTTTGTTCGAAGTCTTTTCCAGTCACTAGGTAGGTGACTCCTCCTTTCGGTGATAGTGCGCATGAGCATCGGCTCCATTGTTAGATTGTTTTTTTTCCGCCATCGGGTTCGGATGTGAATTGCTGCGCCCCGGTTTGGCATCGTTTCTTGGGTTCCCTTTGATGCGCAATCCACTACTCTCAACGGTATTGTTTCTCGATCGCGTTTCCCTTTCTCCGCATATCGTTTTGACTCCAAGATCTTCGATCTGAAAACTTGTGGAGGGCCGTTGGGCCTCCCCGCGCCGGGCTCGCTAGCAGTCTATGGAACGGACTTCATTGAAGCTCTCTCCCGGTGTCATGCCAAATTTCTGCGCACTGACCTGCATGAAGTGTGCAGCCTCTTTGTCCCTGGAACACAACAAGAAAAATTGCGACGCATGCCGACCGTTTCGATCGAAGAAGATGCTCCGTGACCGTCTGGCTCGACGTCACGAGATGCAACACCAAGGCGGCTCTGTATGGACATCTTCGGCGAAGATTCCGACCGAGAAGAAACACAACCTCAAGGAGCGGAGGAAGAAGAACACATCTCCGTGTCCGAGGCCGACTCTGACATGGAAGAAGAGGAGCAAGTTACACCGGGTCAGCGTACCGGGAGTATAGAAGCCACCTTGCCCCAACAACTCAAGACCAAAAAGGCTCCGGTTCTTCCTCTGCCTATGGGCCAAGGTTGGCACCAAGAAAATGTTTTAAGTACCCCGGCGCCGAAACATAAGGAGAAGCCTTCTGGCTCGGGCTCATGCCGGCGTGGAAACGAAATCCTCGCTCTGAAATCATAACATGTCATGGTTCACTTTCCATCTTTATCAAAGACTAAATCTTCGGTACCAAAGAGTTCGGAGCCGAAACCTTCAACGCCGAAAACAGCAAGCAAAGATAGACTCCACCAAAAGAGCCTCGGTTCCATGTTCCACCTTCGGATCCAAAACAAAAAACTGGTTATAAACCCAGCTACTGGTCATATCCATGCCAAATTGCCTGGTAAAAAGGGAAAATGGGCTAACAGGAAGAGTACCACATTCCCCTGAAGAGAAAAAATGTAGGTACTTTCCCTTCACCACCGTATGATTTTGATTTTAGAATTTGTATAGCGCATGATTGCCCTGGGGCATCTAGGCGCTTAGCAGAGGAGGAAGCTGGAAGTGGTGCATTAGTTTGAAAACAGCCATGTCTTTAAGAGTTTTCTGAAACAGAGCAGTGTTGGGCGGCTTTTGATATTTAGCGGGAGCAAGTTCCATAACCTCACAGTACCCAGTACAAAGCTTCTTCCTCCCCAGCTAGCTTTCTAAAATTTAGGTGTCTGTAGGGGTTTGCTCTGTGCTGAGCGTAGTTGCCTTGATGGATGGTACCCGGTAAGGTCTTGTTTTAGGAAAGTTGGTCCATTTCTGTGTACAGCTTTATATGCTAGGCATAGGGCCTTGAAGTAAGCCAGTGGAGTTTTTCTAAACCTTCGGAGATGGATTGAAATTTGGGAATGTCTAGCAGTAATCTGGCGGCAGCGTTTTGTGCTCGCTGAAGTTTAATCATGTGTTGTTTCTGAAGGCCTAGATATAGTGCATTACAGTAGTCCAATTTGGCCAAGGTTAGGACTATCACTAGCGTCTTTACAGCTTCGGGGGGGGGGGGGGGGGGGGAGGATGAAGGAGTGCACTTAACAAATTGATTTTAGAGTGAGGAACACTGATGAGACGACTTTGTTGACCTGTTGGAAGGTCAGTCTGTTATCAAAGATAACACCCAGGTTCCTCACTTTCTGGACTGGAGTAGGGACAGCACCCATACTGGGGGGCCACCAATTTTGTGACAAAAGGGATGTGTCAGAGCCTAATAGGAGTACCTCAGTTTTTGAACCATTAAGCTTCAGACAGTGAGTTCCCATCCAGCTATTGATGTGGGACATACACTGGTTAAAACGCTCAGCTGTTTCTTCTGGATTGCTAGAGATCGACACCACAATTTGGGTGTCATCAGCGTAGGATAGAATTGTGAAGCCGAATTGCCTGACGATCGTGGCCAAAGGGGTCAAATAAAGGTTAAACAGAGTGGGGCTTAAAGAGGAGCCTGTGGCACCCCGCAAGACCAGGTAAACTCTTCTGATCGAAAGTCCCCTATCTGAACATATTGATGTCTGTTGTTCAGAAAGGATTTGAGCAGTGTTTGGGCAGAGTTCTTGACTCCCATCTCTTGAAAGCCTCCCAATTAAAATATCATGATTCACGGTGTCGAAGGCCGCCGACAGGTCCAACAGGATCAAGGCGGCCTTGGCACCCGTGTCCAGTATGGCCCGGATCTCCTCTGCCGCCATGATCAGGGCAGTTTCAGTGCCATGACCTTGTCGGAAACCATACTGAGAGGAGTCCAGTATGTTTGCCGATGAGATAAAGGTCGTTAATTCGGAGTTTAGGATTTTCTCCAGGATTTTGGATGGGAAGGGGATCCTTGCTATTGGTCTGTAGCTGTATCTGTTAGCTGAGGAGAGTGGGTGAGCTTCAGGCACTAACCATAGAAGAACCATTTTTACAAGTACTCCAAAACAAAGTGGTTCTTAGGACCAACCCTACATTTCTACCAAAGGTCATTTCTGCCTTTCATATCAACCAATCTGTTGCGTTGCCTGTTTTCTTCCCTCAGCCAGATTCTGTGGCAGAACGTGCTTTGCACACTTTAGATGTGAAGAAAGCACTACTTTACTATGTAGAAAAGACGAAACCTTTCCAAAAGACAAAACTGTTTGTCACTTTTGCACCACCACATAAAGGCAATCCTATATAAAAATCTGGCATTGCAAGGTGGATAATCAAGTGCATTCAGACATGCTATGCACACTCGACACGTAAACTAGGGGCTTCTATGGCATTCTTGGGGAATATACACATGGATGACAACTGCAAAGCTGCAACATGGTCTACACCTCACACATTCGCAAAAGACTATTTTGTAGATGTGTTAGCAAGACAGCAAGCTAGTGTTGGCCAAGCAGTTTTACTCACACTATTTCAGACGACTGCAACAGCTACAGGTTAGCCACTGCTTTGGGAGATAACTGCTGTATAGCCTATGCAAAGCATGTGAACTACAGCTCACATGGCTCGAACGGAAAATGCTACTTACACAGTATGCATCTGTTCTTGGCATGTAGAGCTGTAGATTTGCATGTACCCACCCGCCTCCCCGGGTACCTATACCCGTTGCAGTAATATTTTACTTAGATACATGTATACATGGACATCGCTTAACACTCTTACTAACTCCACTATCACCCTCTGCGGCAAACAGTCTATCAATGGAGCTGATGCCCATGCGCACTATCACCAAAAGGAGGAGTCGCCTACCTTGTGACTTGAAAAGACTTCTTCGAACAAAGACAAAGTGCAAACATCCAGACCCAACACAAGATGGCGGGCTATGCAGAGCATGTGAATCTACAGCTCTACCTGCGAAGAACAGATGCATACTGTGTAAGTAGCATTTTCCTTTCTGAAGATGTCCAAGCTTCCCTGGACATGCCCTTCGATGGCTCTCTTTGGAAACAAGGTAGATTCAGTGCCCAATTGCTTTAAGAATTCTCGTACTATGACCAGGTATTTAGGCCTCTCTGTGGCCCTGCTTCCACCTCAATCTGCCTTTTGCTCCAAGGGACTTCCGGCTGCACCAATTCCCGCCCAGCCACTGCATGCTTCCCAGCCTCTGCGTGGCCAAGGGCTTAGTACCCAATGACCTAGTCAGTCAGGTGGCCTGCGGTCTGGTCAGACCGCCAACTGCAACAGCCTCTAGACCCTCCTAGTCTGCCTCTTAGCCACCATGGGCACACAGTTGGTGGAAGGATTCGCCATTACCTGCCCCACTAGCTGTCCATAACATCGGACCGGTGGGTTTCACAGATTGTCCGAAGGCGCTACTCCCTTCCCTTCAGGACTACCTGTCCCTGCACAACATAGGACCAGCCAACATTAACCACCGACAGACTTCCACCAGACCAATCCGCTCCGCCCACCTAGCCCTAGCACACGTCCCAAGCATCCATCGAGCCAGAGGAGGGAGCAGATTCTTCTCCTACGTCGCTGACAAATCCTGGAATGACCTGTCCCTCCACCTCTTGACCTCCACCACCCTCCCCGACTTCAGAAGAGCACTCTGGACCTGGCTGTTCGACTAATCGGCCCATCCTCAGCGACTGTAGGCACTCAGAGACCCGAGAAGGTTCCTGGCTGCAAAAACTTGACAACAGAAAGCACCACTGCACCATTGCCGCCTAGCCCGAGCTGAAGTGGACCATCGGGGCCCCCGGCCCTCCAGAAACCAAGCCCACCTAGGACTTGCCAACTGTGGACTTCCCAACGCTGCCTGCAGCCTCTGTGTGCAGAGTTTTCCTGCTGACGAAAACCCGATGCCTGAAGACACCTCTGCACTCGTTACCCCTGCCCCTTGGTAAAGATTACCAAAGGCTTCCAAACGTCCCGGACATCATGAAAGCGGAGTCCACTTGTTGGTTCAGCCTGACTGATTTCTCAGTCTAAACCTGCAGCCGTTTTTTGACTGGACCAATTCCCTTTGACTAACATTGGGCACCTGATGCTGAAATCACCCTTGCACCCGGCTTCCCCAGTGCTGCCCGAGGTGACCTGTTGGTGCTCCTTGGACCTTGTCCCATCCTTATCTTAAGTCCAGTAGATTGGTCCTGTAAGTTGCTGGGAAGTGCCCATATGCAGTGTGTGGTTTTCCCCATAAAAGAACATTACCGCATTAGAGATAATACATGAGAATTCACCGATTTTTGTTCAAAACCAACATACTCTGCACATTAAACCCACTCTGATACTTTAATACCCATGACTGTCCCACAAGTATATATTTATATAGTCTTAGCTGCCAGGAATAAACCTTTGTAATAAAGGACAACGGATATCTGTTATGGAATAACGTACAGTGAAGGGAAATTGTTGACAGTTGGTCACTGCCCTGACAGAATCATGGCGTTCCTTAATTTGCCACGTTGTATATGGAACAGAGGCCCTGACTGGTACTGGCGGGTGCAGGAAGTGCTGAGGTATGTTTGGGTGAGCCAGAAACACATGGAACAGTCCCTATCTTTGCACTGCTCCCCCTTCATTTACAGTTTTATATTTCTCTCTTTATTACGGCTGGTAAAGAGGAACAGAAGCAATGGGGTTTTTTGACCTCTTCAAAGTTGCATATCACTTTAAAGACTGCATTTAAATTTCCAGTGCATTGCATGCTATACAATAGGTTATGACTATTTACCAGAGAGAAGGTGAGCTTAATGTGCCTTGTACTTGCAGTTAGTAATAAAAATCAGGTGTTCGTACCATGGCATTGTAATTCCTAGTGCTTGTTAAAGGGGAGCAACGGTATTCGAGTTTGCACATCCAACAATGTACTGTTCACATCTTCTTAGCTGGAGTACACTGGTTTATTTTCCTATTTTAACTGTTTTAATTCCCACCATTCAGGAGCATTCAGTTCACGCCTGCAGTCAAAAATATTTTATCTAGAAATATATATGTTCGAGGCATATGAGCTGCAGATTACACACTGTGCATATATCGCCATCTGGTGTGGGGCCCGGATGTTTGCAGTTGTTTTTCGTCTTGGAAAGTCTTTGGAAGTCACGAGGTATGTGACGCCTCCTTTGGATCGTATTGCGCATGGGCTTCGGCTCCATCCTCAGATTGTTTTTTTCCGCCATCTGGCTCGGATGTGTTCTTCGTGCTCCGGTTCCGAACCGTTTCCAGTTCTTCTGATGGGCGCGCAATCCTTCCCTTTCCGCGGTATTGTTTCGATCGCGATCTCCAACACTCGACGCGGCTCATCATTCAAACACTTCGATTCCGGTCGTCGACGAAGGCCTTCGGGCCTACCTAGGCTCCGGTACTGGCTGATGGAAAGCACTCCATTTAAGAAGTGTCCTCGATGTGGGTCGAAGTTTCCCCACACCGATCTCCATGAGGTGTGTGCAACCTCTGCCTCTCCCCAGAACACGAGGCAAGAGACTGTCCGGCTTGCAAATCCTTCAGTTCGAAGAAAACTATTCGGGACCGAAGGGCGAGGACAACAATGGCACACTCGTCGGCAGCGATCCCCAACGACCTCTTCGGAGAAGGCGTCAACGTTCTGGAAGAGCAGCACACCGAAGAGGGCCTCATCAGCGCCTCCGAAGCTGACGACTCAGATGTCGAGGACATCACTCCGGCACAGAGGGCCGTGAGTACTACCATCGACCCCCACCCTCGACGACAACCAAAAAGGCTTCGGTCACGCCTTCGCCCTCGGGCCTAGGCACGACCAAAGACGCTGCTTCCCATACCTCGCTTTTGGGCCTGGATAAGAAGCCCATCAAGCCTTCCGGCGGCTTGGGCTCGAGCCAGCCTGCCCTCGGTGCCGAGAAACACTCCTCCGCACCAGCGCCGAAAAAGAAGATGGCCTCCTCCTCCTTCTCTGCGCCGAGCTCCACACCGAAGCACTCGGCGCCGAAGCCCGCTACTAGCTCCTCGGTACCGACACCATCCCCGGAGCCGAGCAAAAAGTCAAAGGCCCTTGACACCCACACCTCGAAGCTGAAAGTCATCTCGGAACCGAGGAAACAACCGGACATTCCTAAGCCGCACGGTTCAAAACAGCGAACCAATGCCGACTCGAAGCTTAAACCTACGGCTTCGGCGCTGAAGGATCGCCCCCCCCCCCCCCCCCCCCCCCCCCCACAGATGGGCTATTTCGGACCGATCCACTACAAAAACCACTTGTCAAAGACCCTAAAACTGGACATTTGATGCTCAGCACTGCCAAAGAGAAGAGACTTTGCTACCTTCCCTTTGAGACTGCCTTCTCCTCCTCCTCCTTCTTTGAGGACTACGTCTACGACGACACAGGGGACGGGCCCCATGACCAGCCCACAGGGGACCCTACTCCTACAGGCTCCCCAGACCCATGGGACGACTACAACATCCCTATCGTCTTGCAGGACAACCTTTACCCTTCAAGACCGCCCCCTCCCTGAAGACACAATGGGGTTTAACCAGCTGCTCCATAGGGCTGCACACTACCACGGAGTTGATCTCCATACAGACCCCCGTGGAGGAGGACTTCCTCCTAGACACTTTTGACACTACACAAAGGTCCACTTCCATTTTGCCCATGCTAAAAGGGGCTATCAAGCACGCACCGGAGGTCTTTAAAGACCCGGTTAGGGCAAGGGTCATCAACCCTCGCATCGAGAGAAAGTATAAGGCTGCCCCTACAGACCCCACCTACATCAGAGGCCCCGCCCCACTAGACTCCTTAGTAGTCTCAAATGCGAGGAAGCGTGCAAACTCCCAGGCAACAGGTGAGGCCTCACCACTCGATAAGGAGTCCAAACTCCTGGACGCATCTGGCAAGCGAACTGCATCCCAGGCTGCCAACATATGGCGCATTGCAAACACCCAAGCGCTCTTAGCAAGATATGACAGGGCACATTATGATGAACTGGAAGCCATAATGCAACACCTCCCTAACAAATACAAGAATAGAGCCAACAAGATAATTCAGGAGGGTAAAATAATCACCAATACCTCCATTTGTTGCGCCCTCGATGTGGCTGACACCGCCTCTAGGGCAATTAACACCAGCGTCCTCCTGCGCAGGCATGCATGGCTACGAATTTGAGGGTTCAAACCAGAGGTGCAGAGTTCCATCCTTAACCACCCCTTTGACGAGCAACATCTGTTTGGCCCCAACGTCGATGCTGCCCTTGAAAAAATGAAAAAGGACACCGACACGGCAAAATCTATGGGAGCCTTGCAGTCACAACCTCCCAGGCGCTCCTTTCGCCGCTCTTCATTTAGAAGCAACTCCAGAGGCTACTCCTCCGTTAAATCCCTACCCAATCCACCTTCACTAGGGATTACCAGAGAGGCGGCTACAGGGGTAACCACAATAAAGGCAGAGGCAAAACTAACACCTCTCGCTTTGCCGCCACCCGTGCCCAATGACTTCCCTCCACTCCCCCCAGACCATCCCACTACGGTCGGGGGCAGACTCCAAAATTTCCTTCCTGTCTGGACTACCATCACCTCAGACAGATGGGTAACACAAATGTTCGAGGCATGTGGGCTGCTGAATTCATATCTGTGCATAGATCGACGCCTAGTGTTGGGTCCGGATGTTTGCACGTTGTTGTCCTGGAAGAGTCTTCGAAGTATCACGAGATAGGTGACTCCTCCCCTGGACCATAGTGCGCATGGGCATCCTCTCCATCCTCAGATTGTTTTTTTCCGCCATTGGGTTCGGATGTGCTTATCTTAGCTCAAGTTAGGAAAATTCAGATTAAGGCCAAAAGGTACTGTTCCCGTTCGGTATCGACTAGTTTCTTCAGCACGAGCCATTATTAACGAAAACGACTGAATTCCCTTCAGCGAAACCGAAACCAATCGTCGCTCCAGTTCCACCGAAACCAAAAGTGAAACTGGCTGTAATCGGCTCGAAGGCCTCGAAGCCCTCCACTCCTTCGATGCCAGCAAAGGCCATCGGCTCCGAACGCAGTAAAAGGGATTTCGGCGCCGTGCTCACTGCAGCGGATATCGGTGCCGACCCGAAAAAAAAAGGCCCTCTGTCCCCACAAAGCGCCTCGGCCTCTGGCACCGAAGCCGTCGGCCACGACCACCAACGTCAAAGTGGCCGCTCCATCTGCGTCGACGTCGAAGACAGCGGCGCCCGCCAAGTCGTCGACTCCAACGACCGTCGATACCTCTCGATGACCCCATGGCTCCAAAGCAGTCGACGCCTACCTCCAAGGTGCCGACCGGTTCCAAACAGCCTTCGGCGTTCTCCGTGCAACAGGTCGCGGCATCGTTGCAACGCATCAGGGAACGAGCAGCCCTCCGATCCACGTCGGGCCCCGACACGCACAAGGCTCCGAAAGCACCCTCGGCGCCGACCAACATCACGTTTGGTTTGCCGCCGTCCACGGCGCCGAAGATGTTCGAGTTCCGGACACGTGTCCGCCAGACACAGTCCCCGTCTCCTGGACACACAGATTTTGAGCCTTCACAGTCACAATTCATCGACGCCAACACTGGCAGACTGATGCTCCGCAAGCGGAAAATCACGCCAGAGAGGGGATTGGACTCCTACAGAATCCCTCTAAAGCACAAATTGCCAGCAGGGTCGGAGCCAGTGCTTCATGAACGCTTACAACCCTCCCATCAGGATCCCCAGTCCTTTTCTCCTACGCCTTCAGAGACAGACGCAGTAGAGGACTATATGGGGGATGATACCACCTACACTGGGGATGTCGATCCTGATGAGCATCTGCAAGACCCAGATCAGGCATGGGATGACCCTACAGACCAGGGTACCGCACCAGATACCCATGACACGCAGCTTTACAGCACAAAGACATCTCCCACAGAGGACACTGCTGCCTTCAATGCCCTCATAGAACGGGCTGCTGCCAATCATGGAGTAGAACTCCATTCTGACACTGTCGAAGAAGACTTCTTGGTGGACACTTTCGCATCTTCCGAAAGAACTGTAAAAACTCTGCCCATGTTGAAAGGAGTTCTCAAACCTGCAAAAGACATTTTTAAGGAAACAACCAGGGCACGGGTGCTAAACCCCAGGATTGAAAAAAAATACAAGCCTGCACCCGGAGACACTATGTACATTAGGGGTCAGTTACCTTTGGACTCCATGGTAGTTGCTAACGCTCGCAAACGAGCACATTCGCAGACAACAGGTGATGCTCCTCCCCCAGACAAGGAGTCCAAAGTGCTGGAGACATCAGGCAAACGGATTGAAGCGCAGGCAGCAAACATCTGGCGCATTGCCAACACACAGGCACTCCTGGCCCGTTATGATCGTTCCCACTACGACACACTAGAATCACTACTCCAACATTTGCCAGATGAATATAAAGAGGCAGCGGAGCTCCTCATCAGAGAGGGACAACTCCTTACCAATGCATCCATCAAGTGCACCCTGGATGCTGCCGACACAGCGGCGAGGGCAATCAACACAAGCGTCATGTTGAGACGACACGCATGGTTGAGAATCTCAGGCTCAAGCCGGAGATTCAGAACAACATCTTAAATCAACCAGTCAACCCCGACTACTTATTCGGCCCTGAAGTTGACACTACCCTCGAGAAAATTAAGAAAGACACTGACACTGCCAAATCAATGGGGGCTCTGCAGACGCAGCAGTTTCTCAGTGGCTCCTTTCGTCGCCCCGGGAATAGAGGAGCAGCTAGAGGTCAGTGGTCACAGCAGCAATACACTAAAGGGAATACACAAAGTACCTACGATAAAACCAACAGAGGTGGATATCGTGGCTCCAGCACCAAGGGCAGAGGACGTGGTTACGGCAACACCAGGTCCTCACCCAAAAACAAACAGTGAAGCCCTCTCCCTTCCCCCGACCACATAACACCTGTCGGGGGGGAGACTCCAGCGGTTCCTGTCCACGTGGAAAACCATCACCACAGACAGGTGGGTCAGGGACATTATCCAGCAAGGTTACTGTCTCGAATTAACATCCACTCCACCCAACATACCGCCAAAGCACCGTCCTATGTCCGTAGAGCACTTGGCATTATTGCAGCAGGAAGTGCTGAGTATGCTGCAAAAAGGTGCAATAGAGGTCGTGCCCATCGACCAGCAGGGGACAGGGGTGTACTCTCTGTACTTCTTAATCCCAAAAAAGGACGGGTCGCTCAGACCTATACTAGACCTGAGACCCCTCAACCAATACATTCTCTCAGAGCATTTCCATATGCTCACCCTACAGCAGGTTCTCTCGCTGCTCAGTCAGGGAGACTTCCTAGCCACACTAGACCTCAAAGATGCGTATTTCCACATACCCATACACCCATCACACAGGAAATATCTCCGGTTCACTATTCAGGACCATCACTATCAATTCAAAGTTCTCCCCTTCGGAGTGACAACGGCACCCAGGGTTTTCACCAAGTGCCTAGCTACGGTGGCTGCACATCTACGGAGACAACACATTCACGTCTACCCTTACCTGGACGACTGGCTTGTTCAAGCAAAGTCAGCCCAGCAATGTGTCAGCCACATGTCCCTCACCATTCACCTTCTTCACAGTCTGGGATTCTCACTAAATTACCCAAAATCACATCTCCAACCCGCACACGTACGACAGTACCTGGGCGCGACTATAAACACTCTGGCAGCCACAGCTCAGCCAAATTTAGTGAGGATCAACAGCATGCAACTGCTGATCTCAAAGTTCAAACCTCAACACTCCCTGCCTGCGCGAGTGTTCATGCAGCTGATAGGCATGATGGCCTCCTGCATTTTCATAGTCCCGCACGCGAGACTACATATGCGCCCGCTTCAGGAGTGCTTGGCACGTCAATGGAATCAGGCTCACGGGCAATTAAAAGACCTAGTGTTGATAAGCGGTTGGGCATACAACTCTCTGCATTGGTGGAATCCACAAAACCTTTGCAAGGGCCGACCATTCCACGAGCCTGTTCCACAAATAATACTGACAGCGGACGCCTCTCTCCAGGGTTGGGGAGCTCAACAAAAGAAGATGCACATCAACGTTCTGCAACTGATGGCAATCTTCCTGTCCATGAAGGCATTCAAGTACACTTGTGCAACAAAGTCGTGTTGATCCGGACGGACAACATGACTGCCATGTACTACATACAGAAGCAGGGAGGAACACACTCTCCACAGTTGTCTCATCTGGCTCAGAGCATGCGGAAGTGGGCCATTCAGAGGAACATATTCCTCATGGCGGAACACCACCCCGGCAAGGACGACCAGATGGCGGATCTGCTCAGCTGACACAGCCACCAGATGCACGAGTGGGAGCTACATCCGTCAGTACTCCAACCGTACTTCCAACAGTGGGGTCATCCAGAGATAGACCTATTCGCCACAAACGAAAACGCAAAATGCCAAAGCTTTGCCGCCAGGTTCCCACATCCGCAGTCACAGGGCAATGCGATATGGATGAACTGGTCCGGCAGATTTGCGTACGCTTTTCCCCCAGCGCCATCGATGCCGCTAGTGGCACGCAAACTGCGACAACACTCACTGACACTCATCCTAGTTGCTCCCACATGGGCGCGCCAACCATGGTACACCACCTTTCTAGAACTTTCCGTGGTGCCGCATCAAAGGCTGCGGATCAAACCCGCACTTTTAACGCAGAACCATGGCGAAATTCAGCACCCAGATCCGCAACAGCTGAACCTGGCAATCTGGCTCCTGAAGTCCTAGAGTTTGGCTACCTAAACCTGCCACCTGACTGTATGGATATCATCAAGGAGGCCAGAAGACCCACTACCAGAGCTTGCTATGCGGCTAAATGGAAGAGGTTTGTCATTTACTGCAACAACAATGACCTTAACCCGCTGGACGCATCCATTCAAAACATCATCTGTTACCTCTTACACTTATACCGATGCAATCTGGCATACAACTCAATACGTATCCATTTAACCGCGATAGCAGCCTATCTTCAAAACAGGCAGCACCTCTCTTTATTCAGAGTGCCTGCCAGCAAAGCCTTCTTGGAGGGACTCAAACGAGTAATTCTACCAAGACACCCACCGGCACCAGTGTGGAACCTCAATGTGGTCCTCACCAGATTAATGGGTCCACCCTTTGAACCTCTCCATTCATGTGAGATTCAATTCCTCACCTGGAAAGTAGCTTTCTTAGTGGCAATCACTTCGTTAAGAAGAGTTAGTGAACTCCAGGCACTAACAATTCAAGAGCCATTCATACAGGTTCACGCAAACAGTCGTACTACGTACCAATCCCAAATTCATGCCCAAAGTGATATCGCAGTTCCACATGAATCAAACTATTGAACTGCCTGTTTTCTTTCCAAGTCCACAAAATGTCGCAGAGAGAATGCTCCATACACTAGATGTAAAGAGGGCCCTCATGTACTATATAGACAGAACTAAGGACTTTAGGAAAACAAAACAACTTTTCGTTGCCTTTTCTCCACAACACAAGGGCAACGCCATTTCCAAAGCAGGGATAGCCAGATGGATCGTTAAATGTATTCAAATTTGCTACCACAAAGCTAAACGCACATTAACGATTCCCCCACGAGCCCACTCAACACGAAAGTTAGGGGCGTCCATGGCTTTCCTAGGAAACATTCCTTTACAGGAAATCTGTAGAGCAGCCACATGGTCCACTATACATACATTTACCAAACACTACTGCGTAGATGTACACTCAAAACAGCAGGCAGCTGTAGGACAGGCTGTTCTCAAAACTCTTTTTCAGACTGCTGCAGCTGGCACGGGTAGCCGCCGCTAATAGGAGGTACTGCTATGTATTCTATGCACAGATATGAATTCAGCAGCCCACATGCCTCGAACTGAATATGCTACTTACCAGTATGCATCTGTTCTTGGCATGTAGGGCTGCTGACATTCATATCGCCCACCCTCCTCCCCGGCGCCTGTAGCAGCTGCAGCTCTCAGAATTACTGTATAGCATGGTCATCACTTACTGTATCTACTCCATCACTGCCACAATGGCGAAAAACAATCTGAGGATGGAGAGGATGCCCATGCGCACTGTGGTCCAGGGGAGGAGTCACCTATCTCGTGATACTTCGAAGACTCTGTGAGAAAGTGCCATCTTTCTTGCATGGTATGCCCCCACTTTTTGCTAAATTGCTGAATGTACTTCGATTGAGTGTACCCTGGGTTCCTGCCAATCAGGTGCCCAGGGCCTATGTTCCTTCCTTAAACCACACAAACTCCAAATTGGCAAACCCTAGCCACATGTCAGCCCCTAGTAAATGGTACCCTAGGTACCCAGGGCCTTGTGACCAGGGAAGGCCTCTAAGGGCTGCAGCACTCATTGTGCCACCCTCAGAGGCCCTGTACCCTTACACACACACACTGCCCTTGCAGGCTGAGTGTCTGGGTGCAGGACAAAACAAAGAGTCGACATGGCACACATCACTGTGTACCATGCCCATCACCTACACTGCCAAGGCATATGTCAGCCACCCCTCTAGCTGGGTGCATTACGCCTATGGTGTGGGCACAGGAGCAGGAGCCCTGTGCCCCTACAGTACCCGGGTCCATTCCTGGGCACTGTAAGTGCAGTGCTGTCATTTAAGAATACATGGTGCTGAGAGCTTGTCAAACACGAGCTCCACAGCACCATATTGGCAACACTGAAGCCTGGGAAGTTTGGTATCAAACTTCTCAGCACATTGAACCCACACTGATGCCAGTGTAGGATTTAATGTACTAAGCACCCCAGAGGGCATCTTAGAAGATGCCCCCTTACAGCTAACTTACAATCCACGTCTGCTCTGAGGCTGCCCAGGCTGCCACACAGCAGACACGTTGCTGGACCCCTGGGTGGGAGAGCCCCTGCTCTCCCGGGCCTGCAACAATGCACATCCTGGGTGAGGTGAGAAATCTCCTCCCCCAGGATGAGCAAAGGGAAGCTTCAAAGGCATGCCGCCAGTTGGAGTTTCCCCAGGCCACTGCAACCCCCCACTCTGGCGGGAAGCTTGGCCGGAAACCCCATACAAGGACAGGGGATGTGCCAGCCTGCCCACCCCACCCCTCAGGTGGGGGAGGCGAGGTGAAGCACATCTCCGGGCTCTCGCCATCTTGAAGATGGGAGGCCCTACCCTATCAGGATTAGGCTACTGCCCCCCTCCCACAGGAGAGAGGCAGGATAGGGGGTGTACCCACCCCAGGACAAGGACCCATTGGTCCCTGGCCTTCACCTACCTGTAACGCCCCTAAATCTAGTATTTAGGGGCCCCCTGAACCTTCCTTCCTCAGATTCCAGATAGAAAACGACAAGAAGAGCAAGAAGAACAAAGACCTGCCCTGCAGCTGCTAAAAAGAGAGGAAGACACCAACTGCTTTGGCCCCAGCCCTACCGGCCTGTCGACTCTCGAACCTGCACCAGCGCGGCATCCCACGTGGCCAGCAACCTCACCAACCCCGGAGGACCTGGCTACCTTTTAGCTCTAAGCCCCTGAGACTCCCACGAGTAGAGGCTCTACTCAAGAAACCTATTTGCTATCCCTGGCACCAGCCCGGGACCGCGGACCCAACACACTCTGCACCAGCCAAGCCTGGCCAGTGCCGGAGTGGACAAAGACCCAGAGGACGACCCCACGGCGACTGTGACCCAGAGTCCGGCACCCAAGGACCCCCCTCGACATCCCGGAAGAAGCCTGCAGCCTCAGAACCAAGTGCCACCCCAGCCGCGATCAACCAGAGGGTAAGATTCCCGACGTCAAAAGGCACCCCTGCACCCGGCGCCCTGCGACCCCCTGTGCCCAATCCCGGGGTACCCACCTAACCTACAACTACCCAACTTACCTCTCGAAGTGGTGGTGGCACCTGAAACATCCTCGTCCCCGAGCCTGCAGCCTCTTTCCAAACCGGAACATTCCCATTGATTTCCATTGAGCGCCCTAAGGCTCAAAAGCACCCTGCACCCAGCCGCCCGAGTGGCCCTGGCAGTGCCCTCTCTACACTAACCTACTTCCCCACTTGCCCTGAGTAAGTGACCAGGAGCCCAGCTCCCACAGCCGCGTGGCTTGCCAGACAGCAGCCACCAACCAAGGCCCCCCTATCCCTCATAGGATAACATTGGGCCCAACTCTCTCTGCACCCGGCCGTCCTGAAACCGCTGAGGGTGAACCAACTGTACCTACCTGACACTGGGGGACCCCTGAGTCCATGCCCGGAATTTCAATACTACCAGTCGAGTACTTACCCTTAAACCGCTAACTTCATTTTCCTCATAGGGTAACATTGACTGGCTTTTTCTTCAAAAATCTTCTAAGTGTGAACTTTTCAAAACTGCAAAAATTCACCAAAAATCAGCCAAGTGACAAAAACGAATTTACTCACCTGCTCCTAGGTGAGCTCCCAGTGCTGGATCTTGGTGCCCAGCCCTGACTCTGAAAAGTGTTCACAACTATACTTACCTCTAACTCATTTTTCTCCCATAGGAAACCATTGTCTGCTTTTCTGTGAAATTTCTTCTAAGTGTCTACTTTTGCAAATTTGAAATATTCTTTTAAAATCGTACCATTTCTGCAAACGAAATTACTTACCTGCTTTTGATAAGGACCCCAGTCCTGGGTCTAGGCACCCAGTCCTGGATTACTAAAGTAACGATAAAGTACTCTACCTGCAATTTGAATTTCTTGCCATAGAGATCCATTGAATGTTTTCTGTGAAATATTTTCTAAGTGTTAACTTTTGAAATAGCTAAATATTATTTAAAAATCATTACAGTTATTAAGTCGACTTTCATCACTTGATTCTGAATACTGACCCCAGGCTGGTTCTAGGAGCCAGACCTGGAATTCCAAAAGTAATCTGAAAAGTAATTTATTACAAATAACCTGAATTTACCATTGAGCTCAATGCATTGTTATGTTTAGGAAATAGGATTGTTTATTGCAACCAACTGTGACTGTTTACACAAATTTATTGCTTACAACAAAAGTATTTATATTCAACCTCTCATTCTGAGAAAGTATATTTTTACCCCCTTTGTGGTTCTAAAAATAAAACAAGCATATATTTTATATATACAAATCATTGGCCTAGAGTTCAGTTATTGAGTGTGTGAAACCATTTGCTGACTGAGTGTGTACAATAAATGCTTTACACTGTCCTCTGGTACTGCCTTACTGCTCGACCAAGCTACCACTTTTGAGAGTAAGGTCATACCTAACTTTGACCTCTATCAGCCTCTGGGGGACTGTGGACTCTGTACACCCTGTACCTATTAGGGAACAGTATATACAGAGCCACTTTCTCACAGACTCTTCCAGGACAACAACGTGCAAACATCTGGACCCAACACTAGGCGGCGATCTATGCACAGATATGAATGTCAGCAGCCCTACATGCCAAGAACAGATGCATACTGGTAAGTAGCATATTCAAATTCGGTCAGGCTACTGCCTCGAACTAACATCTACCACCCCCAAACATTCCACCCAAACAGCGCCCAATGTCACAGGAACATTTATCACTTCTAAAGCAAGAGGTAATCTCCCTCCTACAAAAGAGTGCAATAGAACAGGTTCCTGCCCACCAACAAAATATGGGCATTTACTCCCTATATTTTCTCATACCAAAAAGGGACGACACTTTAAGGCCCATCCTGGACCTCAGACCCCTAAACCACTACCTACACTCAGACCATTTCCACATGGTCACACTACAGCAGGTACTTCCCGTACTCTCCCAGAACGACTTCCTTGCCACCCTAGACCTCAAGGACGCCTATTTCGTCATTCCCGTTCACAAAGCTCACAGATTTGTAGTGTACGGTCAACACTATCAATTCAAAGAGCTCCCATTCGGAGTCACCACAGCACCACGGGTGTTTACCAAGTGCCTAGCAGTAGTAGCAGCACATCTGCGGAGACTACACATTCACGTCTTCCCATACCTAGACGACTGGCTCATAAAATCCAACTCATACAACCAGTGTGTACAACACACTCACGCCACTATCCAACTACTTCACGAACTGGGCTTCACAGTAAACCATACAAAGTCCCATCTGCAATCGTCCCACGTAAAACAATACCTCAATGCCACCATAGACACCTCAAAAGCGCTAGCCTATCCCAGTCCTGCCAGGATAGCAAGCATTCAGGCTCTACGCGCCAAATTTCAACCGGAACACTCCCTTCCAGCTCGAGTGTTCATGCAACTTATAGGAATGATGGCCTCTTGCATATTCATAGTACCTCACGCAAGACTGCAGATGCATCCTCTCCAAGAGTGCTCAGCGCGCCAATAAAACCAGGCCCAGGGTCAATTAACAGATTTGGTGTTGGTAGACGGTCGTGCCCATCGCTCTCTGCAGTGGTGGACCACCAAAAACCTTTCCAAAGGGCGACCATTCCTGGAACCGGTTCCTCAGATAGTACTGACAGCGGACGCATCGCTCTCCGGTTGGGGAGCTCACCTACTGCATCACACCATGCAGGGCAGGTGGACGCCTCAACAAAAGTTACTCCACATCAACCATCTGGAGTTACTAGTCATATTCTTAGCCCTAAAGGCCTTTCAAACACATGTGTCAGGCAAGGCTGTCTTAGTCCGCAAGGACAACATGACAGCCATGTACTATATACAAAAGCAAGGCGGCCCACACTCTCTGCAGCTCTCTGTTAGCACAGAGCATATGGAGATGGGCAATACCCCAAAAAATCTTTCTCCCAGCCCAACATGTCCCAGGAGTCCAAAACACTATGGCCGATCTGCTGAGCAGACAAACATAACAGATCCACGAGTGGGAACTCCATTCACAAGTTCTTCACCCGTACTTTCGAATGTGGGGGCATCCACAGATAGACCTCTTCGCCACCCACGAAAACGCCAAATGCCCAAGCTTCGCCGCCCGGTATCCACACCCATTGTCCAAGGGCAATGCAATATGGATGAACTGATCAGGCAGATTTGCGTACGCTTTTCCGCCTCTCCCACTCATTCCATTAGTGGTGCGCAAACTACAACAACACTCCCTCACTCTCATCCTAGTAGCTCCAACTTGGGCCAGACAACCGTGGTACACCACACTGCTGGAACTGTCTGTAGTACCGCACCAAAAGTTACACCTCTCTCCACACCTATTAACCCAGAACCATGGAGAGATCAGGCACCCAGACCCAGCTCAGCTCAACCTTGCCATCTGGCTCCTGAAATCCTAGAATTCAGTTATCTCAATCTTCCCCCTGACTGTATGAACGTCATTAAAGAAGCTAGACGACCTACCACTAGAGCTTGCTACGCAGCCAAGTGGAAACGTTTTGTGGTCTATTGTCACAACAATAACTTCAATCCCCTAGATGTGTCCATTCAACACATCATAGGCTATTTACTACACCTACAAAAATGCAACCTAGCCTATACGTCTATTAGACTGCACCTTGCGGCCATAGCAGCCGATCTACAAAACAGGCAACATCTATCACTCTTTAGAGTACCTGCCATAAAAGCCTTCATGGAAGGCCTCAAAAGAATAATTCCCCCTAGAACGCCAACCTCACCTGTGTGGAACCTAAACATTGTTCTCACCAGACTAATGGGGCCTCCCTTTGAACCTCTATACAAATGTGAACTTCAATTCCTCAAATGGTAAACGGCTTTTCTGGTAGCCATTACTTCCTCAGAAGGGTCAGTGAGATGCAAGCACTCACCATTCAAGAACATTTTCTGCAAATGCATCATAACAAAGTTGTTCTCTGCACTAATCCAAAATTCCTCCCTAAAGTCATTTCTCCCTTTCATCTAAACAAATCTGTGGAACTGCCCGTATTCTTCTCGCAGCTACAGACCATTGCAGAAAGAGCTCTCCACACACTAGATGTCAAACGAGCCGTACTTGACTACATCAAGAGAACACAACCCTTTCGTAAGACCAAACAACTATTCGTATCTTTCTCACCACCACACAAAGGCAACCCCATCTCCAAATCTGGGATAGCTTGGTGGATTGTCAAATGCATACAGATTTGCTACCACAAAGCTCAACGTATTCTCACTTTTCCCCCTAGAGCCCACTCTACATGGAAGATAGGGGCTTCTATGACATTTTTAGGAAACATTCCCTTAGATGACATCTGCAGAGCAGCTACATGGTCTACACCGCACAATTTCATTAAACACTATTGTGTAGATGTGCAAACTAAGCAGCAAGCTAGTGTGGGTCAGGCTGTGCTCAAAACCTTGTTTCAAACCACTGCAACAGATACTGGTGGTCGCCGCTAGGAGCGAGTACTGCTATATAATCTATGCACAGTGTGTAATCTGCAGCTCATATGCCTCGAATAGCAAATGCTACTTACCAGTATGCATCTGTTCTTGGCATGTACAGCTACACACGCCCACCCGGCTACCTTTATCTGTTCCAGTTAATCTTATTTAGATACAACACACATAGGCATCTTCACTGCTTATTACTACGCTCCATCATTTCCCTGCTGGCGAAAAACAATATGCGCAATAAGATCCAAAGGGGGAGTCACATACCTCATGACTTCCAAAGACTTTCCAAGAGGAAAAACAACTGCAAACATCTGGGCCCAACACCAGATGGCGATCTATGCACAGTGTGTAGATCTACAGCTCTAAATGCCAAAAACAGATGCATACTGGTAAGTAGCATTTGCCTTTTGGCCAAATGTTTAAAAAAAAAATACAATAGAACAGTGCCACTTAGCTGCCCATAAAGCCAAACCTTCTGTGCTATTGACACTGTTCCAGCCCTTACGTAATATCGAATGCAGTATTGTGGCATCTCTTGCTATTTGAGCATAATTGTAATGGGCGTTTACAGTTAGAACGGCTGAATTTTAAACTGGAAAGCCATGTTAAAATCTTGGCGGGAGGCTCCATATTTTGTGCCTTTGGGCAAATTACTTAATCTCCCTGTGCTGAAAAATTGATGTATCCGATTGTAATATAAATGGTGCTCATTTAAAGTGTGATGATTCCTTTGGCTTCAGATCGCGTTATGAAAAACTCCCAGCAAAAGCAAAGTCTACATGCTTTTTATTTTAGGGAGAAAAACAATTAAATACATTAAAACAAACCATTCTGGGATTACATTTGGTGTAGTGGAGATGCAGGTTTCAGTTAACTATTGTGTCAGTAAGCTTTATTTTGTCTCTGTTTATCTCACTTGAATGTCAGTCGTTCACACTTATACATGATTACTGGGAGCTACAGGATGGAGACAGCCCTGCTGTGATGACGCACAACAGTTAAAGGCTATGTCTAGGCTTGTTTTAAATATGTATATATATATATATTACCTACTGGCGGTCGCCAGTAGGTAGTTATAGTTAGGACCCTGTTTCCATAGGAAAACCGCAACATTCTATTTGGAATAACTTTGGCGCCGGTCGACGAATCCTCGCGAAATTTTCAAAATAGGTGGGGCGCTACGCTCCGCTCCTACCCTGAAAGTCTCGGGGGGATTCGTCAAGCGGGGGCTGAGATAAAAGGGGGGTCCCAAAACGCGTTTTTCCCATGCATTTTTCCATAGGACCTTTAGACACAGCTACAGCCCGAACGGCTGAACAGAGTTACTTGAAATTTGGCAGAGAGGTAGTCCTCAAGGTCAAGGAAGTGCCTTTTGTAGGTCTGGTGTAAATCTGTTCAGTAGTTCCTGAGAAAATAGCCTTTAAATCAATATATATATCTGAGCCAGCTTACGGTAAGCTTACCGTACGCGTACGGTGACGTGCGCGAGCGCGAATCTGATTGGTTGTTAGATCTTAGTAAACATTCGAATCGGTCGAAACCAGGAAGTGGCGGCCGCCATTTTCTCTCTCGCACTCTGAGAAGGGGTTTAAAAACAAAGGGCAACAACATGTAAAGGGGCTGTTTAGACAGCTCCTAAGCACCTAGCCATGGTGAGGGAGTCCCCAAAGATCCCCTAAGGCCAAAAACGGAATTTTTATTTTTTCGATAATTTCTGCGATTACGCTTACCATACGCGTACGGTATAAATTAATTTAAAAAAAAAATATCCATACTCTCTCCACCCCATGTGCAAATGGTGCCCGAAAAGCACCATTTGTGCATGGCTTATAATCGATGCGAAAAATTAAAATATTACCTTTCACAACGAAGCGCATCATATGTCCTCCATGTGCGCACGGTGCGCGAAGCGCATCGTGCGTACATGGCCCATCTAGCGTAACGTGGGCACGCGGTGCGCATAGCGCACCGCGTGCCCACCGTGCGTGCACGGCACTAACTGCGTAAAGTGGGCGCGCGGTGCGCGAAGCACACCGCGTGCTCACTGTGCGCGCACGGAACGAACTGCGTTAAGTGGGCGCGCACGCCACGAATGGCGTAAAGTAACTTAGCATTTAAAAAACCGTACAAATTCACTGAAAAAACCATAGGTTTCACACACGTTATAGTTAGGAATTAGCATTTAAAAAACCTTGCAAATTCAGTGAAAAAACCATAGGTTTCACACATGTTATAGTTAGCTGGACATTTTACTGATAAAAAACCAATGAAATTCCCCCGTTATAGTTAGTGCAGGCAACTATAACTCACGCGACCGCAATCCTCTGCTGATGCTAATACTGTATTTAGACACTTATTTACCTATGTCTTCTTCCATAAATTTTTAGCTATACATATATTACAAATATTTTTTTTTCATAAAGACACATATGTCATCAGCAGAGGATTGCGGTCGCGTGAGTTATAGTTGCCTGCACTAACTATAACGGGGGAATTTCATTGGTTTTTTATCAGTAAAATGTCCAGCTAACTAGAACATGTGTGAAACCTATGGTTTTTTCACTGATATATATATATATATATATATATGTGTGTATATATATATATATATATATATATATATATCTAATTACGATACTTTCATCTTTTCCTTTTCCGGTATGCTACTCTTTTTTCCCTCTTAGTCTCTACTCTTCTACCTTCTCTCTTTCTGTATCTCACGTTTACCCACACACTTCTCCTCTATTTCAATTAATATCTCCTACATTCACTCTCAATATAACACCTACTATTTCTCCTCTTTCACTTTCATTAATTCTTGCTTACTTTATCTTACTATCAACAACAAACTACACACTCAATTTCTTACTCTATCTCTTGTTTAAGAAGGGGATGAAAAAATTGCCAGCAGCCACAACATAGCTTAAACATTGGCTAAGCCAATAACTCTTGCTAAATACTTATAAGGTACCAAAGGCGAAACCTATTGGCTATTACCTATTGGTGCGGATCTCCTTATTTTGGGGGAGTATTATGTACTGACTGTGTATGCAGCACATATCTAACACTCCTCCTTGATAATCCTAAGGCTGCTCGACCACACTACCACAAAAAGCACCTTGGGATTGTTAAAGCAAGCCCTTGTCCCCTCATAAGTGATACCTGGACTCTACACAGTATAATTATTTTTGGTATAATATATAAAGAGCCATCTTCTTATATAGGCTGATCAAGTGTTCACTGCCAACACCACCGCCATGTGGTACTGCAAGAAACATGGCATGGTGGAGTCGTGGACCCTTTGTCAAGAGTTTCTGCATCTTTGGACATGGCTGGAACAGCAGGGCAAATCTCGGCGGTTCAACACCTGGCGGGCTCTCTGAACGGCAGGACAGACCAACTCAGCAGAAGATGCCTAGTGGATCACGAGTGGCATTTCAATCTCAGAGGTGGCACAAGATCTCTTTCAGCAGTGGGGAGAGCCTTGATTAAATCTGTAGGCCTCCACCGAGAACGCACAATGTCAGCAGTTTTGCGTGCCTGTGTTTCCAAGGCGGATCTTGCTCAGAGACACTTTTAGGCTTGCGTGGATTTCAGGCCTCCTGTACGCTGTTCCTCCCATACCACTCTTCCTCAGAGTTCTCATAAAGATCAGAAGCTACCGGGCCCAAGTCATTATTGTGGCTCCGAACTGGGCACCGAGAGTCTGGTATCCCTAGCTTCTGAGCATGGCCATAGATCCTTCAATCAGGCTGCCCGTTCGGTAAGATCTTCTGTCGCAGCAGCAGGGGAGGTTTCTCCACCCGAACCTGTCCACTTTCTGCCTACTTGCGTGGAGAATAAACGGCAACAATTGACAGCTTTCATCTTTCCTCCTGAAGTCTGTTATGTCTTGGCAGCCAGGTGTCCCTCCACCAAGACGGTGTACACCTGCCATTGGAAACAAATAGTGGCACAGTGTGTAGAAAAGTCAGTTGATCCCCCTTTCTGCCCCTCTTTCTGAATTTCTGCTTCTTATTCTTTCTCTTACCCAGTAGGGCTCTGCTCTGGGTGCTCTTAAAAGCTATCTGCCATTTCTGCCTTATTGCAGTTGCCTCATGAACCCATACCCTTTTGTACATAGCTTCCTCAAACATCTTACTCATATTTTCCCTCCTTCTCCAATCATTATCTCCAGTGGGACCTTAATTTGGTTTTGACTTTTTTGATGTGTGCTCCCTTTTACACAATTGTTCCCTCAGGCTTCTCACCTTGAAAACAGCCTTCATTGTGGAAATTGCAGAGTGATTGAGCTGCAGACCTTTTCATCTAAGCCGCTTTACCTCTCAGTCTATCCTGACAAAGTGGTGCTTTGCAGAATGGCTTTCTTTCTACCAAAAGTGGTCACCCCCTTTTCATGAAGGCCAATCTGTCACCCTGCCTACCTTTTGTGCTCCTCCACATGCCTCTAAAGAAGAGGAGCAACTCCACCATCTGGACCGAAAAAGAGCATTGTCATTCGGCCTTGACTGCACACGAGAGTTCTGGGTGGACGACCAACTTTTCATGGGGTATGTTTGTGCAAAAAAAGGTTGGGCGGTTCAGAAGCGGAACATCTTCAAACAGGTTCATGCACTGCATCAAAATCTGCTACGCACTGGCAAAGAAGCAACCACCTGAAGGTTTGCGGGCTCATTCCACCTGAGCCAAAGCTGCAGCCACTGAGTTAGCACACGGAGTTTCGATTCTGGTAATCTGCCAGGCGGCAACGTGGGCCTCCATAGGACTATTACCTGGGCGGTCAGGTCCACAGGTATGGGCACTAAGCCTGTTCAGTCCTCCAGGTCTTTCTCGTTTGAAATTACTTCAGACACTTCTCATGGGATTGTATTGCTTGGGGATCTATTCAAAAGGTAAGGAATATGTGGCTAGAATTCTCTATCACTTGAACAAGTTACTTACCTTCAGTAACTCCTTATCTGGTAGAGACTATATCTAGATGCAGGTTCCCTACCGACCCACCTATCCTCCCCGCTCTGCGAACGAATTGTTAGGTACAGGGATTAACCCTTTCTGGACCCCAGTTTTCACACACCAGTAGTCTGTCTTCTTCATGGCTCCATGCTTTTGGCGTGGAAGGCCGTAAAAAGAAACTGACATCAGCACATCTGGGTGGCGCCTATATAGGTACTGCAACATCACTACCGGCACGGACAACGGACACAGAATTGATCGACACCACCTACCAGCGCAGCAGCGCGCAGGGCTACTGCTCATGAAAAATCTACCAGATCTAGTCTAACACCTGGGGAAATTCAAAAGGTAAGAAATCTGCGTCTAGATTTAGTCTCTGCCAGAAAAGTTAAGTAACTTGTGCATTCGGGAGATGTAGCTTATATAGATAGTTTGCGGAGTATGGTGTACCCTTTCTATTTTTCAACAAATTATTTCATATGTTTTGAAAATGATAGTCCAGTCAAATGGGTGATTCAGTGACTTTTCAGCAAGGTTGGGTGAAAAACATGGCTTTTGCTTTGTACTTAACAGAAGTTAAAATAAAATATGCACTTTTGGATAAAACCGCAGCTAAATATCTGTTAATTTTGAGATGCAATTGTTCATAATTTATTTTGCTTTGTTTGCAAAATATGATTCCTTGCTTGTATTGTCTTCATTAAACCTGACTTTATTCTGTGTTACTTGCAGTTGAAAATAGAGTTCGTCCATTAGTCCTGGTTGTGAAGCAATGGGCAACTCACTTTGGGATAAATGATGCCAGCCGTGGTACCTTAAGTAGCTACACACTTGTGTTGATGGTTGTACACTATTTACAAAGTAAGTATTCTGTGAAATTTGAAACTCATCTCCACTGATATTCTATGAGCAATACTTTCTCTTGCTGCGTGTAGCTCTTTCGCTTTTCTTTCTGCCTCTCCTTTGTTTGCTTCCTTTTGACGACACAAAATTTGAAATAGGAGTACTTCTGCAGTGTGTTTAGAATCAGCCATCCAATTGTAAATCCTATTTTTTTTATTAGGAATCTGTTTGTATTTTAAGTGAAAGTATAG
Organism: Triturus cristatus; assembly: GCF_964204655.1. Classification (NCBI taxonomy): domain Eukaryota; kingdom Metazoa; phylum Chordata; class Amphibia; order Caudata; family Salamandridae; genus Triturus; species Triturus cristatus. Next base: position 442,139,098 of record NC_140581.1, on the reverse strand, counting down.
CAAGCCTGGGCCTCATTAATACAGTTGCCCCTTGTTATGTATCTGGAGAACAACATAGTCGGTTACTACAGTGGCTACATGGTAATGTATCCTGAATAGGTTCTCCGGTTTCAGGCCTGTGAATATTTTTAGGTGCTTGCAGGAGCATTTATCAGAGAAATCAATTGTTTTGCCTACTTCTAATCCTTAGGATTTGACTTATTTTAGGACCTTGGTTCACAACCATTGTGTTCAGACCTGCTTTTCATGGTGGAACCACAGAAACTGTGCTATAACTAGTTTGATTTGTTTGCTTCTATGATTGTGTCAAAATATGCTGGGTTTCCTTGCTGTTTTCACATTAAATAGGCTGCAATTAAGGCAATTTCCTGTACAGGAATGCACTGTCATTCTGGTCTCCAAATGAAAATAGTTGACATACTGTCCTTTTCAAATAATTTCTTCCCAGCTGCTGCTATCTGTTGAATTGGGAGTGCACAGTAATGGTTGGCTGCTGGTCCTGGCCAATGGTGATACTTTTTTTTCATTTATTGCAAACTCTAGTATCCTTGTTGGTCATCCTATAGTTTTTACAAACCCTGTGCCAGATTTGGAAACCCTGTAGCAGCTCAGGCAATGGTCAGGGAGCCCCTTGAGTAAGGTTCTTCTTTCATGCTATCTTTGGTGAAATTTCATTCATCTGTTTTTTTCTGTTGTGTAGTTCAGAGCTTCCTATGGGAGTTTAATAGATAAATATAAATGTTCGAGACATCTGAGCTATAGATCGCATGCTTTGCATACTCTTGCCATTTAGTGTTGGGTCCAGATGTGTGCAAGTTGTTTTTCTATGAAGAAGTCTTTCCAGTCACAAGGTAAGGTGACTCCTCCTTTCGGTGATAGTGCACATGGGCATCAACTCCATTGTTAGATTGTTTTTTTTCTGCCATCAGGTTCGGACGTAAATTGCTGCACTCTGGTTCGAAACGGTTCTTCGGGTTCCCCTTGGTGCGCAATCCACTATACCCGCATCTGTATTGTTTCGGATGCGTATCCCACTTCTCCGCGTATAGGATCGGTCAAAGAAAACTTCAATTTAGATCGGAAAACTTGTGGATCCACTCGTCAGTCCACCTCGCAGTTGATGGAACGGACTCAATTCAAATTCTGCCATTCAAAATATCTGCGCACCTACCCACACAAAGTGTGCAACTTGTGCTTATCTCCCGAACACAACAAACAAGACTGCGACATGTCCAGATCCTTCCGATGCAGGAAAACTCTCCATGATCCTCGGCTCGACGTCGTGAAATGCAAAGCCAGAACATCAAATACACTCCGGGCATCTTCGGTGAAGAATCTGAGCAAGAAGAATTCGATGGACAAGGGGCCAAGAGGAACGGGAAGAGCAGTCCTTATCGATTCCTGAATCGGACTCTGAGACGGAAGAGGACATACTGCAGGGTCAAGGTCCTGTGAGTTCCGAACACCTCTTGCCCCGAAATCCAACTCAAATAAAGCAAAAGGCTTCGATTCCACCTCTGCCTCCGAGCCAAGGTTGGCATCGAGATGATGTTTCTGATGCCCCACCTCTCGACTCGGCACCGAAACCCATTGTCAAGACTTCCGGCTCGGGATCGAGTCGGCCAAAGTCCAGCATGGGCTGAAATCTTCGAGCTCAAGGCCAAAGACTGCTTCGGAGCACAAACCCTTGACGCCGAAATCGAAAACCGCTTCGGAGCCCAAACCTTCCACACCGAAAGGTCCTTCCAACCCAGGATTAAAGTATCTGCGCTTCTGGTTGTCAGTATAATATAACTAATATTGGTAGGGCGGCCCAAAAAATCAGCCCAAACACCTTTTTAGGGACTGCATCACTTGGACCGAGGAGAAACTAACATCTGTGGACATAAGTGACATCATAATAGAAACAGGCCGTATTCCAAACACAGCTGAGCATGAATTGTACCAGGAAGTGAGAAAGAAGTGCTAGCAACAGAGACCTGGGGAGAAGCAAGGCAGCACTGAACTAAACCTCACATAATAATACCAGGGCTTGAACATGTCTGCTCCAGTGTGACTCTTTCCCCTGTGCCCCCTCTGATGCATAACCATTATCAATACAACTTACATTTTAGATGTATTTACGAGCCTTAGTATGCCGAGAGCAGCAAGCTACACAGGCTCAGTAAAACAAGTTATATTTTTAAGTAGCCAGTGCTATTTAAACGGCAGAGCTCAGCCCGCCATTGCACCAGCCTGACGAGAGCAGCCAGTGAGCAGAGCTCTGGCTCTGTCAGGCTATACATTTAAATATTTTCAAAACTTAATACAGACCTGAAAGCAGTGAGCCACAGCCATGATGAGTCTCCGGCAGTCTGTGTTGAAGACTGTGCAAACTCTCGTCTCCGGTCCAGTCGCTGCATACAGCCTAATAAAGCACCAATTATCGAGCGGCACAGGCAGCAACGTGAGCAATGGCATGCAAATTAAAGAAGTATAACTGCCACCCTTTTGGGCCGTTGCCCGCCTCGCGAGTGACTACTTCCTGTCTCCACTCTTGGCAAATTGACACAATGTATATTGTTGCAGTCACATGACGCCATATCAGGTGAATGCAGCCGCCAATGTAAATGCTACAACTAGAACACAGCTGAGAAACCAGGCGGTCTGGCCGGTGTGATCGAAACCACACTTCAGGCTATGACCTAACCTACCTAGCATATGCCAGCGGGTGACTTTGGCTGCTGAGTGCTACTTCAACAGCGCGGCTTGACTCTGCAAGGAGGCGCTATGATGTGTGACTTAGCATTTTAGTGGGGTGATGCGGACCACTGCACTAAGATGCGTTAGTCCAACTCCTGATGCATGGTACTTGGCAGGACTGCAATTCACCCCTCTCATCGCAAATATCTCCGATTCGTGATAGCAGGTCAACATTACCAATTCAAAGTACTACCATTTGGAGTCACCACTGCTTCCAGAGTATTTACCAAATGCCTGGCAGTAGTCTCATCTCATCTGAGAAGACCGCATAACCACGTCTTCCCCTATCTATACGACTGGCTCATCAAAGCCAGCATTTACCAGAAGTGCCTCCAACGCACTCAAGCCACAATTAACTTACTACACCAACTAGGGTTTGCAGTGAATGCCCTGAAGTCCCATCTGCAGCCTTCAAACATACAGACTTATTTTGGAGCCACCATGGACGCTCAAAAGCTCTAGCCTCTCCCATTGCAGCCAGAATTCACAGTATTTAGTCTCTGCTCACTCAGTTTCAGCCCAACCACTCATTACCAGCCAGCATCTTCATGCAACTGCTGGGAATTATAGCGTCTTGCATCCTAATCGTGCCCCATGCAAGACTTCACAATCGTCCCCTTCAAGAATGCTTAGCAAGTCAATGGACCGATCTAGTTTTGGTAGACAGCTGCACCCATCACTCTCTGCAGTGGTGGAACCCACAAAATGTATGCAAAGGGAGGCCCATCATCGACCCTGTTACACAGACCGTGCTAACAGCAGACTCATCGCTCACTGGTTGGGGGGCTTACTTACAGGATCACACAATTCAAGGATTGTGGAGTCTAAATTATTAAAATCTCCATATAATTCACCTAGCGCTACTGGTAGTGTTTCTAGCACTCAAAGACTTTTAAACTCACCTTGTAGGCAAAGCTGACCTAGTCCGCACGGACAACATGACCGCTATGTGCTAAATACAAAAACGACGGGGGTACACACACTCCAACTGTCCCGTCTAGCACAAGCCATTTGGAAATGGGCTATACACCACCAGATTTATCTCCTTTCAGAGCACCTTCCAGGAGTAAACAAACGGATTACAGACCACCTCAGCAGACAGAAGCAGCAAATCCACGAGTGGGAATTTCATCCTCCGGTTCTCCTCCCCCACGTTTAGGAGTGGGGATATCCTCAGATAGACCTGTTTGCCATAGCAGAAAACGCTAAATGCCCAAGCTTCGCCTCCAGGTTCCCACACCCGCTCTCCAAAGGCAATGCCCTATGGATGAACTGGTCAGGGATATTTGCCTACGCTTTTCCGCCTCTCCCACTCATTCCACTGGTATTTCGGAAGGTCAGGCAAACATCCCTCACACTAATTCTCATAGCTCCAACATGAGCACATCAACCTTGCTTCACCACCCTGTTAAGAGCTGTCACTAGTTCCACAACAAAAGCTGCATCTCATCCCCAGTCTCCTCACTCAGAGCTTTGGAGAAATGGGCATCCAAATCCCAGATAACTCAACCTGGCGATCTGGCTCCTGAAGTCATACAGTTTGGTTATTTACACTTACCACCAAACTGTATGAATATCCTTAAAGAGGCTAGAAAGCCTACTACTAGGGCATGTATGCAGCAAAATGGAAGCGATTTATCTATTGTAACAATATCAATCCCCTTGATGCTTCTGTACAAAACATCTGTTGCCTGTTACATTTACAGCAATCTGGACTAGCCTACACATCCGTTCGCTTACATCTAGCAGCAGTAGCTGTATAGTTACAAAACAGACAACGCTTATCTCTGTTCCGAGTACCAGTGATTAAAGCCTTTATGGAAGGATTAAAAAGAGTGATACCACCAAGAGTTCCACCTGCGCCAGTGTGGAACCTAAACATAGTACTTACAAGGCTAATGGGTCCACTATTTGAACAAATGCATAGGTGACAATTACAATTCCTCTTATGGAGGGTTGCTTTCCTCATTGCATTACCTTCACTAAGGAGAGTTGGTGAACTCCAGGCATTAACTATACAAGAGCTCTTATTTCAGCTTCATAGAGACAAAGTGGCTCTTCACAGTAATCCTAAATTTCTCCCTAAAGTAGTTTCTGCTTTTCATATCAATAAATCGGTTAAGTTACCCGTGTTCTTTCCTCAACCTAATTCTGTAGCAGAACGAGCTCTACACACCCTTGATTTTAGAAAAGCTATACTATTTTACATTGAAAGAACAAAATACTTTTTCAAAACAAAGCAACTCTTTGTTGCTTTTTCTCCAGCACACAAAGGCAATTCCATATCTAAATCGGGCATTGCAAGATGGATCGTAAAATGTATCCAGACATGTTAACGGAAAGCAAAAAGAAATTTGCTAATACCCCCTAGAGCGCATTCTACTTGCAAAATAGAGGTTACTATGGCCTTGTTATGGAATATTCCCCTAGCTGACATCTGTAAAGAAGCAACATGGTCTACACCGCACACGTTCACCAAACACTATTGTGTAATGTGTTAGCGAGGCAACAAGCTAATGTAGGCCATGCAGTACTTAAAACACTGTTTTAGACAATTACAACATCTACAGGTAAGCCACCACTTTGAGGGTATACTGCTATATAGTCTGTGCAGTGGGGGCCGTTTTGCCCCCAACCTAGTGATACATTTCATGGATTACCTTGAGATGACAGTAATCCTATCCCCCACAAATCCCTTTTTATCTGGCATCACATTATGGTGCCGGTACATAGATGATATTTTTCTAATCTGGCACAATAATGAGGTCACACTCCACCAATTTCTACACTGGTTAAATATCGACTACCTAGGACTCAAATTCACCTTGTCCCTTGACCACTCCTCAATTGCTTTCTGGACCTTACCATTTACCACTCTAACGGTGAGCTACTCACAAGGCTTTACAGGAAAACCATGGAGCGAAACCTGCTTCTTCGCTACGAAAGTAATCACCTGAGAGCACTACGTGACTCTGTACCATACTCTCAATTTCTATGCATCCGGCGTAACTGTTTTGCAAAAGATTACTTTCAGGAGGCCTCTACCTTATCAACCAAGCTTAAGGCACGTGGCTATTCTAAACAACTTTTACGCAATGCCCGGAAGCGGGCATGGTACTGTCCAAGGGAAATCTTGCTGTCACTCAAGGTTAAGTCCAATGCAAATCGAATAGTCTGTATTAACATTCTCGCCAGTAGCAAATCCCATTCGGAAGTCCATTCTTAGACACTGGGCAACACTCAAGATTGGTAATTTGAATATTGAGCGGCCCCTCTTTGCATTTCGCAAAAGCCGTAATTTGAAGGACCACCTTGTAAGAGCAGCGCTACCTAATCCCAGGCCATCTCTAACTTGATGCACACAGGGGCCTTGAACCACTGATTGGACATTCAAATTGTGGCAGCTGCAATGTGTGCGACTTCACATTAGAAGGCAAGGTTTTCGCTTTTAACAATGTTGTAATTAAATCACAGTAATTTTCGAACTGTAACACCTGCAATGTAATTTATCTGATTCAATGCCCTTGCCCGAAAGTCTATATTGGACAAACTACGCAGAAAGTGAAGACTCTCATTGGGCAACACCGTAGCAGGGTCTGCTGCCAAACCCCGAATGCGTCTCTGGTTGAACATTTCACTCTTGCGGGCCACAACGAGGATGACATTCAATGGACAGTTCTCAGTGTTGTGAAACCACCACCCAGAGGTGCGGACATTGCGCAACTTTTAAACAAAGAGGAACTGAAATTGATTATCTGCATGGATAGCATCAAGAATGGATTGAACAGGAACTAAGATAGGACCACCTTACTCTAAGTTCCCCATGATGCACAACTAGCATTTCAAGAACTGTTCCTCCCACAAAAATGGCATGACTTAGAATAGATATACAACTACCATAACTATATCTACCATTGATGGGGGTGACCAAAAGTAAGGGGTTTTTAAGACCCCCAAGGGAAAGATGATGAACAAAACAAAGATAAAAACAAAGAGCCTTCAAAAGGCCCCCAAACACCTGCTCAGGAGGGTGGGCCCAAAAACTCTACACAGTCTTAAGGGTGAGTACCAGGGTAAGAACTGGGATCCCAAAAAGGCTTGGTGTCATGATTGTAAAAGTCTTGGACACTGAACTGCCTCTATTGCACCTGTGGTAAATGCAGGGGTAAGTCTCCAGATGGGATCACAGGTGAACCCTGACCATGTCAGAGCTCACTGAGGCAACTCTAGTCTCAGAGGGTGGGGTGGATGTGGTTGCCCCATCCCCTGTTGTCTGGTCAAGTAACCTGGAGTGATACAGACAAAAGCCACAGATCAATTGGGGTTAGAGTTGAAGCCCTGAGAGACACTGGTTCTAGTGTCACCATGGTGGCTGAGCAACCGTTGTCCTCAGAACAATACTTGACTGGTGAGACATATAGAGCCCTCAACGCTGATATTCTGGCTAAGGTACATCCCATGGCAATGGTATCCTTCGAATGGATTACTGGCCAAAAGAGGGTGGTGGTATCCTCCGCAATTGCTGTACAGTGTCTGCTAGGCAATGATCTGGAGTCCTCTACATGGGCTGAGATTTAAAGAAAGACCCAGGCAGCATTGCAGGGTATACCTGAAGAGTTGGAGCCTGGGATAATGGCCTAACCTTCCAAGAGAAAAGGCAAAAAGATAGGGAAACCAGCTTCTATACAGATACCTGATCAGGTTCCCTCTCCTCGGGGAGAAGACCTGTCCGCCCCAGAGGGAACTGAGTCCCAGGAGTTTGGGCAGAGCTCTTGGGCCCAGGGGGACCCTCTAGGAAAGATCTGTGCCCGGGGTTGAAGACCTGTCCCTCTTTTGAAAGCCTGACACAGGAAGCTGCTTATCAGGAAAAAGAAGATGTCAGTGGCTCCCACAGGACGTATTTGGGAAAGGGACTCATTTACACTGAGACCAGATACTTCAAACATGGTGCCACTAGGAGGGTGGTAGTGCCCCAGCAGAGTTTCTACTCACATTGGCCCATGACATCCCTCTAGATGGGCATCTTGGCCAGACCAAGACTTGGAGTAGGCTAGTCAGCCACTTCTACTGGTCAAACATGTCCCAGAAGGTGAAGGAGTTTTGCAGCTCCTCTATCACCTGTCAAGCCAATGGCAAGACAGGTAGCTACCCAAAGGCCCCCTTAATTCTACTAAGAGAGGTGTGGGTTCCCTTTGAAAGGGTAGGTAGGGGTGGGCATAGTTGGTCCACTTGAACCTTCCACAGCATCTGGAAACAAATTCATACTGGTAGTAGTGGATCATGCTACCAGGTATTCTGAGGCAATTCCCACTAGGACTACTACAGCCCCTGCAGTAGCCAAGGCCCTCATTGGTATGTTTACCAGGGTAGGGTTTCCTAAGGAGGTGGTTTCAGACAGAGGTGCAAACTTTGTCTAGTTGCCTGAAACACGTGGAATGAGTGTGGAGTGACCTATAAGTTCACTACACCTTATCACCCACAAACCAATGGCCTTGTTGAGAGATTCAGTAAGACATTGAAAGGCATGATCATGGGACTCCCTGAAAAACTCAAAGGGAGATGGGATATTCTTTTGCCATGCCTGCTTTTCACCTTCAGAGAGGTTCCTCAGAAGGGAATAGGATTTTCCCCCTTTGAACTTCTGTTCGTCCATCCTGTTAGGGGACCACTTTGTCTTGTGAATGAAGGCTGTGAGAAACCTCTCCATGTACCTAAACAAGATATTGCGGACTGTGTACCATGCCTACGTTCCAGGGTGGCAGAGTACATTGAAAAAGCCTCCAATAACCTTGAGGCCAGCCAAGAGCTCCAGAAGCTCTGGTACGACCCAAAGGCTGCACTGGTGGAGTTCCAGCCAGGGCAGAATGTATGGGGTTTGGAGCCTGTGACACCAAGGGCCCCTTCAGACAAATAGAGAGGTCATTACTCTATCCTTGAAAAGAAAAGTGATGTCACATACTTGGTAGACCTGGGCACTAGCAGAAACCCCAAGAGCATGATCCATGTGAACTGCGTAAAACTTTTCAATGCCAGGTCTGATGTAATCATAGTGAACCTCTCGACATCCTCTTATAGTCCAAAGGATGGGTCAGTTGATGGAGTTGTCCACTCAGACGCCCTCTCTGCCCATCAGCTGGTTGACTGCAGGCAAGTCCTACAGCAGTATACTGAGCTCTTCTCCTTAGCCCCTGAACAGACACTGGTGTACCCATGATGTGGACACTAGAGACAGCTTGCCTGTGAAAACAAAGATCTATTGGCAGTGTGACCAAGTTAAGGAGAGCATCAAAGCTGAAGTAAGCAAGATGCTGGGGTTGGGGGTTATTGAACCCTCAGTGTCCCTGGACCAGCCCAGTGGTCTTCGTCCCAAGCCTCACCCACAGGGTGGAAAGAGATGTGGTTCTGTGTGAACTACGGAGGTCTTAATACAATCACCAACACAGATGCTCACCCTATACCCAGAGCTGATAGACAAATTGGATGCAGCCAAGTTTCTCAGTACTGTTGACTTAACTGCAGGATACTGGCAGATTGGCATGGCCCCAGGAGCAAAAGAAAAGGCGTCATTCTCCACACCAGAGGGGCATTATCAGTTCACTGTTATACCCTTTGGCTTAAAGTATGCCCCTGTCACCTTCCAAAGTCCTTGCTGGACTGAAGGCCTTAGTGCAGCATATCTAGACGATATTGCTGTCTTTAGCTTCTCCTGGCAGGATCACTTGGTTTGCAGTCCTTACAATCTGCAGGCCTCAATATCAAGGCTTTAAAATGCTAGATAGGGCAGGTAACTGTTGTATACCTGGGCCACTTTGTAGGTGGAGGCACAAACCTAATAAGCCAAGATTCAGACAATTCTTGACAGGGAGGCTCCAACAACCCAGACCCAAGTCAGGGCATTCCTTTACTTGACTGGATATTCCAGGAGGTTTGTGAAAGGGTGTGGTTCCATTGTGGCATCCCACACAGAACTCACCTCCAATAAGATTTCCAAGAAGATAAACTGGACAGTTAGTTGTCAAAAGGCTTTTGACATCCTGAAAGAGGCAATATGCTCAGCACCATTCTCAAGGCTCCAAATTACTCTAAGCAGTTAATTATGCAGACTGATGCCTCTGAGCTAAGGATAGGAGCAGTCCTATCACAAACCAATGATGATGGCCCAGACCAGCCTGTTGCTTTTATTAGTAGGAGGTTACTCCCTAGGGGAACAACTTTGGGGTGCAATAGAGAGGGAGTCCTTTGCAGTGGTCTGGTTCCTGAAGAAATTGAAACCATACCGGTTTGGTACTCGCTTGTTCAAACCGACCATAGATCTCTCAGATGGCTTATGCAGATGAAAGGTGAAAACCCAACACTTTTGAGGTGGTCCATCCCCCTACAGGGAATGGACTTTACAATGGAACACATACCCGGGACTGCCCATGCCTATTTAGATGGACTTGCCAGGATCTTCCACTTAGACATTTAAGACTCTTTCGGGAAAGGTTAGTCTTGTGCTCTTTCGTTTAGGAGAGGTGGGGGTAGGAAAGTACCCTTTTTGGCAAGTTAACCCAATCACTTTTTACCTGACAATGATGCATCTTTAACTGAGTGTGCACTGGGTTCCTGCTAACCAGGTTCCCAGTGCCTGTGTTCTTGCCCAAAATAGTAACTGTTACCAAAATTGACACTCCACTGGCTCACATATAATTCCCTTGTAAAAGGTATCAGTGGTACCAAGGGCCTTGTGACCAGAGGAGGTCTCTGAGGGCTGCAACATGTATTATGCCACCCTAAGAGACCTCTAACCAAACACAGGCATACTGCCACAGCAGCCTGCGTGTGTTGGTGCAGATAAGAGTGAAGAGTCGACCTGGCACACATCCCTGTATGCCAGGCCTACCGGCACTGCAAGAGGCACAGGTAAGTCCCCCTTATAGCAGTCTTTACAGCCACGAGGCAGGGTGCACTATACCTCATGTGAGGGCATACCTGCATGAGCAGATATGCCCCTATAGTGTCCAAGTCCATTCTTTGACATTATAAGTGCACATTAAAGCCATGCTGAGTACATAGGCTGGGAGCTTGTCACTACGAGTTCCACAGCCCCATGATGGCTTCACTGAATTCCAAGATGTTTGGTACTAAACACCTCCGCTTAATAAAATCGCATTGATGCCAATTTTGGATTTATTAAGAAATGTGCCCAGAATGCACCTTAGAGGTGCCCCCTGAAATCCTACCAACTTGTTAGTTTGTGCTTAACTGGTCCCCACCAGCCTGCTACCTCTAGTAATGTTTCTGACCCCCTGAGGTGGGAGCCTGGTGTATTTGTGGGTGTGAAACAAAGCCTTCTCTGGGTGAAGGTGCTTCACACCTACCCCCAAGCAGGAACAGCCTAGAAAGGGGAGAGGAGTTGGCCTAATGGCTAGGGCAGTCGACCTCGAATCGGGGGAACCGGGTTCAAGTCTGAGCAATGACGCTGAACATCCTGTGATTCTGGGCAAATCACTTAATCTCCCCGTGCCTAACAAAAATGAATGTGTCCTCATGTAACGCAACTGGTGCTATGTAAAGCTCTCTGATACTGGGTCAAGTTAGCGCTATATAGAACTCGGTAAAAAAACAAAACGTGTCCAAAAGAAAACAAACTGTAAAAGACAAAAGCTCTGCTTGCATAAACCGACTTCCGACGCCCACAGCCCGAGTCCCAATGGCCCACTGGTCCAGCAAAGGTTCCCCAGCATTTCTGAGCAAGAGTCCAACATGGGCTGAGCCCTGCTGGGCTCCACGTGGATGCCTGCAGACGCTGCACGATGACCCCAGCCCCCCAACCGCATCATGCACCAGTAAGCTGTTCTCTGACACCAAAGGACACCCCTGCACCCAGAGCTCCTGGGCTTTGGGAAGATCAACCGATGGTGTCCCGACACTCCAGCAGATCCCAACATACCTGTTTAGCTGCGGGTTCCCTTCAGTTGGGCTCCTGGCCTGAGCCGGCAGGCTTTTCTCCGACTTGGAGATTCCTCATTGGTTTGCATTGGCCTCCTGACGCTGTGTTGGCAGTCTGCACCCGGCCACCCCTGTGCCGCTGGAGGTGTGTGTTTGGTGCTGACTTGTGGCCCCTCCTGTGCTTACCTTAACCCCCAGAGACTGGGTTACCAAATCGTGCTACTTACCTATAAGTAGTACCACTTTGCTCCCTTTCTCATTTCGATAACATTGGCACGCGATACAGAATTTGAACTCTGCACCCGGCTGCCCCAGTGCTGCTGGTGGTGCAGCTTTGTCACTTACATACGCCTTACCTGGTACTGATTCTTTATCCAGAAACTCTGTATCGTACATTGTTTACTTACTTGCATATTGCTGATTGTTTCATCCTATAGGATAACATTGTATTGTTGAAAAATGAACTGTCCACTTTTTTTTACATTGAAAAGCATTGATATTGCAAAACGTATTTACATGCAACAAAGTATCTTTGGTTCTATATAATATACTAAAAGTATTATTTTTACAAACCATTGGTCTCAGATTTAGTCATTGAGTGTGTGTATTTTTTATTGCCAGTGTGTGTACAACAAATGCTTAGCACTTCCCTCTGATAAGCCTAACTGCCACACTACCCCAAAAGAGAGCATTAGTATTATCTACTTGAGCCTCTATAAAGCCTCTGGGGATGTTCTAAAATATGAGCTTTAAAAGTTGCCCACTCTCTGCTTGATTATTCTAATATTTATTTATCCTGTCTGAATTCATCCCGTTTCCATTGTACCTGTGCCCCTCCTTTCTCGCTCTAGTTTATCTGACCTCCTTTGTTTTGTCTGTGCGACTCTTCTGTGGCCCGTAGGTTCTTAGCTGGCCTGTGGCCTCTTCTCTTGCATACCTTTCTCATATACTTGCCTCATATGTCATTCTGGAAAGTTGGTGAACATTCCCAGCTAAGTCCCTTTTGTCTTTCTTTTGTCTGCTCTCTCCTCTTTTAATATTGCAGTCCTTCTGTTATTTTTTTCCATAAACAAATAGCTGACAATATTATAGGTTTTGATATGTAAACCATATTTCTTTACCTGTAATCATAATGCATAACGTTTGTCCTATAAGTAAGTATTCTCCCAGTGCATGTATGTAAATAGTTAATTCGACCTGTTTTTTACGTTTATTCTAGCCCTACCTGAACCTATACTTCCATCTCTTCAAAGAAAATACCCAGTAAGTGTCCTATAAATGTCATGTTAATGCTGTGATATTACTTTTTATTTACAAACCTGGTACAGCATAGTTGATAGATTTGCACTGAAAGTAGAACTTTGGCAATTTTTGAAATAGCAGACTACAGCAACCATAAACACAATATTAGGACATTGAAACACACAGGCTTACATGATATAGGAGCATGCTTGCTGTTGTGACTGCATTGATCAGTTTTAACAAGTGTACCATGGCTTTTCTGATCCAAAGCCTCTTTATTGCAGGAAAGGTCATTCTATGGAGTCAAAGGACTTGCGGCATCTCTTAAAGTGACAATCTGTGTCAATCTAACGTGTAACCATAGAGTTTCAATTACTGCTCTGGTTTTTGGAGTTATTTTGCTAAACAGTTTTCTTATGCACTAACTGTGTAACCTGATATTCCTGAATTCTACACCACAGTCATTTACATCCCTAACTAGGTCGGAGTTTTACCCATACTTTCAAATTTGAGTACAATGTGTTATTCCTATGGAGAATTGGCCACTCCTTTCCAGTCAATGAAACCTAGCATAAATATTTTCGTGATTTAATCTTTACTCTTAAACCATCAACTCCAAGGTTCTTGCCCTGCTAACCTATTCCGAATGATTCACTTTGAGAAGGTAATCATCTTCTTTCCATTGGCATGCTGTCACCACCCAAAATGTGCCTCCTGTTGGTGCACGTGCATCTCTTCTTGCACACCGTTTTAGGTCTCACCTGCTACACAGCGCAAGCTGTCTGGCTGTGAAAAAGACCTCTTCAGGGCTTACGAAGAACTTACAGTGGCTTTACTGCCAACACGTTCTCCCCAAGACCATAGCGACTTTACAATTTTTTTGACTGGCTGACTTATATTCTTCCTCTACTCACTTTTAGGGAACTACTTGTTCCAGGCATGTGAGCTGTAGATCACATGCTTTGCATAAGATCGCCATCTAGTGTTGGGACCAGATGTTTGCACTTTGTTTTTTTGGAAGAAGTTTTCCCTAATCGTGAGGTAGGGGACTCCTCCCTTAAGTGATAGTGCGCATGGCTATCGACTCCATCTTCAGATTGTTTTTTTTCGCCGTCAGGTTCGGATGTAACTTGCTGCACTCCGGTTTGACATCGATCCTTCGGTCCTTCTCGGCATGTAATACTTCCCACTCGGCTGTATTGTTTCCGATCGCATTCCCCTTTCTTCTCGGACACTGACTCCTAAAGACAATTTCGAATGGAGAGATTGTGGTAGGCCGTCGGGCCTAACCCCTGGTATGACTCGCAATCGATGGAACGGACTCCCTTCAAGATCTGTCCTCTATGCCACGCGAAATACCCGTGCACTGACTCGCACGAGGTGTGCAACTTTTGTTTGTCACCCTACCACAGAGAAGACCACTGCGACGCGTGCCGAGGTTTCCGCTCCAAAAAGACACTTTGCGATCTTCGGGCCCGACGATGTGACATGCAAAGACAACAAACAGGCTCCATTCCGGACCTTTTCGGACCGCAATCGGATGAGGAGGAAGGCGGCGAGCCTATCTGAGCCGATGAGGAACAGGAAGACATCTTCATTTCCGAACACAGCTCCGACGAGGATGAAGACATCCCGCATGGACAACGTACCGTGAGTACAGTCCCTACTTCGCCCTACATTCCACTTCCACCGAAGAAAAAGGCTTCGGACAAACCTGCGCTTTTGGGCCCCGGTGGACGCAGAGAACAAGCTTCCGATCCCCCGCCTACGGGCTCAGCACCGAAGCCTGGTAAAAAGCCTTCCGGGTCTGAAAAGCCCCATGCCAAATCAGGCACTGAGCCAAAGGCTTCAGAGCCGAAGAAAAAGTCTGGCACCGAACACCCTCCGTCGGCACCGAAACAAACTTCGGATCTGAAAACTCCAGCCAAGAAACCATCGGCACCGAAACATTCGGAGCCGAAACACAAGGACACGCTGAAGTCACCTAAAAAGCATGATTTCGGTGATTCGCTCGACAAACCGGATCCGAAACAAAAAATTCTGGTTATGCACCCAAAGACTGGACATATCACCACTAAAGTGACTTTAAAGAGAGGTGCTACTACAGAAGAGGAATACCACATACCATTGAAGGAGAGAACTGTCAGGACAAATCCATCCCCCCCTCCTCCTCCCCCTCCCCCTCCTCCTCCTCCTCCTCCTCCTCCTCCTCCTCCTCCTCCTCCTCCTCCTCCTCCTCCTCCTCCTCCTCCTCCTCCTCCTCCTCCTCCTCCTCCTCCTCCTCCTCCTCCTCCTCCTCCTCCTCCTCCTCCTCCTCCTCCTCCTCCTCCTCCTCCTCCTCCTCCTCCTCCTCCTCCTCCTCCTCCTCCTCCTCCTCCTCCTCCTCCTCCTCCTCCTCCTCCTCCTCCTCCTCCTCCTCCTCCTCCTCCTCCTCCTCCTCCTCCTCCTCCTCCTCCTCCTCCTCCTCCTCCTCCTCCTCCTCCTCCTCCGCCACCTGAGCACTCGCCACCACACACCTGACAATCATGGTGATGGGTATAATAATGACGA
The DNA here is from genome assembly GCF_964204655.1 of Triturus cristatus. Classification (NCBI taxonomy): domain Eukaryota; kingdom Metazoa; phylum Chordata; class Amphibia; order Caudata; family Salamandridae; genus Triturus; species Triturus cristatus. Next base: position 442,123,633 of record NC_140581.1, on the reverse strand, counting down.
TCAGCCTGGAGACGTGTGGGATGACTATAATACTGATTTTCCCGCTGACAACGACCTAGACATATATCCTACCAGGCCCTCTCCTCCAGATGACAGTGTAGGATTTGTTAAGTAGTGCTGCTACTTACCATGCAGTCCCGCTCCATAGAGAATCCCTTGAAGCGGACTTCCTATTTGAGACACTACACCACACAAGTCTACACACATGTTGCCCATGTTGAACGGCATGACCAGACAGGTTGACAACATTTTTAACCCCTTCGACGCGCATGACGGAACGGTTCCGTCATGCACGTCGGTTGGGCTGTGCTTATGACGGAACCGTTCCGTCATGGCCCCGCCCGCGCTCAGAACCTTCAGCGTGGCGCGGAAATCCGCGCCTCGCTGAAGGGGTTAAGGATCCTTTTAGAGCACTTATCCTTACCCCTAGGGTAGATAAAAAATACAAGCTCTATCAGATCCAGTCTACATAAAGGGTCAACTGCCATTAGATTCATTAGTAGTTTCTAATGCACGTAAAAGGGCAAACTCCCAGACTACTGGAGACACACCACCCCCAGACAAAGAGACACTTGACTGGCTAAAATGAAGGATACTGAAGTGGCTAAATCCATGGGAGCCCTTCAGTCTCCACAGGGGCATGGTTCCTTTCGTCACTCCTTCTATCGAGCAGGATCTTAAAATACTTCCTCTGACATTGCGTCCACCTATAAGGGCAATAACCAGCCCTCAGGTTCCAAGGGATTCTTTCGAGGCAATTACAGAGGTAATAACGGCAAGGGCAGAGGTAGAGGTTCTAATACATGTACCTCGCCCGCCAATACAAAACAGTGAGTTGCCCATAGTTCTCATACCACTTAACACCTGTAGGGGGACGACTGTCACAATTATACCAAAGTGGCATTCAATAACAACCGACAAATGGGTTCTCCAAATTATCCATTCTGGTTATTGCCTGGAGTTCATCAACACTCCAAACATTCCCACAAAGTTGCACAGACTTTCATAGGATCATCTGGACCTTCTCAAACAAGAAGTACAATCCCTGTTACTCGAAAAAGCCATAGAGCCCGTACCACCAAAACATCAAGGGTTGGGTGTGTATTCCTTTTACTTTCTAATTCCAAAAAAGGACAGCTCTCTCAGACCCATATTGGATGTCAGAGAACTCAATCTTTACATACAGTCAGACCACTTCCACATGGTAACACTGCAACAGATACTGCCTCTTTTGCAGAAAGGTGATTTTCTTTCTACTCTAGATTTAAAAGACGCCTACTTTCATTTTCCAATCCATCCGGCTCACTGCAAATTTCTCAGGTTTGTGGTAGCAGGTCAGCACTACCAATTCAAGTTACTCCCATTCGGAGTCACCACTGCCCCCAGAGTCTTCCCAAAATGTCTGGCGGTATTAGCTGCTCATCTCAGAAGACAAAGCATACATGTCTTTCCCAATCTGGATGACTGGCTCATCAAAGCCAGCACATATAAACAATGTTACAAGCACACTTCAGTAACCATGCAGCTGCTTCAACAGCTAGGGTTCTCAGTCAATGTGTTAAAATCACATCTTCAGCCAAAGAAAGTTCAGGACTACCTAGGAGACACTCTAGACACTCCAAAGGCTTTAGTGTAACCCAATGCAGCCAGAATTCGAAACATTGAGGCGTTCATTCTCAAATTTCAACCCAATCAGTCACTTCCAGCTTGAGTATTTATGCAACTGCTGGGAATGATGGAATCTTGCATCATGATCGTTTCCCACGCCAGGTTACACATGCGTCCACTTCAAGAGTGTTTAGCCAGTCAGTGGAATCAGTCACAAGGTCTATTAACCGATCTAGTGTTGGTAAGCGGCTTTACTCCTCGCTCTCTGCAGTGGTGGAACACACAAAACCTGTCAAAAAGGGCGGCCATTCATAGACCCGATTCCGCAGACAGTGTTAACAGCAGACGCGTCCCTTACTGGCTGGGGAGCTCATCTTCTAACAACACACAGTACAAAGGCGGTGGAGCCTACAGCAAAGGTTGCTTCACATCAATCATTTGGAACTCATGGCAATCTTTCTAGTGCTCACAGCCTTTCAAGATGACCTGTCTGGCAAAGCTGTACTAGTCCGAACTGACAATATGACAGCTATGTATTACATACGGAAGCAGGGGATAACACACTCTCTCCAACTGCCCCACTTAGCCCAAGACATCTGGAGGTGGGCGATGCACTACAACATTTATCTCTTAGCAGAACATCTCCCAGGAGTTAACAATCAAAATTGTGGATCTCCTCAGCAGGCAAAGTTATCAGATACACGAGTAGGAACTTCTCCCTCAAGTTCTCCAACCATACTTTCAAGCCTGGGGAGTCCTTCACATAGACCTGTTCGCAACACCCGAAAACACAAAATGCCAAAGCTTTGCCTCCAGGTATCCACACCCATTCTCCAAAGGCTACGCTCTATGGAAGAACTGGTCAGGGATGTTTGCCTATGCATTTCCGCCTCTCCCACTCATTCCATCAGTGGTTCGGAAACTCAGGCAAACATCACTCATACTAATAGCTCCAACATGGGCATGTCAACCCTGGTTCACAACCCCGTTGGAACTCTCTCTGGTACCACACAAAAAATTACATTTAACTCCCAGTCTCCTCACACACAGCCATGGAGAAATCAAACACCCATATCCCAAACAGCTGAATCTTGCGATCTCAACCTTCCACCAGACTGTATCAACATTATTCGAGAGGCCAGAAAGCCTACCACATGAGCCTGCTATGCAGCTAAGTGGATAATGAGAGAAAAAGAGAACCTGGCTGTCAATTCACAAACCGCTTTTTATTTAGGCAGACGTGAGCTACAACAATTCTGAAGCTCGGAATGTCGTTAATTACATTCTTTTTAGAGGTTTCGAAGCATTCAAAGAAACATTTACTTATGTCTGAATGAAACACATTTCACTACACGAAGTGATATAGACAAAAACATATGTGAAATAGCAAAAAAATCACATACAGTACATGTGAACAAATGAACAACATTAATAGTTTTTACAAAAAATTACACCAGCAAAATATTCATATGTATACTTGTATTCTGAATCATACAAGGCAATTCCAGAGACCAGAGGGAAAAGCTTAATCTACCATTCGGGAACTGCTGCCACACTGGAAAAATTAGAGCTCCGTGGGGTATATTTATTGTTAGAACACCCTCAACAGAGGTCAAAAGCAACTCTGAGTCCTTAGTGGCGTAGGAAGGTGGAACATGCCGACGAGTTTCCAATCCCAGCACTAAATTAGGGATTTTCGTCAGGGCTAAAAGCACGGTGTAACCTGCATATTAAAATTAAATCAAATTACCTCAAATAAATGTGGCCCTTTCTCTTCCATATATGTACTAACATCGTTAGGTTAGAGCTAATTTTACCTGAACTTTTAGTGGGGTTCTTATTTTTCTTGATTGTACGAGTTTTCATATATACAGAGCCTGGAAATCCAGAAGAAATGGATCAAAATGACTGTATGAGAGATATTTTTATTTTTAATCGAAGGTATCAAAGGTGGATAATAGTTTCACTGACGAGCTTATGTTGTCAAGGAAGAATTACAAGATTACTCAGTCTCTCTGGGCAGTTACTTTGTGTCAAGATACGAGATGGTGCAGCGCGACTGTCAAGTTAGCTGCAAGAGAATCGACATAGTGTTTCTTTTATTTTAACTAGTAACTTGTGTTGCAGTCTGTAAGCTGTAAACCTTTTTTATTCAAAAGCGCTTCGGAGATCTCTAATATGCGCACTTACTTAATTCAGTGTAAGTCCGTGTGCGTTGATTGTTTATCACGTTCCCCAAAGCGTGCGTACGATAAATCTCCAAGTCAAAGGGAAAAGAAAAAGAGTAATGTATTTGCGAACTATTTAATTCCCGTGCCAATGTGTATGCGATGTAGATGCATAACACTTACTACTTTGGGCTGTCCTATTTTTCATATGTAGCGCTCCGTGTGCAAGGTACCAACCGTTGGGTTGCTCGGTTTAGCCAAACCAATGTGATTAACGCGAAACTATATCCTGTTTGACATGAAGCGTTTACGACTATCTGAGCAGTGCATGCTGGGATTAGTAGTTGTCCTTCATATGAGAACGAAACTTTATTTATTAATACAAGGAGGGCAAAGAACAAGCACTTCTTTGAATCATGTGTAATTTCCTGCTAGTGATTGTTTAAAAGGAATTTCTTTAAACGGAAAATATATTTTCGCAATTTAGCAACAGATGTTATGTTTTTTTTAATTTTAAGCATACACTGGAGATTTTATCGTCACTTCTCATTAGTGATGGAGTTGATACCTAGGATATATTTGTGTAAGGGTAGAAACATTTTTAAGTTTGTGTATTTTTTCATTAACAGTGATCACAACATTTAATTAATGCTGCTTATTATACCCAAGTGATTTACAGAGGACATTAGCGTAACATTTTATGTAGCTCTGACATCTCGTTCAGGCCATCCATGACACAGTTGTATTTCGTGATCAAATACGCTTCTCTTTTTTGAAGGAGTGTTTCAGTGTCGCCACCTCTGGAGGATGATTTAATCCCAGACAACACTGTCCACACAAAATCTTTTTCAGTGTGTCCCTTCTCAATAAAGTGGGATACCATGGGTGCCGTTAGAACTTTTTGTTTGATTCTAGATCGATGTTGGACAATCCGCTGATTAAATTGTTGCGATGTCTTGCCCACAGCTTTGGGCATGGACACGTAATGGCATACACGATATTTCTTGTCTTACAATTTGTAAACTCTTTGTGTACCCATTTGATGGGATTTTACAAAAATTCAGTGCTTTCAACAGTGTTGTTACAGGCCGAACTAGTGCCACGTTTGTGGTGGCCTTCTATTGGTTTGAGATTCCACATTGTTCTCAGGTCAGATCTAGCTTTGATATGTTGCATGTCGGCACGAATTAAGCGTTCGCCAATGCTTTTTGTTTTTCCTCAAAGCAAAAAGAAGTTTTTCCAAGGGGCATTCAAGGCCCATGAGCAAATGTCAATTATTCAAAATGGCTTTCCGAAATGTATGGGTATGTGGTCCATACGTGGATACACATACCAATTTGTCAAGAGGTTTCTTTACTTTTATGGTTAGTAGCTCCTCTCGGGGTGTATACCATGCTCTTTGTTGCATGTTTAAACATCTTTTTTGGATATCCTCTTGCTTTAAGTTGTTCACACAGGACGTCCTCGTGTATCAAAAAATCTTCCTTGCTTGCACAATTGCGCCTGATTCTTAGTAGTTGGCTGTATGGCAAATTGTCCTTCAGGCTTCTTGGGTGGAAACTCCGATAGTTTAGAATAGTATTTTTGTCAGTAGGCTTGCGGTGTAGGGTTGTAGTTAATTTCCGATCGTGTACAAACACTTCTTTTTTTTTTTTTTTTTTTTTTAAAAACCTTTATTTGTGCATAGTAAAAGAACAAATACGGGCCTACAACCATCCGGCCGGCCACAATACGGTGAAGCACGGAGTCAAACATTACATCCCTTGTGCATCAATGGTCAAGCGTGCAACGATTCAAGAGGTATACACTGGAGAAATCCTTGACACCAGGGGAAGGAGAAGTGAAGGTTAATTTTAAGGTTTTTAAAATGATTTTTGCGAGAAAAAAGTCAGTAGAGGATAGAACGAAGGAGATTCGAGTCCGCAAGATGGCTTCACCACACGGGGAAACAGCAGCATCATTAAAACGACCATAGAAAATCTCAGACAGTGAGGCGGTGCAGTTAGACAACAGGATAGTTACATGAGTAAATACGCACCCCTCCAAAGCCGCCCCCACTCAATTCACCCCACCCCCGGACCCCGAATCGAAACAAGTATAGCACAGAGACATAGAAGAAAAAGGCCCATAGAACTAAAAAGAAACAGTGAATTACCCCCCCACCCTACACCAATGCGGAGGCTACGGCCTGCCCCCCCCCCCCCAGCATAGTGCCTGTCGCCCAATGAACCCGAAATATAGACAAGAGAGAAAGTAGGAAAAGAATAAAGAAAATAAGAAAACAAAGAAGAAAGGAAAGCGGGGAGGAGCCCACGTAACCTCAGAGCGCCCGGAACCACCGGCCGGCCACGCCTCCACACACTGAAAACCCACTACACCCAAAAGCGGTCGTGTGTAGATAGCATGTCACAGCAATTTAAATGAAGGCAAACAATTTGCGACGAGTGCGCACAACATATGCAAACAGTTCCAGTCCGAGTCCAGTCCATCCGTGAAACCCTGATGATAGAACTCAACCTAGCCCTGGCCCGATCGCGGGCTTAAGATTAGACCAGCCCCCACATGAAGGCCCCGCATCCCGTGCAAACAAAGACAATATGGCCGCTGGGGAAAAGATGGGGAAGTAGAGTCACAAAATGGCCGCCGATCATTTATTGAGGTCCCCTTTTGCACCACATAAAATCCAGACCTGGCCTGTAAAGTACAGGAGTTCCACATAAAAGAAGCCGTAGCCCACCGTGAACGATTCCTCGAGGACGTCAGGTGTCGCTCAGCTGGATACTCTTGCGGGCGCGGTGAGGCAGGCAACAACAAAGCAGGCAGCGATGAACGGGGAAGCAAAGTGTCCGCAGTTGAACAGGAGAGCGAGTGATCCTGGGTGCCGGGAAAGCCAGTTGCAGACACCAGTGTAGCACGGTTATACACAGTCATTGCGTCCCCGCAAGAGGACAAAAGCACCGGCTGACCCATGTCTTGTTGATACCAAACGGGGCGCTCACGACCCGCATCCGACAGTATGGAGTCGAACCGCTCACTCAGCGTTTGCAAGCCAGCACACAATTGCAGACGAAAGTCCCGCAGGGCAGCCAGAACGGAGCCGCATGTCAGCGGAAGCTGCGCCCCCACATCGGCAGCACTCCGGGACGGCACCGTGGAGCTAGAGTCTGGTAGAGGGAGGGCGAAGCGGGCAGCGGGCGAGACCAAAGCATCACCCCCCGACAGCGAGCAGGCAATCAACGCCATGTTTTACCGCTGAACGGTGCAGTGGCCAGGGGGGGGTCGTTACAAGGAGGCAATTCCCATCAGGTCTACGCCGCAACAGGTGAAAGCCAACAGTCGCTTCCCCTCCCTCGGGCTCTCTTTGCCGCCGACTAGGCGATAGAAGAGGGGGGTCTGCAGCCTTCCGCAGCGCGGTCCACAGAGCGGGCCAGGAGACCCGCCACTCCGGGGCTTACCCTATAGCTCCAGCCCGTCAGGTGCAGGGTGCAGGAGGTGTCCGGGCGTCTCTCCCCCGGCTCATCAGGCGACAGTCCGTGGTGTGAGGCGGGATCGGGGCCGCGGGGCTCAGGTTTGCGACAGCGGGTCCGGTGACTGCGGAGCTTCCAGGGGGCCGGCCAAGGCCACAATAGAGCAGGGGTCCAGTGCGGAGAACAAAGGCACCAAAAACTCTGGCATCCGGGCGGGCTAAGACTCCGGGAAAGCGGCGGCGCGGTCAGCGCGTCGTCGCACACGGTGCACCTCGAAAATCGGCGAGGATAGGAATCAGGATGATAGTCCGAGGCCAAGGGCCGACGGAGCCGGGCGCTCAAGCGTCTGCTCCGGTCGCCATCTTGGCTCCTCCCCCCTACAAACACTTCTAATTCTAGAAATGTCAAGCGATTCCTATCTTTCGTCATGCTGAATTTGATATCAGCATGTCGATTATTGAGCCATTCTAAAAAGTTGAGCAATGATTCTTCTGAGCTTTCCCAAAGGCACCAGATATCCCGATGTAACGATACCATGATCCAATATTTCCAGCGTATGGATTATTGTTAAATATGAAGCGGTCTTCATAGAGTGCCATGAAGAGCACCGCCATCTCTGGAGCATAGGGACACCCCATGGCGGTGCCCTTGACCTGCATAAAGAATGCCTCCTCAAATTTGAAATAGTTTCTTTTGAGTGCTATTCCTGCTAGGTCGACAATAAAATCAGTTGGGACCCTTTGGGGTTTAGGTCGTGTTTCCAAGAATAATGCAGCTAAGTGGAAGCGTTTTGTTATCTATTGCAATAACAATCATATCAACCCTCTTGATGCTTCCATACAAAATATACTGTGCTACCTATTATATTTGCAGCAGTCAACATTGGCCTATACATCCATCTGACTGCATCTTGCTGCCATAGCAGCCTACCTTTAAAATAGGCAACACTTACCGCTATTTCGAGTGCCCGTCATCAAAGCATTCATGGGCTAAAGGGAAGGGCTAAAAAAGGTGATACCGCCAAGAAATGCCCCCAGCGTGGTGCAAAGTTCCCGCACAGTGACCATCATAAGGTCTGCAACCTGTGCCTCTCGCCAAAACACGATGAGTCAAGATGTCCAGCCTGCGCATCCTTTCGATCGAAGAAGACTATTCGAGATAAAAGGGTTCGACGACACATCATGGCGCAGAGATCAGCTCCGGAACCAGAGGACATCTTCGATGAAGGCCCGGATGTCCCAGAGGAAGAATCAGAGCATCTCGAAATAGTGTCGGAGGCAGAAGACTCAGACGACCCCATCACTCCTGGTCAACGAGTGAGTACTACTGCTCTACCCCAACCCCACCACCAAAACAAAAGGCACTGGTCAAGACTTCGCCTGTTGGCCCCAGTCGTGACCGAAAACGCACTTCAGAAGCCCCGCCTCTGTGCCTGGCTCCGAAGAAAAAAGACAGACCTTCCGGTAGCTCGGGACCAAGCAAACCGCATATAATTGTCCCACCGGCGCCTTCGGCACCGAAGCCAAAGGAACACTCTGCTCCGAAATTGGTTCCGATTCCTTCCACGTCAAAACACAAACCGGCCCGAAAACCTCAAGCCCGTGGATAAACCAGCTTTGAACGCTTCTAAGCCTAAAGATCCCGCCTCGACTCCGAAACCGAAATCCTCGGAACCGAAAGACAAGCCTAAGGATTCTACCACACCTCTTAAGGCCAAAGAGCATAAAACTCAACAGTCCCGCTCGGAACCGAAAAAATAGACACCGAAAGCGGTCATCGAGGAAGAGGAACTTTTTCATCCGGATCCTATTGATTCTAAGCAGAAAAAGATCTATATTAATCCTAAAACAGGACATGTCACAGCTGTGCCATTCAAGAAGAGGAAGTTGGACACCGCACATGCCACTCCAGTGCCTGTGAAGGACTCTGCTACATCACGTATGCCTCCTTCTTCTCCTATACTTCCTTCTAACCCCCTTCCTCTCCCTAAATCTGTTACACCACCTTTGCCTGTAACTTCCCCAACACATACACCACCACATGATGATGATGATGATGATGATGATGATGATGATGATGATGATGACCACCTAGGGGCGGGGGGAGATCCATTCACAGATCCAGACCACCCACCACAAGATGATTGGGATTCCACTGTCCCAATAGATCTACCAGACCTCCCAACCCCCCAACCATACCCCTCAAAACCATCTCCCCCAGATGATAATATTGGTTTTGGACAATTGCTTAATAGGGCTGCCGTTTTTCACGGTGTGAAAGTACACTCAGACACAGCAGAGGAGGACTTCCTTTTAGACACATTTGAGCAGTCCCAAAAAACAGTGCAAATATTACCAATGATTAAAGGAGTCGTTATGCATGCCCCTGACGTGTTCAAAGATCCCGTACGTGCCTTGATTCTTAATCCTAGGATAGATACAAAATATAGACCTGCTCCTGAAGACCCTGCTTACATTAAGGGACAACTGCCTTTGGATTCTCTAGTAGTTTCCAACGCTAGAAAGCGCGTCAACTCACAAACCTCCGGGGATGCACCACCCCCAGATAAGGAATCCAAATTACTGGACGCATCTGGCTAAAAAGTAGCTGGGCAGGCCGCCAATCACTGGCGCATAGCCAACACGCAAGCACTGCTGGCTAGATATGATAGGGTCCACTATGACCAACTGGAAACCCTACAACAGCATTTACCTGACCAATACAAAACTCAGGCAAATGATCTCATCCAAGAGGGCAAACTAATATCAAACGCTTCAATTAAATGTGCCCTTGAGGCAGCAGACATTGCCTCCATATCCATCAATACCAGTGTACTGGTCAGACGACATGCCTGGCTGCGCATTTCATGCTTTAAGCGACAGGTCCAGACAACCATCCTGAACCAGCCGTTCAACCAAGAACAACTATTTGGACCGGCTGTAGACCCTGCTCTTGAAAAAATGAAGAAAGACACAGAGACTGCCAAGTCCATGGGTGCGTTACAGTCTCCGCAAACACGTGGCTCCTTTCATCGCTCCTTTTACAGAGGAGCCTCCAAGAACATGAGCACAGACACCTCATCTTCCTTTAAAGCCACTACACAAACATCCCCCAATAGAGGATTTTTTAGAGGTGGATACATAGGAAATAACAATAAAGGGAGAGGCCGAGGTAACCACAACACTCGCACCTCCCCTACTACAAAACAGCGACTTCCCTCCACTCCCCCCAGACCATTCCACTCCGGTCGGAGGAAGATTATAACAGTTTCTACCTGTCTGGAATTCCATCACAACAGACAAGTGGGTAAGACAGATTATCCAGTATGAGTACTGCCTGGAATTTACAGCTACCCCCTTGAGATCTAGTATGGCAAGGAAGTCTCCTTGCTGCAACAGTGGGAGCACTTGTTGGAGAGTGATCATGTGAAAATGATCCGAGTGTATATACAGATTGAGGGGTCTGAGGTCGAGTATTGGTCTTAGAGTCCCGTCCTTTTTGGGTATTAGGAAATACAGCGAGTAAACCCCTGTTCCTTGATGTAGTAAAGGAAGAAAACAAGCTACTTACCTTTTAACTTTGGTTCTCCAGTATTTGTAACTTTCATAGATTCCCATAGCTTGTATCATTCCCCATCGTCAGAATGGGAGTCTCGGTAACCAAAATACCATAGCAGTAGGTACAAAAGAGAAAGAAAAAGGCCTAGGCCTCATCTCTTTTTGTAGCATATTAACCTCTTTTTGTAAAAGAGACCAAAACAATGCAACAACCAATCAGATTAGCCTCACCCCATAGAACCCTCCTGAGATCATCAGATTTTCTACCGCACGTTGTGCAAGGTAGTCTCCTTTGAGCTCTGCTCACTTCAACTCTATTCTACTGTTTTTTTCAGCAGTTTTTTCTTCAGTTTTGTTGGGTATTTCTTCTGGGAATGTCTGACAAAGAGAAAAAAGCCCTTTTTAAGGCTTGTTCCACCTGTGGCAAGAAAAGGTTGTATGTGGAGGACAGGCATAAAGACTGCATCTACTGCCTGTATCCTGACCACAAGGCAGCGGACTGCAAAATCTGCCTCACCTTTTCAACGAAGACTCTCCGGGACCGTGAGGGTCGCCTCCTCACCTGGCTCTAAAAGCTGAAGTCGAGGAAGGAAACACTGTCAAGTGACAGCGAGGATTCATCATCTGCCACTTCGTCCAGAAGGTCAGTGAAGAGGGGTAGGACTTCCTCATCACCATCTACAGAGCGTCACGCAAAGGCCTCAAAAAAGACCCCCCGCGAGTCTGAGAGCCTGAGTCCTAGCAAATCTCCTCACCATGGTGCCAAGGAGAGGGAAGGACTGCCTTCAACAGCAGCAGTGGTGGAGTCTGCTTTAACTTTCCAAAAGCCTTCTTCTCTAACATCTGAGAAGTCTGACAAAGATAGTCAATCGTCGACGCTCCGAAAGACTCCGTCGCCGAAGGCGGCAAAGGTACAAGTTAAAACGGTACCACCGTCGACAGGCTCGTCGACGGTACCTTCGAGTCTCCATCTGTCGACGCCGGTGTCGGCGGGCTCGTCGACGACTAGATCATCAACGTTGACGAGGGTGTCGTCGACGGTAGCTTGTGAGAAAGTGGCTCTGTATATACTGTTCCCTAATAGGTACAGGGTGTACAGAGTCCCCAGTCCCCCAGAGGCTGATAGAGGTCAAAGTTAGGTATGACCTTACTCTCAAAAGTGGTAGCTTGGTCGAGCAGTAAGGCAGTACCAGAGGACAGTGTAAAGCATTTATTGTACACACTCAGTCAGCAAATGGTTTCACACACTCAATAACTGAACTCTAGGCCAATGATTTATATATATAAAATATATGCTTGTTTTATTTTTAGAACCACAAAGGGGATAAAAATATACTTTCTCAGAATGAGAGGTTGCATCTAAATACTTTTTGTCTTAAGCAATGAATTTTTGTAAACAGTCACAGTTGGTTGCAATAAACAATCCTATTTCCTAAACATCACAATGCATTGAGCTCAATGGTACATTCAGGTTATTTGTAATAAATTACTTTTCAGATTACTTTTGGAATTCCAGGTCTGGCTCCTAGAACCAGCCTTGGGTCAGTATTCAGAATCAAGTGATGAAAGTCGACTTAGTAACTGTAATGATTTTTAAATAATATTTAGCTATTTCAAAAGTTAGCACTTAGAAAATATTTCAAAGAAAACATTCAATGGATCTCTATGGCAAGAAATTCACATTGCAGGTAGAGTACTTTCTCGTTACTTTAGTAATCCAGGACTGGGTGCCTAGACCCAGGACTGGGGTCCTTATAAAAAACCGGTAAGTAATTTCGTTTGCAGAAATGGTACGATTTTAAAAGAATATTTCAAATTTGTAAAAATAGACACTTAGAAGAAATTTCACAGAAAAGCAGACAATGGTTTCCTATGGGAGAAAAATGAGTTAGAGGTAAGTATAGTTGTGAGTACTTTTCAGGGTCAGGGCTGGGCACCAAGATCCAGCACTGGGAGCTCACCCAGGAACAGGTGAGTAAATTCGTTTTTGTCACTTGGCTGATTTTTGGTGAATTTTTACAGTTTTGAAAAGTTCACACTTAGAAGATTTTTGAAGAAAAAGCCAGTCAATGTTACCCTATGAGGAAAATGAAGTTAGCGGTTTAAGGGTAAGTACTCGACTGGCAGAGTTGAAATTCCGGGCATAGACTCAGGGGTCCCCCAGTGTCAGGTAGGTACAGTTGGTTCACCCTCAGCGGTTTCAGGACGGCCGGGTGCATAGTGAGTTAGGCCCAATGTTATCCTATGAGGGATAGGGGGGCCTTGGTTGGTGGCTGCTGTCTGGCAAGCCACGCGTCTGTGGGAGCTGGGCTCCTGGTCACTTACTCAGGGCAAGTGGGGAAGTAAGTTAGTGTAGAGAGTGCACTACCAGGGCCACTCGGGCGGCTGGGTGCAGGGTGCTTTTGAGCCGTCGGGCGCTCAATGGAAGTCAATGGGAATGTTCCGGTTTGGAAAAAGGCTGCAGGCTCGGGGACGAGGATGTTTCCGGTGCCACCACCACTTCGAGGGGTAAGTTGGGTAGTTGTAGGTTAGGTGGGTACCCCGGGATTGGGCACAGGGGGCCGCAGGGCGCCGGGTGCAGGGGTGCCTTTTGACGTCGGGAATCTTACCCTCTGGTTGATAGCGGCTGGGGTGGCACTCGGTTCTGAGGCTGCAGGCTTCGTCCAGGATGTCGAGGGGGGGTCCTTGGGTGCCGGACTCGGGGTCACAGTCGCCGTGGGGTCGTCCTCGGGGTCTTTGTCCACTCCGGCACTGGCCAGGCTTGGCTGGTGCAGAGTGTGTTGGGTCCGCGGTTCCGGGCTGCTGCCAGGAGTTAAGGATAGGTTTCTCGAGTAGAGCCTCTACTCATGGGAGTCCCAGGGAATCAGAGGTCAAAGGTAGCCAGGTCCTCCGGGGTTTTTGAGGTTGCTGGCCACAAGAGATGCCTCGCTGGAGCAGGAGCAGGTTCGAGGGTCGACAGGCCGGTAGGGCTGGGGCCAAAGCAGTTGGTGTCTTCCTCTTTTTAGCAGCTGCAGGGCAGGTCTTTTTTCTTCTTGCTCTTCTTGTAGGTTTCTATCTGGAATCTGCGGAAGGAAGGTTCAGGGGGCCCCTAAATACTAGATTTAGGGGCGTTACAGGTAGGTGAAGGCCAGTGACCAATGGGTCCTTGTCCTGGGGTGGGTACACCCCCTATCCTGCCTCTCTCCTGTGGGAGGGGGGCAGTAGCCTAATCCTGATAGGGTAGGGCCTCCCATCTTCAAGATGGCGAGAGCCCGGAGATGTGCTTCACCTCGCCTCCCCCACCTGAAGGGTGGGGTGGGCAGGCTGGCACATCCCCTGTCCTTGTATGGGGTTTCCGGCCAAGCTTCCCGCCAGAGTGGGGGGTTGCAGTGGCCTGGGGAAACTCCAACTGGCGGCATGCCTTTGAAGCTTCCCTTTGCTCATCCTGGGGGAGGAGATTTCTCACCTCACCCAGGATGTGCATTGTTGCAGGCCCGGGAGAGCAGGGGCTCTCCCACCCAGGGGTCCAGCAACGTGTCTGCTGTGTGGCAGCCTGGGCAGCCTCAGAGCAGATGTGGATTGTAGGTTGGCTGTAAGGGGGCATCTCTAAGATGCCCTCTGGGGTGCTTAGTACATTAAATCCCACACTGGCATCAGTGTGGGTTTAATGTGCTGAGAAGTTTGATACCAAACTTCCCAGTCTTCAGTGTTGCCATCATGGTGCTGTGGAGCTCGTGTTTGACGAGCTCTCAGCACCATGTACTTGTGAATGGCAGCACTGTACTTACAGTGCCCATGAATGGACCTGGGTACTGTAGGGGCACAGGGCTCCTGCTCCTGTGCCCACACCATAGGCATAAGGCACCCAGCCAGAGGGGTGGCTGACATATGCCTTGGCAGTGTAGGAGATGGGCATGGCACACAGAGATGTGTGCCATGTCGACTCTTTGTTTTGTCCTGCACCCAGACACTCAGCCTGCAAAGGCAGTGTGTGTGTGTAAGGGTACAGGGCCTCTAAGGGTGGCACAATGAGTGCTGCAGCCCTTAGAGGCCTTCCCTGGTCACAAGGCCCTGGGTACCTAGGGTACCATTTACTAGGGGCTGACATGTGGCCAGGGTTTGCCAATTGGGAGTTTGTATTTTAGGGAAGGAACACAGGTCCTGGGCACCTGATTGGCAGGAGCCCAGGGCACAACAAGGAAAAGTGCATCAGCTATTAGGCAAAAAAGGGGGGGGTTACTGCAACAGAAACCCACTTTCTCACATAGCTGCAACGACGGTGTCGTCGACGAGGGCATCAACAACGACAGCACGAGTGTCGACGGTACCGTCGACGACTTCTTCGCCAACGGAAAGAATCACCATTTCTTTGAAGAGAATCACGCCTGACATGACTTCGCCAGGGAGGGTGGCCCCCCTGCCTCCCGCGCTGTTGCTGGAAGAGGAAGAGGATTCTGAGGGAGAGGATGATTCTTTTGGCTATGCCAATAGCCTCTCACAGCTTCTAGTCAAGTGCCAGGACACTGATTCTGAAGGTGAATACCTTCATTGGCATTCATATCCTCACTCTTTTCATCGTCAGGAGGACACAGGCCAGGAGAGGATTTCTGTTCCTACTTCCCTCTTGGCGGATCTTCAGGGCATGTTGCTGGACTATAGAAGGAGATTCTCCCAGCCTCCTCCTCCTTCGCTTCATTTGACGCAAGATGTCTGCTCCGCCAGCTTCTTCTGTGGCTTTGCCAGTGCCACCGTCCCAGATGGCATCACAGCCGCAAGTCACCAGCCCAGTTATACCTACGGTGGTTCCAGAGGTGCAGGATGATTGCTCGGATGAGGATCATGGCGATGTCAGCAGGCCGCACCAGTGTGTGGAATGGGATGATTGTGATACCGGACCCAGCTTCTCCTACACTGGATGCAGTTGATTCTCCCCCGGCAGACATTGGGGGGTTTCACAAATTGCTAGAGAGAGCCTCACACAGATTTCGACTTCCCATGCCTTCATTTCAATCGAGTGTTTTCTTTATGATTTTAAAGAACCTTATAGGAAGACGGTCCGTTCCATTCCTATTGTCAACCACATCTGGGAGGAAGGAATAAGGGCAATGAAGAATCCGGCTACTGTCATTCCAGTCTTGCCGCGCCTGGACAAAAAATAGAAGGCCCCTGATGACAGTCCAACATCCTTAATAGGTCAAGCCGGATTCGGTGATATCGCAGGCTGCTCAGAGGTAATCACGCAACCCTTCTGCCCCCCCTTACTACTCCTCCTGATAAAGAAGGCAGACGCCTAGATAATGCTGGGAAAAGATTTTCCTCAATGGCTATTTTTTTGATTAGAGTGGCGAATGTGTTGGCGATTCTTGGCAGAAATGATCGTCCGATGTGGTGTGACCTCTCACCATTTCTAGACCTGCTGCCTCAAGAGTCCGAGGTGGCAGCAAATAAAATCTTGCAAGAGGGGAGAGGTTACATCAGCTGAGATTGACTGCGTAATGGACATTGCCACAATGGCTTTCTGCTCGCTGGCAGGTGCAGCTGTTCTTCGGCACCAAGGCTGGCTCAGGGCGACATGGTTCCGCCTGGAGGTCCAAAACAAAATCCTGGACCTTCCGTTTGATGGGGCGGCATTATTTGGTAAACCTATTGATGATGCCCTCCAAGACATCAAAAAGAGACGGCAAGATCCTTGGGAACCCTACAATATCGAAAGATTCCATTCCGTGGAGCCAGAGGAAGAAATACTACAACCTACAGGGGTTCATACCAGCAGCAATGATACTCTACTTATAGTTCAACGCCTCAGTCTTCGTCCATCTTACCATCAAAGACAAGGCCAGACCTCTTCTTTCTCTAGGTCTAACTCTAGAGGGAAACCGAATCGCCAGGGACGTGACACCACTAAATGACAATAGCGGCGTTCTGGCTCTTCCTGCTGTACCCTCCTCCCCGACAACATCTGTGGGGGGTAGGGTATCTCAATACCTCCACAACTGGCAACGGATAACATCAGACCGTTGTGTACTCAACATCATTCATTGTGGCCATACGCTGGAGTTTGTTCATCTACCACCTTTCAACCCCCCTGCTGCCATGCCTTCGAAACATCTGCGTCTTCTGCGGCTCGAAGTTCATCAGATGCTCCTCAAGGGAGCTGTAGAGCCGGTCCCCTTTTCTCAGAAGGGAGAGGGTTTCTACTCCAGATTTTTTCTGGTCAAGAAGACGCTGGAGAAGTGGCACCCCATTTTAGATCTCAGGGAGCTAAACACCTAACTCATAAGACAATCCTTTCGGATGGTGTCTCTCCAGGACATTTTACGTCTCCTCAACCCTGGGGACTTTATGGCCACTCTCGATCTCGAGGATGCGTATTTTCACATACCCATTCATCCAGCCCACAAGAGGTTTCTACGGTTTATAGTAGCCAAGAGCCACTTCCAATTCAAAGTTCTACCGTGTGGACTTAGGTCTGCTCCGAGAAGCTTTACCAAGGTGCTGGCGCTGGTGGCAGCCTTCCTCAGGAAGCAGCATTGCCAGATCTTCCCCTACCTGGACGATTGGTTGCTGAATGCCTCGACCAGACCTGCAGTGGAAGATAGTCGATGCATGTACGCGTCTGTTCAGCAATCTGGGCCTGACTCTCAACAGGGAGAAGTCATCTCTCTGTCCGTCCACGGAAGCACGATTCCTAGGGACCATCCCGGACACGTCTCTCAACAAGGCTTCTCCATCCTTCGAAAGGCAAGAGAAACTGATGTCCACGGCTCAGCTGTTGCGAATATGAAAGTATCTTTCAGCTCGCAGTTACAAATCTCTGCTAGGAACAATTTCCTCTTGCATTCCTTTAATACCTCACTGCAGGTTGCGAACGCGTTCACTTCAGGAGCAGCTAGACCTGCAATTGCGACAAGTAGACGGATCCTTCGACAAGGTGGTGGTGACTCCGGCTATGAGAAGGGCCGCTTTGTGATGGACGAAGGAAGAGAATATATCCCAAGGTCTATCCTTCGTAATCAATCCAGCTCCTCAGGTAGTGACTACAGATGCCTCGCTGGAAGGCTGGGGCACGGTGCTACAGGACTTGCATGTAAGCGGACATTGATTGAAACAGCACCGCCTTCTCCCTATCAACCTCCTGGAACTCAGAGCGATTCGTCTGGCACTACAGGCCTTTCTTCCACGGCTGCAGGGGTCGGCGGTTCTCGTCCGCCCGGACAATACCACGGCCATGCACTATACAAACAAAGAAGGGGGTGCTAGATCTCTTCCGTTGTCTCAGGAAGCCTAGACGATTTGGGAGTGGGCTATCCTGCACGGAATATCACTGAAGGCAGAACATCTTCCAGGAGTACTAAACGAAAAGGCGGACATGCTCTGCAGACTGTCGTCAGTCAGCCACGAATGGGAACTGAACCAGACTGTCTTGGAGGAAATTTTTCACCGGTGGGGCAAACCCTCAATACCACCCCGGAGAACAAAAAAATATCAGTTTTACACCAGCAAGCGACATCGCTGGGGAATGCGCTTTCGATAGCCTGGTCAGGCGCATTTGTATACGCTTTTCCCCCCATTCCGTTTATACCCAGAATACTCAGGAAGATCAAAACGGAGCCGTGCAGGATGGTCCTAATAGCTCCAAAGTGGCAGAGGCAGTTCTGGTTCACGGAACTTCACCTCCTCCACCTGGAACCTCCACAGCTTCTACGGATGGTTCCAGACCTTCTCACAATGTCCCAAGGCCAGGTCTGGCATCCGGACACACGCTCCTTACACCTGTCAGCATGGCTCCTGAGCAGCAAGAGTTTCTTGGGCTACATCTCTCGGAGGAGATTAAGGAGGTTCTCTCTCAGGCTAGAGCTCCTTCTACTAATAAGACATACCGTTTATAATGGAAACGATTCTGTATTTAGTGTCAGCAGGAGGGTTTCGACCCTTTTTCGTCTCAACCTCACCAAGTTCTTCCATATTTCCTGTCTTTGGCCAAAGTGGGCCTGGCTCATTCATCCATCAAGGTTCATTTGGCGGCAGTCTCTCGCTATAGACTCACTGCATCTGGACCTTCTCTCTGGTCAGCCAGGATTGTCAAACAGTTTCTCAAAGGCCTCTAGAGTCTTTCCTCCAGTGAGGCCTCCACCCCCTACGTGGCATTTGAATTTGGTACTCACCCAGCTGATGAAGCATCCCTTTGAACCGATTCATCGAGTAGATCTGAAATTCCTCTCTTGGAAGGTGGCGCTCCTTCTAGCTCTCACTTCTGCAGGAAGAATTGGAGAGCTTCAAGCTCTGATGATCCAGGAACCCTTCCTTCAATTCAAGAGAAATACAGTGATTCTACGGACTAATCCAAGGTTCATACCTAAGGTGAATTCTGACTTTCATTTAAATGAGCCAGTGAATCTTAAGGCGTTCTTCCATCAGCCCTCTACGCCGGCGGACAGAGCACTCCACTCTCTGGATGTGCAGAGATGTTTGAAACACTATCTGGGCCGTACTAAAGAATTCCGAAAATCTTCTCAAATGTTTGTTTCGTTCAGCGCTCCCCGCAAGGGCTTGCCCTTGTCCAAGCAGGATATTGCTCGGTGGGTGGCCAGTGCTATATGTTTTTGTCATTCAGCAGCGGGCAAACCCCTGGAGGGTAGTGTCCGAGCACATTCTACCAGGTCCATGGCTTCTTCTACAGCCCTCTTTGCTGGGGTCCAGATTAAAGATATCTGCAGGGCTGCAACTTGGAGCAGCGTGGACACCTTCACAAGACATTACTGCCTGGAGGCCTCAACACAGGAAGACACGGCTGTAAGCCAGGCGGTCCTGAGGAACCTCTTCCATTTAGTTGTGAGCTTTACTTTCTTCCCTCCTCCTTTCTTGTTATTGGCACTTTTTAGGTCTCGGCTGCGAAAGGCTGCGCTTGCGCAGTCTCGCTCCGAGATTTAATGAGTTGGAGTGACTTTGAGAAGAGGGGCTTGCACCCGCCCCTCTTCTCTCCTGTTCTCCATTGGCTGGCCTCTTAAATGCTGGCCAGCCACTGGAGAAGAGGTCCAGTCACTCCGTTGAAGCCCCGTCCTTTTCGGATCGGGGGGCGTGTTTTTTAAAGAAAGTCTCATTCTCTCCTCCAGCCAATGGCTGGAGGAGAGAAAAGACAAACACGCCCCCGAATCCGAAAATGCCACTGCCTTTCTTCGAGGCATTTCTTCTTGACCTCGGAGAAAGGCAGTGGTGTGCCTTTTGCTCTGCCTTGTTTCTTTTTCTTCAGACCTGTCTGCACACCCTGCGCTCGCCGAGGACTGCGCCCCCACCCTCCGCACTGATCACCCTTCTCCATCACCCTCCCCCCCGGCACACATCGACTTCCTCCTGTCTGCCACCGGAAAGCTAAGGGTCTGCTCAGCTCCTGTTCGTGGACACCTAGCGCCGTACTCTGCTGCGCCAATGCCGACTCCCGGGAGCAGCCAGGGTGCCCAGGACATGGCTCTGGGAGCCGGGATAACCCCTTGCATGGAACTGGGGGCAGCTGTGTGGTGACAGACAAGCGCACGCCGCCTTTCCACGGTCCACCCCGGGCGACTGGTACCGCCTCATACCCTCGGATATTCGGACCCCGGAGACCCACAACCTGCACCCCGATGAACCAGTGACGGATTGTCCCCTGCTTCGACTCGCCGTGGATTGGGTTTTGATTTGCGCTTTCCTGTGGCTCCGTTTGCAGTCCCTGCATCTCTTCTCCCCTGCCTCCCGGATCTAATCTAGCGGACCACGGAGACCGTATACAAGGAATGTGGGGCCCTGGGGGGTCTCTTTCAGGCCATCATCAACGACATGAAGGTAAGAGCCGAGGGGCTTCGCTCGTGACCTGCAAACCACACTCTATACAGCGTGCACCACGCTTTGAACTGCTTCTTGGCGCTTTAATCCCCCCACCCCCATTTAATCTGCCAGGCGTTATAAAGCCCTCCCGAGCCCTAGTCCCCTTTAATCTGCCAGGACGGGGAGGTGTGAGCTGCTCTGTGGCATTATTCCGCATTGCCTGGTGTGGCACGTTTGCCTGCAACTGCGAGTGTGTTTGTTTTTGGGAGCACTGCGTCCGTCTGGCGGCCTGTCATGTCCGTGCAGTGCGTGCTAGCAGGGCGCTGCACACAGACGTGGCTTTCGTTGCATCTGCTGCAGACATGCCCCTTCAGCACCCCACTAATCATCCTACATGTTCACTGGAATAGGTTGTTCTCCACGAATGGCAATTCAGGTGCATTTTTGCTGAAATTCTGCCCTGCGAAAGTACAAACATGTGGAAATTACACTAGAAAGACGCGAAACCTCTTAAAGTTTTAGTTTTTTTTAATGTGGCATTATATACAGTATGAGTCACGGCTGCTGCAGGACACATGCGAACTACACACTCGAAAGATACGTCTCCCCTTGTCCCAGTAGCGCCTATAAATTGCATATTGGCCATGAAGGGCTTTCCTGGGTGGAATGTATGCTTTCATTAAAGCGCTACAAGCCACAAGCATGCATGGCCTCCTTGAGCCCCCGCGCAGACATAACGAATCCAGGATAACTGCTCTCGACCTGCTCGTCTATGCTGCAACTTCAATCTCATTTTTATATATTTTATTGCAGTTTTATATTAAACGCGCGTTTAATGTCAACCGATGCCCGAGGGTCGGTTTAGAAGACCGAAGTCCGAGGCTGCGCGGTCCTGAATCTACTGCATGCCTCTTTAATCCGGGGCTACTGCTTTTCTCTAAATTTGCAACCTATTGATAACAAGTGCTACGTGATTGTAAAGCGCAGTTTTACCCATGGTTTAGGTGTAGTTCGCTATAAACACTGAAGACGCGGGGACCGCTGTGCCCTGCCCCCCCCCCCCCCCCCCCGAATTAAAATGGTCTCCTTACAAGAGGAGGGGGTCCTTGTCCAACTAAGAGCAAGGCGTGGACCCACCCCAAACTCCAGGGGGTCATCTTGCGCGGCTACACCCAACGCCATCACCCCAAACCACGTTCCTTTTCCCGTGGGATTTCCACAAGATCAATCCTCCCCAAAAGTTCATGTCTAGCTCTCCAAGCACGCTGGAAGGGAGGGGAGGGTGTTGTACACAGTCACCTTCTCAACCGGATCTCAGTTTCCCCACTAAGCTGTAATGAGGGGTGGGGGAGGCACCCATGACCAAATGCAGCTCTGCCACTAGAGGCTTATTATTTAGATATCACGTAGTACCCTTGGGCATCCTAACGCTTACGGGTTCCATTGATGGCCCCTGCAGAAGGGGAAACCTGTTTGACAGTATGTTTTGTGTCTGTGTTGGGGAACGGCATATAAAGCATGCATTGACCTTGCCCCGAGAAGTTTGCCGTGAAACGTCTGCCCCTGCTCTCGTGCTGTACCACCCCCTCTCCATCTGCCTCTAAGATGGCGTGGCCGGCATCGGAAGCCGTGGCTCTGTGCGCAGTGAAGGAGTTGATTTGCCCGCGGCGGGGAGGAGGAGGGCGAGGCGCCTGGAAAATATTAGGAGCAGCAGCGTGTGACCTCCCGTGTGGCTGGCTGCCATGGCCGGCTCATCCCCGGCAGCAGCTCCTACGGGAGTGGAGGAGGAGGGGGTGCCCACCCCCTTTCACAGTACTATGATTAAAGCAGGATGCGCGCGTGTGTGGCATACACACCAACCACTCATTTTAAAAGTCCGATCAGTTTTGCGCATCGGATTTTTTGTCTCGCCCTGCCTTTGTGACTTGTAGACTGAACCTCGGGCAGGGCCGCCAGCGTGCAGCGTGACAACTAGCCAGCAAGACTGGGGCACTTCTGGGCTCACAGGCCGGTGTTGCCTGGTGTAGGCAACAAAGGCACAGAGACTGCTGAGTGGGACCCTGACCAGGTTGTTTCAAGGCGGGTCTCACTCTCAATGGGGACGCCATTGCTGTGCCATGTGTTTCTGTCCGTGCTGCTAGGAAAATGTCAGTAGCAGCAGAGTCCAACATGAGAAAACAGCCATACACTAACAATGCCACTTCCTGTCCAGCATCGACTTTATTCAGCTAAAAATAGCCACAAAAGCTTACAGGATATATGCAAAAGAACAATAACGTCAAAATACACAGCCCACCGTAGAAATTACAACACAGGAATAAAATGCATAAAACATTGTTATATCATATCAGATACAACAACAGCGTTCAAAAGTGTGCTAAACCCGCATGCTGCATAGTTGAGCGACCTTAGCGTGATCCATCAATACAATCATTCTACAAGCACGGACCTCCTAGTGAATTCTGGAACTTGGAGAAACACAACTACACAGCCACAAGTTTCATCATCTGACAGAAGTTGTAAAAAAAAAAAAAAACGATAGCCCTGCGAACAGGATCGTAACTTTCTAAGCCTCCTAAAAGGCACAAGGAATTGCTTGGTATACAATTTATAATAGCTGCAGAAACAGACAAGAAATTGTTTGGTATACAACTTATATTAGCCACAGAAACGCACAAGAAATTGTTTGGTATACAATTTATTTTAGCTGCAGAAAAAACAAAATGCAACATAATTTCTTTAAAACAGATTACATGGGCATATTATCAAGCTTGTGCTGGTATCCAAGCCAGGAGCATAGGAAATATTTCATTGTGCCAGCCCTAAACGGTAGAAATCGTTCCCAGCTCCTACTTGTGTTCCACAAATTATTTGTGGGGGCCTCCACTGGGTTAAGGTACAAATACATGGTAACACTTTGTTTCCCAAAGAGCTGCCTGTCACTCATAGAGACAGTGAGTTGAACAGCTGACGCAATCAGAACTGTCAGTGTCTCTCACAACAGACTTGTGCACAATGTTTCTGTTGTTTTCGCGTGGCCTTTATTACCTAGGAGGATCACTAAGTGTATTTTTCTAAAACTGTATACTTACGATCGATGTTTAATGTTCTTCCTAGAGAGAGAGCGGAGTTTTGTCTAGTGGAAGTTTTGACTCCTGGAAAGGTAGCACATAGGGTTAATGTGCCTGCAGCAAAGAACATGTACCATGCAGATCACAAAGTGCACATAATGTAAATAGGTCAGTCGGCTACTGCGTGTGTGTGTAGGTGGCTCTATTTGTGTGTGGGTTGCTCTTTGTGAGTGGCTCTGTGTGTGTGGGTGGCTCTGTGTGTGTGGGTGGCTTTGTGTGTGTGGGTGCAAATGCAATAGGTCTTGCATTTGAGAGAGATTAAGCTATTGACATTGTAAATAACAATGCCGTTTCTTTAAATGTTTTAAAAACAAAAACATAAACAAAAATAATGTCATGAGCAATGCCAATAGCTCTAACTTTAACAATGCTGAGACCGTTGCATTGTAAATGCTTGTTGATTTTGGGTTATATGTGCATTTGCTATTTATTCTTATGTTATTGCACTGTTTGTTAATGTTTTTGGCTTGATGCATTTTTTTTTTTTTAATTTTAAAAGAGAGGAGTGGGTGAAACAACAATGAGAGAGCAACATGTGCTTCTGACTGCTAGCTACTCTGATACAAGCTATGGGAATCTATGAAAGTTCCAATACTGGAGTAAGAAAACAAGTTACTTAAATGTAACTTTGGTTCTCCAGTATTGGTAACTTTCATAGATTCCCATGCGCCCACCCTCCTCCCCTGAGAAAGCTCAGCCTTTAGCAGGTTTTGTTATACTGTTACACAACGGCTACGAAAATATGAGGTTCTCTCAGGAGGGTTCTATGGGGTGAGGCTAATCTTATTGGTTGTTGCATTGTTTTGGACTTTTTTTACAAAAAGAAGTGGATATGCTACAAATGGACATGAGGCATAGGTCTTTTTCTTTCTCTTTTGTACCTACTGCTATGGTATTTTGGTTACCGAGACACCCATTCTGACGATGGGGAATGATGCAAGCTATGGGAATCTATGAAAGTTACCAATACTGGAGAACCAAAGTTACAGGTAAGTAACTTGTTTTCTTCCTTTACTACATCAAGGAACAGGGGTTTACTCGCTGTATTTCCTAATACCCAAAAAGGACGGGACTCTAAGACCAATACTCGACCTCAGACCCCTCAATCTGTATATACACTCGGATCATTTTCACATGATCACTCTCCAACAAGTGCTCCCACTGTTGCAGCAAGGCGACTTTCTTGCCACACTAGATCTCAAGGACGCTTACTTCCACATTCCCATACATCCTGCTCACAGGAAGTATCTAAGGTTTGTAGTGGACAGACAACACTATCAGTTCAAAGTCCTTCCGTTTGGTGTCACCACCGAACCCTGAGTATTCACAAAATGTCTTGCTGTGGTAGCAGCACATTTGAGAAGACAACAGATCCATGTCTTCACATATCTGGACGACTATCTAATAAAAACCAAGTCATTCAACCAATGTGTTAAACACACTCACCAAACCATCCAAACATTACACAACTTGGGGTTCACAGTCAACTACACCAAGTTGCATCTCCGGCCCTCTCATATACACCAATATCTAGGGGCCACAATAAACACTTCCACAGCTCTGGCATATCCCAGTCCAGCCAGGATGGCCAGTATACAAACCCTCATCCCAAAGTTTCAGGCCCAACACTCTCTCCCAGCCAGAGTGTTCATGCAACTCATAGGCATGATGGCATCTTGCATCTTTATTGTACCTTATGCAAGACATCAAATGCGTCCTTTACAGGAATGTCTAGCACATCAGTGGAATCTGGCTCAAGGACAACTTACAGATCTGGTGTTGGTAGACAGCCGCACACATCGCTCTCTGCAGTGGTGGAACACAACAAACTTGTCCAGAGGGCGGCCGTTCCTCGAGCCTGTTCCACAGATAGTGCTCACAACAGACGCATCACTCACAGGATGGGGAGCCCATCTCCTCGGGCATACAACTCAAGGCAAATGGACCACTCAACAAAAAGTGCTCCACATCAGTCACCTGGAACTACTAGAAATATTTCTTGCATTAAAATAGTTCCAAGTAGATCTACAAAACAAAGCTGTCCTGATCCGGACGGACAACATGACAGCCATGTATTACATACAAAAACAGGGAGGCACACATTCTCTGCAGCTGTCCTAGCTTGTACAGAACATTTGGAGATGGGTCATCTCCACAAAATATATACCTACTTGCGGAACACCTTCCAGGAGTTCACAATCAGATTGCGGATCTGTTAAGTCGACAGACACAGCAGATTCACGAATGAGAACTACATCCCCAAGTTCTTCTACCCTTTTTCCAGATGTGGGGCCAACCAGACGTAGATCTGTTCGCAACACACGAAAATACAAAATGCCCAACCTTTGCTGCCAGGTTTCCACACCCATTGTCCAAGGGCAATGCGAAATGGATGAACTGGTCAGGCAGATTTGCATACGCTTTTCCGCCACTCCCACTGATTCCACTAGTGGTACGCAAGCTCCGGCAACAGTCTCTCAAACTAATCCTAGTAGCTCCCACATGGGCACGCCAACCGTGGTTCGCAACACTATTGGAACTCTCACTAGTTCCACACCAAAACACTACTCCTGTCCCCATCCTTGTTAACACAGAACCATGGAGAGATCAGACATCCAGATCCAGGCCAGCTGAATCTGGCGATCTGGCTCCTGAAGTCCTAGAGTTTGGTTACCTTAACCTACCACCGGACTGTATGTACATCATTAAAGAAGCCAGATGCCCTACTACTAGAGCTTGCTATGCTGCAAAATGGAAAAGATTTGCCATTTACTGCACTAACAACCATATTGATCCACTGGATGCCTCCATCCAGAACATCATTTGCTACTTACTACACTTGCAAAGATGTAATCTAGCATATTCATCCATACGTTTACATCTAGCAGCACTTGCTGCTTATTTACAAAACAGACAACACTTGTCACTTTTTAGAGTCCCTGCAATTAAAACCTTTATGGAGGGACTGAAAAGAATCATTCCTCCCAGGTTGCCATCCTCTCCAGTATGGAATCTAAATATTGTTCTTACTAGGCTCATGGAACCCCCATTTGAACCTCTACATAAATGCGAGAGCCCTGGGCAGCAACATTACCCCGATAAACTGCAACATCACAGGTGACCTATGGGTCACTCACTTTTCAAAGCTTTATGCTGCAGTCGGAGACCCAACTGAGGATATTTTCCCCGATGGTACTATAGCGATAACACTAGAGGAGGTGGAGGAGGCCATTGCCAATAGTGCTGGTAATAAGGCCCCTGGGCCGGACGGTCTGTCCATCGACCAGATTAAATCGAATACTTGCTTTTGGGCCCCCTTACTCTGCAATCTTTTTAATAACTTGAGTAAGAAGTCCATCCCCTCGACATGGTCTAGTAGTACCATTGTACCTATTTTTAAAAAAGGAAATAGGATGGATCCGGGGTGTTATCGACCAATATCACTGATCGATAACACCCTGAAGGTCCTCGGAAGGGTTTTATTTAATAAAATCAGCTCCTGGGCAGACGAGAATTCCATTATCCACCGCTGTCAGTTGGGTTTTAGGAGTAAACTAGGCACGGTGGAACAATGTCTGAACCTTAATCTCCTTATGGCCAAGTATACACGGGCTAAACAATCCCCTCTATATTTTGGCTTTATGGACTTAAGCTCAGCATTCGACTTTGTAAACCGTTCTCGCTTATGGTCCATTCTTTTAAATTATGGTTTGGATGAAGCCCTAGTCCACTTTTTGGCCAACCTCCATCGCAATT
The DNA here is from genome assembly GCF_964204655.1 of Triturus cristatus. Taxonomy (NCBI): domain Eukaryota; kingdom Metazoa; phylum Chordata; class Amphibia; order Caudata; family Salamandridae; genus Triturus; species Triturus cristatus. The sequence continues at coordinate 442,096,166 of NC_140581.1, read as the reverse complement.
TGAAAGCCCGCGTACGAATAAACAATGAAGGCGAGGTTTCAAATGATATTTTAATTGGCAAGGGGGTGAGACAGGGCTGCGTCTTGGCCCCCCTGCTTTTTATATTATATATTAATGAACTGTCCAATTCTCTATGCAATCTGACTAAGGATGTTCCCATTATTAACAAGAAACTCATCCCGGCGTTACTCTACGCAGATGATGCGGTCCTTATGGGCCGCACCCCGAATGCTCTGCGTATTTTAATTTCGGGATTTGTTAACTATATGGCCGATTTAGGTTTGTGCACTAATTTTAATAAATCTTTTATAATGACCTGCGGTCCCAAGAATTATAAAATTTCAAAGATTACGATAGGTCAAAACACTCTAAAAAGCACTTGCACTTTCCCCTACTTGGGTCTGTTATTTTCTAATAGCGGTTCATGGCAACCCCATGTCGCAATGGGGAGAAATAAACTTTCCAAATCTATTAACTCTGTTACCTCTCTTCACCAACCCCGTCAGGCCGATGTTGTTTCGAGCTTACTACAAGTTTACCGGACTCAATGTCTCCCAACTGGAACGTATGGAGCAGAAGTCTGGGGATTTTCAAATTGCTCAGAATTACAAAGAGAAGAGAATAGATTTTGCCGGAAGATCCTGGGGGGAGTTATTAGTGCACCGACCTTTGTATGCCACAATGAATTAAAATTGCATTACATTGAGGATTTTATAAGAGCCAGACCTGCATTATTTTGGTTAAGGATTTGGCAAAACCCAGCAGCCTCCCTTTCCCGGGAGATCATTATGGACTGCTTGCAAAGTGAGAATTCGAGTCTAATCCCATGGATAAATGCGGTAGAAAGGAGCCTTGTGAGCATCAATTATGGTCACCTATTTTCAAACCCCGACCTGATTGACTGCTCCCATAAAAATTTAGTGAGAAGGGCACTCTACCAACATTTCCATAATGAGAGGGAAAGAGTGGACTCACTGAAACAATCCATAATAAACTACTTAATGATCCGGGAATTACATACTGAATCTCTGATGTTACCCCAGCCCTATTTACGAAAAAAAATGGGCAGGTGGAACAGGATCTTATTATTTAGATTCAGGGACAGGAGCATTGTAAATCTTATCTGCTTCCCACTGGGCTACACTAAAAATCTGTCAAAATTAAACTGCCCTTGTGACCTTGGTGGTACTCAGAGTATGCTCCATTTTATTTTTGGCTGCGGGTTTTACAGGAAATATACAAAGTATTACCTAATCCCTTATTGCAGGAAATACAATCTAACTGATCACAATCATGCTTTTAGACACTTTTTAATGCTTGAATCAGATGAATTAATTTTTAGAGTTACTGGCTTCCTCAATGCAATTGTACGTTCACGCAGGTCTTTAAAAATCGAGTAATTTTATTTTGTATCTTGCACATCAAAACCTAATTTACATACATTTAATGTTTTGGTTCTGTTTACATATGCATTTTTGCACTTTGTAGCCTAATTTGCACAAACTTAACGTACTATACTAGTTTACATATGCATTTTGCACTTTAAGGCCTAATATGTATAAACATAATGCAACATGTCTGCCTTGCTCCTATAAAACCAGAGGTTACATCTCAGCATATTTTTATATTTTGTATGTATATGCATAGCTTAGTAAGAAAGTATATTTGTATTTTATTTGTTGTTTTTGTAAGCCATATTTTTGTTACCTATCATAAATAGTGGCCCGAAACCGAAGTATCAAACTGTGTATTTTAACTTGGATCTTGTGCTTTTATGGATGATTCTTTGAAATCCGAATAAAGTCTATTTGAATTGAATTGAAATGCGAATTGCAGATCCTCACATGGAAAGTAGCTTTCCTTATTGCAATCACCTCTCTTAGAAGAGTAAGTGAGATCCAGGATTTAACCATACAAGAACCATTCTTACAAATACATCGTAACAAGGTGGTTCTCAGATCATATCCAAAATTCCTTCCTAAAGTCATTTCTCCATTTCATCTTAACCAATCGGTGGAGTTACCAATGTTTTTTCAAAACCCAGACTCCGTAGCAGAGAGAGCTCTACACACCCTAGATGTAAAAAGCGCCCTACTTTATTACATTGACAGAACTAAATCCTTTCACAAGACAAAACAATTGTTTGTAGCTTTCTCCCCACCGCATAAAGGTAACCCCATCTCCAAAGCTGGGATTGCAAGGTGGACCGTTCAATGTATCCAAATATGCTACCAAAAAGCTAAACGCACATGGACAATTTTCCCTAGAGCACATTCCACACGCAAACTAGGGGCCTCTATGGCATTCTTAGGGAACATTCCCCGAGAAGACATCTGTAAGGCAGCAACATGGTCTATAACACACACACATTCACTAAACATTGTGCAATCCAAGCAACAAGGCACTGTGAGCCAAGCTGTTCTTAAAACTCTCTTTCAAACTACTGCAACCGATAAAGGTGACCACCGCTAGGGGAGATACTGCTGTACAGTCTATGCTAGTGTGTGATCTGCAGCTCATATGCCTCGAACGGAAAATGCTACTTACCAGTATGCATCTGTTCTTGGCATGTAGAGCTGCAGATCCACACATGCCCACCCACCTCCCCGGGACCTGTTCCAGTTTCTATCTTACTTATATATACATACATGGACATCTTTTTCTTTCTACTAACTCCGTCATTTTCCATTATGGCGAAAAACAGTCTAAGGATGGAGCTGATGCCCATGCGCACTATCGTCCAAGGGAGGAGTCGCCTATCTCGTGACTACAAAGACTCCTTCCAAGACAACAACAAGGTGCAAGCATCCGAGCCCAACACCAGATGGCGATCTAATGCTAGTGTGTGGATCTGCAGCTCTGCATGCCAAGAACAGATGCATACTGGTTAGTAGCATTTTCCTTCTTCATTGCAATCACTTCATTGAGGAGAGTGGGTGAACTACAGGCACTAACCATAGAAACCCCCTGTTCGAGGCATATGAGCTGCAGATTACACACTTTTGCATAGATCGCCATCTGGTGTTGGGCCCGGATGTTTGCAGTTTGTTTTTCCTCTTGGAAAGTCTTTGGAAGTCACGAGGTCGGTGACTCCTCCCTTGGTTCGTATTGCGCATGGGCTTCGGCTCCATCCTCAGATTGTTTTTTTCCGCCATCGGGCTCGGATGTAATACTTCGCGCTCTGGTTCCGAACATTCCAGTTCGACGATCGAAGCGGAATCCTCACTCTCCGCGGTATTGTTCACATCCTGATCTCCTCAATCACCTTCTTCTTCCACACACCTTCGATTCCAGTCATCGACGGCGGCCTTCGGGCCTATCCAGGCTCCGGTCCCGGCTGATGGAAAGAACTCCATTTAAGAAGTGCCCTCGATGTGGGTCCAAAGTCCCCCACACCGATCTTCATGAGGTGTGCAACCTCTGCCTCTCCCCTGAACACGAGGCTCGAGACTGTCCCACCTGCAAGTCTTTTAGCTCCAAAAAGACTATTCGAGATCGAAGGGCCAGACGAAAAATGGCGCACTCCTCGACTTCCGTTCCAGTCGACCTCTTCGGGGACGACGTCGAAGCTCCGGGACAGCAGCACACCGAAGAGGACCTAGTCAGTGCTTCCCAAGCCGACGACTCGGATGTGGAGGACATCACCCCGGCGCAGAGGGTCGGGAGTAAAATACCCCCTCCCAAACCCGCGCTGACACCCAAAAAGGCTTCGGTCACGCCTTCGCCTTCGGGCCTAGGCAAGTCCAAAGACGCTGCTTCGAACACCCCACCTTCGGGCCCGGTGAAGAAGCCTAATAAGCCTTCCGGCGGCTCGGGCTCGAGCCAGCCTGCCAGCGGTGCCGAAAAACACCCTTCGACACCGAAGAAGAGATCGGCCTCTACCTCGACACCGAGCTCCGCACCAAAGCCCTCGGTGTCGAAACCCAGCCTCTCGGTACCGACCAAACATCATAAGGCTCTCTGCACCGACACTCCCGCGCCGAAGCCTGTCTCGGCACCGGCCAAAAAATCGGAGGTTCCAAAAAAGCACGGCACAGACAAGCCTAAAAAGCCATCGGCCCCGAAAACTTCGGCGCCGACCGAACAACCAGTGTCGCAAGAACTATTTACACCGGATCCTTTGCAAAAGACACTTACCAAGGATCCAAAAACTGGACATTTGGCACTGTCTTCTAAAAAGAGACATTTGGACACACCAGCTCCACCTCCACCTCCAAAGAGGAAGGACTGTGCTACCTCCCCTTTCAGAGTGCCTTCCCCACCTCCTCCACCCTCTCCACCTCCGCCCCCTCCACCTTCTCCACCCCCTCCACCTTCTCCACCCCTACCTCATCGCTCTCCGACCCCGTCTCCAGACCATGATGATCAGGGGGACCCATACTACGACCCAGCAGATGTGCCACAAGACCCTACCCCTACAGGATCCCCAGACCCATGGGATGATTATAATAATCCAGACATTTCAGATGTCCCACAAGATGACCTTTATCCATCCAGGCCATCTCCACCAGAAGACTCATTAGGTTTTCACCACCTACTTCAGAGGGCGGCACATTATCACGGGGTACAGCTACACACTGACCCAGTAGAGGAAGATTTCCTCAGACACCTTTGATACTGCACATAGGTCTACTGCTATACTACCTATGCTCAAAGGGGTAATAAAACATGCGCCAGAGGTTTTTAAAGACCCAGTCTGGGCTAGGGTCCTAAACCCACGCATAGAGAAAGTATAAAGCTGCCCCCACAGATCCTGCATACATCAAAGGGCCAGCGCCACTGGATTCCCTAGTGGTATGCACTGCAAGGGAGAGATCAAATTCCCAGGCGTCAGGCGAAGCACCACCGCCTGACAGAGTCAAAGCTCCTGGGCGCGTCAGGAAAACGCACTGCGTCACAGGCAGCCAATATATGGCGTATCGCCAACACTCAAGCGCTATTGGCCAGATACGACAGAGTGCATTATGATGAACTAGAAACCATCATGCACCATCTCCCAGAAAAATACAAAAATAGGGCCAATGAATTAATTCAAGAGGGTAAGACCATAACTAATACCTCTATATGCAGACACAGCCTCCAGGGCCATTAACACTAGTGTCTTCCTCCGTCGCCACGCTTGGCTGAGAGTTTCAGGCTTTAAACCGGAGGTACAAGCCTCCATATTAAACCATCTATTTGACCAACATTTATTCGGTCCAAAGGTAGATGACGCCCTCGAGAAGATGAAGAAATCCATGGGAGCCCTACAGTCACACCCTCCTAGGCGCTCCTTTCGCCGCTCTTCCTTTCGGGGCACGGGCAGAGGCTACTCCTCAGATAGCGCGTCCACGTCCTACAAATCCCCTCCTCAGTCCACCTTCACAAGGGGTTATCAAAGAGGCGGCTATAGAGGCAATAACAATAAAGGCAGAGGCAAAACAAATACCGCCCGCTCTGCCACACCGCCTACCCAATGACTTTCCCCTGCTCCCTCCAGACCATCCCACTCCGGTCGGGGACAGACTACAAAATTTCCTTCACGTCTGGGAGTCCATCACATCAGACAAATGGGTGACCCAAATTATTCGTTCAGGGTACTGCCTAGAAGTCACATCTACCCTCCCCCCCCAACATTCCACCCAGGCAACGCCCAATGTCACAAGAACATTCCACGTTACTAAAACAGGAGGTAATCTCCCTCCTACAAAAACACGCAATAGAACAGGTCCCCCCGATCAGCAAAATGTAGGGGTCTACTCCCTATATTTTCTGATACCAAAAAGAGACGGTGACTCTACGATCTATCTTAGATCTCCGGCCTCTAAACACGTACATACATTTGGACAATTTTCACATGGTAACACTTCAGCAGGTACTTCCGCTCCTCTCCCAGAACAACTTTCTCACCACACTGGACTTGAAAGACGCATACTTTCACATTCCGGTACACCATGCCGACAGAAAGTACCTCAGATTTGTAGTGGACGGGCAACACTACCAGTTCAAGGTGCTCCCATTCGGGGTCACAACAGCACCAAGGGTATTCACCAAGTGCCTAGCAGTAGTGGCGGCACATCTCAGAAGACAGCACATTCACGTCTTCCCATATTTGGACGACTGGCTGATAAAAGCCGCGTCCTACAACCAATGTGTACACCAAACCGCCACTACAATCCAACTACTTCACCAACTAGGCTTCACGGTGAACCTCCAAAAGTCCCAGCTAACACCATCCCACTTAAAGCAATACCTCGGTGCCACCATAGACACCTCAAAAGCCATAGCCTACCCTAATCCGGCCAGGATTGCAAGCATTCAGGCTTTGCGTCAAAAATTCCTACTTCAACACTCCCTCCCAGCAAGAGTGTTTATGCAACTGATAGGGATGATGGCCTCTTGCATTTTCATAGTGCCTCATGCAAGACTCCAGATGCGTCCACTCCAAGAGTGCTTAGCGCGCCAATGGAACCAGGCCCAGGTGCAACTGGCAGATCTGATGTTGGTAGACGGTCGCACCCATCGCTCTCTGCAGTGGTGGAACACCACAAATCTTTCCAGAGGTCGACCGTCCCTGGACCCGGTTCCACAAATAATCCTAACAACGGACGCATCGCTCTCCGGCTGGGGAGCTCATCTACTACATCTCACAGTGCAGGGCACATGGACGCCGCAACAAAAGTTACTTCACATCAACCATCTGGAGTTACTGGCAATCTTTCTAGCCCTAAAATCCTTTCAGACACAGATTTTAGGCAAGGCAGTCCTTATTCGCACAGACAACATGACGGCCATGTACTACATTCAAAAACAAGGCGGCACACACTCTCCACAGCTCTCTCAACTAGCACAGAGCATATGGAGATGGGCAATTCCACACAAAATCTTTCTCCTAGCCCAACATGTCCCAGGAGTCCAAAACACCATGGCAGATCTGCTCAGCAGACAGACGCAACAGATCCACGAGTGGGAACTTCACCCACAGGTTCTTCACCCATTCTTTCAGATGTGGGGGCATCCACAGATAGACCTCTTCGCCACCCACGAAAACAAAAAATGCCCAAGCTTCGCCGCCAGATACCCACACCCATTGTCCAAAGGCAATGCGATATGGATGAACTGGTCAGGCAAATTTGAGTACGCCTTTCCACCTCTCCCACTAGATCCTGTTGTAGCTTTCGCACCACTAACGCTCTCCCTCACACTGATTCTAGTAGCTCCAACATGGGCCAGACAACCGTGTTACACCATGCTGCTGGAACTCTCGGTAGTGCCACACCAAAAGTTACACCTCTCACCATGCCTCCTAACCCAGAACCATGGAGAGATCAGGCACCCGGACCCAGCTCAGCTCAACCTTGTGATCTGGCTCCTGAGATCCTAGAATTCGGATACCTTAACCTTCCCCCTGACTGTATGACCGTCATCAGAGAAGCTAGACGCCCTACCACTAGAGCCTGCTACGCTGCAAAGTGGAAAAGATTTGTTGTTTATTGCCATAACAACACAATCAACCCTCTAGACGTATCTATACAGCACATCATATGCTACTTGCTCCATCTACAAAGGTGTAACCTAGCATATACATCCATTCGGCTACACCTCGCAGCAATTGCCGCTTACCTACAAAACAGACAGCACCTATCACTTTTCAGAGTACCTGCCATTAAAGCCTTCATGGAAGGCCTAAAACGAATAATTCCCCCCAGAATGCCACCGTCACCTGTGTGGAACTTAAATATAGTTCTCACAAGGCTAATGGGACCGCCTTTCGAACCTTTGCATAAATGCGAACTGCAATTCCTCACATGGAAAACAGCTTTCCTTGTAGCCATCACCTCCCTTAGAAGGGTCAGTGAGATACAAGCACTTACTATACAAGAACCTTTTCTCCAAATGCACCCGAACAAGGTTGTCCTCCGTACCAACCCAAAATTCCTACCCAAAGTCATCTCACCCTTTCATCTAAACCAATCGGTAGAATTACCGGTTTTTTTCTCGCAACCTCAAACTGTTGCAGAAAGGGCTCTACACACACTGGATGTTAAAAGGGCCTTGCTTTCCTATATCCAGAGAACACCACCTTTCAGAAAGACAAAGCAACTGTTTGTCTCTTTCTCTCCACCTCATAAAGGCAACCCCATCTCTAAATCAGGGATAGCTAGGTGGATTGTAAAATGCATACAGATTTGCTACCACAAAGCAAAACGCACGCTATCTGTTCCCCCTAAAGCCCACTCTACAAGAAAGATAGGGGCTTCTATGGCTTTTCTAGGGAACATCCCATTGGATGATATCTGCAAGGCAGCTGCATGGTCAACACCGCACACTTTCACTAAACATTACTGTGTAGATGTGCAAACCAAGCAACAAGCTAGTGTGGGCCAGGCTGTACTAAAAACACTATTTCAAACCACTGCAACAGATACCGGTGGTCGCCGCTAAGGTTGGGAACTGCTATATAGTCTTTGCAAAAGTGTGTAATCTGCAGCTCATATGCTTCGAACGGAATATGCTACTTACCAGTATGCATCTGTTCTTGGCATGTAGAGCTGCAGATCTACACACGCCCACCCGCCTCCCCGGCTACCTGTATCTGTTCCAGTTTATCTTATTTAGATACAACACACATGGGTTTCTTCACTGTTATTACTACGCTCCATCTTTCCCTGTTGGCGAAAAACAATCTGAGGATGGAGCCGAAGCCCATGCACAATACGAACCAAGGGAGGAGTCACCGACCTCGTGACTTCCAAAGACTTTCCAAGAGGAAAAACAAACTGCAAACATCCGGGCCCAACACCAGATGGCGATCTATGCAAAAGTGTGTAGATCTGCAGCTCTACATGCCAAGAACAGATGCATACTGGTAAGTAGCATATTCCTTTTCCAGTTACATAAAGATAAAGTAGTTCTTCGTACCAACCCTAAATTCCTACCTAAGGTTGTATCTGCATTTCACATCAATCAATCGGTTGAATTACCTGTGTTCTTCCCTCAACCTGACTCTGTTGCAGAACGAGCTTTACATACCTTAGATGTCAGAAGAGCTCTTTTGTGTTACACTGAAAGAACAAAATCATTTCGTAAAACCAAACAACTGTTTGTAGCTTTTGCACCACCTCACAAAGGCAATCCTATTTCCAAATCAGGAATTGCTAGGTGGATTGTTAAGTGTATTCAGATTTATTGTCAAAAACCCAAAAGGACTATCAGTACCCCCTAGTGCACATTTGACTCGCATGTTAGGGGCTACAATGGCTTTCTTAGGGAATATCCCTATTACTGATATATGGAAAGCTGCAACATGGTCAACACCACACACATTCACTAAACACTATTGTGTAGATGTGTTAGCAAGACAACAAGCTAATGTGGGCCAAGCAGTACTAAAGACGTTATTTCAGACAACTCCAACAGTTACAGGATAGCCACCGCTTCAGGGAGGACCGGTGTATAGTCTATGCAAAGCATGTGAGCTACAGCTCACATGCCTCGAACTGAAAATGCTACTTACCCAGTATGCATCTGTTCTTGGCATGTAGAGCTGTAGAATCCCATGCGCCCACCCACCTCCCCTGTAACTGCTGTAGCTTTGTTTTACTAAACATACTTATGCATGGACATCTCTATTCTTTACTACTACTCCATTCTCTCACCCTCTGCGGAAAAAAATCTGAGGATGAGTCGAGGGCTATGCGCACTATCACCTAAGGGAAGAATCCCCTACCTCGTGATTAGTTAAATCTTCTTCTGGAAACAAAGTGCAAACATCCGGACCCAACACTAGATGGCGATCTTATGCAAAGCATGAGATTCTACAGCTCTGCATGCCAAGAACAGATGCATACTGGGTAAGAAGCATTTTCCTTTTCTTTTTGGTTATGCAGTCCATAGGAATGCATTTGTTTTTCAGCGCTCCCCCTCGTGTGTTTCTCCCTCATCAGATAGATACCTGTCGGGTGCTCTGTGTTGCGCTCTCTCTCGTGCTTCTCCCCCACAAGCTCCCCACCCCCTGGAGCTCCATGTTGCTCTTTTCGTGTGCTTTTCTCCTTCACCCCTGTGTTGCTCTCACTCCTGGAGGTTTTTTTTTATTCCACCCCATCCATTCCCTATTGCTTTTCCCCCCTCACACACCTGCCCTCTGTAACCCAACCAGTCCTTAATGATTCACATGTTTTGGGAGTGTGTGACAGCAAATCCTACAGGCCTATCTGCCTTACAGAAAAGAACTTAAATGCTAATCCAATTAAATGTTTTTATCTTCCCTACACTGTGCATTCGCTTTGTTGCAAGACTTATTGTTTATAATTCAGTGGAATAATAAAATGCCCACACCATACCATTAGCTGTTTGTTTTTTTGTCGCTCATCTGCAGTCTTTTGATTGCTAAGCTCCCGTAGACTTTCCTTGCTTTCTTGTGTTAGCTCCTCTCTGGAGCATGGTCCAAATATGTTTTTTCTTGTCTTTGTTCTTCCTCGTCTTTTTGCACAGCATTTTTTTTATTTTATAAGTGTTTTAGTATCATTCCTGGACCTACAATGTGCTTTCCTACTTTTGACACAGGCACATTGCTTCTCATTTATGTTGCGTTCACCCTATCTGCTGTTTCTATTGATGCTTTAGTTACGTACATCCACAACCTTACTGTTCTATCATACTCCACTGTACACCAAGCCACTTCACACACACACACACACACACACACACACACACACACACTATGCTTTACTTACACCCACAACTGTACTACTCTACTCCTTGCCACTCCACTGTCTACCACTCCGCTCCATTCTACTTCACTCTGCACAGTTCCACACTGTGACATTCTACTCCACTCCACAAACTTCTATTCTGCAGAGCTATACTCTGCTCCAGGCTACTCTACTCCACCCTAAGCCACTCCACACAGTGCCACTCTGCTCCACACAGTGCCACTCTGCTCCACACAGTGCCACTCTGCTCCACACAGTGCCACTCTGCTCCACACTGTGCCACTCTGCTCCACACTGTGCCACTCTGCTCCACACTGTGCCACTCTGCTCCACACTGTGCCACTCTGCTCCACACTGTGCCACTCTGCTCCACGCCGCTGTACCCCATTTCGCTATCTGCCACTTTACTCTCTGCCACTTTACTCTCTGCCACTTTACTCTCTGCCACTGTACTTCACTGTATGCCCACCACTATGCCACTGCATACAAACCTACTCAACACAAATCCACACCACTCCACACCATGCCATGCCACTTTACGCTACTCCACACCACTCTACTCCATTCTAAGCCACTCCGTATGCCCCACCCCTCTCTGATCCACTCTACACCACCCTTTGCTTGCCACTCCAGCCTGTGCCACTCCCCTCTCTCTGTGCCACTCCCCTCTCTCTGTGCCACTCCCCTCTCTCTGTGCCACTCCCCTCTCTCTGTGCCACTCCCCTCTCTCTGTGCCACTCCCCTCTCTCTGTGCCACTCCCCTCTCTCTGTGCCACTCCCCTCTCTCTGTGCCACTCCCCTCTCTCTGTGCCACTCCCCCCTCTCTGTGCCACTCCCCCCTCTCTGTGCCACTCCCCCCTCTCTGTGCCACTCCCCCCTCTCTGTGCCACTCCCCCCTCTCTGTGCCACTCCCCCCTCTCTGTGCCACTCCCCCCTCTCTGTGCCACTCCCCCCTCTCTGTGCCACTCCCCCCTCTCTGTGCCACTCCCCCCTCTCTGTGCCACTCCCCCCTCTCTGTGCCACTCCCCCCTCTCTGTGCCACTCCCCCCTCTCTGTGCCACTCCCCCCTCTCTGTGCCACTCCCCCCTCTCTGTGCCACTCCCCCCTCTCTGTGCCACTCCCCCCTCTCTGTGCCACTCCCCCCTCTCTGTGCCACTCCCCCCTCTCTGTGCCACTCCCCCCTCTCTGTGCCACTCCCCCCTCTCTGTGCCACTCCCCCCTCTCTGTGCCACTCCCCCCTCTCTGTGCCACTCCCCCCTCTCTGTGCCACTCCCCTCTCTCTGTGCCACTCCCCTCTCTGTGCCACTCCTTTACACCACTTTACTCTACGCCACTCCACACAATGCTAATTCACTCCACATCAATGTACACACTCTGCTCCATGCCACTCTGCTCCACACCGCTGTACCCCATTTTGCTCTCTGCCACTCCATTCCATGCCACTTTACGCTACTCCACACCACTCTACTCTAAGCCAATCTGTATATCCCACCTCTCCCTGATCCACTCCAACCCCCTTTGCTTGCCACTCCACTCTGTCACTCTACACCACCCTTTGCTTGCCGCTCCACTCTGTGCCGCTCCACTCTGTGCCACTCTACTTCACTCTACACAGTTCCACTCTGACACTCTACTCTTCTCCACACAATGCCATTCTGCAGCTAGATGCTCTGCTCCATGCCACTCTACTCCACCACACTCGGTCACTCTACTCCACTCTAAGCAACTCTGCGATACTCCACAGAGTGCCACTGTACTCCACTTCACTGCACCACTCTACTCCACCCCACTTTACTCCATGTCACTCCCCTTTACGTCACTCCATTACATTTAACATCACTTCACTCTACGTCACTCCAAACCACACAATGCAAATTCACTCCACCCTACTCGTCTCCACCCTACTCGTCTCCACCCTACTCGTCTCCACCCTACTCGTCTCCACCCTACTCGTCTCCACCCTACTCGTCTCCACCCTACTCGTCTCCACCCTACTCGTCTCCACCCTACTCGGCTCCACCCTACTCGGCTCCACCCTACTCGGCTCCACCCCGCTGTACCCCATGTCACTCTCTGACACTGTACTCTCTGACACTGTACTTCACTGTATGCCCTCTACTCTGCCACCCCATACAAATCTACTCAACACCACTCCATTCCACACAGTCACTTTACGCTACTTCCACACCACTCTACTTCACTCTATGCCACTTCGTACTACCTCACCCCTCCCTGATTCACTATACACCATCCTTTGCTTGCCACTCAAGCCTGTGCCGCTCCAAACCACTGGAGGATGGTAGTATCCTTCTAGCATGGTTACCTCCACTTTGTGCCTGGTGTCAGTGTGTTTTTGACCTAGTCTGCTGGGATCCTGCTAATCAGGACCCCAGCAACTGTGCTCTCTCCCCTAAATGTGTTCTGGTAAGTACTTTGGTACCTCCACAATTGGCTACTGGTGTACCCTTATACGTCCCTAGTATATGGTACTAAGGTACCCTGAGCATAGGTACACCAGGGGTCTCTCATGGGTTGCAGCATGTATTGTGCCACCCATGGGAGTCCACTTTAACTGTGAGTACAGACCTGCTATTGCAGCCTGTGTGAGCTGGTGCTTGCACCTCTCACGGCAGATGTGTCCTTATATTTGAGGTCACTGCACTTACCACCTGTCTCCCTATGGCAAGCTCTTCAGTCCTGAGTGCAGGGTGCTAGGTTACGAGTGTGAGGGTACCCCTGGATGAGCAAAACACCCCTACAAACAGTGAAGTTGATTTTCCAGACTTTGTAAGTGCAGTCAGCCATTTTAAGACATATAATGGAGATCAGTCTTTACGAGATGTCTAACTATATTATGGCCTCACCGGACCCGGTCATGTTTGGTATCAAACATGTTGGAATCACACCCGAACACCGATTCCAGTGTGGTATGATCTCATGTACTGGGGGTCTCTCTTGGGGTACCCCCTTGTATTCCCGGTAACAGCCTTTCAGGATCTGCAAGCAAGCTAGTGCTGCTGCCGACCACAGACCTGATTCTGTCCTCCTGCTGCTGAGCTAGGCTCAAGAAGGGGAAGCTATAACAATAGGTTTCCTGTCACAGGAAGGTGTGATCCCCTCCCAGACAGGACTTGGTGTATAGGGCTGGGGTTGGGGAGCTTGCCAGCACCACCAGACTGCTTTGAAGGGCACATTTAGTGCCCTCCTTGCATACTCCAGTTTGAACCAGTTCATGAACCCTTTGTTTCTGCTCTGGCACGAAACTGGGGAAAGGACAGGGGAGTATCCTCCCCTCTGTCCTGCCCCTCTTCTGGGAGGGACCCCCGAGTCGTCCCAACCCTTTCTCAAGGGTACTAAGGACTCCTCTGTGGGTGTGTCCTCAGATTAGTCGTGGGACCAGACTCCAATCTGAAACGACGTCGCTCTTCAATCGTCTGGACACTTGGACTTCGTTGGACTTCGACTGGACCCGCAACTGCACCAAGAAGACTCCTGGTATCGCTGTTCTTAAAGTCTTTGTCGTCTGTCTGTGCTTCATCTAGGTTCTCCAAAAGACCTGTGGGCATCAAGGACACCTGAAGAAATCTCCCCTGGGAGAAGGAATCACTCCCATGCATCTGCAGGCATCGCAATGAAGCAGACTGGTCTGCTGCTCCTGATGTCCCACAGACATCCTGAGGCTTAGCAACACAGGTGTGGCTCCCTAGAGGCCTGCCCACGTACAATTTGACTGACAGTATCCCTCGTTAGGGCTGCTGGGAATGAAGCCCTGTATCAATTTGCCGCTCTGCTCTCTTTGCCGCTCTGCTCTCTTTGCCGCTCTGCTCTCTTTGCCGCTCTGCTCTCTTTGCCGCTCTGCTCTCTTTGCCGCTCTGCTCTCTTTGCCGCTCTGCTCTCTTTGCCGCCCCGCTCTCTTTGCCGCCCCGCTCTCTTTGCCGCCCCGAGCCACAACACTCCATTCTAGGCCACTCTCTGACCCGCCACCCTCCGCCGCCCGAGCCACAACACTCCATTCTAGGCCACTCTCTGACCCTCCACTCTCTGCCGCCCCGAGCCACAACACTCCATTCTAGGCCACTCTCTGACCCTCCACTCTCTGCCGCCCGAGCCACAACACTCCATTCTAGGCCACTCTCTGACCCTCCACTCTCTGCCGCCCCGAGCCACAACACCCCATTCTAGGCCACTCTCTGACCCTCCACTCTCTGCCGCCCCGAGCCACAACACTCCATTCTAGGCCACTCTGACCCTCCACTCACTGCCGCCCCGAGCCTCAACACTCCATTCCAGGCCACTCTCTGACCCTCCACTCTCTGCCGCCCCGAGCCACAACACTCCATTCCAGGCCACTCTCTGACCCTCCACTCTCTGCCGCCCTGAGCCACAACACTCATTCCAGGCCACTCTCTGACCCTCCACTCTCTGACACTCTGAGCCACAACACTCCATTCTAGGCCACTATACTCTGTGACACACTCTGACTCTGTATTCTCCGACACTGTCCATTCTCTGACCCTCTGTCACGCTACTCTATTCTAGGCCACTCTATTCCATGAAACTGTTTGACCCTCCACAACACACTATTGTAGGCCATTTTACTCCATACATCCTATTCTAATTACGCGTGGTGATACATGTGCCCTCATGTCATCACACAAGCGTACCTAAAAAAAATGATCCAGCTATTAGTAGTGGTCATGCAGTAGCACTTTTTAAAAATGTATGTTCGAGGCATATGAGCTGCAGATTACTCACTTTTGCATAGATCGCCATCTGGTGTTGGGCCCGGATGTTTGTAGTTTGTTTTTTCTTTTGGAAAGTCTTTGGAAGTCACGAGGTCGGTGACTCCTCCTTTGGATCGTATTGCGCATGGGCTTCGGCTCCATCCTCAGATTGTTTTTTTCCGCCATCGGGCTCGGATGTAATCTTCGCGCTCCGGTTCCTAACATTTTCCAGTTTGACGATCGAAGCGGAATCCTCACCTCACATCGCGGTATTGTTTCGATCGCGATCTCCTCAATCAACGCACCTTCTCATCGACAAATCTTCGGTTCCAGTCGTCGACGGCGGCCTTCGGGCCTACCCAAGCTCCAGTCCCGGCTGATGGAAAGAACTCCATTCAAGAAGTGCCCTCGATGTGGGTCCAAAATTCCCCACACCGATCTTCATGAGGTATGCAACCTCTGCCTCTCCCCTGAACACGAGGCTCGAGACTGTCCGGCCTGTAAGTCTTTCAGATCGAAAAAGACTATTCGGGACCGAAGAGCCAGAAGAAACATGGCACACTCCTCGACGTCCATTCCAGTCGACTTCTTCGGAGACGATATCGAAGATCCGGGACAGCAGCGCACCGAAGAGGACCTCGTCAGTGCTTCCGAGGCCGACGACTCAGATGTGGAGGACATCACTCCGGCTCAGAGGGTTGTGAGTACTATACCCCCCCTGTGAGAAAGTGGCTCTGTATATACTGTTCCTTAATAGGTACAGGGTGTACACAGATCACAGACCCCAAGGGTTTAACAGAGGTTAAAGTTAGATATAACCGTACTCTCCAAAGTGGTAGCCTGGTCGAGCAGTAAGGCAGTATCAGAGGACGTATAAAGCATTTGTTGTACACACTCAGTCAGCAAATAGTTCCACACACTCAATAACTGAACTCTAGGCCAATGGTTTGTATATAAAAAATATATGCTTGTTTTATTTTAGAACCAACACTTGGAATTAAAATATACTTTCTCGACAGGAGATGTTTCATAAGAATACTTTTGTATATGTAATTGACTTTTTAGTAAACAGTTACAAATAGTTGCAGTAGGCAACTCTATTTCTACACACAATACATTGAGCTCAATGATAAATTCAGATTATATGCAACAGATTACTTTGTAGATTACTTTTGTAATTCCAGGCTTGGATCCTAGATCCAGTCCTGGGTCAGTTCTCAGAATCAGCTGTTAAAAGTCGACTTTGGTACTGTAATGATTTTTAACTAATATTTAGCTATTTCAAAAGTGAGCACTTAGAAAATATTTCAGAGCAAACAATCAATAATTCCCTATGGAAGGAAATGTAGGTTACAGGAACAGTAGGTTATCGTTACTTTTGTAATCCAGTACTGGGTGTCTAGACTCAGTACTGGGACATTTATCCAAAACAGGTAAGTAATTACGTTTTCAGATGTTATACGATTTTTGAGGAATATTTAGAAATTGCAGAAATCAACACTTAGAAGAAATTTCACAGAAAAGCAGTCAATGGTTTCCTGTGGAAGAAAAATTAGTTAAAGGTAAGGATAGTTGTGGGTACTTTTCAGAGTCAGTGCTGGGCACCAAGATCCAGCACTGGGAGCTCACCTAAGAGCAGGTGAGTAAATTCGTCTTTGTCACTCGGCTGATTTTTGGTGATTATTTGAAGTTTTGAAAAGTCCACACTTAGAAGAATTTTCACGCAAAAGCCAGTCAATGTTACCCTATGAGAAAAATGAAGTTAGCGGTTTAAGGGTAAGTACTCGACTGGCAGAGTTGAAGTTATGGGCATAGACTCAGTGTCAGGTAGGTACAGTTAGTTCACCCTCAGCGGTTTCAGGACGGCCGGGTGCAGAGAGAGTTAGGCCCAATGTTATCCTATGAGGGATAGGGGGGGCCTTGGTTGGTGGCTGCTGTCTGGCAAGCCACGTGGCTGTGGGAGCTGGGCTCCTGGTCACTTACTCAGGGGAAGTGGGTTAGAGTAGAGTTTTCACTGCCAGGGCCACTCGGGCGGCTGGCTGCAGGGTGCTTTTGAGCCGTTGGGCGCTCAATTGATTTCTATGGGAAATCTCCGGTTTGGAAAAAGACTGCAGGCTCGGGGACGAGGACTCTTCGGGTGCCACCACCACTTCGAGGGGTAAGTTGGGTAGTTGAAGGCTAGGTAGGTACCCCGGGATTGGGCACAGAGGGCCGTGGGGCGCCGGGTGAAGGGGTGCCTTTTGATGTCGGAAATCTTACCCTCTTGTTGATCGCGGTTGGGGTGGCACTCTGTTCTGAGGCTGCAAGCTTCTTCAGGATGGTCGAGGGGGGTCCTTGGGTGCCGGACTCGGGGTCACAGTCGCCGTGGGGTCGTCCTCGTGGGTTTAGTTCACTCCGGCACCGGCCAGGCTTGGCGGGTGCAGAGTGGGCTGGTATCGCAGTTCCGGGCTGCTGCCAGGGGTGAAAGGTAGGTTTTGAGTAGAGCCTCTTCTCATGGGAGTCCCAGGGGATCAGAGTTCAAAGGTAGCCAGGTCCTCCGGGGTTTCTGAGGTTGCTGGCCACAAGAGATGCCACGCTGGAGCAGGAGCAGGTTCGAGGGTCGACAGGCCGGTAGGGCTGGGGCCAAAGCAGTTGGTGTCTTCCTCTTTTTAGCAGCTGCAGGGCAGGTCTTTGTTCTTCTTGCTCTTCTTGTAGTTTCGAATCTGGGATCTGGGGAAGGAAGGTTCAGGGTGCCCCTAAATACTAGATTTAGGGGCGTTACAGGTAGGTGAAGGTCAGGGACCAATGGGTCCTTGTCCTGGGGTGGGTACACCCCCTATCCTGCCCCTCTCCTCTGGGAGGGGGGCAGTAGCCTAATCCTGATATGGTAGGGCCTCCCATCTTCAAGATGGCGAGAGCCCGGAGATGTGCTTCACCTCGCCTCCCCCACCTGAGGGGTGGGCAGGCTAGCACATCCCCTGTCCTTGTATGGGGTTTCCGGCCAAGCTTCCCGCCAGAGTGGGGGTTTGCAATGGCCTGGGGAAACTCCTAGAGGCGGCAGGCCTTTGAAGCTTCCCTTTGCTCATCCTGGGGGAGGAGATTTATCACCTCACCCAGGATGTGCATTGTTGCTGGCCCGGGAGAGCAGGGGCTCTCCCACCCAGGGGTCCAGCAACGTGTCTGCTGTGTGGCAGCCTGGGCAGCCTCAGAGCAGACGTGGATTGTAGGTTAGTTGTAAGGGGGCATCTCTAAGATGCCCTCTGGGGTGCTTGGTACATTAAATCTCACACTGGCATCAGTGTGGGTTTAATGTGCTGAGAAGTTTGATACCAAACTTCCCAGTCTTTAGTGTTGCCATTATGGTGCTGTGGAGCTCGTGTTTGACGAGCTCTCAGCACCATGTACTCTTAAATGGCAGCACTGCACTTACAGTGCCCGGGAATGGACCTGGGTACTGTAGGGGCACAGGGCTCCTGCTCCTGTGCCCACACCATGGGCATAAGGCACCCAGCCAGAGGGGTGACTGACATATGCCTTGGCAGTGTGGGTGTTGGGCATGGCACACAGAGATGTGTGCCATGTCGACTCTTCATTTTGTCCTGCACCCAGACACTCAGCCTGCAAAGGCAGTGTGTGTGTGTAAGGGTACAGGGCCTCTAAGGGTGGCACAATGAGTGCTGCAGCCCTTAGAGGCCTTCCCTGGTCACAAGGCCCTGGGTACCTAGGGTACCATTTACTAGGGGCTGACATGTGGCCAGGGTTTGCCAATTGGGAGTTTGTATTTTAGGGAAGGAACACAGGTCCTGGGCACCTGATTGGCAGGAGCCCAGGGCACAACAAGGAAAAGTGCATCAGCTATTAGGCAAAAAAGGGGGGGGTTACTGCAACAGAAACCCACTTTCTCACATAGCTGCAACGACGGTGTCGTCGACGAGGGCATCAACAACGACAGCACGAGTGTCGACGGTACCGTCGACGACTTCTTCGCCAACGGAAAGAATCACCATTTCTTTGAAGAGAATCACGCCTGACATGACTTCGCCAGGGAGGGTGGCCCCCCTGCCTCCCGCGCTGTTGCTGGAAGAGGAAGAGGATTCTGAGGGAGAGGATGATTCTTTTGGCTATGCCAATAGCCTCTCACAGCTTCTAGTCAAGTGCCAGGACACTGATTCTGAAGGTGAATACCTTCATTGGCATTCATATCCTCACTCTTTTCATCGTCAGGAGGACACAGGCCAGGAGAGGATTTCTGTTCCTACTTCCCTCTTGGCGGATCTTCAGGGCATGTTGCTGGACTATAGCTGGAGATTCTCCCAGCCTCCTCCTTCTTCGCTTCATTTGACGCAAGATGTCTGCTCCGCCAGCTTCTTCTGTGGCTTTGCCAGTGCCACCGTCCCAGATGGCATCACAGCCGCAAGTCACCAGCCCAGTTATACCTACGGTGGTTCCAGGTTAAGGAAGGAGCATAGGCCCTGGGCACCTGATTGGCAGGAGTCCAGGGTACACTCAGTCAAAGTACATTCAGCAATTTAGCAAAAAGTGGGGGCATACCATGCAAGAAAGATGGCACTTTCTTACACCCCCCACACCCGCGCCAACACCCAAAAAGGCTTCGGTCACGCCTCCGGGCCTAAGCAAGACCAGAGACACTGCTTCACACACCCCACCTTCGGGCCCGGTGAAGAAGCCAAGTAAGCCTTCCGGCGACTCGGGCTTGAGCCAGCCTGCCAGCTGTGCCGAGAAACGCACTTCGGCACCGAAAAGAAACTGGCCTCTACCTTGACACCGAGCTCCGCACCGAAGCCCTCTGGGTTGAAACCCAGCGCTTCCGTACCGACGCCATCTTCGGTACCGACAAAACCCCATAAGGCCCTCGGCACCGACTCTTCCAAGCCGAAGCCCACCTCGGCGCCGACCAAGAAATCAGAGGTTCCCAAGCCCAGTGCTAAGCAAACTGGCATGGACAAGCCTAAAAAGTCATCGGCCCGAAGACTTCGGTGCCGACGGACCAAACACTGTCACAGGAACTATTTACACCGGATCCCTTACAAAAAACTCACCAGGGATCCAAAAACTGGACATTTGGCACTCTCTTCCAAAAAGAGACATTTGGACAAACCGGCTCCGCCTCCACCTCCAAAGAGGAAGGACTCTGCTACCTCCCCTTTCAGAATACCTTCCCCACCTCCCCCACCTCCTCCACCCTCTCCACCTCCGCCCCCTCCGCCTTCTCCACCCCCACCTCATCGCTCTCCGAACCGGTCTCCAGACGATGATGATCAGGGGGACCCATATCACGATACAGGGGATGTGCCCCAAGACCCCACCCCTACAGGATCCCCAGACCCATGGGACGACTACAGTAACCCAGATATTCCCGACGTCCCACAAGATGACCTTTACCCTTCCAGGCCATCTCCACCGGAAGACTCATTAGGGTTCCACCATCTACTTCAAAGGGCGGCACACTATCACGGGGTAGAGTTGCACACTGACCCAGTGGAGGAGGATTTCCTCCTCGACACATTTGATACCACACATAGGTCTACCTCCATACTACCTATGCTTAAGAGGGTGGTAAAGCATGCGCCAGAGATTTTTAAAGATCCAGTCAGGGCCAGGGTCATTAACCCACGCATAGAAAAGAAATACAAAGCTGCCCCCACAGATCCCGCCTATATCAAAGGGCCAGCGCCACTAGATTCCCTAGTGGTTACCACTGCACGAAAAAGAACAAATTCCCAGGCGTCAGGCGAAGCACCACCACCTGACAAAGAGTCAAAGCTACTGGACGCATCAGGAAAGCGCACTGCGTCACAGGCAGCCAATATATGGCGTATCGCCAACACCCAAGCGCTATTGGCCAAATGCGATCGGGCACATTATGATGAATTGGAAAACATAATGCACCACCTCCCTGAAAAATATAAAACTAGGGCCAATTAATTCAAGAGGGTAAGACAATCACTAACACCTCTATACGCTCTGCCTTAGATGCAGCAGACACAGCCTCCAGGGCAATTAATACTAGCGTCCTTCTCCGTCGCAATGCTTGGCTAAGAATATCAGGATTTAAACTAGAGGTACAAGCCTCCATCCTTAATCATCCCTTTGACCAGGAACACCTATTCGGCCCAAAGGTAGATGAGGCCCTCGAAAAAATTAAGAAGGACACCGATACGGCGAAGTCTATGGGAGCCCTACAGTCACACCCTCCTAGGCGCTCTTTTCGCCGCTCTTCCTTTCGGAATACATCTAGAGGCTACTCCTCAAATAACGCGTCCACTTCCCACAAATCCCCCACTCAGTCCACCTTCACAAGGGGCTATCAAAGAGGCGGCTGTAGGGGCAACAATAATAAAGGCAGAGGCAAAACAAATACCGCCCGCTCTGCCACACCGCCTACCCAATGACTTCTCCCCGCTCCCTCCAGACCATCCCACTCCGGTCGGGGGCAGACTTCAAAATTTCCTTCATGTCTGGGAGATCATCACCTCAGACAAATGGGTGACCCAAATTATTCGGTCAGGATACTGCCTGGAATTAACATCTACCCTCCCAAACATTCCACCCAGGATACGCCCAATGTCACAAGAACATTCCACATTACTAAAGCAGGAGGTAATCTCCCTCCTACAAAAACAGGCAATAGAACAAGTTCCCGTCAATCAGCAAAATTTAGGGGTCTACTCCCTATATTTTCGAATACCAAAAAGAGACGAGACTCTACGACCTATTCTAGATCTCCGGCCCCTAAATACATACATACTCAGACCATTTTCACATGGTAACGCTTCAGCAGGTGCTTCCGCTCCTCTCCCAGAACGACTTCCTCACCACACTGGACTTTAAATACGCATACTTCCACATTCCAGTACACCATGCTCACAGAAAGTACCTCAGATTTGTAGTGGACGGACAACACTACCAGTTCAAGGTGCTCCCATTCGGAGTCACAACAGCACCACGGGTATTCACCAAGTGCCTAGCGGTAGTGGCGGCACACCTCAGAAGCCAGCACATTCACGTCTTCCCATACTTGGACGACTGGTTGATAAAAGCCACTTCATACAACCAATGTGTACACCACACCGCCACTACAATCCAACTACTTCACCAACTAGGCTTCACGGTGAACCACCAAAAGTCCCAGCTAACACCATCCCACATAAAACAATACCTCGGTGCCACCATAGACACCTCAAAAGCAATAGCCTACCCCAATTAGGCCAGGCTTGCAAGCATTCCATGTTGTCCCTTCCAGCAAGAGTGTTTATGCAACTGATAGGGATGATGGCCTCTTGCATTTTCATAGTGCCTCACGCAAGACTCCAGATGCGTCCACTCCAAGAGTGCTTAGCGTGCCAATGGAACCAGGCCCAGGGGCAACTGGCAGATCTGGTTTTGGTAGACGGTGGTACCCATCGCTCTCTGCAGTGGTGGAACAGCACAAACCTTTCCAAAGGTCGACCGTTCCTGGACCCGGTTCCACAAATAATACTAACAGACTCATCGTTCTCCGGCTGGGGAGCTCACCTATTACACCTCACAGTGCAGGGCACATGGACGCCTCAAGAAAAGTTACTCCATATCAACCATCTGGAGTTACTAGCAATCTTTCTAGCCCTAAAATCTTTTCAGCCACAGATTTCAGGCAAGGCAGTCCTCATTCGCACAGACAACATGACGGCCATGTATTATATTAAAAAACAAGGCGGCACACACTCTCCACAGCTCTCTCAATTAGCACAGAGCATATGGAGATGGGCAATTCCACACAAAATCTTTCTCCTAGCCCAACATGTCCCAGGAGTCCAAAACACCATGGCAGATCTGCTCAGCAGACAGACGCAACAGATCCACGAGTGGGAACTTCACCCGCAGGTTCTTCACCCGTTCTTTCAAATGTGGGGGCATCCACAGATAGACCTATTCGCCACCCTCAAACAAAAAATGCCCAAGCTTCGCCACCAGATACCCACACCCATTGTCCAAAGGAAATGCGATATGGATGAACTGGTCAGGCAAATTTGCGTACGCTTTTCCATCTCTCCCACTCATTCCATTAGTGGTGCGAAAGCTACAACAGCATTCCCTCACACTGATCCTAGTAGCTCCAACATGGGCCAGACAACCGTGGTACACCACGCTGCTGGAACTCTCGGTAGTACCACACCAAAAGCTACACCTCTCACCATGCCTCTTTACCTAGAACCATGGAGAGATCAGGCACCCGGACCCAGCTCAGCTCAACCTTGAGATCTGGCTCCTGAAATCCGAGAATTCGGATACCTAAACCTTCCCCCTGACTGTATGAACGTCATCAGAGAAGCTAGACGCCCTACCACTAGAGCCTGCTACGCTGCCAAGTGGAAAAGATTTGTTGTTTATTGCCATAACAACACAATCAATCCTCTAGACGTGTCTATACAACACATCATATGCTACTTACTCCACCTGCAAAGGTGTAAT
This sequence comes from Triturus cristatus, assembly GCF_964204655.1. NCBI lineage: Eukaryota > Metazoa > Chordata > Amphibia > Caudata > Salamandridae > Triturus > Triturus cristatus. Next base: position 442,072,297 of record NC_140581.1, on the reverse strand, counting down.
CTAGCATATACCTCCATTCGGCTACAATTCGCAGCAATTGCAGCTTACCTACAAAACAGGCAGCACCTATCACTTTTCAGAGTACCTGCCATTAAAGCCTTCATGGAAGGCCTAAAAAGAATAATTCCTCCCAGAGTACCGCCCTCACCTGTGTGGAACTTAAATATCGTTCTCACAAGGCTGATGGGGCCGCCCTTCGAACCTTTGCATAAATGCAAACTGCAATTTCTCACATGGAAAACAGCTTTCCTTGTAGCCATCACTTCCCTTAGAAGGGTCAGTGAGATACAAGCACTTACCATACAAGAACCTTTTCTTCAAATGCACCAGAACAAGGTTGTTCTCCGTACCAACCCAAAATTCCTACCTAAAGTCATTTCCCCTTTTCACCTAAACCAATCTGTAGAACTACCAGTATTTTTCTCGCAAACCTCAGACCGTTGCAGAAAGGGCTCTACACACGCTAGATGTCAAACGAGCCTTACTTTACTATATCCAAAGAACACAACCTTTCAGAAAGACCAAACAACTGTTTGTCTCTTTCTCCCCACCACACAAGGGCAACCCCATCTCAAAATCAGCGATAGCTAGGTGGATTGTAAAAGGCATCCAGATTTGCTACCACAAAGCAAAACTAACGCTATCCGTTCCCCCTAAAGCCCATTCTACACGGAAGATAGGGGCTTCCATGGCTTTTCTAGGGAACATCCCATTAGATGATATCTGCAAAGCAGCTACATGGTCAACACCGCACACTTTCACTAAACACTATTGTGTAGATGTGCAAACCAAGCAACAAGCTAGTGTGGGCCAGGCTGTACTAAAAACACTATTTCAAACCACTGCAACAGATACCGGTGGTCGCCGCTAAGGTTGGGAACTGCTATATAGTCTATGCAAAAGTGTGTAATCTGCAGCTCATATGCCTCGAACGGAATATGCTACTTACCAGTATGCATCTGTTCTTGGCATGTAGAGCTGCAGATCTACACACGCCCACCAGCCTCCCCGGCTACCTGTATCTGTTCCAGTCTATCTTATTTAGATACAACACACATGGGTTTCTTCACTGTTGTTACTACGCTCCATCTTTCCCTGCTGGCGAAAAACAATCTGAGGATGGAGCCGAAGCCCATGCGCAATACGATCCAAAGGAGGAGTCTCCGACCTCGTGACTTCCAAAGACTTTCCAAGAGGAAAAACAAACTGCAAACATCCGGGCCCAACACCAGATGGCGATCTATGCAAAAGTGTGTAGATCTGCAGCTCTACATGCCAAGAACAGATGCATACTGGTAAGTAGCATATTCCTTATTTATTTTAGGCTGATGTTTCGCTGTATTGGCAAATACTGCTTTTTTTCTGATGCTGTGCAAAATCACTTAAGTGCGTTAGGAAAGTGAATAGATCCCAAATGCGAGACCTACTGGCTTTGCCAATCTTTGACGTTCTGCCAACTCCCTGTGGCTATATCCCATCCTTGTATCCAATCTTTAATGCTGCCCCCATGGTGACTTTCCTTCCACACATGATTGCTTTCCTATGTATACACCCATAGAACTCCCAATGCTCACTGTCTGTAGTCTGTATTGGGAGGAGTCCGATCTCCTGTCTGGACTTAATTTACTGTTTGTGTTTTTTTTGTAGTGGGCCCTATGTCTATCCTTACTTGCCTGCAGAGCTTTCCTCAAAGTGGTGCTAGCTTAACTGTCTGCACTCTTCATTGAAGAACCACACTTTCTCCGTACTCGCTCCATGACGTCCCCATTTACAAATCCTTTTGGCTTCGATGCTAGCTGTTCAGCATGGCTCCCCTGCCCTTCTCCTAATATTTAATTGCTAATACCTACTTATGCAAAATTTCCCCTCTCTCCTTATCTCCTGCCTCTACGCCAGCGAGTACTGGGTGTCCTCTGGGCTTAAATGCTACCACCATGATGTTAGGCTTTTTCCATTTGCCTCTCTGATCCTGTTCATAATCCACCTTTCCCATGTTGCAAATTGCTCTTGGCTTGCTAACATCTTACATGGCCTACATTTCTCTCTAACTTTATATATCCTTTATTTGACAACTAAAGCAACAAATGACAAACTGTACTGATTGCTCCCCCCTCACCCACCCCCTCAAAAAACAACCATATTGTGCAATACCCTTCTATAGCAGTACCTAGTAAGGACCTCATTTGTGAACAGACCCCACGTAGAACGACACACTCCTGAAACCAATTTAAATGATGCCACCACAGGTCTGTTTCCACAAACATTATTACTCCCCTCACTATAAATGAGAGAGGAACGATGTCAAGTCAGTACCCGTAAAAGTGAGAGGAGTGGAAAACTGGGAATGAAAATGTTTTCTTGTACACAAGAAGATATTAGGGTAAAAAGAATTCACAATAACGGACCCACTTTTGTATAGAAACTTATTAGCACCCCACTGCCCACCAGCACTCAGCTTTGCAGTTGTGTGCGACATAGGAGTTTCTAGGAATTCATGCAGCAATCTGGTTGTCACCACTGACCACAAGGCCACTTCATGATCATCCAATTTAGGAAACTGCTGTAAGGTTTCCCAGGAGAGTCTGATCTTCTACAGGCACATATACACAGGATTCTTTCTTTACAACACTTTTAGTTTGCTGGCTTCTTCAGCAAAGCCTTTGAACACCGACCTGAATATCTCTTCCGCAGCTCTTGAAGTTGTTGCCTTTTTTTATTGATTCCGGGCATCTTAGTCCGAGAAGAGATGAATCCAGATGCCGTGCATCCGAATGGATTTCTTCATTGTTGCTGCCACATGGAATGTATGATGCTGAAATTTATGGTCATTAAGCAATACGAGAATTACCCACCCCCTGTTGCTTTGCAGCGGTTGAAGGGTTGTCTATCGGCCTTTGCACCAGATCAGAGCGCCAGTGGTTTAGAAGAGTAGGTTCTAGGAAGAAAATGTCACACTGCCTAAGTTAAGGCTTGTTAGGGTCCAATCTAATGATGCCAAGTTCCGGGGATCATGAGCCGCTAGATCGCTCCACTCTTCTATTTCTAGAATCACCATGTTTCTGCCATCATCAGCTTGTGTTCACAAAATAAAGATAACAGCTGGTGCCTTCCTATCTTCTCCAGCACCTCTAACTTTTAACTAGCTTATAGCTAGCACTTTAACTTTAAGGTGTATGTCCGACAGTTTCCTTTAGTTGGGAGTTCGCCCTACTTTACTGTTACACCCCTCCCTTCACAGACTCTCCCAGATATCCTGCAGAATAGTGTGCAGACGGGCAGGTCCACCGACCTTGGATAGCTAGCGAAGATGCGGAGGGTCATTCGGCAGCGACCTGGCACCAGCAGCACGAACACAAAACCCACAAGCAACATTACATGCCTAACAAGATCCCTAATACAGACATCACAATCATAACGATCAATGTTAGAGGCATGCATGCATACAGCGTGCAAAAGATACGCCGTTTATTCATATACCGAAAGGCGTATATCAAGGCGCAAATAGCTATGTTACAGGAAACACACTTAACAGCCCTAGAGGCAGACCGCTTGCGAAGGAAATGACGTGGATCCATTTATGCCACAACGTACTCCGCTTTTCCCGGGGCACCCTGATCTGGCTCCGACCAGGGACTCCCTTCCAGGAAATCAAACACACACACTAGAGACTAGGAGGGCTGTGACACACTCGTGGAGGGGCTCTTAGAAGGTCAATCGATACTCCTTGGGAGTGTATATGCTCCCAACTTAGATCAGGATAAATTCTGGGAACACCTCAACGGGGTACTAGCCTGATACACATCAACACTGTGGCTTTTAGGGGGCGACTACAATTGCACATTAGACCCTCATCTCGATAGATCTCACCCTCCCCCTGCACACTCCCTGGCACATTAACAAGCGATTTCAAACATGGGCGCTAGCGGATGTGTGGCGAACCCGGAATCCAGACAATAGACTATACTCCTTCCACTCGATCCCCCATAACCAGCGCGTGCAACTGGATAGATTCCTCTGCTCTGTGTCACTGCTCCCTAAGGCTCAACATTCAGACGATTTAGGCCGGGTCCTCTCAGATTACGACGCCCACATACTAACCCTCAGATCCATGCAGTGCCTTAAACACGATACAAAGAGTACTTTGCGGAGTCCTCTAATAAGAGTATAGCAGCTTCCCACCAGCTTATTGACATGGGATTCCAGGTGCAGCTTGTCATTAAAGCTGACCCCCAGATTACGTACCGTGCTCACGGGTACCAAAGGAACGTCTGAGGGTATGGGCCAGAAATCAGTTGGCAATACTGGCGGAACACAACCCTCTCCGCAGTGCAAAATCTCAGTTTTGTCCTTGTTAAATGGTAATGAGTTGTCCCTCAACCAATTCACCATTTCCCGCATGCACATATGGAAAGTATCCTGGGAGTCAGCATGGTCACCTTCCAAGGACACAATAAGATGGGTGTCATCGGCGTAATTAACCACACTAATATTATGAACTTTGATGACATCCAGAAGCAGCCGCATGTATGCATTAAACAAAACTGGGCTGATTGAGGACCCCTGAGGTACCCCATGCTCATTGTTGGTAAACTCCGATTGAAACTGGGGAAGTGCTACTGCCTGCCGCCTTTCAGACAAATAAGATCGCACCCAACTCAATACAACATCCACCACTCCCAAATCTTCCACCCTTGCAAGGAGGATGGCATGGTTCACTGTGTCGAATGCGGCGGACAGGTCTAGCAGAATTAAAATTGCCGACTGACCCCTGTCCGCCCGCATTCGAAGATTGTCCAACACGGTTACCAAGGCTGGGTCTGTCCCGTGACCTGGTCTGAACCAAAATTGCTCATCCTCCAGCTTATTTGTTTCCAGAAAATGGGACAATGCCCTACTTACCAGACGTTCCACCATTTTTACTGGATATGGGTAGAGGGAGATTGGTCTGTAGTTTTTTGTGCAGTTTGGGTCCAATGTAGATTTTTTTCAAGAGGTGTGTTAGAATTCCCTGCTTCCAGCAAGGTGGCACCACCCTGCTGCTAAGGGACTGACCACTCAACTTGCGAAGAACTGGAAAGACCTCCGATCCTAGCTCTTTTCATATTTTTGGGGGAATGGGGCCCAGCGGTGATCCTAAGGAAATTCCCAAAGCCAGTCTGACAAACTCCTCTTCCGAGGGCAACTCAAACTGATCCAGAATGGGCTCCTGAATCAATGGCCCAAGCCTATCTTCCCTATCTTGGTTGATTTTTAACGTATCTCCCCCGTCCCAGTCCGAATTTCCCGATGGAATCGCGGGTCTCAGGCCTTCCACAATCTTGCTAATCTTTTCCTGGAAGAAGGATGCCAATCCATCACATAGCGCCTGAGTTGGTAAAACCTTGTTATTTATACATTCAGGACTGGTCATATCTCTTACTATTTTAAAAATACTCTTGGAGCTATTAGATGACTTGAGGATAGAATCAGCATAGTATTCAGTTTTGGCAGTTGCTTTTTCTTTTTTATAGTTGGCTAATTTCTCCTTCCAGCTAGCTTTATCATTTTTGGCATAGTACTTTCTCCATTGTCTTTCTGCCAACTTGCAGTCCAACTTAGGGTTCCTTAAAACCTCCGTGTACCACGGACCTGAGGGTCGTCCCCGTTTCCTGATGTTCTTTAAAGGGGCAAATTGGTCAATTGTCCTGGTTAATTGCTCACAGAAGACTGTATAGTTCTCCGCTACCTCCTTCTTAGGGTCGAAGAGAGTCTGTGTAAAATACAGGGGAAATGTTTGCCTTCCAGTCCCTGCCTAGAAAGCTCCTTTCTTCCATGGACAAGGGCCTGTTCCTCCTCATAGGTACCACTCTGCACTTGACCAAATAGTGATCAGACCAACCTGCCGAAAAATTTTGTCCATTACAATCAGATTTTCCCCGGCAAAGATCAGATCTAATAGGGGTCCTCCTTTATGCGTCGGTTCTGATACCCATTGCACCAGATTCATATTTGCGCAGGACTGAATAAGATTATTATAAGCTGTGCCCATTTTCCCATTGGACCACAAGTTAAAATCTCCCAATACTAACAGACAATCTCCCAATACTAACAGACTAGTATGGGTAAGGGCCATATTACTAATTGCATCAATCAGATTCTGCTGTTGTAGTGCAGTAGAATACTACAGCACGTTCTCAAGTCAACTGGTCCCCCAAATAGTAGACGTATGAAGACACACTGGAACGGGGTGAACTGCCGGGCTCACTTGGAGTCCGCTCTGGTGGTGTTCCAAAAACCGGACCGCGACCTGAGGCTCCCTACCTTGTACAGGCCAATAACACTGCTGAATGCAGACTGCAAAATCATGGGGAAAATTCTGGCGGACCAGTATGGCCAAGTATTCCAATAGCTGGCACAGTTCACAGCCTATCATTATACGCGGACGACCTGCTCATATACGTATGTAACATAGCATCCGACTTGACCCCAAAATGGACAGTGCTATGGGAGTTCGCAGAGGTTTCAGGCCTCCGATTCAACTGGGACAAATCCACGATCTACCCGCTTAGCCCACACCTAGCCCCCCTTGACATTACAGTAGGGGACCAGAGAGTCGCCTGGAGCAATGAAGCACCTCGCTACCTCGAAGTTCGACTGTACCATTCTCCGAGCTAAATTTACGAAGGGAACCACAGTAGGGCGCTGGCAGGCATAAGAGCCGCAGTGAACTTCTGGAGGACGCTACCCCTGGCCCCCATCGGGTGTGTGGCTCTAGCCAAAATGATTATCGTTCCAAGGTTACTATACCACTTCACCAATCTCCCAGTCATTCCTCCTAGCCCCTTCTTCTGGGATTTGGACACCCTCCTCACCTCCCTCATCTGGGGAGCGGGCCGGCACAGAATTGCCCTCTCTAAGCTGTTTCTACCGACTGTTCAGGGAGGGTTGGGGGCTTCGGCCTTCAAAGCATATTTTTTAGCAGCACAGCTCCAGTGGCTCTCACATTGGACAGCGGAACGCAAAATGGGCGAGACAACCTCTGATACTGAGCATATATCCCTACCAACAATCTTCTCTTGCCAGGCACTAAGCCTCAGCGCACATACCCGCTGCAAGTGACGATAACTCGTACCTGTATGTTGCACATACATCGTCTGTCCAGGGGGAAACCCCCATACTCCCCATTGCTTCTGTTGGTGGGGTTCCCTAATGGGGAAAAACATTGCACCGCCCAAACCCTACGAGTATGGACAGGCAGCTCACCGACTGAGTGGGAATCCCTCTTTGTGGAAGGACAATTGCTACCCTATGACCAGCTAGTTGAAGAATACGACCTCCCCCTGGGACAATTTCTATTGCATAGACAACTGGAGGCCTGGGTGGGAGCAGTCAAAAAGTGGGACGCAGCGGAAAAGGACGCGTTCTGGGATGAAGAAGTGAAGGGAATGCGCAAATATTACATATCCATGGAATGGGCGCACTTACTATACCCGTTCAGTCAGCAAACCACACGAGCTGAGCCAGCCGAGGCACCCCATGCCCAGACAGCATCGGACACACCAATAGGACCAGATGACAGACGCAGCGATTCGGAACACACACATCAGAGACGCCCTATCACAGTCCTCTCCTTAGAAACATAGTCCCAGGATAAGACAGGGGAAGCAGTCCAGCCAGCCCCCCCCCCCGGCATCAACAGTCGCCAGCCACCAAGTAATCACACACACCTACATAAAGGACCAACTCAACCCCCTCCTGTCTGCACCCTCCCTCCCTCAGAGATAACGTCATTAGGGGACAGGGAACGTTGCCCAATTACTCGGGCAGAGTACTATGACTCCCACAAGTACCATGGGTAGACGTAGCTCCACGACTAAGCTATAGGCCTACAGGCATATCCCAGGACACATACGGAAGTCGTGGATGGCCTCAACATGTTTGTAACACCGGGGCTGTAATGATATCCATTGGCTGCTAAGAAAGATGGTAACCACCAATGTACACTCAAGTGCCTAAACTGTCTCTGTCTACCTATGCATGTAACCCAAGAATGAAAAATGTTATGCTTCACTGTATCTAGTGTTAAAACCTAATAAAAAAATCTAAACAAAAAAAAACTTTAAGGTGTATGTAGGTAATTATCAATATGCCATCATAATGATAACTTGAGAATGATTGGCATTTTGTTTTTTCTTCACAAAGCTCTAGAACAACTTGTCTAATATCGCTTTTGTAGAGTATTTTCATGGCTTGGCCCTATCAAGACTGAAAGAAAAAAATCACCCAGGTTGTCGAGCTGCATCTTTATTTTCACAAGAGCTGGTGAGCCCAATTGTTCTTACTTGCCAAGTGCCTATAGAAACCTCCTTAGAAGGACCAGGATGCGCTTCCGCAGTGTGGGATCTAGTTCTTTTGGTTGGTGGTGGTGGCCATCCTGATTCCAAAACAGTTGGAAGCATCCTTTAGCTTCAGTATTCCAAAGAAATGGACTTGGACTCAATCATGTTATAACCCTAATGACCAGTTCACAATTGGGATAGGTCTCACTAGTGACTAGAGTGGGTGTTCCCAGTTTAGTGATTGCCCTGCCTCCAGGAAATCTTAAGACGCCATTCAGAATTATTATGCGGGTCTAGCCCAGTATTACACCTGTTAATCACAAAAAAATTGTTAATTTTCCAAAAGAATAATTTGGTCATCCAGTTGGAGTGCGTTAGTATTGTGGCCATCTGAAAACAGTGATAACAGGACCCATACCGAATATCACACAACACTCACTGTCCCAGGACTCCCCAAACGAGCCCCACAGTTCTATCGTTACTTTTTTTCCTGTCCCTTATTCTGCCGCCAGATAACCTTGTGTCAGTTCTGATACCATTTCACCTTTACTTTCTTTTCATAGTTTGCATGAAATGCCCCAATTGTTGTTATTCTTGCAGCTAACCGTATGCAAAGACTCAAATGTACCTCCTTTTTTTCAGGGGATTGGAGCCATTGAAAGTTTAAGTTTGTTTTTGCCAAAAGCAGACTCTTCCAAGGATTTTAATATTCAGTACTCTGATTTTAGAAACATATAAAATTCTAGTGACTGTTTATTCAAAAATCTTCTCCTATATGATGAGTTAAAAATACTGTAATAGTCCCGATTAAGGAAATAAGTTCCAACGGTTATGCTGGTGCCTCCCTCCTGTGATGTATCTTGTAGAGGTGATTGGCTAATTATAACTGCATTCTAACAGGAAAGACCACGTAGCTAGATATTAGGAGACCAATGGGAATCCTGCAGTTGCCTCTTAAATGACTTCATTAAAATAACACAAATGGCCAGCACAATGCAAACAGAGGAATGAGGAACTGGTTTTCATTGGCAAAGAGGGATTACGGAATCGAAACTGGTATTTAAATCCATCCATAGAAAGCTTGTATGTTAGTGGGAGTTGGAGGTCATGATTGCAGTGCCAGCAAAAGGGATAGAATGGATTGATTAATTCCCTAACAATACAATAGAATAGTTAATTATTTAATTAGAAGTAATGCAAAATTGTGTTTGACAGTAAGGCTGGTTTAATAATAATGGGGAAGAACGTGAGATAAAGAGCAGGGAAATTTTGTTTGAAGACTTAGGACAAGGGCTATGAAGCAAAAATATGTAGGAAATGTGAATGAAAATGAATTATCAATATGCCACCATAGTGATAATTTGAGAATGATTGGCATTGGTTCCTCCGAGTGCCTGCATTTTGTCAAGATATTCAAGCAGATTTCAGTTTTCAGGACTGTGGTATCAGACAGGGTTGCTCACTGTCTCTGATGTTTTTCAAATGCCAAAGAACCATTCTCAGAATTGATTTTAGCAGACAGTGGTGATAAGGTAATAACATGGGTTTGGGTGCATGCCAGTTCCTTCTGAACCAGTGGCTTGCTGCTGTCATAGAAGGATGAAAAAACGAAGTAGCGAGAGTGGTTCGCCCACTCGAAGCTTGGAAGAGTCGCAGTCCTTCAGGTTATTTTATCTAAGTCGTATGCGTACCCCAGAGACTATCTCCTTAGTTGAACCTACTTGAATCTGACACTTGAATATCAAGTGGGAAAGTCACAGATGTTGGGTAATTGTGTCAATGTCTACCACTGAGAGGAAGATTTAGAGAGGAATCTGAGAGACGCCGATTTGACTTTAAGATGAAATGTTTAATTTTGGGAGTCCTTACATTAATCAGTTATAGGAAGGACAGCGTTTTTCTATAATGGTGATACTCCAACGTTTCCTACAGTAGTTCCTTAATCTGCCAATCTGATTCTCCGAGATGGTTTAGTGAACTGCGTTCACTTTTAAGAAACTTTTTATAGTGTTCAGGCAGACCTAAAGTTCCTGCTGTTACCATTCTATATTGAGGTCTGATGGAGCCCCAAATAATGAGGCGTACTATTTAGTAGCCAAGATACATTGATTCACAAGATTGTTAGATGAAGGATTCTTATATAATTTGGGGCCACTGGGTCCTGGATGAGATTAACAAAAGCTTGTGGCGTAAATCTTAATAAGACATTAACTATGTAGCAGTGTCCCAGATTGCTAAAATAGCTTTGTCATTTTGGAGGAAATTTGTTAAGCGATCATCACTTAATCCACTATATATCTTATGCATTCTTTTAGCCGTACTGTGGAAGGAATTGCTTTTGCCTGAAACAGCTTGGTTGGATATCGGTGTTGATGCAGACCCATACGGTGGGAGGTTGTTTTCAAGCTGGCAAATGACTGTCCCTTGTGACCTTGATGCAAGAACATGAGTTACCTGACTTCCAGTTTCTGATATGCGGAGCAATATTGCAGGGCTTCAGGACTAAATGAAAACGGTCAAGTGAATCACAAACCCATCACTTCACATCATTTTTTTATGATGGGAAATAATTGCAGGCATGTGGCATCGTTTTACAAATCCCTTTCAGATATGATTAGGTGTAATTCCCACAATTGGAATCAAATGGGAAAACAGTCTTGGCAGGGCAGAGAATTGGTCAAGGCACTTGAACATAACCATAAGTTAAAAATTGATGCAGTTTACCTGCAGAACATGTACTTGACATCTAAAAACATACATGCTTGGGTTGGAGGTAATAAAATGTACACAATGTGAGTTCCTTAATGCAGTTTTTATCATATGTTCTGCTGCTGCTCAAGCATAACCTTGTATTTAGAAGCAATATGGAGGTCCCTTGAGCTGACAATAGACAGTGAAGGTCTGTGTGATCCTGCAGGCTGTCTACTGGGCCTGTTTCCCAGACCAAAACCAATGAAAGTGACCTCCAAGTTTTTGGGGATTTAGAACTTGCTTTAACAAATAAAAGAAATGCAGTGTACTTCATATTTGCAACAGCTTTGTCATTATCTCAATTGAGGGCTGATTTTAAAAAGTGGGCAAAAAGAGCATTGTGCCTCATAAATAAGAGAAGGGAGCATGCGGATAGCAAATTGCCCAGTTATGGCTCTAGATTACTTTGCCCTTTGAGACTCATTTTTCAGGAAGAGGATTAAAAGAGATCATCAATAATACAGCCAGTGAAGGAAATTTATAATAGGAAAAAATAAGGAATTCCCCAGTTTGACACTTGATTTAAGGTTGGATTTCAATCCCAACCGGTGGGTAGATTGTGAATGGCAGCAAGAGTCATTTATTGTTTGTGTTTTTATAATATACTAGATTACTTGAAGCGCAACTTGAACTACTCGCCATCTTATAAGATTGTGGCATACACTGTAGGAAATTTACAGGAAACTTAAATGTGATACCCAGTGCTTGAAATGTGATAAGGTTTGTGAAAAAATGTATATGGTAATGGCATTCCCAGTTTCTTATAAAAACAATTGAACAGATTTACAAAAAATGTTTCACAACAAGCTATGGGGATATTTAATATAGGGAGTGCTACTGGTTGAAGTGAAGTTACAAGGAGGATATGTCCAAAAAGATTTTATAGTAAAGCAATAGTAGCACTTGTTCTTTAGCAGTTCATTTTATGTGTGTTTTTCTTTGAGCGTAAGTGGTAATCCTTCTAAAACATGACTTCTTCATAGGCTACATTCTTTTGATTTGACAGGAATGCTTTGCTCCCACAATGCAATTGAACCTTGTACCTCAAGCACCAACTCACATTCCTCCATACTTCTCAAAGAATGGTTCATCTCTTGGAGACCTCTTTGTTGGCTTCCTTAAATATTTTGCCACTGAATTTGAGTAAGTGATGTTTTTACTACACTCTTAAATGCATACATTACCGCAATCCGATAATTACTCAGTTGTTTTAAGAAATGTGCTAAATGTAGCAGTTGTATTTTCCGCTTTGATGTTAACATTGCTGGGTAGTTTATCTGTACAACCTATGAAATAAATGTTTTTGTTTTTAGATCTTCATTGATAGCCTGTACATTGAATATCTCCACCCATGTGCACAAATCCGGAGCATGTATACAGAAATAAATGGGGGGTGTCGTGTTTGGAAATATGGTCTGAGGCTAAGAAAACAAGGCATTGGCATAGCCAATAGGTCTCGCCTTTGGGACCTTATAAGTGTTTAGCCATGCAACAGTTGCATAACTAAATACTTATAAGGTCCCAAAAGCGAGACCTATTGGCTATGCAAAGCGGCCGTGCGGCTGGGAAAGTCAAAGTGATCACGATCAAACATCAAAGCGGCCGCAAAACCGAAAGTAATGGCGGTAAGCGCGGCGCCCGCGCACATGCACTGTGGCTCTAGGCTGGCCTGGTAGCACTTTTTGGAGCCCTCTCAATAAGTCTCGCCAGACCAGTGCATGCGCTGGGTCAGGCGAGACCTAATAAACCAGTGAGCATGGATAGGCAGAGATGAGCCCTTTTCCTCTCTATAAGAGATGGGTAACGTCTTCGGTCCAGCCCCAAGACATAATTTTTGGCAGCTTGGCATTGTGCTATAAGCTAATTGTTTCCTTTCTCTTGGGATAGTGACACCCAGAGTGCTGGGAGAGGAGTTGGCCTAACGGCTAGGGCTGTCGACCTCAAATCTCGGAACCGGGTTCGTGTCTTGGCAAAGACGCACAGCATCCGGTGATTCTGGACAAATCACTTAATCTCCCTGTGCCTAACAAAATTATTGTGTCCTCATGTAATGCAACTGGTGCTCGTTTAAAGCGCTCTGATACCTTCGGGTCAAGTTCGTGCGATATAAACATCCGTTAAAAAAAACTAAAAAATCCACACACTGTCCAGCCACACTTGCCACTTTTTTCACAGCAGGGGCAAGGTCCAAGGCATTCTTGGCTGTTTGTAGAGCCATAAACCCACTGAGCTAGCTCACCCAATCCTGCGATGTCTGGAAACATGCAGATGCACTTGTGCGCACGCACCCTCTGGTAATATACATGTTCAGATTGGCTCAGGGAGATTTTTCCCCCTTGGGACAATTTGCTCCCACAGGAGACTACTGTGGTAGTGAGCGCTCTGATTGGCAGAAACATGAGAAATGTTGCTGCCAGCTATTACAGGACTCAAAAACGTAGTCCCTTGTCTTGAAGTTTTAACAAAATAATAGATATATCTATAGGGGCAGGGTAGGATGCCCTGTCCTCACCTCCCCTAACCGGCCCTTTGGGGGTCGGGTGGAGGGGGGGACCAGAAGACACCCTGCCTTCAGGGCCATAAAAAACATGATGGTCGCCTCCTCTTTATTAAATGGGGTCCATGTCAGTGACAGATCCACACTTAATTTGTTTCTGGTGCCTGGGGCGCCACCACGACTCTTAAGTCATGGATCCAAAGCCTTTGTGGCCCCTAAAGTTGCTTGCGGCCTGGCGTTCAACTCCACCTCATTCGGCCCGGAGGTTTCCCGGTCCCTGTCGAGAGGGAGGTCTGGGCACTGCTGCGGAAGTCCTGATGCCTTGTCCTCCCACTCAGTCATCTGGATGGCCAGCTTAGAGGCAAAAGAAACACAAGAAGTCGTAGTGTGCTTCAGCTTTTCCCCATCCATCTGCTGAAGTGACGTAATAGTCTGGACACGCTAGGCCTCGTTCTGCGGAGCCTGGATCAGTTCCGTGCTTTCCTGCCTTTCCAGGAGCCTCAGCGACCTCGCCCAGCTTAAAGAATTCTATGCCTCATATTTGGGTAACCTGACCCTCCCGGCGCTCCTTTTGGCCACGGAGGCCCGAAGGGGGCTCCATTGGGTTCTGTGCCAGTGACACAGGTGCCAGATCCCCCAAATGGATCTTATGGCGGATCCGGACTAGCGGCGGTAGTCCCCTGTGACCTTCCTTGGTGCTGGTCTCCGCGCTGAGACGCCCGACGATGGCGGCACCCCTGGTGACGCCAGCTCCATTCATATCCCTGATCACCCGGAGCTGGATCAACGCCTATTGAAGCCGAATCAGACGCCGATAGCATCCATGCGCCCTAGTTTGGTTTCTCAGCCTTATTTTGAGGGGCTAGGAATGGGTGAAGATTGGGAGGGGTTGCAGGACCCTGTACAAGACCAGCCTGAGCACAATATCGACTGGTATGAAGAACTGGGTGAGGCCAGCAGACTGGATACCTCCTCAGATTCTGGCCGGCTCCCGCACTCTACCTCCCCCACCCCACCTCCGTGGCCACGGAGGAGGGAATTTCATATGCTATGGTTGTGAGAAGGACAGCCGAAGTCTTGGACCTTCAGCTCCCTTCGTTGAAAGTCAAGAGGAACATCTTAACAGCAGGTCCTGCAGCCAGGTGTCTTCTCCTCAGAACCCTTCCTTCCTCTTGAATGAGGCCTAAACGGGTGTCCTTTTGGGAACCTGGTCCAATCCCAGCACAGGGGCTCCTGTGAATAGGACAGTCGCCCGTCACCTTTGCCCTGCATCGGGTGACCCAAAATTTCTGCCCAACCACCCTACCCACAAGAGGTTGGTGGTCTGGGCCTCTACCTCACAAGGGGTGTTCCCTTCTGCACCCCTAGACCAGCAATCCAGAGGCTGGATGGTTGGGGCAAGAAGATTTTTTTTCTTCTGCCAACTTTGCTTTGCAGTCAGTGAACAGTGCATGCCGATTGAGATGTTATGTACCCTCATTGTGGGTAAGTGCTGCCACAAGTCCCGGCAGAGGCCCGGGCCATTCTCTCCCAAGCTGTCTCAGACAGGAGAGATGCGGCAAAGTTCACCATTCGTTGTGGTCTTGACATTACCAACTAGCTAGCCAGTGCAATGTCAGGGACAACTGTCAGATGCCAAGCCTGGCTGAGAACTTCGTTTTTTTCTGGGGATGTCCTTGCTTCCCTTCTGGACATGTCCTTTAATGGCACCCGTTTTTTCTTAGACCACGCAGACATGGCCCTGGAGTGCTTTAAGGACTCACGGGCTACGGGCAAGTATTTGGGCCTTTTAGTGACCACCCATCCCCTTTTCGCTCATTTTGTGGCCACGGAAGGGACTTTCAGCCACCAAACCACGCAAGTTCAGAAACCTCTTCGCTCCCAGGGGTGCTGCTCCTTTCGATCCCGTGAGCTAGGTGCCCACTTCTCCCTCTGCAGCCTGTAAACCTTCCTAATTCAACCCTTCAATATCATCGGCGGCCAGTTGGTGGCAGGATCAGCCATCACCTCCATCACTGGCAAAACATCACATCGGATAAGTGGGTTCTTCAGATATTCCAAAAGGGCAACTCCCTCCCCTTCGAGATTACCCTTTCCTCCATGCCTCAGTCTTATGACCGGCTGACGGAGGACCACCTCCACCCTCAGGAGGAAGTCAGGACTCTCTTGGCCAAGGTAGCTTTAGAGAGAGTTCCGGCACCAGAAGTAGGCTGTGGTTGCTATTCCTGCTACTTTCTGGTCCTGAAAAAGGACAATGGCCTTCACCCTCTTTAAGATCTGAGCTCTCAAATACTTCCTCAAATAGGAAAAGTTGAAATGCTCACACTGGCTCAGATCTAGTCTGCCCTGGACCCCACAGACTGGAAGGTAGCATTGGACTTGCAGGATGCCTATTTTCACATTCCTGTCCTGCCTGCCGATCAGCGCTATTTGCGTTTCACAGTAGGCCACAAGCACTTTCACAGTGCTCCTCTTTGGATTTACCAACGCCACTCGAGTGTTCACCAAGGGGTAAACATTGTTTACCCCGAAACAGGAACACCGCATGCCATTGCAACGCGGTCGTAACAACGACCACTTTGTTACAATGCATGCCATTACTCCACAAGTCAGAACAACGACTTGCTCTAGGGGTCAGAAGGTGTTGGATTTAAAATCCAGCACCTTCCCTGCTGTTGCACAGACTGGAGTTGGAATAGTAAATTGTACTATTCCAACATCTAGCACCTCTCCCCCCCCCCCCCCCCCCCAGAGCAAGTCGTTCCGACTTGTGGAGTACTGGCATGCGTTGTTACAACAGGGTCGTTGTAATGACCGCTTTGTAATGGCATGTGTAAAAAAAGAATGCGAGGTGATGATGCATATTCTCACCAAGGTGATAGCAGTGGTAGCAGCTCATCTGCACAGATCAGGGATGTCGGTCTTTCCATGTCTCGACGACTGGCTGTTGAAGACGAGCTCGCCTCAAACTGTCTTCTCCCACCTCCAGACTATGGCGAATCTCCTACTTTCACTGAGGTTCACTATCAACGTACTGAAGTCACACTTACTCTCTCTTACATGCTCCTTTCATCAGAGCTATTCTGGACATAGTGCAGTTTTGGGCCTATACCCTGGAGCGGCGCGCCCAAGATATTCAGGCTGATATCCTTGTTTCAGCCTCTATCCTGTATTTTGGTCAGACTGACTCTGCTGGACCTCATGGCCTCCTGCAGTCTGCTAGTGTCACGTCAGGTGGCATATGGGGGCTCTGCAGTGGGACTTGAAGTTCCAGTGGGCGCAGCCTCAGGGGAATCTCTCCAGCATGATCCAGATCTCAGAGGGAACTGCACAGCAACTCTCTCCTTCACTCCACTACACTACCAAAAAGGCCCACTCGTGTGCCACCCCAAGGCACAGTTTTTGCTTGGTGACTTCCTTGGATGATTGTTTGACCTGCATTAGGTGCCCCCTCGCTGGGTAATCTGCGCCTGTAACCTCCTTTAGTGCTCGTGTGATATTTGTATATTACTGCTTGCAACTGTATTATATCGTACTATGTAAATGTGATGAGGACTTCGCATCGATGACCATGCCTTGTATTGTTCAATGGAGAATCTTTAATAAACGGACTTCAATAAAATATATCCATTGGGCGTGTTACAATAAAAAGGATATCGGAGTCCAGTGCTACTGTTGAATGTTTCTTCAGGATGGTAACTTTGATCTATTTTTATTGGTGCCCGTCCACGTAAACTGCATCCTCTGATGTATTTGTTTTTGTTCCCGTGCTCTTTCGATCAGGGAGCCGTTCTTCCGGTGCTCGAACTCTCCCTGCTGGTTCAGTGTGTGGACAGCACCTCTCCCCCTGCTCCCTTTAAAGTGAGCACGTGCGCGGACTGCTAACACGCGTGGCCGCCTGCTTGCCACCGTGGATTGAGTCCTCGTGCTGTCACAGTTGTGACCGTCGCACGGTGTGATCTCAGACCCGGGAGTTGCTTGTGGTGAAGTATTCTGGGTTTATGAATTGCAGCCATAAAAGTTTTAAAAACGAAAAGTTGCAGGCAGCTAATAAACACAGGTTGTCGCGTTGGGACAGTTGTCGCTTTGGGACAGTGTTTTCATCCATTGCTCCTTTGTGTTTGACTGTTCCTCCTCAAGTATTTGCAATACCGAGAGCCTGCACGCATTGTGGGATCAATGCCCTGCTTCGCATCGCTCAAACGGTGCCTATGGTGAGGCTAGGCAAGCTGAACTGTAATCACAGTTCCAAAGGGGTACATGTGCGATATTCACCTGCTGACCTTACATAAGGCGAGGCGGGCCAGACAATGCACAAAAGAAAATGTGTGAATTAATGCACGCACCATAAAGCCCAGCGAGGAAAGGGGCCGAAAGGATGCCCTCACCTCGCCTCTCTGCTGTACCCAGGACAACAACACATCACCCAGTGCACTGAGACAGGGTGATCATAAGAGGTCTGTAACCTGTATATCGTAGAGTACACATGATAACATCGTCGTAGGCTGTATGAGGCCAGTGTTCAATGGTTGGGGTGATGCTAGGAGTCCTGTAAACATTAATTGTATCTGCGGAAGGGATATGTTATAACACACCACACTGTGCTTGTGAGGACAGTGTGATCATAGGTGGTCATTCACCTGATAAAACTTCAAAAAGGACATCTAATAACATTTTAGGCTCCGCGAGGCCAGTGTACAATGGTTGGGGTGATGCTAGGAGCCCTGTAAACTTTTCATTGTACTGCGGAAGAGATATGTTATAACACACCACGCTGTGCTTGTGAGGACAGTGTGATAATAGATTACACTTTAAAAAGGTGCTAGGAGTCCTGTAAACGTTTCATTATGTTTGTAGAAGGACATCATATAATTAAACATCACCTTGTGCTTGAGAGGAGAGTGTGATCTGGTCTTCTGATTTAACTGTAAAGAGGACATGTAAAATCACCCCCTTGGACATGTGAGGCCAGCGTACGACTGGGGTGAGATGAGTGGTTCTGTAAAGTGGGTAGTGTATAAAGAGAGCGAGAGTGGTGAAAAAGCACTCCAGCAGAGACTGTGGGCAGAGGAGGCGACTGTCCCCAGAGACAGACACACCAGGCAAGAGCCGAAACGTCCGCGAGAGTACATCGGCAAACTTCACCAGCGGCCCCCAGCGTCACAGGTGCCGCCATGTATGAGACCCTGGCCCTGAGGAAGAAGCACATCAGGTGAGTAGCTTGTGGCCACTATGGCACCACGGTTGTCCACTGAGCAAAAAAGCGCAGTCAGTTGAAATGCGGAGCTGGTTCGAGTTCCGCGCTATGAGTCTTATTACCAGATCCATAACTCAAGACCATTATTTAAGTTCATATTTCTGACAAGACTGTGACGCTTTGCTCTTAATTTATTATGTTTCACGGTGAAAGTTGAGGTAGCACACAACACTTACGAAAACAAATGGGACAAGACGGCTTGGCAGTCAGGTTAATTTCGTTGTGGAAGTTCAGCCACCAGGTGAATTGTGCAAGACAATAGACCATTTTAGGGCACCGTTTTTTAAAAGTTTTGGAAAATAGCGTAGTACCCAGTGTGTCGCGGGCCCTAGTGCAAGGAAGGGATGGACCACCCTGGCAGCTGTTTGAACGGTGAAAGATAGCGATGTTCAGGGTTGAATGCACCACCTCTTCCCACCCCCCTGGTCCAGGTGCCACTGCACCCGGTACACTATTGGAAGCTACGTCCTTGGCTTTGAATAAAAGCCATATTTTTTCCCACCATGTCTGGAGACAAACTTTCCGTGGCCACAGGATCTGGCACCGTCCAACGCATTGCGAAATATTTGGGGTGCTGTTCGCGGTCAGCTGGAGAGTCACACAAACGAGGCTCCAGGGTTCATCTTTTATTTCCCTGCACACCAGTGGCGTAACGAAAGTTGAAGGGGCCCCCCTGCAAGGTACACAGAGGGGGGCCCCCCTCGGGATTTAATCTGGATCTATCAGGCCTGAGTATTTATTTATTTAATGCGATTTTATAGAGCGCAAACTTTACCCGAAGGTGTCAGAGCGCTTTACAAAAGGACCAGTTACATTACATAAAGACTTCGGAGTACATGAGTTACATAAAAGATACAAACAGAAAAGCTCGAAATTCACATAAGATCCAGACCTCCCCTAAAGCCACACTCCAAGGAACCCTCGCCTACAGACCCCCCCGGCCCCTGGACACCATTCGCCGCCACCATCACCGACGTCATCGCACCCCACACCATCGCGTCGGCGAACAAGATACTCATTGGAGACCTGAACTTCCACCTCGACAACACCAGCGACCCCAACTCCACCATCCTTCAGGACAACCTCGCCTGTATCGGACTTAAACAACTCGTCAACACACCAGCCCACAGAGCAGGACACACCCTTGTTCCCATCTTCACGGCAGGTTACAGCGTCCATTTTAGCCACACAACGCCACCGCCATGGACCGACCACCGCTGCGTACACTTCACCATCGACAAACCCAAGGCACCCAAACCAGCCCCACGCCCACCACGAAAGAACTCGAGCAAGTTTACCGACGAGCAACTCAACTCCACCCTCACCCGAGACACCAACACCTGGGCATCCGACGCAAACAACGCAGCCAAAGAACTTCACACCTGGATAGTCAACTGCGCAGACTAGCTCGCCCCACTATGCAACCCCAACATACAACGCCCCAGGAAAGCCACCTGGTTCACCACTGCTCTCCAAGAAGCCAGACGCACCTGCAGACGCCTGGAGAAGAACTGGAGAAACACCAAGACAACCGAAAACCACACCACCTACAAAGACGCCGTGACAGACTACCACAACCAAATCAGAGCCACCAAGAGGAACTTCATCCACAACAAAATCCTTGCCAACTCCTCCAACTCCAAAGAACCTTTTAGCATCATTCAAGAATTCACCAACCCACGCAGCAAAGCCACAGACATCACCCCATCCCAAGACCTCTGCGACATGGTTGGAACCTACTTCTACTTCAAAATCAAAAACCTCTACGACAACTTTGTCAACCCTCCACCAGGCGCTACAGACGGCCCCCTGCCCCCCAAAGACACCAGCCAGCCCACCATATCCAGCTTAACACCGATCACGGCCAAAGACACCGCCTCGACCATGAAAGGCATCCACTCGAGGGCCCCCACTGACCCCTGCTCCCCTCACATCTACCACAGAGCCACGGCCACCATCGCACCTGGACTATAGTGCACCATCAACACCACATTCAAAACAGGCACTTTCTCAGACGACTGAAAGCGCGCAGAAGTCAGACCGCTGCTCAAGAAACCCACAGCTGACTCCACCAACCTCAAGAACTATTGGCCCATCTGGCTCCTCCCCTTCACCGCCAAAGTTGCAGAGAAAACAGTCAATAAGGAAGTGACACGATTCAAAGAGAACGCCGTCCTCGACCCGTCCCAATCCAGATTCTGAACCAACCACAGCACAGAGACCGCCCTACTGGCCGCCACAGACCACATCCACACCCTCCTGGACCAAGGCCACTCCACAGCCCTCATCCTACTCGACCTGTCAGCCGCTTTCGACAGTCTCCCACCGCACACTAACCACCAGACTACACGGCGCAGGCATACAAGGAACAGCCCTGGACTGGATCCGATCTTTCCTCACCGGAAGAAGCCAAAGGATCAGACTGCCGCCATTCCTCTCCGACCCGACAAACATCACCTGCGGAGTCCCACAGGGGTCATCACCGAGTTCGACCCTCTTCAACATCTACATGGCCCCCCTCGCAGCCATCGTCCAACAACACAGCCTCAACATCATATCCTACGCTGATGACACCCAACTCATCCTCTCCCTCACCAAAGATCCCACCACCACCAAACTCAAATTCCAGAAAGGAATGCAAGACGTCGCAGTCTGGATGACCAACAGCTGCCTAAAGTTCAACACAGAGAAAACAGAAGTCCTCGTCCTCAGCACCACCCCCTCAGCATGGGACAGCACATGGTGGCCGACTGCCCTTGGAAGCCCACCAAACCCCTCAGACCACGCCAAGAACCTCGGCATTGTACTCAAATCATAACTCGCCTGAATCGCCAGGTCAACACCGTCACCTCCAGCTGCTTCAACACCCTCCGCAAGACCTTCAAGTGGATCCCCCCCAAGTCAAAGAATACAGTCACCCACGCACTCATCACCAGCAGGCTGGACTACGGAAACACACTCTACGCTGGCATCAACAATTCCCTACTCCGCAAACTCCAGATAATACAGAACACCGCTGCTAGACTCGTTCTCGACATCCCCTGGCATGAACACATCACCTACGAAGACTCCACTGGCTCCCTGTGGAGAAAAGAGTCCTCTTCTAAATACTCATCCATGCCTACAAATGCCTACACAACACCGGACCCAAATACCTCAACGACAGAATCAACTTCCATATACCCAAAAGAAACTTTCGATCTTCCAACCTTGCACTGGCCGAAACCCCATGCATCCACAGAGCCAGAGCAGGTAGAAGATCCTTCTCCCACTTTGCAGCCAAAACCTGGAACGAGCTACCGCCAGACAATAGACGAGCCCCCTCCCTGAACACCTTCAGGAAGACCCTCAAGACCTGGCTCTTCGGCTACAGATTATATACTACAGATTTACAGACCATGAAATTCTTGCCGTGTTCAGTCTGGCCTTAAGGTACTGTTGTACTCACTGCGGTGGTCTTGGGTCTGGAGGGATCCCCGAGGTGGAGATGGCCATAGGGGTAGAAGACCGAGTGGTGGTGGGCGGAGGCAGCATGCTGGATCACCTCACTCCAGCTCACTGTCCCAAGTGTCCATGCCACGACATCCAAGAGTTCTCTAACAAGGCTGGTAGCGAGCCCCCGGGGGTCAAACATCCAGGGTGCCCCATAGGGAAGCCAGAGGTAAACAGGAAGTGTCCAGCAGCACCAAAGAGGCCCGCGGGAGAGGTAGGCAAGCCCGCAGCAGCCCCAAGCAGTCAACAATCTAGTAGGAGTAGAGCGCCCCACACAGTCCAGTTCAAATGGCCCAGCCGAGGGCCCGACAATGCCAAGGAAGAATCCGGCCCAGCCACAATTACAGCTGAAGTCCTGGGTGGACGGCCCCAGCACCACAGGAATCATCAGGAGGCAACGGGGGCCCAGCCACGGCAGGCAACAGTGGGCAGAAGGGTGGGCCCCGTATGTCACTGCAGCTCATTGTCGTCTGGGGGAGGGTGGGGGGGGTCAGGACATATTCCCAGGCGACACAAAGCCTCTCTCCCTCTGATCGTGCCCTGGAGCGGTTCAGAAGCCAGCGAAGATATCCCGCCTCTGCAGAGGCACCGCCAGCGGGCCCACCGCTCAAGGGCATCCACGGAGCGAGGTACAGCAGCGGGCGTCTCCTTCCCCGCGCCAACGCTCCCAGCAGCAGATGCAGTCCACCAGGATGTGGGCCACAATTCGGTCACTCCGGCATCAAAACTACCAATGGGCGGCCACACCGGGCTCAGCAGGGCGTCTGGTAGAGGCAGCAATTATATATTTGCCCCAATGTTGCATCCGGCTACAAATAAATGTCAGATGTCAGTTTCAACCGATAGAGCATCCTCTCAAAGCGGCCATCTTGCGGCCAGGCAAACATAGCTGCCAAGGTTTCAGATTGCTGTGTGTGCCATTTTCATAATTTCAGTGTAATTATGAGTGACATTTGAACGACTACGAGTGACATTTTCTCACAAGCAAAATCAAGCAATGAATAAGGGAAAACCTAAATATCAGAAATTACACCCATTTGAGCCATGAAAAACTAGGAAGATTTTAAAAGTGCTACAAAGCACCGAAAATGGAAGGGCACTTAGTAAGTAAAGTGGTTGCAAGGGGCATACTGAGTGGGAAAGAAGCATTCCACCTCCCTTGTGGAAAGAGTGAGCAGCATGGACAATGCATATGACCTAGAGTGCCTGCTTCTAAGCACTATCATCAGACACAAAAGAAAGACAAGAGAGCAGTTATAGATATTATGACAGCGCTGTGATCAGTCTGAGTTAGCAGAACCCCTGAGCTCACTGCAGAACATCTATGGCATGGAGAGGGAAGTAAAGAGTGTGGGTGTGGTGGGGAAGCTTGGGTTCTTGTAACCCCTGATAGCATGGGGTGGGGGAAAATGAGAACAAGCATTTACAATGCAATGGTCTCGGCATTGTTAAAGTTAGAGCTATTGGCATTGCTCATAACCCCCACCACAAATCTTCAACACAACACTTAACCAGCACTCTTAACCCCTTTATTCTCCCGATGTAGGCAGCAGTAGAACGAAAGCACCAGCTGGCAGAGTTATATATTTATATGGCGCGAACTCGCCCGGAAGTTATTGGAGCGCTTTACATAACCCCGTATTTACATTACACATTCAGGCACGGGGATATTTGGAGCGCCCCGCATGAGTGCCGGCTACGTTACACATTCAAGCACGGGGAAGGATGTGGACGCGACACCGAGGGACGAACTCTGGCTTCCAGCACAAAAGTCGGCAGTCTAGCCGATGGACAAAGTAATGATATAGCGTGAACTCGCCCGGAAGGTATTGGAGCGCTTTACATGGCCCCGTATTTACATTACACATTCAGGCACGGGGAGATTTGGAGCGCCTTACAGGAGTGCCGGTTATGTTACACATTCGGGGAAGGATGTGGACGCGACCCTGAACACAACACTTAACCAGCACTCTTAACCCTCTTTATTCTCCCGATGTAGGCAGCAGTAGAACGAAAGCACCAGCTGGCAGAGTTATATATTTATATGGCGCGAACTCGCCCGGAAGTTATTGGAGCGCTTTACATAACCCCGTATTTACATGTTCGAGGCATATGAGCTGCAGATTATACACTGTGCATAGCTCGCCATCTGGTGTTGACCCCGGATGTTTGCAGTTTGTTTTTCCTCTTGGAAAGTCTTTGGAAGTCACGAGTTCGGTGACTCCTCCTTTGGTTCGTATTGCGCATGGGCTTCGGCTCCATCCTCAGATTGTTTTTTTCCGCCATCGGGCTCAGATGTAATACTTCGCGCTTCGGTTCCGAACTTCCCAGTTCAACGATCAACGCAAAAATCCTCGCTCATCGAGCTTCTTCAGATAATAAATCATCTTACTCACCTTCTCTTCGGCACTTCTTCGATTCCGGTCGTCGACGGCGGCCTTCGGGCCTATTCCGGCTCCGGTCTCGGCTGATGGAAAGAACTCCCTTCAAGAAGTGCCCTCGATGTGGGTCCAAGTTTCCCCACACCGATCTTCATGAGGTGTGCAACCTCTGCCTCTCCCCAGAACATGAGGCCCGAGACTGTCCCGCCTGCAAGTCTTTTCACTCTAAAAAGACCATTCGAGATCGACGGGCTAGACGCAACATGGCGTACTCCTCGACCTCCGCTCCAGTCGACATCTTCGGGGACAACGTCGAAGCTCCGTGACAGCAGGACATCGAACAGGAGGACGACGACCTCGTCAGCGCTTCCGAGGCCGACGACTCAGATGTGGAGGACATCACCCCGGCGCAGCGGGTCGTGAGTACAATACCCCCTCCCACGCTGATACCCAAAAAGGCTTCGGTCACACCTTCGCCTCCGGGCCTAGGCAAGACCAAGGACACTGCTTCTCACACCCCACCTTCGGGCCCGGTAAAGAAGCCTATTAAGCCTTCCGGCAGTTCTGGCTCGAGCCAGCCGACCACCGGTGCTGAAAAACACCCTTCGGCACCGAAGAAAAAATCAGCCTCCACCTCCACACCGAACCCGGCACCGAAGTCTTCGGTGTCGAAACCTGCTCCTCCGGCGCCGACCAAACATCACTAGACCCTCGGCACCGACACTCCCGTGCCGAGGCCTTCTTCATGACCGACCAAAAAATCGGAGGTTCCAAAGAAGCACGGCTTCGATGAGCCTAAAAAGCCGTCTGCCCCGAAAACTTCGGCGCCGACCGAACAACCAGTGTCGCAGGAACTTTTCACACCGGATCCTCTGCAAAAAACACTCACCAAGGATCCAAAAACTGGACACTTGACATTGTCTTAAAAAAAGAGACACTTGGACAAACCAGCTCCACCTCCACCTCCAAAGAGAAAGGACATTGTTACCTCTCCTTTCAGGGTGCCTTCCCCACCTCCTCCACCCTCTCCACCTCCACCCCCTCCACCTCATCGTTCCCCGACCTTGTCTCCTGTCCCAGACGATTTGGGAGACCCTTATTATGATCCAGCAGATGTGCCACAAGACCCCACCCCTACTGGATCTCCAGACCCATGGGATGATTATAACAATCGGGACATCCCAGATGTCCCACAGGATGACCTTTACCCATCTAGGCCATCCCCACCTGAAGATTCCTTGGGCTTTCACCATTTGTTACAAAGGGCGACACACTACCACGGGGTGGAGTTACATACTGACCCAGTGGAGGAAGATTTTCTCCTAGACACCTTTGACGATGCACATAGGTCTACTGCCATTCTACCCATGTTAAAGGGCGTAATTAAACATGCACCTGAGGTTTTTAAAGACCCAGTCAGGGCCAGGGTCCTAAACCCTCGTATAGAGAAGAAATACAAAGCCGCCCCCACAGACCCTTCATACATTAAAGGCCCTACACCATTGTATTCCCTAGTGGTATCTACAGCTAGGAAGCGCTCAAATTCTCAGGCGTCAGGCAAAGCACCACCACCTGACAAAGAGTCCAAACTCCTAGACGTGTCAGGGAAGCGCACTGCGTCACAAGCTGCCAATATATGGCGTATCGCCAATACGCAAGCACTGTTGGCCCGGTACGACAGGGCGCATTATGATGAGCTAGAGACCATCTCCCTGAATAGTACAAGACGAGGGCTAATGAACTGATTCAAGAGGGAAAAACAATAACTAATACCTCGATACGCTGTGCCCTAGATGCAGCAGATACAGCCTCTAGGGCCATAAACACCAGTGTCCTTCTCCGTCGCCATGCCTGGCTCAGAGTTTCAGGGTTTAAACCGGAGGTACAAGCCTCTATATTAAACCACCCATTCGACCAAGATCATCTATTTGGCCCCAAAGTAGACGAAGCCCTCAAAGATGAAAAAAGATACAGACACGGCGAAATCAGTGGGAGCCCTGCAGTCACATACTCCCAGGCGCTCCTTTCGCCGCTCTTCCTTTCGGGGCACGGGCAGAGGCTACTCCTCGGATAGTGCATCCACGTCCTACAAATCCCCTCCTCAATCTACCTTCACAAAGGGTTATCAAAGAGGCGGATACAGAGGCAATAATAATAAGGGCAGAGGCAAAACAAATACCGCCCGCTCTGCCACACCTCTTGCCCAATGACTTTCCCCCGCTCCCTCCAGACCATTCCACTCCGGTCGGAGGCAGAATACAACATTTCCTTCACGTCTGGGAGACAATCACCTCAGACAGATGGGTGACACAAATTATTCAGTCAGGGTATTGCCTAGAATTAACATCTACCCCCCCCCCAAACATTCCACCCAGGCACCGCCCTATGTCTCAAGAACATACTGCGCTACTAACACAAGAGGTGATCTCCCTCCTGCAAAAAGGAGCAATAGAGCAGGTCCCCATAAATCAACAAAATCTAGGGGTCTACTCCCTGTACTTTCTGATTCCAAAGACGGACGAGACTCTACGACCTATCCTAGATCTCAGACCTCTAAACACTTACATACATTCAGACCATTTTCACGTAGGTAACCCTTCAACAGGGGGAGTTCTTCCACTCCTCTCCCAGACGATTTTCTCACCACTCTGGATTTGAAAGACTCATACTTTCACATCCCAGTACACCAGTCTCACAGAAAGTACCTCCGATTTGTGGTGGACGGACAAGACTACCAGTTCAAGGTGCTCCCGTTCGGGGTAACAACAGCACCAAGGGTTTTCACCAAGTGCCTAGCAGTAGTGGCTGCACACCTCAGAAGACAGCACATTCACGTCTTCCCGTATCTGGACGACTGGCTAATAAAAGCCACGTCCTACCAACAATGTGTGCAACATACCGACGCTACGGTCCAACTACTTCACCAGCTAGGTTTCACGGTGAACCATCAAAAATCCCACCTGGTACCATCACACACAAAACAATACCTCGGAGGCACCATAGACACCTCAGAAGCCATAGCCTATCCCAATCCTGCCAGGATTGCAAAAATACAGGCTCTGCGTCAAAAATTCCTATGTCAACACTCTCTCCCAGCAAGAGTGTTTATGCAGCTCATAGGGATGATGGCCTCTTGCATCTTTATAGTGCCCCATGCAAGACTCCAAATGCGTCCACTCCAAGAGTGCTTAGCGCGTCAGTGGAACCAGGCCCAGGGACAACTGACAGATCTGGTGTTGGTAGACGGTCGCACCCATCGCTCTCTGCAGTGGTGGAACACCACAAACCTTTCCAGAGGTCGACCGTTCCTGGACCCGGTCCCACAAATAATCCTAACAGATACATCGCTCTCCGGCTGGGGAGCTCATCTGTTATATCTCACAGCACAAGGCCCATGGACGCCGCAACAGAAGTTACTCCACATCAACCATCTGGAGTTACTGACGATCTTCCTCGCCCTAAAATCCTTCCAGACGCAGATTTCAGGCAAGGCAGTCCTCATTCGCACAGACATGACTGCCATGTACTACATTCAAAAACAGGGGGGCACACACACTCCACAGCTCTCTCAATTAGCACAGAGCATATGGAGATGAGCAATTCCACAAAAGATTTTTCTCCTAGCCCAACACGTCCCAGGAGTCCAAAACACCGTGGCAGATCTGCTCAGCAGGCAGACACAGCAGATCCACGAGTGGGAACTTCACCCACAAGTTCTTCACCCGTTCTTTCAGAAGTGGGGGCATCCACACATAGACCTATTCGCCACCCACGGAAACAAAAAATGCCCAAGCTTCGCAGCCAGATATCCACACCCATTGTCCAAAGGCAATGCGATATGGATGAACTGGTCAAACAAATTTGCATACGCTTTTCCACCTCTCCCACTAATTCCTTTAGTGGTGCGAAAGCTACAACAGCATTCCCTAACGCTGATCCTAGTAGCTCCAACATGGGCCAGACAACCGTGGTACACCACACTGCTGGAACTCTGTGGTACCACACCAAAAGCTACACCTCTCACCATGCCTCCTAACCCAGAACCATGGAGAGATCAGGCACCCGGACCCAGCTCAGCTCAACCTTGCGATCTGGCTCCTGAGGTCCTAGAATTCGGAGACCTTAACCTTCCCTCTGATTGCATGAACATTATCAGGGAAGCTAGACGCCCTACTACTAGAGCGTGCTATGCGGCAAAGTGGAAAAGATTTGTTGTTTACTGCCACAACAACACAATCAATCCTCTAAATGTATCCATACAGCACATTATATGTTATTTACTCCATTTACAAAGGTGTAACCTAGCATATACTTCCATTCGGTTACACCTCGCTGCAATTGCTGCTTATTTACAGAACAGGCAGCACCTCTCACTTTTCATCAAAGCCTTTATGGAAGGCCTCAAAAGAGTAATTCCACCCAGAGTACCACCCTCACCTGTCTGGAACTTGAATATAGTCCTCACACGGTTAATGGGACCCCCTTTCGAACCATTGCATAAATGTGAGCTGCAATTTCTCACATGGAAAACAGCTTTTCTAGTGGCCATCACTTCCCTCAGAAGGGTTAGTGAAATACAAGTACTCACTATACAGGAACCTTTTCTCCAAATGCATCAGAACAAGGTTGTACTCCGCACCAACCCCAAATTTCTACCCAAAGTCATTTCTCCATTCCATCTAAACCAGTCGGTAGAATTACCAGTCTTTTTCTCGCAACCCCAAACCGTTGCGGAAAGGGCTTTACACACACTGGATGTTAAAAGGGCTTTACTTTACTACATCCAAAGGACACAACCTTTCAGGAAAACCAAACAGCTTTTTGTCTCCTTCTCCCCACCACACAAAGGCAACCCTATTTCTAAATCAGGGATAGCTATGTGGATTGTAAAATGCATACAGATTTGCTACCACAAAGCAAAACGAACGCTATCTGTTCCCCCTAAAGCCCACTCTACAAGGAAGATAAGGGCTTCTATGGCTTTCCTAGGGAACATACCACTAGATGACATCTGCAAAGCAGCGACATGGTCAACACCGCACACCTTCACAAAACATTACTGTGTAGATGTGCAAACCAAGCAACAAGCTAGTGTGGGCCAAGCTGTACTAAAAACACTGTTTCAAACAACTGCAACGGATGCCGGTGGTCGCCGCTAGGGTTGGGTACTGCTATATAATCTATGCACAGTGTATAATCTGCAGCTCATATGCCTCGAACGGAATACGCTACTTACCAGTATGCATCTGTTCTTGGCATGTAGAGCTGCAGATCTATACACACCCACCCGCCTCCCCGGTTACCTGTATCCGTTCCAGTCTTATCTTATTTAGATACAATACACATGGGTTTCTTTACTGTTACTACTACGCTCCATCTTTCCCTGCTGGCGAAAAACAATCTGAGGATTGAGCCGAAGCCCATGTGCAATACGAACCAAAGGAGGAGTCCCCGAACTCGTGACTTCCAAAGACTTTCCAAGAGGAAAAACAAACTGCCAACATCCGGGCCCAACACCAGATGGCGAGCTATACACAGTCTATAGATCTGCAGCTCTACATGCCAAGAACAGATGCATACTGGTAAGTAGCATATTCCTACACATTCAAGCACGGGGAGATTTGGAGCGTCCCGCATGAGTGCCGGCTACGTTACACATTCAAGCACGGGGAAGGATGTGGACGCGACCCCGAGGGACGAACTCTGGCTTCCAGCACTAAAGTCGGCAGTGTAGCCGACGGACAAAGTAATGATATAGCGTGAACTCGACCGGAAGGTGTTGGAGCGCGCCACATAGCACCGTTTTTTCATTTCACATCTCGGCACGGGGAGATTAGTAGCGCCTCAAATGAGCGCCGGTTACGTCACCCATTCAGGCACGGGGAAGGATGTGGATGCGACCCCGAGGGACGAACTCTGGATTCCAGCACACGGCGAGGCAGAAAACAGGCACACAGGCAGCATCTGAATACAGAGAGGCTTACTCCCAGTAACAAAGCACACCACTGCCTTTCTCCGAGGTGAAAGCAGAAATGCCTCGGAGAAAGGCAGCGGCGTTTTCGGATTCGAGGGCGTGTTTTTCTCGGACAACACACCCAGAGAAAAATCGACAAAAAACACGCCCCTGAATCTCAAAACGACGGGGCTTGTTTGGAGAGACAAGCCTCTTCTCCAATGGCTGACCAGCATTTAAGAGGCCAGCCAATGGAGGAGAGAAGAGGGGCGGGTTCAAGCCCCTCTTCTCCAAGTCATTAAATCTCGCGAGCGAGACTGCGCAAGCGCAGCCTTCGCTAGCCGAGACCTAAAAAGGGGGCTGGCAGGCAAACTACAGAGTTTTTATGGCTGTTTTAGTGACAGGTTAGGTCTGTGTTGGATCCTTCAAAACTTGATATTTTTTAACTTTATTAAAAAGGCATTTTCAAGTTGCAAATACCAATATTTCAATTTTTAAATAGTACCTCCGGCTAGTAGAAATAAAATGCAAAACATTATAGGTAGGCATGTGCTGGAGCCAGTTTACCTTGTGGTGAAAGGGACATGCTCAGTGCAAACTCTAGATTGTCCACGATGCAGGTTAGATTACCCGGGCATTGAATATGGGCAAAACAAGTGTTAGACTATTTAAATAAATTACAAAAAGAGGGAAAAAAATATGCTGCACTTCAGATGATAACAGTTTAAGAATTTCAAAATGTTGTACAGCAGCGGGCAGGGCTTGAAGGTAATGCTTAATGCTTTCAGTACAGCGCAATGACGCTGATCAGCTTAACTTTGTTGTCTAACTATACATGTTCTCTGTGGAAAAGCGCACGTCCCACCGTTTTGGGTGTAAAATTAATGACACAGTAAAGAGGTGTGACCCAGTAGAGCAGGCACAGCTCGTAGTGAAAGTGGCAAGATTACGTAAACTTTGAGTGATGAACTTTGAAATTAAGCTCACCATTCAAATAAAATCGGAAAGAACGACTAGCTAAAAAAAATATCTAAGGAAAAAAGCCAAGCATAAACAGAACATGTCGGAGACAAAAATCATAATTTTAGATGCTCGTTTTAGTACTTTTTCCATCAGCCCTCTTTGTTTTCGTGGCAGTCACGTAGGCAGGGATTGATACATAGGCTGGGTGTCCTCAAAGGTCTTTTAGAGTTAGGCCTCATGAATCATGATCCCTGACGGCGCTGGTCATCCAGCTCTGTGTAGGTACTAAATAGTTGCTATCTGGTTGAGCCCCGAGGAGTGCCACCGAAGGGTGGTTTTAACGAAGCAGTACCCTTTTACCCAACTTGAGATCTGTTGGCAGAATATAAAAGAATAACTGCAGCGCCAAACCCCCAGTTCCTGTGTGCTCAGTGACAAGGGCAAAACTACACTGCCCAGCAGGTAGCTGATCACGCTAAGCACTTAATTTACAAGCAAATTAGATTAACATTTAAACGCGGAGTAAGTCTGGCACTGTCTCACTGACAATTACGTGTGTGCCACGGCAATTCTGGTTTACAGATCCGTCAAGCGTGCGCCAGGCATCAGACTCAGCAGGAGGAACAGCTGAGCTGTACAGTGTGGGCTCAATCGGCTGCCGGGGGTCCGTGTGGTTGGGTACAGAGGTCGAGGGGTCACTTCATTTCAATTTACCGCCAAGTAGCCCAGCGCTTCCATGATTTGCCGGCCTCCCACAAGCTTAACTACAGCCGGTGACAGCAGGAAATCATGTAACGTAACGTCTTGCGGCGCGTACAAGCCCATTCAAACTCCGTAACTTTGACGGTGCAGAGTGCATTCCAGGAAAGAGGTGCAAACTGCAGTATTTACTTCATGCAAACATGAATACAAGATAAGTAAGAGCAGCGCAGGTGTGCCGGCCCGGCCACTGGGGTGCAGGCTCATGCAGCGCAACTGTACTCAGCGTGACAGATTACACACAACCAGACGGGGCCCCCTGCAGTTCGGGGCCCCCCGGCACCGCGGGGGCTGCGGGGGCCTGTGTTACCCCCCTGCTGCACACTAAACTCACTAAAGAGAGCAAAGTAAAAAAAAAAAACAGCCGTGGGGAGCAGACCCGTCTTATTCGTTTGTGACGCAAGTCAGAGCATGTTAAGGCTGCACTGTCACTGATATAATATTTCTATATTTGGCTCTTTGCGGAGGGGGAATTCTTTGCTGTGGAACAGGAGGCATGGGCACAGCGCCGAGCGCCGCATTTCCTCTATTACTGTTGACAAACATCCACGCAGTTGGATCGCCCTTGCACTGTCCTCTATCATTACTGTCAGGAAGCTGCAGGGCCTGGCTTTTCAAAACCACGTGAAGCGCGGCCAAGAAAAACACCGGAGCTTCTTTGTTTCTTCATATTGTTCCTTGATGAAGTGACGCGTTGAGGCACTGGCAGCGGGGTTGCTGCTGTTTTACAAGCACAGGAAGCGACGCCATGTAGCAAAAAATGTTTTGTTGTTATCGGGCGCAGCCGGCCAATAGATAAATACCATTTACTAAATGTGCCGGGAGGTATAACTTGCTTCTCACTACTATCCCACAGACATTTAAAATGCATGTCATATTTAATCAGGATAACAGTACGCATGTTTGTTTAGCACTAAATCTAGCGTCTTAAAGTTGTCCGCCCTATGCCATTAGGGTGACCAACTGGCATGGGTGCAAATTCATGACAGCAAGTGTTAAAATTCAGGACAACGGGTCAAAATTCAGGGGGCAGCTCGCTCTCAAGTCCGAAATTACGGACAAAAGGAGTCTGTGAAAGAATTCTTCATGGACAACAGACAAGCGGCCCAAATTACGGGCAGTCCGTGAAATTTACGGACGGTTGGTCACTCTATATGCCATGCGAGCACCTGGTTGGCTTTCTACCGACACCACCGTATTTTGATGTTGCGGCCGTACAAAAATAAGTAAACACCTACAGCCGGTATTTTTAGGCGCTTATCTGAATATACGCCAAACACCAGCTATAAATAGAAAGCACTTTTAAATATGTTCAAGAGATGCGCTAACGACCCCTAGCTAATAAAGCAAACTACGTTATGTTACAAATTAATATATAAGATTTTGTTCCAAGTCCTATATAGTGTCGTGTTCAGGCCTTTGCAGACTTTTAAAACAACAAAGGATTGGTATTTTTCCCTTGGGAAGGTGGCCATGGGCATTGGTGCAAGTATAGAATTTGTACCCGTTGAATGTTGCTGGTAGTAAAATACGGCAATTATCAGGGTTAAATGGGCCCCTCTGGGCCCAGTGCCACTGCACCTGCTGCTCACGTGGTAGCTACTGCACCCAATCAAAGTTTTCCTCTCAGTCCATCTCGTTCAGATGTCACCTTCACCTGGGATCACCACTGTTGATTTGTTACTTTTAGATTCAACAGATTCTGGGACTTGAAGTTTCACTCTAACCATACAATTTTGCTCCAGGAGCACCACCCTGTCTCATTTTGGCCCCTCCCACGTGGACTGGATCGTTTACTCGCAGCGTTATCCAGTGTCCTTTAATTACTGAATAGGTACTTTTAAATAATAAATAACAATGGCTTTTATTTATGTTTTACAAAAAAAAAAATGTGATTTACAATGTCAATAACTCAAACTAATGTCCATGCGAGACCTGTTGTATTTTCAAGGCTTGTTTCATTGTGGTGTCTAAAAATAGTCTAATTTTATAAATTGGTGTCAGATTTCTGTAGTGTCTTGTTGATTTCTTCAATTGTTTTGATGCTATTTAAATGCTTTACACTTGTTCCTTTGTGTAAAGCTTGCTGCTCAGAGCCACAGCTACCCAGGGTTGAGCTGAAGCAAAAGAAACCTACTGGTCCTAAAAGGGTTGGTAATTACACTGTAAGGTCACACAGCCACACCATACAAATCACCCCATTTCCTCACAAGTGTACTATCCACTTTGGGCAAAACTTTCACCAAACTACAGTTTCACATAGTTGCCCTAAGTCTCCCAGGAAGCTATATTCAAGATCCCGGGCAAGGAGTTCATGGTTTTCAAGCACTTTTGGAGCTTGGACTTGCGTCTTATGTGCTGTGGAATGCGGGGCCCCTGTTGGTTAGTTCTAAGGTTGCTTTTGCAACAACCAGGAAAAGGGTATATAATTCATCTTTTGCTGGGTCCACCACAGACTAAAACAGTGAACACCTTGCGCCTGTAGAGCGGTCAGTCATTGGTGGATTGCTTAATACATTGCCCTCCTTCATAGGCATGGACCTCCACAGTAGGAGGAGGTGGATAAAATGACAAGCAGTGTGTTACGATGTATGTGGACGCAGAGGCAGCCTTCTTAGAAAAGGTGTTCTGTTAACGAAATGCTATTCTAAAATTGTGGCTGATGCATTATTCACCACCTACAATTTGGGAATTTTTAAATTTACTGCTCTAACATGGCCACTTAAGAAGGGAAATGAAAAGTTGGATAAGAAAGCAGGTGGGAGCTCGACAAATGCTGCGGAGTAACCTGGTAACAGTCTGCAGCTGTTCGGCAAGGAACATGTGAAAATGGGAACAGCGAGCAACAGTTGTGGGTGAAAGCAGAAACACAGAGACTGGGCAGAACCGTTGCGAGGACTGCTGGCACTTCCATGGAGTGCTGAAAGGCAAACATAAAGGGTGCCCTTAAGTAAGTAGTGGCAGGATACAGCTCATCTAAACAGGACACCGTGAGACTGAAATATTCCTAGGTGGGACAAACCCAGAAACCAGGAGGAATGCCATCAAGAGCAAAGACCTGACGCAAGAAAGCAAAGCATGCCAAGAGACTGACTCAAAGCCCAATGTGCAGTACAGTGGAAACCATAGTTAAGTAAAAGACAACTATAGTCTATATCAAAGTCCTAAAAATGAAATCGGACCTTCAGCACTTCCCCCCCCCACTTGAGGCCATGGAGGGGAGGAGTGGGGGGAGGGGAGAGAAGCCAACACGCAAGGGACCCTTCACCCATTAAATGACTCTCTCTGTCCCCACAGCATAATGTCTGTGTTGGCACAGTAAAGTACCCTACCACTTTGGAAGCCCCTAATAATCAACAAATAGGTTTTAAATTTGGCCAAACATGGATACTGGAGTAGTTATTGAAAAAAACCTTCCACATTAAAACCAAAAGAGGCAAACATGAGAAACTTCTTATTCCACTGCTCAAGCAGGAAGTACTGTGACTCCTAAATAAAAGCAGCAATGATAGAAGCACCGTTTTAGGAGAGAAAGATGGGCATATACTTGGCACAGTTTCTCGTCTCGAAAGATGTGACACTAAAGCCAATACTGCATTTGCATTTTCTGAACAGATTTGTCTAGGCATAAATGCTCTAGATGTTCAGGAGTCACAATATGGTTCCGTAGCTATTGTAAAACTGGCAGCAGTAGATTTAAAGAATACATATTTTAACAGAAGTTATCTGTAATGGTAATTACTTGTTCTAAGTGTTACATTTTGGCATAAGATCAGCTCAGCTCTAAGACTAATCACAAAAATGCTTAGCAATGATAGTTGTGCACTTCAGATGTAAGATCTTTCAGTTAATTCCTATGTGAACTGTCTGCCAAGGGCGATTCATTTCAGGGTTGCCAAACTAGTATTGAAAAGGTAGTTAATCTTTTGTACACCTTGGGTTTTACACTTGGGAGTGGAAAATGATAATGCTAACTCGGTTTTGTCCCCAGAAAACGAAATTAGTTTGGTAGAGGAGAAGATTTCTTCATGCCAAGACCAATTTCCATCCTCTTATATGTCGCTAAGCTAATGGAAGAGGTTATCACCAAGCAGCTTCATTCTGATGTTGAACAGCATAAGGTGCTGGAAATTACATAAGCAAGGCCTTGTGCAGGCTTCAAGGCTGAATTGGTTTGATTTAAGGTGAATTGTACATGATAGACGTTCAAAATAATACTTCTGGGCTTATGCATTGCATGCAACACTATTGATCATCAGATTCTTCTGTACCTGTCTAATCTCCTACAAATTGAAGGGAAATCTTTTTCACAGCTAAAATACTTCATCATTGAGAGAAAACAACAAATTCAGCTAGACCATTTCTCTTCAACTTTCTCCCTTATTATTAAATGTATATTGAACCACTTGCCACTCAACTCCTCCAGTTTAACAAACTACTATTTTACCTGGATGGGACACAGATAATCATCATCAATCTAAAAGATGGCCCTACAGACATCGTACCAAGACTATCATCCACCTTGAACGAGATTGTATCTTGGATTAATCAAACACCTTTAGATTTATTCAAATAAAATGGAGATTCTGCCCTGTTTCAATAAAATCTGAGAAGCTTATGGCCCTCACAATTGGGAGACTGCCCCAATGCGGCTTCTGCAGTGCTAAACCTAGGTGTCTTAACAGACTTTGAACTGAATTTGGGAAAAACAGATGTTCTGTGTAACCAAATCCTTTTTCAAACAGATTCCAGCACTGCATTGTGCCATTCCTTCCTATCGCCTAGAAGGTAATGCTCGCCAACGCATTTGTGCTGACATGCCTAGATTGTGGAAATTCAGTCAATCTAGTTCTTCTCTAAAATCTTTAGACTGTTTAAAAAGAAGATGCACTTGTCTTGTTAGAGCCCTATTCAGTCTTGAAAAGCTTGACTCTGTCCCTGACTACACTTTCCAACTAAACTGGGTCTCAGTGTAAAAACGCTTTCTCTTTAAGTCATCACGTATGATGGACAAAACTTATCACCCAGATCCACAGACCTGACATCTAGCTCCATAGCTCCTAATGCCTTGAATATAGTTATTGAATTTACCACGATGATTTATGATTGTAATAAGAGACACAGAGTCCTTCCATTGTGTCATGCTGCTAAATGGGACATATTAATTGGTGTTCACAGAATCATTTATAAACACTACTGACTTATAAGACAGTTATACATGTTCTCGTATTTGCTAGATTGTGAATCCAACTATGCCTCTTTAAAGGTGCACTTGTACCCCATAACAGCATGCTGTAAGGGAACAATTCAAAAACTGATTTTCTCTAAACCTGTTATCAAACGTTACTTGGCGACATGAAGGTGTAGCCTCATGTAACCCCACTCCAAAAGGGGGTTTAAACTTGCATTAGAGGGATAAATTAAGTCAGTAAATTAAACATTGCTTAAACAAGCTTAAATCTTTTCACTTTTAAAACATCCTTTATGATAGCAGTTACATCTTTATAAAGGATTAGCGAATTTTAAACCTTATTAATTCAAGTGCCTTGCCTAATTGTAAACCAGAACAAAGCAGTGATGAGAGTACATCCACAATGTGTTCTGGAGGTTGTATCGTCTCCTTATGATGAACAGACCATGAAGTTGCCTTCTTTTTACAGATTCGGCTGAGAGGGTTATTCTTCCATTAGATGACAAATGCGCAATTATGTTTGAGGCATGTGGGCTGCTGAATTCATATCTGTGCATAGATCGGCGCCTAGTGTTGGGTCCGGATGATTGCACATTGTTGTCCTGGAAGAGTCTTCGAAGTATCACGAGATAGGTGGCTCCTCCCCTGGACTACAGTGCGCATGGGCATCCTCTCCATCCTCAGATTGTTTTTTTCCGCCATTGGGTTCGGATGTGTTTATCTTAGCTCAAGTTAGGAAAACTATATTTAGACTTCGTCGGTATCGTTTGCGTTCGGTATCGATCACTTTCTTCTTTCACCTCATCGGATCGAGGTCGGACCGAACTTCAATCGACGATCGAACATGGAATCGAGGACTCCCTTCAAGAGATGTCCTCTATGTCACGCCAAATATCCCCACATCGACGTCCACCCGGTGTGTAACAAACGTTTGTCACCGGATCACGATGAATCCAAGTGTATGGCCTGCGCCCGATTCCGGTCAAAGAAGACACTTCGGAATCGACGTGCAGCTCGCTTGGAGGCCAACAAATCGGCGCCTACCCCGGTAAACCTATTCGGGACCGAGAATGAAGATGTCGAGAGCGTCGAGGAAGTGGAATCTGATTCTGCTTCGGAACCTGACTCCGACTATGAAGCCGAAGACGAGGGGATATTCCAGGACGAAGAAGTCGTCGACGAGGTAGGAGACGACACTGGGGCCCTTGGGGCCGAAGAAGATAGCTCAGGCGAGGAGCTAGGCCAATCCGTCGATACGGAGGCCCAGGGACAGAATGTCCATATGGCTCGGGTCGCGGGGTCGCCTACGGGCCTCACCCAAGACCAGTCACTGCGTTCTACAGCCCCGCCTCCGGGCTCGGCTTCGAACATTTCCAACGAGCCGGAACTTTGTAAAACCTCTCGAGTCGATCCCTCAAAATCGTAACTGAAAGTTGCACAGGTGAAACCAAAACTAAAAGTGCAACTCGTCCTCGTTGGATCGAAGGCTTCCAACCCTTCACATCTGCAAACACAAAAGAAGGACGTCGGAACCGTACAGCCTAAAGGCACTGTCGGTGCCAAAGAAACACACAGGGTTTTCGGCGCCGAGAAACACAAAAAGGCCCTCGGTCCCCCGAAGCCGCAAATGCCTTTAACAACCAAAGTTGGGGCGCGAACGCCTACAGCCCAGATGACCGATCGTACATCGACTGCAAAGGGTGCCGACGGTGCGAGGATCCCCACTCCACAGGGCGTCGACCCGAAAATTCGAATCGAAAAGCCTAAGTCGGGAAAGGGACCTGGGACGGCTTCCAAGCCGGTCCCCGAAGAGCACGTCGGTTCCAGTGCCCCATCGCCATCCCTGGTGAAGCAGGTGTCTGAATCCCTGACGCGCATCAGGGAACGGGACACACCCGACCCGAAACAGGGCCCCGAGCCGAAGAAGGTCGCGAAGGCTACATCGACGCCGATCACTTTTGGATTGCCCCCGTCGGGGACACCTAAAATGTTCGCACTCCGGAAGGGCTTCGCACCCGCAAAAGCTGCACCTGCAGATCCACCTGTCGACGACTCACAGGAGCGGGTCATCGACCTCGAAACCGGTAAACTGGTGTTTCGGAAGAGAAAAATTGTCCCGGTGAACACTCTGGAGTCCTATAAAATCCCGCTCAAGAAGAAAACGGATTCCGGCTCCACTCCACTGCCTGTGGAACCTTAACAAACTTATACCCACCACACACTTGATTTTTCTCCAACACCTTCGGAGACGGATGCAGGTGACACCTATTATGAGGATACCTCTTGTTCGAGGCATGTGGGCTGCTGAATTCATATC
This sequence comes from Triturus cristatus, assembly GCF_964204655.1. Classification (NCBI taxonomy): domain Eukaryota; kingdom Metazoa; phylum Chordata; class Amphibia; order Caudata; family Salamandridae; genus Triturus; species Triturus cristatus. Next base: position 442,032,418 of record NC_140581.1, on the reverse strand, counting down.
TGTGCATAGATCGCCGCCTAGTGTTGGGTCCGGATGTTTGCACGTTGTTGTCCTGGAAGAGTCTTCAAAGTATCCTGGGATAGGTGACTCCTCCCCTGGACTACAGTGCGCATGGGCATCCTCTCCATCCTCAGATTGTTTTTTTCCGCCATTGGGTTCGGATGTGCTTATCTTGACTCAAGTTAGGAAAAACTTTTTTCAGGCCAAAAGGCCTTTAGTTCGCGTCGGTACTGTTCCCGATCGGTATCGATAGTTATTTGTTAGTTTACTAACTTCAAGACCAACTCTTTTCGCATCATATCCGACCATCGACCCGACTTCGACGATGGAATCGAGGACACCATTCAAGAGGTGTCCTGTATGCAATGCGAAATATCCCCATGTCGACGTCCACCCGGTGTGCAACAAATGCCTTTCACCGGATCACGACGAGTCCACATGTATGACCTGTGCCCGATTCCGATCCAAAAAGACTCTCCGGAATCGACGAGCAGCGAGACTTGAAGCGCAGCAAGCGGCACCGGCCCCGACCAACATCTTCAGCGCCAAAGACGAAGATGTGGAAGACGTGGAGAACCTACCCTCCAGCCCCGCTTCCGAACACAACTCCGGATCGGAAGACATCGAAGAACAACTCTTTCACAGAGACGAAGCCGACACCGAGGTAGGAGACTACAATGAGGCCTTAGGGGCCGAAGAGAGTAGCTCCGGTGACGAGCAAGGCCTACCCGTACAGACGGAGGATATCCCAGTGCGTCAGTCTATGGCTCCGGTCGAGGGATCGCCTTCGGGCCTTACCCAAGACCTATCCCGCAGTTCTTCGGCCCCGCCCTCTGGCCCGGCCTCGGACATTCAGCGGCAGCCATTACTACCCAAAACGACTGGTTTCCCTTCATCGAAACCGAAAGCCGTATCGGTTCCACAGAAACCGAAACTGAAAGTAACACTGGTCGGATCGAGGCCCACCACACCTTCGACGCCAGCCAAACCCGTCGGCACCGACCGTGCCAAACGGGACTTCGGTGCCGAGCTCGCAGCAGCCGACGTCGGCGCCGACACACGGAAAAAGGCCATCGGTGCCGCCAAACCGCCTCGGCTCCCGGCACCGAAACAATCGGCTCCGGCCACAATGGTCTAAATAGCTGCTGCGTCTCACACTACTTCGAAAGCAGCACCAAAGGCACAATCATCGACGCCGTCGACAGCTACTACCTCTCCTCGACTCGATGACCCCGTGGCGCCAAAAAAGTCCACGCCTGCCTCTACAGAACCGGTCGGCGCCAAAGAACCGTCGGCGTCCCAGGTGCGGCAAGTTGCAGCGTCCTTGCAACGCATCAAAGAAAAGGCAGCCCTACAGGACCCTTCAGGCTCCGAGACGAAAAAAGCTCAAAAAGCTTCTCCGGCACCGGCCAACATCACTTTTGGCCTGCCGCCATCCACGGCACCCAAACTGTTCGAAATCAGAACACGTGTCACCCACACTAGGATCACGCCTGCCGAACGCTCTCCTACGGAGACGTCACCATCCCACATCATCGATGCCGACACCGGCAGAATGATGCTCCACAAGCGGAGGATAACTTCCGAGCCAGCTTTGGACTCCTACCGGATCCCTCTAAAGAAAAAGCTGCCAGTGGATTCGGAACCACTTCTTTACGAACCTCTCCATACCTCTTACCAAGATCCACAATCCTTCTCTCCGACACACTCCGACACCGACGTTTTGGAGGACTACATGGGTGACCACGTCCCCTACCCCGGAGAGATGGACCCTGACGGTCAACAGGACCCTGATCAGGCTTGGGATGACCCTGCAGACCCGGGTGCACATATGGATACACAGGACACGCAGCTATATGGCGCGAAAACATCTCCCACAGAGGACACTGCCGCATTCAACGCCCTTATTGAACGTGCTGCGGCCAATCATGGTGTGCAACTCCACTCCGACACAATCGAGGACGATTTTCTAATGGATACTTTCGCATCCTCAGAACGGAATATCAAAACTCTACCCATGTTGAAAGGTGTCCTCAAACCAGCAAAGGACATTTTCAAAGAACCCACCAGGGCACGAGTAATAAACCCCAGGATCGACAAGAAATATAGGTCGGCGCCTGGGGACCCTACCTACATTAGAGGCCAGTTGCCTCTGGATTCCATCGTAGTCGCCAATGCTTGCAAACGGGCGCACTCACAGACAACTGGGGATGCTCCCCCCCCGGACAAAGAGTCCAAGGTGCTAGAGACCTCCGGAAAAAGGATTGCAGCCCAGGCAGCTAACATATGGCGTATTGCCAATACTCAGGCGCTCCTAGCTCGCTACGATCGCGCACACTATGACGCATTAGAAACATTACTCCAACATCTCCCTGACCAATACAAAGAGGGAGCAGAGATCCTCATCAGGGAGGGACAACTCCTCACTAACGCATCCATTAAATGTGCACTGGATGCCGCAGACACAGCTGCCAGAGCAATAAACACTAGCGTCATGTTACGACGACACGCCTGGTTGCGAATCTCCGGATTCAAACTGGAGGTTCAAAATAACATCCTCAATCAGCCGGTCAACCCCGACTACTTATTCGGACCAGAGGTTGACACCACCCTAGAAAAAATAAAAAAGGACACAGACACTGCAAAGTCCATGGGGGCTCTCCAAACGCAGACCTTTCGGAGTGGCTCCTTTCGTCGCCCTGGAAATAGAGGAGCAGGTAGAGGACAGGGGTCACAGCAAACCTACAACAAGGGCAACACCCAAAGTACCTACGATAAAAACACCCGGGGTGGATATCGTGGCTCAAGCACAAAGGGTAGAGGACGCGGATACGGCAATACCAGATCCTCTCCCAAGAACAAACAGTGACGCCCTCTCCCTTCCTCCCGACCACATAACACCTGTCGGGGGAAGGCTACAAAGGTTCCTGTCCACGTGGAACTCCATCACCACGGACAGGTGGGTCACAGATATTATCAAACACGGTTACTGCCTAGAATTAACCTCAACTCCACCCACAATACCGCCAAGACACCGTCCTATGTCCTCAGAGCACTTAGCGCTATTACAGCAGGAAGTGCTAAGTATGCTGCAAAAAGGCGCAATAGAGGTCGTACCCGTCCACGAGCACGGTACGGGGGTGTACTCCCTGTACTTCTTAATACCAAAGAAGGACGGGTCACTCAGACCCATACTAGACCTGAGACCCCTCAACCGCTACATTCTCTCAGAGCATTTCCACATGCTCACCCTCCAACAAGTCCTCCCATTGCTCAAACAGGGAGACTTCCTAGCCACGCTAGACCTCAAAGATGCGTATTTCCATATACCCATTCACCCATCACACAGAAAATATCTCAGGTTCACTATTCAGGGGGCAGCACTACCAATTCAAGGTTCTTCCCTTCGGCGTGACAACAGCGCCCAGGGTCTTCACAAAGTGCCTAGCTACAGTGGCTGCACATTTACGGAGGCAACACATTCATGTCTACCCTTACCTGGACGACTGGCTTGTTCAGGCAAAGTCAGCCCAGCAATGCGCCAGCCACATGTCCCGCACCATTCACCTCCTTCACAGCCTGGGGTTCTCACTAAATTACCCAAAATCACATCTCCAACCCGCACACATACAACAGTACCTGGGTGCGACCATAGACACTCTGGCAGCCACAGCTCAGCCAAATTTAGTGAGGATCAACAGCATGCAAATGCTGATTTCCAAGTTCAAACCCCAACACTCCCTTCCCGCGCGAGTGTTCATGCAGCTGATAGGCATGATGGCCTCCTGCATTTTCATAGTCCCACACGCAAGACTACATATGCGCCCGCTTCAGGAGTGCTTAGCACGTCTCAGGCTCACGGGCAACTAAAAGACCTAGTGTTGGTGAGCGGTCGGGCATACAACTCTCTGCATTGGTGGAATCCACAAAACCTTTGCAAGGGCCGACCGTTCCAAGAGCCTGTTCCACAAATAATACTGACAGCGGACGCGTCTCTCCAGGGATGGGGAGCTCATGTACTCAATTACACAGTGCAGGGACTATGGACAACACAACAAAAGAAGATGCACATCAACCTTCTAGAACTGATGGCAATCTTCCTAGCCATGAAGGCATTCAAAGTACACTTGTGCAACAAAGTCGTGTTGATCCGGACGGACAACATGACTGCCATGTACTACATACAGAAGCAGGGAGGAACACACTCTCCACAGTTGTCTCATCTGGCTCAGAGCATGTGGAAGTGGGCCATTCAGAGGAACATGTTCCTCATGGCGGAACACCTCCCCGGCAAAGACAACCAGATGGCGGATCTGCTCAGCAGACACAGCCACCAGATGCACGAGTGGGAGTTACACCCATCAGTACTCCAACCGTACTTCCAGCAGTGGGGTCACCCAGAGATAGACCTATTCGCCACAAGCGAAAACGCAAAATGCCAAAGCTTTGCCGCCAGGTTCCCACATCCGCAGTCGCAGGGCAATGCGATATGGATGAACTGGTCCGGCAGATTTGCGTACGCTTTTCCCCCAGCACCATTGATACCGCTGGTGGCTCGCAAACTCGGGCAACACTTACTAACACTAGTCCTGGTTGCTCCAACGTGGGCACGCCAGCCATGGTACACCACCTTTATCGAACTTTCAGTGGTGCCCCATCAAAGACTGCGGATCAAACCCGCGCATTTGACGCAGAACCATGGAGAGATTCAGCACCCAGATCCGCAACAGCTGAACCTGGCAATCTGGCTCCTGAAGTCCTAGAGTTTGGCTACCTAAACCTGCCACCTGACTGTATGGACACCATTAAGGAGGCCAGGAGACCCACTACCAGGGCTTGCTATGCAGCCAAATGGAAAAGGTTCGTCATTTATTGCAATAATACTGACATTAACCCGCTAGACGCATCCATCCAAAACATAATTTGTTACCTCCTACACCTGTACCGATGCAATCTGGCATACACCTCAATACGTGTCCATTTGACCGCAATATCAGCCTATCTCCAAAACAGGCAGCACCTCTCTTTATTCAAAGTGCCTGCCATCAAAGCCTTCTTGGAGGGACTTAAACGAGTAATTCCCCCAAGACACCCACCAGCACCGGTGTGGAACCTCAACCTGGTCCTCACCCGACTGATGGGTCCACCCTTCGAACCTCTCCACTCATGTGAGATTCAATTCCTCACCTGGAAAGTAGCTTTCCTAGTGGCAATCACTTCGTTAAGAAGAGTTAGTGAACTCCAGGCACTAACCATTCAAGAGCCATTCATACAGGTTCACGCCAACAGGGTCGTACTACGTACCAACCCCAAATTCATGCCCAAAGTAATATCGCAGTTCCACATGAATCAAACTATTGAACTGCCTGTTTTCTTTCAAAACCCACAAACTGTCGCCGAAAGAGCACTCCATACACTGGATGTAAAGAGAGCCCTCATGTACTACATCGACAGGACTAAAGTCTTTAGGAAAACAAAACAACTTTTCGTTGCCTTTGCCCCACACCACAAAGGTAACGCCATCTCCAAAGCAGGTATAGCCAGATGGATCGTTAAATGTATTCAAATTTGCTATCAAAAGGCTAAACGCACATTAACGATTCCCCCACGAGCCCACTCAACACGTAAGTTAGGGGCCTCCATGGCTTTCCTTGGAAACATTCCTTTGCATGATATATGTAGAGCAGCCACCTGGTCCACTACACACACATTTACCAAACACTATTGTGTAGATGTGCAATCAAAACAGCAGGCAGCTGTGGGACAGGCTGTTCTCAAAACTCTTTTTCATACCGCTGCAGCTGGCACTGGTAGCCGCCGCTAATAGAGGGTACTGCTATATATTCTATGCACAGATATGAATTCAGCAGCCCACATGCCTCGAACTGAATATGCTACTTACCAGTATGCATCTGTTCTTGGCATGTAGGGCCGCTGACATTCATATCGCCCTCCCTCCTCCCCGGCGCCTGTAGCAGCTGCAGCTCTCAGAATTACTGTAAGCATGGTCATCACTTTCTGTATCTACTCCATCACTGCCACAATGGCGAAAAACAATCTGAGGATGGAGAGGATGCCCATGCGCACTGTAGTCCAGGGGAGGAGTCACCTATCCCAGGATACTTCGAAGACTCTTCCAGGACAACAACGTGCAAACATCCGGACCCAACACTAGGCGGCGATCTATGCACAGATATGAATGTCAGCAGCCCTACATGCCAAGAACAGATGCCTACTGGTAAGTAGCATATTCAATCCTCTACATCATGACCAGGATGAACCACAGGACCAGGATCCCTCATAGGGAGACCCAAATGACCCAGGTGACATCCACAATGCTCCTGACACCCCTATCTACAATATAAAACCATCCCCTGCTGAGGACACTGCTGCTTTTAACGCCCTCATTGAACGGGCGGCTGACCATCACGGGGTTGAACTTCATTCAGACTCTGTTGAAGAGGATTTCTTAGTGGACACGTTCTCCACGTCAGAAAAAACGGTTAAGACACTACCAATGCTAAAAGGCATTCTTAAACATGCTAAGGACATCTTTAAGGAGCCAACAAGAACACGAGTGTTAAACCCCAGGATTGAAAAAAGTATAGACCAGCCCCAGGAGACCCTACGTACATTAAGGGTCAATTGCCATTGGACTCCCTGGTTGTTTCTAACGCCCGCAAACGAGCGAACTCTCAAACTACTGGTGATGCTCCTCCTCCGGACAAAGAGTCCAAGGTGTTCGAAAACTCTGGGAAACGGGTGGCAGCTCAAGCATCAAACATCTGGCGCATTGCCAACACCCAGGCACTTCTAGCCAGATACAGCCGGTCCCACTACGATACCCTGGAACCCCTAATACAACACCTATCAGATGAGTACAAGGAGGGGGCGGAGCTCCTCATTAGAGAGGGGCAACTCGTTACCAATGCGTCCATCAAATGCGCACTGGATGCAGCAGACACAGCAGCCAGGGCCATCAACACTAGTGTGATGTTACGGAGACATGCATGGTTAAGAATATCGGGCTTTAAACCAGATATTCAAACAAATATCTTGCATCAGCCAGTCAACCCAGACTTCTTATTTGGCCCTGAAGTTGACACCACACTCGAAGATTAAAAAAGACACTGAGACTGCTAAATCTATGGGGGCTCTACAATCGCAGCAGTTTCGTGGTGGCTCCTTTCGTCGCTCCAGAAGTTCAGGAGCAGCTAGAGGTCAGGGCTCCCAGCAGCAGTACAATAAAGGAGGGTCACAAACTCCTTATAATAAAAACAATAGGGGTGGATACCGTGGCTCCAGCACCAAGGGCAGGGGCAGAGGAAACAACAATACCAGATCCTCTGCCAATAACAAACAGTGACATCTTGTCACTGCCCCCCGTCCACATAACACCGGTCGGGGGGAGATTACAGCAGTTCCTGCCAGTCTGGAGTTCCATCACCACAGACAGGTGGGTCTTAGACATTGTCCAGTACGGTTATTGTCTAGAATTAACATCCATTCCACCCAACATACCACCAAGACGACGTCCTATGTCCGTAGAGCACTTGACATTATTGCAGCAGGAAGTATTGAGCATGCTGCAAAAAGGAGCCATAGAGCCCGTGCCTATCCAACAGCACGGTTTAGGGGTGTACTCTCTGTACTTCTTAATCCCCAAAAAGGACGGCTCTCTCAGGCCTATACTGGACCTAAGACCTCTCAACATGTACATTCTGTCGGAACATTTTCATATGATCACCCTCCAGCAGGTTCTGCCGTTACTCAGTCAGGGAGACTTCCTAGCAACACCAGATTTAAAGGATGCGTATTTCCACGTTCCCATACACCCATCCCACAGAAAATATCTCTGGTTCACTATTCAAAATCAACATTATCAGTTCAAGGTACTCCCTTTCGGAGTAACGACAGCTCCCAGGGTCTTTACCAAGTGCCTAGCGACGGTGGCTGCTCACTTGCGAAGACAACGTATTCACGTCTTCCCTTACCTGGACGACTGGCTTGTTCAGGCAAAGTCAGCCCAGCAATGCGCCAGCCACATGTCCCACACCATTCACCTTCTTCACAGTCTGGGATTCTCCCTAAATTATCCAAAATCACACCTTCAACCAGCCCACGTACAACAGTACCTAGGCGCGACCATAGACACTCTGGCAGCCAAAGCTCAGCCAACCTTAGTGAGAATCAACAGCATACAACTGCTTATAGCAAAGTTCAGACCTCAACACTCCCTTCCAGCCCGAGTGTTCATGCAGTTGATAGGCATGATGGCCTCCTGCATCTTCATAGTCCCGCACGCGAGACTACATATGCGCCCGCTTCAAGAGTGCTTAGCACGTCAATGGAATCAAGCTCAAAGACAGTTAAAAGACCTAGTGTTGGTGAGCGGTCGGGCATACAACTCTCTGCATTGGTGGAATCCACAAAATCTTTGCCAGGGCCGACCGTTCCAAGAGCCTGTTCCACAAATACTACTGACGGCGGACGCGTCTCTCCAGGGATGGGGAGCTCATGTACTCCATTATACAGTGCAGGGACTATGGACGACACAGCAGAAAAAGATGCACATCAACATTCTGGAACTGATGGCAATCTTCCTAGCCATGAAGGCGTTCAAAGTACACTTGTGCAACAAAGTCGTGTTGATCCGGACGGACAACATGACTGCCATGTACTACATTCAGAAGCAGGGAGAAACACACTCTCCGCAGTTGTCTCATCTGGCTCAGAGCATGTGGAAGTGGGCCATTCAGAGGAACATCTTCCTCATGGCGGAACACCTCCCGGGCAAACACAACCAGATGGCAGATCTGCTCAGCAGACACAGCCACCAAATGCACGAGTGGGAGCTGCATCCATCAGTACTCCAACCGGTCTTCCGAAAGTGGGGTCATCCAGAGATACTTATTCGCCACAAGGGAAAACGCAAAATGCCAAAGCTTTGCCGCCAGGTTCCCACATCCACAGTCGCAGGGCAATGCGATATGGATGAACTGGTCAGGCAGATTTGCGTACGCTTTTCCCCCAGCGCCATTAATACCGCTAGTGGCACGCAAACTGAGGCAACACTCAATGACGCTCATCCTGGTTGCTCCAACGTGGGCATGCCAACCATGGTACACCACGTTTCTAGAACTTTCCGTGGTGCCACACCAAACGCTGCGACTAACGCCCAAACTTTTAACGCAGAACCATGGCGCAATTCAGCACCCAGATCCCCAACAGCTGCACCTGGCGATCTGGCTCCTGAAGTCTTAGAGTTTGGATACTTAAACCTGCCTCCAGAATGTATGAACATCATCAAAGAGGCTAGGAGACCCACCACCAGAGCCTGCTATGCGGCGAAATGGAAGAGGTTTGTCATCTACTGTCAACACAATGACATCAACCCGCTAGATGCGTCTACTCAGAATATCATCTGTTACCTGCTGCACTTATACCAATGCAGTCTAGCATACAGTTCCATACGCATACATCTCACCGCAATAGCAGCCTATCTTCAAAACAGGCATCACCTCTCATTATTCAGAGTGCCTGCCATCAAAGCATTCTTGGAGGGACTTAAACGAGTAAATCCTCCACGGCACCCACCGGCGCAAGGGTAGATAGTCCATACCATTCAATTGGGTTCAACAACGAAACTCTTGAGGTAAACACTAAGGAAACTTCTACTAGACTGGAGTCTCACTGGCTACCTGTCTAGAAACGATCACCTTCAAGCTTCTCATACACACCTACAAAGCCCTCCACAACACCGTACCCACATACCTCAACCACCGTCTCTTCTACACTCCCACCAGACATCTCCGCTCTGCCCAATTGACCCTGGCCACTGTCCCTCAGATCCGCAAGACCACGGCTGAAGCAAGAGCCTTTTCCTACCTCACTGTGAAGACCTGGAACTCCCTTCCTCTGCACCTCAAGCAATCACCATTGCTGCCGCAACTCAGTAAGGACCTTGAGACTAGGCTCTTTGACTGAACCGCAGACCCAGCCCCCTCCCCCACCCATGGCCTTGAGACCCTCACAGGTGTGTAGTCGCGCTCTACAAGACACTGAGAGATTGATTCTCTCATATTGTGATCTATAGAGCAGCAAGGTGATTGTACAGACATATGTTCACCGTGCAGATGCCAGAGGCTAACGTAGTTCAGATAGTTTTCAGACATTTATTAGGCACTACTAATCTTTCAAATCCTCCTTTGCAGCGTTAAAATACTGCTAATTATTCAGTGCACACAATGTTAATCTGTAAGTTTCAGGGTGCAGGTTCAGTTGTTTAAATGCTCACAAACGCCCTTTTAAACCAGTGTATAATACCAACATTGTCTTTCCACTCAACAGGAATATTTCAACAGGAGTATTTATTTAGCTCAGACATATCACCCGAAAGTCTCATGGCGCTTGCGGAAAAGCTCAGGTGTTGGTTTAAGCGGAGCCGTTTAGGAATCAAACAGTCAAGTTGTTAGCTCCCCACGAAAATGATTGACTTGAGATAGTGCGCAGGTACAGGGGCAGTTTATTCCAGAAAGCAGGCGCAAGGAAAGAGAAAGATCTCCCTCCCATTCTGGTTGCACGGAATTTGATAGAATTTAAAAGATATTTGTTGCTGGATCTTAGAGCCCTGCATTGGCAATACCAACTGAGTTTCTTCTTCCAGTAACCGGGACCATTGTCATAAATGTTTTTGAGTTAGGCAGATAATCTTGAAACAAGTTTCTTTTCTGACGGGAAGCCAGTGGAGGAGTCTTAGGCTAGGGGCTGAAGGAGATCCCGAAGGAAGATTCAGCACCAGTCTAGCAGCCGTGTTCTGCAGGACTTGGAGCCTTGTTAGGAGGTCTTCATTTACAGAAGACAACAAAGCGTTGTCATAACCAAAGACCACAAAACTGGAAAAAAAAGCAAAAGGAAGAAGAAACAATATTTTAGTTACATCCCTAAACAACAAAACTCAAGCAGAAATGTTAGCCTAGGCTTTCTTACTGCTAGCTTGTATAACAAAGTTACATTGTATTGGCACCTTCAGGAAGAAAACAAATGACTCTTTTACTCTCTTTAATGGCATTTAGTTTGTGGTTGTGCAGGTGTTTTTTCAGTGTTTATATGTTTTCACTGGTTGAGGGCTATTTCTCTTTCAGTGGGGTTTTATCAGTTATTATAGGTTAAAACCTAAAACCGTACAGCCTATGTATGTTGTATGGTCTTCTGATGCTGCGCTCGGGTCTCTAGTACCAGAGTGTGAATGGAACAGTAATAAGCTGTCCACTGACCTGGGCTCTCCATAATTAAATGTGCCTGTAACTTCACATGTCCTCTCTGCCTCCCCCAAACTCCACTCTTGTCCTTTGCTCCCCCCTCTCCGTTTCCCCCACCGCCTCTACAGATCTCTCAGATTGGGAATGTCAGAAAACACAGGCCAGGGCTCATGTCATTAAAGTGATTTGCGCCACTTTGCTAATTAAGGGCACGCTATAAGATTTATACTCGCATGTCTGCAGAAACCTTCCTACACCAAGACTGTCTTTATTTTCCAATTCAATGTTCGAATACGGAACAGTCTCCTTGCCTTTGTTTACTTTATACCCCCCACATTCCTTCCCTGTTGCCAGCTAACCCCCTGGGTGCCATGCCAGCTAGCACTGAATAACAGCAGAGGTACGTCACCACTCTAGCAGGCCTCACAGGCCTTGGGCAGGGTGCACTATGCTGCAGGTGAGGGCATATCTACATGTGCAGATATGCCCCTGCAATAGTGGGCACCATTTCTTAATATTGTACGTGCCAGTGAAGCCATAGAGAGTACATGGGCTGAGAACTTAACAACTCGAGTTCCACAGCATCATCATGGCTTCACTGAATTCAGGAGTGTTTGCTACTAAACTACTCCTTTCAATAAACCCACTCTGCCAGTGTGGATTTTTTGTATCATGTACCCAGAGAGCACCTCAGATGCGCCCCCTGAATCCTTACCAACCCTTGTGTGGTCTCTGACCGTCTGTAGGCAGCCATCCACCACCAGACATGTTTCTGGTCACCTAGGTAAAGAGCCCCTCCTCTCTTGGACCAGAAACAGTGAACATCCTGGGCAGAGGCGTCAACCCTCCTCCCTCAGGATGAGCTAGTGCTTGAAGAAGGGAAGCTTCAAAGGCCTACTGCTTTTGTAATATGACCCCCAGCTTCTACTGCTAGCCGCAGATGACCGCCCCTGGTTTACACCCCCACTTTGGGTGGGAAAACCGTTGGGAAAATCCAAAAAGATAGGTGTGCCCACCTCTGCCAGCCCCACCCCTAAGGTGTGGGGAAGCAAGGTGAAGCACACTTTTCAGTCCTCGCCATCTTGAGCATGAGGGGACCCCTCCAATCAGGGCTAGGTCTATGACCACTTCCACAGGAGAGTGGCATAATAGAGGGTGTAGTCACCTCACGTGAGGTGCCCAATGGCCCTACCTGCTACTCCCCTAAAACACCGCCTAAATTTAGTGTTTAGGTGGGTCCCCCAGACATGGACCCCAGATCTGCAACAACCTAAGAAGAAACCCTGCAGCAGAAGACAACTGTCTTGGCCCCAGCCCTACTGTCTTGTCTCCAGCTTTGACAGCAATTCGACCTATCTTGCAACAACGACCTTCAAAACCCCCTGGAAGCACTGTTGCCTTAAATAAACACTCCAATCTCCGAAGGACAGTGGACCTGTCCAAAAGAAACCAAATCCAAAGACTCCGGATCCTGAGCCCACTCTGCACCCGATGCCCACGGCCCAAGTCTGAGTGGCTCACCTGTGCAGTGAAGTCTCCCCGGCGATCCTGACCTCTTGTCCATCTTTGGCTGACCTCTCCTGCCCTCTACGGCGGTGCCTGCAGTGTGAATCCAGAGGCTCCCCCGACTGCGACCGGCTCCAATAAGATTACGACGTTCAATGGCACGCTTGCACCCGAAGCCTCTTGGCCTTGGTGAGCAGAACCGATGGTCCCTCTACGACCCCCTACATCCCAACTTGCTTCAGCTGTCATTCATCTTTCTCCTGCAACCTCCGGTGCCACACCTGCAGCCTCTTTGCCATCAAGAAAATCCCCATTAAAAAGCATTAGGTGCCAGATGTCAAATTTGCACCCTGCACCCGGCCGCCCCTGTGCCGCTGTTGGTGTATGTTTGGTGCTACTTTGTGTCCCCATGCTTAACCCGACCCCCAAAGCTTGGCCCCTGCAACTGATCTACTTACCTTCAAGTAGGGCTCCAGGCACCCCCTGTGTCTATCCCTGGGTCAAACTCTGTCTTTGACCTCTGCACCCGGCTGTGCACCTGTGCAGCTGGTGGTGCAGTTTTGGTACTTGCCTGACCCCTGGCCCTTGCTGACTTTTGGCTCAAAAGCCTGAAATTATAAGTTCGATACTCACCTGTTTAACCGTGATGTTGTTTCCCCCTTAGGATAATGTTGGACGTTGTGAAAAAGTTTGTGTCGATTTTTGAAAGTGAAAAGAATTTTTCATTAAAAACATACTTATCTTATTATGAAGACCTGGGTCTTAAAATAAAGTATAAACCGAGTATAATTTTATAAAATTAGTCTGGATTTCCTTCTTGAGTCGTATGTCTATTATTGATCATGTGTGTTCAATAGGTGTCTTACACTCCTCTGTGTTAGGCCTAAGGCTGCTCGCCCACACTACCACTAATAGAGCACTTGGGTTTTACATTGAGCTCTGTACACTTTTGGGGAGCCCCTGGACTCTGTTTACTGTATTACCACCTAGAGATGTCATATACGCGCCAGCTTCCTACATTGGTGGTGCAGCGGTGGGTTACAAGACTGACATTTGTTGTACCACTTGATTGATAATTGATTTCACGTTAGAATAGTATTGTTTTCAATTTTCGAATATTTTTTTTTTTTTCCAAATTGTTTAAAAATAGTGTTAGGGCCTTTAGTTAAGTCCCTACCCAACCTGTTTTAAAAACTTAAGTAGTTAGGCCTTAGAAATACTTAGTTTTTATAAATTCTCTAATAAGACCCCATTTACATTAAACACCATGACTGATACTGCAGGGACCACCCAGGGTCCCTATGCACACAAAGTTTACTAACGTAAAGATTTGTGCAAAGCATGGATAATTGCCGTAGGTCCTAAACCCCACAAAGCCCTTCTCCAGCAGTTGCTGGTAGAAAATGCCCAGTCCCAGGCAAACAAAACTCCCCCTACTGGGGAGGAAGTAGAAGAAGATTAAGTAGATAGGGAGGATGTTGACCTTGTCATTACCCCCTCAGACAGCAACACTTCTGGTAGTAGTGACCCCAGTAGTGTCCCAGATGAAGCAGGAACTATAGATGCAGATCTTCAGAAACTGGCAAGGAGAATAGCTCTAGAAGCTAAACTCCTAGCCATAGAAAAAGAAAGATGTGAGATGGTCCTAGGACCCTTCTCTGGTGGCAGCAAAATAATAAATAGGGAGGCAGACTCTGCTGACTCCAAAATCCCCAAAGAAATTGTCCCTAAATATTTTGAGGGTGATGAAATCACTAAGTGGTTCATTGCTTTTGAGGGAGCCCGTCTTATTAGACCGGTCCATAGGAACCTGTGGAGTGCTATCCTGTGGGAAATGTTCCAGGAAAGTATGAGAAATATGCAACATTCTATGACCTCATGAAGGGTACCCTGATTGAGAGCTTTGGATTCAGCACTGAGGAATATAGGATCAAGTTCAGGGAGGCCATGAAAACCGAAGTTTTAGCCTGGGTACATTTTGTAGATTATTCAGTTACAACACTGGAAGGTGTGTTGAGTGTTAATAATGTGCGTGACTATGAAGGGCTGTATAACCTGGTTATGAAGGAGCACCTTTTAAGTAATTGTCACCAAGATAAACTGCATCAATTCCTGGTAGACCTAGGTTCACTTTCACCTCAAGAATTGGGGAAGAAGGCAGACTACTGGTTCAAAACAAGAGTCACCAAAAAAAGGCCAAACACCCCCCTAAACCTAAAAATAATCAAGAGTCTTCTACAGACACCCAAACACCTGCTCTTGAGGGTGGGCGGCCCAGAGTGCCTACACAGTTTAAGGATGGGTTCCAGGGGGAAGAACTGGGTCTGAGAAATTCACACCCTACCTGCCCTCTAGGTCCTTTCGTTCTGGATCTAAATCTCTTCTTGTGATCCTCCGAGTAAGGAAAGCCAGACTGGGTGGGAACGCTCTCTCTTCCACCTGGGCCCTCTTTATTGGAATAAGCTCCCCATGCATTTGAGGCAATGTCCCGACCACCTACAATTCAGGAAGCATCTTAAGACTATTCTTTTCAGTTTCTGATCATGTGCTAGTAGCTCAGCTTTCCCGTTGCCTGTCCGAAGCGCAGAGATACCCCTTCGTGGATTGATTCAGGCGCTATATAAATAAATAATACACATCGCTGCTCAAGCTGGCAATCACTGGCGTATTGCCAACACGCAGGGCCTATTAGCCAGATACGACTGGGATGAAATGGGGTAGTTGCTACAATATCTCCCAGATGAGCATAAACCTAAAGCCCAAGACTTGGTCCATTAATTTCCAACCCTTCCATAAGGTGTGCTCTAGATGCCGCTGACACCGCAGCTTGAGAGGTCAACACTAGCATCCTTCTCCAAAGGCATGCTTAGTTGAGGATCTCCGGTTTTAAGCCCCCAAGTTCAGCAATTTATTTTAAATACACCTTTTGACAAAACATTTTTTTGGGTCTGAGGTTGATCAAGTGCTCGAAAAAATTAAAAAGGACACTGAGGTATCCATGGGAGTGCTTCAGTCTCCTTCAAACAGGGGCTCCTTTCGGCGCTCCGTTTACCGGGGAGGGTCCAAGTCATCACCCTCAGACAAACACTTCCTCGTACAAGGGTAACAACCAATCCTCTTCCTCAAGAGGCTTTTCTAGAGGAGGGTATAGAGGAAATAACTCAGGCAGGGGTAAGGGCACCACATCCCATTCCCCTATGAACAGTGACTTACCCACGCTTCCCTCCGACTATTCACACCTGTCGGGGGAATACTTCATCAAAAATATCTCCCCATTTGGCAATCTATAACAACCAACAAATGGGTGCTTGGAATTATACAACATGGTTATTACCTGGAGCTTACTGTCAATCCTCCAAATATTCCACCTTCCTCTCAAAAATTGTCACCAGACCACTTGCTGTTGCTCGAACAAGAAGTGCAATCTCTCTTACTGAAAGGAGCCATAGAACCAGTTCCACTTCAGTACCAAGGTTCAGGGGTTTACTCTCTCTACTTTCAGACCCCCAAAAAGGATGGCTCATTAAGACCTATTCTGTATCTTAGAGAGTTGAATCAATACATACTGTCAGAGCACTTTCACTTGGTGACCCTTCAACAGGTACTTCCACTTTTACAGCAGGGCGATTTTATGTCTACTTTCGACTTAAAAGATGCATATTTTCCTATTTCAATTCATCCAGCTCATCTCAAATACCTCAGATTTGTGATAGCAGACAAACATTACCAGTTTAAAGTACTTCCGTTTGGAGTCACCACTGCTCCCAGAGTATTTACCAAATGTCTGGCAGTAGTAGCAGCTCATCTCATTATTCACGTTCTCCCCTACCTAGACGACTGGCTCATCAAAGCCAGCACTTACCAAAACTGTCTGCAACACACTCAGTCTACAATAGACCTACTTCACCCTTATGGCTTCACGGTCAATGCACAGAAATCTCACCTGTGTCCTTCACAGATGCAGTCTTATCTAGGAGCCACTATTGACACTCTCGGGGCTCTTGCCTCTCCCAAAGCAGCCAGAATTCACAACATTCAGTCTGATACTACAGTTTCAACCCAACCAGACATTACCAGACAGAGTATTCATGCGGCTGCTGGGAATTATGGCGTCTTGCATTGCAATCGTACCCCATGCAAGGCTTCACATGCGTCCCCTACAAGAGTGCTTAGCACGTCAGTGAAATCAGTCGCAGGGGTATTTTAACCGATCTAGTGTTGGTAGACTGCCGCAGCAATCGCTCTTTGCAGTAGTGGAACCTACAAAATGTATCAAAAGGGCGGCCCTTTATAGATCTTATTCTTCAGATCATGCTAACAGCAGACGCATCTCTCACCAGTTGGGGTGCCCATCTCCAAGATTACACAATCCAAGGTCTGTTGGGCGAAAATCACAAATCTGCACATCAACTGCCTAGAACTTTGGCGGTGTGTCTAGCACTCAAGCTTTTCAAACTCACCTCATAGGCAAAGCTGTCCTATTCCGTTCAAACAACATGACAGCAATGTACTATGTATAAAAACAGGGAGGGACACACTCTCTCCAACTGTCACGCCTCTCAAAACATTTGGAACTGGGTAATACATCACAGGATTTATCTCCGGGTTGTACACCTTCCAGGAGTAAAAAATCAGATTGCCGACCTCCTCAGCAGAAAGAGGCGGCAAATGCACAAGTGGGAACGTCATCCCCAAGTTCTCCATCTATACTTCCAACAATGGGGATTCCCACAAATAGACCTGTTTGCCACAGTAGGCAACGCAAACTGCCCAAACTTTGCATCCAGGTTCCCACACCCTCTGTCCAAAGCCAATGCCCTATGGATGAACTGGTCAGAGATATTTGCCTACGCTTTTCCACCTCTCCCACTACATCCGTTACTGGTTTGGAAGCTCAGGCAAACATCCCTCACACTGATTCTAGTAGCCCCCACATGGTCTTGTCAACCATGGTACACCACCCTGTTAGACCTTGCAGCAGTTAGCTACATATTTGCAAAACAGACCACATTTATCTCTATTCAAAATCCCTGTAATCAAAGCTTTCATGAAAGGCTTGAAAAGACCCGCACCAGTGTGGAATCTTAACATTGTCCTTACAAGACTTATGGGTCCACCTTTTGAACCCTTACATAATTGCCCTCTACAGTTTTTCATTGAAAGTTGCTTTTCTCATCCCCATCACTTCATTGAGAAGAGTTGGTGAGTTACAGGCATTAACCTTGGAAGAACTTTTCTTTCAACTCCACAAAGCTAATTGTTCTTCGCACCAATCCAAAAATTCCTTCCCAAACTGATTTCTGCTTTTCATATTAACCAATCAGTTGAGTTAACTGCGTTCTTTCCTCTACCTGATTCAGTAGCTGAATGAGCTCTCCACACGCTGGACAGCTTTATGGTATTACATAGCAAGGACTAAGGATTTTCGCAAAACAAAAATCAATCAATCAGGGAATTGGAAGCATGCTACTTACCCATGAGGGTCTCCAGGCGCTGCTGGGGGGGGGGGGGGGGGGGGGGGGGATCTGGATCTGGTTCTGGTTAGCCGAAGAGCCAGGTCTTGAGGGTCTTCCTGAAGGTGTTCAAGTAGGCGACGCATCGGATGTCTGCCGGTAGATCGTTCCAGGTCTTGGCTGCAATGTGAGAGAAGGATATTCTGCCTGCTCTGACTCTGTGGATGCGTGGGATTTCGGCCAGTGCGAGGTTGGAAGATCGGAGGTTTCTTTTGGGTACGTGGAAGTTGATTCTGTCGTTGAGATATATGGGTCTGTTGTGTAGGCGTGAGTGAGGATTTTGAAAGTGAGTCTTTTCTCCACGGGGAGCCAGTGGAAACTTTGTAGGTGTTGGCTGATGTGTTCGTGTCAGGGGATGCTGAAGACTAGTCTGGCGGCAGTGTTCTGTATTGTCTGGAGTTTGCGTAGTAGGGACTTGTTGATGCCGACGTAGAGTGCGTTTCCATAGTCTAATCTGCTGGTGATGAGTGCGTGGATGACTGTCTTCCTTGACTCAGGGGGATCCACTTGAAGGTCTTGCGGAGGGTGTTGAAGCAGCTGGAGGTGACTGCTTTGACCTCTCTGTTCATGGTGAGTGATGAGTAGAGTACGATGCCGAGGTTCTTGCCATGGTCTGAGGGGGTAGGTGGGCTTCCGAGGACGGTCGCCCACCAGGTGCTTTCCCATGCAGAAGGGGTGGTACTTCTCGGCGTTGAGCTTCAGGCAGCTGTTGGTCATCCAGACTGTGACATCTTGCATTCCTTTCTGGAAGTTGAGTTTGGCAGTGGTGGGTTCTTTGGTGAGGGAGAGGATGAGCTGGGTTTCGTCTGCGTAGGAAGCGATGTTGAGGCAGTCTTGTCGGACGATGGCTGCAAGGGGGTCCATGTAGATGTCGAACAGGGTGGGGCTCAGGGATGAACCCTGTGGGACTCCACAGGTGATTTGCTTGGAGTCAGAGAGGAAGGGTGGGAGTCTGATCCTTTGGCTTCTTCCGGTGAGGAATGATCGGATCCAGTCCAGGGCTGTTCCTTGTATGCCTGCGTCGTGTGGTCTGGCGACTAGTGTGCGGTGGGAGACGGTGTCGAAGGTCGCTGATAGGTCGAGTAGGATGAGGGCTGCGGAGTGGCTTGGTCCAGGAGGGTGCGGATGTCGTCTGTGGCGGTGAGTAGGGCGGTCTCTGTGCTGTGATTGCTTCGGAATCCGAATTGGGACAGGTCGAGGACGGTATTCTCTTCAGTGAATCGTGTCAGTTTCCTGTTGACTGTTTTCTCTGCAACTTTGGCTGCAAAGGGGAGGAGCGAGATGGGCCGATAGTTCTTGAGGTCGGTGGGGGTCAGCTGTGGGCTTCTTGAGCAGGGGTCTGACTTCTGCACGCTTCCAGTCGTCTGGGAAGGTGCCTATTTTGAAGGTGGTGTTGATGGTGCGTTGTAGTTTGTGTGCAATGGTGGCCGCAGCCCTGTGGTAGATGTGAGGGGGCCAGGGTTCGATGGGGGCCCCAGAGTGGATGCTTTTCATGGTTGAGGTGGTGTCTTCGGCCGTGATCGGTGTCCAGTTGGAGGTGGTGGGCTGGCTGGTGTTTATGGGGGGCGGGGAGCCATCTGTGGCGCCTGGTGGATGGTCGATGAAGTTGTCGTAGAGGTTTTCGATCTTGAGGTGGAAATGGGTTCCAAGCTTGTCACAGAGGTCTTGGGATGGGGTGATGTCTGTGGCTTCGCAGCGTGGTTTGGTGAATTCTTGAATGACACTGAAAAGTTCCTTGGAGTTGGCCAGGATTTTGTTGTGGATGAAGTGCCTCTTGGTGGCTCTGATCTGGTTGTGGTAGTCCGTCATGGCGTCCTTGTAGGTGGTGTGGTTTTCGGTTGTCTCCAGTACAACTCCAGGTGTCTGCAGGTGCGTCTGGCTTCTTGGAGAGCGGTGGTGAACCAGGCGGCTTTCCTGGGGCGTTATCTGTTGAGGTTGCGTAGCGAGCTCGTCTGCGCAGTTGGAGATCCAGGTGTGGAGTTCTCTGGCTGGGTCGTTTGTGTTGGGTGCCCAGTTGTGGTTGTCAACAGCTGCGGGTGGAGTTAAGTTGCTCGTTGGTAACCTTGCTCCAGTTCCTTCTTGGTGGGTGTGGAGCTGGTTTGGGTGCCTTGGGTTTGTTGATGGCGAAGTGTACGCAGTGGTGGTCGGTCCATGGCGGCTGCATTGTGTGGCTGAATTGGACGCTGTTTCCTGCCGCGAAGATGGGGTCGAGGGTGTGTCCTGCTCTGTGGGTCGGTGTGTTGACGAGTTGTTTAAGTCTGATGCTGGCGAGGTTGTCACGAAGGATAGTGGAGTTGGGGTGACTTGGGTTGTCAAGGTGAAAGTTCAGGTCTCCAATGAGCCCGCATTCTACACGTAAAATAAGGACTACTATGGCCTCCTTAGGCAACTGCATGGTCTACACCACACACATTTACCAAACACTATTGTGTGGATGTGTTAGCACAACAACAGGCTAATGTAGGCCAAGCAGGGCTTAAGACACTATTTCAAACGACTGTAACACCTACAGATTAGCCACCACTTGGGGAGCATACTGCTTTACAGTCTATGCAAAGCATGTGTATCTACAGCACACATGCCTCGAACGGATAATGTTACTTACCCAGTAAGCATCTGTTTTTGGCATGTAGAGCTGTAGATTCACATGCGCCCACCCGCCTCCCCGGACACCTGTACTTGTTGCAGTTCTTCCTATTTACATACATATGCATGGACATTTCTATTCCACACTTACGTACTCCATTCTCACCCCCTTGCGGGAAAACACTCTAACAATGGTGTTTATGCCCATGCGCACTATCACCGAAAGGAGGAGTCACCTTACCTCGTGGCTGGAAAGACTTCTTCAAAAGAAACAACTTGCAGACACCTGGACCCAACACTAGATAGCAGGAGTATGCAAAGCATACTTGCCAAGAACAAATGCTTACTGGGTAAGTAACATTATCCTTATCTTGAGTTGGAATGAAGATCCGGATTACATGGTGAAGTCTGAGTAGTTTGGAGAGCAACCCACTGCCAGTCTGAATCCTAGCATCCTTTGTTTAAAAATCCAGCTACCTTGCTTGGATTTTAGTTTCCCATCTATGAGAGGCTTCTATGAAGGGCACCCCCCCCACCTTGTTCCAAAAATGCAATCTTTGGCTTGTTTCTAGGTGCAGCGGTTTATGTACAACTTCCAGGGCTGCCTGTGTCATGAACCCTGGAATATTCTCCTTAGACAAGTATCTGAGGAGGAGAAAGCAGTAAAGTAGGAACTACTCAAAGATCCTCTCTCCCTTTCATTTCTTTCAAACTACCTAGGTACCACTATAAAGATGTTTAGGAGTAGTCCAGGGTAGCCTTATGACTGGTGCACTTATTGCAAATACAAGCTGCCACCTGTGAGTTTTGATGTTCACGATTATTATTGTAAAATCTATACCTTTATTGTTAACAATCATTTCCACTTATTAAAAAAAAAAAAAAGATACCTGAATGCATCCCCATGCAACTGGACTTAAGCATTGGCCCTGTGTGTATATACTGTGCCCAAACAGAATGCTTTCATCATCCAAGGCTGGTGCAAAGAGATATTGGAGATATAACCTTAGGAATACATGCCAAGGAGACCAATGGAGGGTGTTCCCAATCTCAGTGCACATCAGGAGTGCCCTCCAAGAGCACAAGATCTGTAGTCTGGGGTGGGGCCTCCTCTAGATCAGTGGCCGCCTTGACCCTCCACTCTCCTCCCTTCAAAATGTCCAACTTCTCCATCCAAATTGTTGCCAAACAGGAAAAAATGCAGGCGATTCTCAGGACAAAGAGAAGACATGGTGGGATTGGCACAGCTGCACTGATAGTTGGGTATTTCGTTTTTAAAGTAAATACCTTCTCTCTGAAACTTGAAATACTAAATGCATGTGATTTGACATCCCAGTCTGACAAGAAAGGCTAATCTGATGTAGTTTTGGCTATTTATTGCTTAACTGCACGAATAAGATTTCACATACAAGACTGGTACAGGGATAAATTTAAACGAACCGTAATTGAGGGCAAAAAACATCAGGTATTTTGAAATGGAGTATGTAGAAGTCAATCTTGTATGTATGAAAGTATTAAATTAATAATTATTGTATTTCTTAATTTCAATTAAACTTGTTGTATTTTAATAAAGTAATGGTTTAAATAAAATAATGTTGCTTTTAGCTGGAGCAAACGCATGATTTCAGTTCGTGAAGCCAAAGTATTACCCAGACCAGATCGGGTGGAATGGCGAAATAAATTTATTTGCGTCGAGGGTAAGTTGGCAATGCGCTTTTAATGCTTCACTCTCCAATTTACCGTTTTGGTTATGATTCCTTAAACCATGCACTTGTTTTTACAACCATTATTTAATGCTAAAAAAATGCTGAACATCAAATGAAAATGGTATTGTTCATCTTGAGATACAGTTCATGCTTTCAGCAAGACATATGGAGGTCTCTATCATGGGATCTTCTTGAGTTTTCATATACGCTTAAATAACCCCTTTATATGTGGAATTCATAGCTAGCCAGATAAATTCTATAATGGAGAAATTATTTTAAAAAAGTTACCTTACTGTTGGGCACTGGCTGAATTTTTAGAATGGTGGGCACAATGGATCATAAACTATTATAGTTGTATATCTCTATTTGAAGGCGACTGACGTGCAGTTTATTTTCTGTATATAGTTTTTAATTAAAGGGTATGCAAGTTGTGATCTATTTCACTGGATGTGAGGAATTATTTTACTATGGTTGCATCTGCAATATATAGCTGTGAAATAAAAGCTTAGTGAAGTTTTGATTCTAAAATGTGATCACAAGGCTCAGAGATCGGCTTTTGTTGACATTGTTGCCCCAGATCTAGCACTCGGTTGGGACTGCTTAGGACAAAGGGTATTATTCAACCAAGCCAATCCTGGCACAGCAGTTGCATTTGGTTACCCAAACGTCTGATTTGTGGAAGCAGGCAGCACAGGTGGTTTACCAATGTCTTTCAAGCTAATGCCAGCCCCTAGAATATTGCCAAAAGTAATGTCAGTGTGAACCCTCTCCACACCCCAGTTAAGAGGACAGGTGATGCATGTGCTCCCATTTCTAAGTACCTGTTTGATCAGTATGAGCTCCCCTGGAGTGCTGACAGTTCCCTTCGGACACCTCATTACTACTTACTATTGAATATCGTAGATTGTTTTGTTAAATGCTGAAGGAATCTTTTGTTCCTTCACAATAGCATAACTTTACCCATAGAAAGAGTACTACATATTGAGGAAAAACCCTCTTCCAACTTGCAGCAATACTTCTGTATGACCTGGGTCTTATCCTTGTGCAGGCTTTTTTTATTTGGCCTTCCTGTGACTGTGTTCTCCTTATGAACAATGGACCACATTCAGCCTTTGTGTCTGTTCCATGTTATTGTATTTATTTATTTGTAAAACTTAAATAGGGCTGACGTGGACACATCTGCATGGGATCACTTAATTGTGATTATGTCAACAACAGGAAAAAGTTAAGCACATTTATCATCTACAGAGTAAGTAAATAGCATGTATCCTAGGAGGAACTAGGACAGGGCAAATAGTCTCAGGGGTAAAGTCTGAAAAGAGTCTTTAAGACCCTTTCAAATGACAGAATCTCCGTGGTCTCATGTTCCACTATAATGGAGCAAAACATGAGAAAACGTGGTGTAAGGTTCTGATTTGAATTTACTTGGCTATTGTTATCTTCTATATTAAGCTTGCTAAGCCCCTAATTGACCAAAGACCTGCTGTGTTGTGAAGTTTATTTTTTAGATAGGAAGGCATGCCAGCATGAAAAACTTTGTAGATTATGCAAGTCGTTTCGAATTCAATTATTGCTTCCAGAGAGAAAGTACAGCTCTCTCAAAATGGGGTTGATCTGATTTCTTGGCTCCTGTGACCTTCATTGCACAATGATATTACCTTACTCGGGCATAATTCCATCGCAGCCTGGCCCCATGTTTTGCCTACTATTCCCCAGTAGATGGCTGAAAATGTTCTAAAACTAAATGCTTCCAAGACAGAATATTTGATCATAAAAGATAAAGGGACCATACTTCCTCCTTCTGTCGGACCACACTTAATGGGTCCCTGTCCGCCACCATTTAAGCAAGTTTGTAATATGGTTATAGTAATAGATATCAGTGGATTCACAAGTGGCTGAATTGGCTCCCATTTTTGTTTTTGGTACCTCAAACCTCTCAAAACAGTGTTGCTTTTCCTTGATAAGACCTGTGTATACCACTGGCAAACACTTTTCTTCTCTGACGGCTGGACTATGGGAATGTCTGTCTGTAATAGCTACTCCAGAACAAATCTAACTGTTTACTCTTTGGTTGCCATATAGGGAGCATATATCCCCTGATCATCGCACTGGCTGCCAGTTTAAACAAGCATTGGCAAAGCCAATAGGGTTTCCCTTTGGGACTGGCTTTGTCAATGGTTTTTAGCAATGCCGTGCAGCAAAGCTAAATAAGAGTATTGCATCATTTTGTTGGCACGCATGCACGTGCCTACCTGCATCTGTTTTTGTTTTTGCTGATCCTACTTCTTTTCTTGGAATGTGGGTGGCGGATGTGGTAGTAACATGGGGTGGGGGTGAATACGTGAGGCTAGAGCAACCCAGGGCCCTGGGAGCAGCACAGAGGGCACCGGTGGGGGGAAGCAACATGGAGGGTGTAGGGGAGAAGCAACCTGGCTAAAGAGCGCATTTGACGCTGGTAGAGTTGTAGCACACAGGCATTGCAAACAGAGGGAGCATATGAGGGCAAGTGCATCATGGAAGGGAGCGGATATGAAGCAAATGGGCAAAGGAGCAGCACAGAGAGGTGATGAGAAGCACATAGGGTGACTGCTGGAAAATACATGCACTCTAGTAGAGTGCTTAAACAAAGAAAAAAGTAGCATGTAGAAAAGTGTGCAGTGTAAGGACACAGTGATGCATCAGTGCTCCATGGTAATGACAAACCGAAGAAGAGGAAGGAAAGCCCACTCATGCTAATGAATGCGAAGGCCAGCAAATGAGTGACGATGAAGCCAATCAGTGATGAACAATAGGTGGGCTCTAAGCCCACCGTATTCTAACAATATTTCTCATAACAGAGTGCTGTCAAGTAGGCGAGACCTAAAAACAGTTCTGTTTAATAAAATAATACACCGTAGTGCTTCGCCGATTCTGAAAAGCAAACTGTTGTCATCTATGCCTTTAAAACCTCAGGTTGGCAATCTTCCAGATCCAAAACTGCAACTTTTGGCGATTTTGCCTTTTCCATCATAGCTGTGTAGGAATGGAATAAATGACCTGATTATCTCTGTGAAATTCCTAATCTTCAGAGTTTTCGAAAACTTTTGAAATGTCATTTTACTTTACATGAATTTGCTGTTTTATCTGTTTAATTTGACTGTGGTGTTGGTGTGGAAAAGTTTTTTTTTATGTATGTGTGCTTTATAAATAAAACAATACAATACAACTTGTTCTGGCATGGAGAGTAGGCATGAGGGCAGTGGTCGAAGATTTGGGAAACCCTGTAAGTATTGCTTTTCCTCTTTCCTTTACCCTACTGATTGGTGAAATATAGAAAATAAGCATTTCATGGTTCACAAAATGTCAAATCCTTTATCAGATGCATTAAAAGGTTGTTGGAGTCCACCTAATGTTCCAAGGCGTCAGTTGGTGAGGCTCATCTCGATGCTCTTTCTACCTTTCATTAGGAATAGGGGTAGATAGGTGCAGGTCTTTACGGACAATGATGCTCTGCAGTGTTTTTAAGAATGCTGTTGGCTTCTTTTATTTATGCAGAGAAAGCATGAAAACTTGCTTTTTGAAAACTGAGTCATGGGGTTTCTTTTGTGGGACTTAATAATGCTGAGAACCAGTTCTTAAATGCTGATTTCCTGGAGTTCCCGGAGGGCTCAGAACAGGGCCGCACATCTGACTTCATCGAACGCTGGTTACGCTCTTGGATGCTCAAGGGCTCCCTCTCCCCATGGTTTGCAATTGAGAGGGCTCACCGATCTCTTGGCCCCAAGCCACCACCGGGTGCGACTCACCGGCCGTTCATAGTGCGAATCCTTAATTACAAGGACCGGGACTTCATTCTGGCAGAAGCACGCAAGCAGCAACATCTCCGACATCAAGGACAGGCGATCATGATCTTTCCTGACTACACCCGGGAGGTCCAGGGCCAACGACGTTCCTTCGGAGAAGTCAAGCAAAAGCTTTGTGCTTCAAACATCCAATACAGTCTTCTTGTTTTTCTTTTTATTTCAAGAAGCTTGCAAGAGGAACATCAGTCACAGCCAACACGTGTTTCGTCGTATAGGGAAAGTAGTCCCACGACTTCCTCAAGTCTGTGCAAGTAAAAAACAATAGTAAAATCAATGCATGGCCTCAAAACTTCAACAAAGAGGGGTTTTTCATAATTAATATGCAACTGTCACACTTCGGAAAGAAAAGAGAAAATATAAAAGATTCAAGCATTGTAGATTGTTTCATTACAGATCTCACAAAGTGTAATACAAACAAAGCCAAACGTGAAGGCGAAATCTGATAAGACTATGACCCGAAAGAGATTCCATATTGTACTGGGGAAGATACTTGGACGATTGTTTTATGATATGGACAGGGTCTCAGACTAAACTAACTGACTTTATCAGATACCTCAACTCAAATTAACATAATATTCATTTCACTTCTGAACAAAGTAGAGACAATATCTCATTTCTGGATGTAGAATTTTATGTAAAGGACAAGTGCTTACAGAGTAGACTGTTTAGAAAAGAAACAGCATGCAACTCTCTACTCCACGCGTGTAGCTCACACCCACAGCACCAAATACGGTCTATACCTTATGGAGAATTAGTGAGGGTGAGACGCAACTGTAGTACAAATATTGATTTTGAGTCACACAAAAAGAGCACCCTTGCTAGATTCAAGAACAGAGGTTATAACCAAGAGACTCTGAGGAGGGCTGAACAGAGAATTGATGCAGTCACAAGGGCAGATACTCTGAAAGAGCGAACAGTGATAAAAAAAAACGAGAATAAGATAAGGCTTGTCACTGGTTTCAACAGCTGGTCGGGGATTCTCAGACGGAGCCTCAACAAACATTGGCACCTACTGAAGGCAGATAAATCCCTGAGCGAAGCTATCACGGACAAACCAGATATCACCTACAGACGAGGTCTCTCACTAAAAAATATTCTGAGCGCCAGCTATCCCACACCTAAAAATAGAGACAACTGGCTGACCCAGTACTCATGCGGGTTTTCTGGCTGTGGACAATGCATGACATGCAAGTGGGCACACTCTAGAATTACTGAATTCCAAGGCCCGGGTGGGAAGACATACAAAATCAGGACCAACATTACGTGTCTCACCAAGTTTGTAATCTATGCCATAGAGTGCAAATGCAGAAAGAGATACATTGGCAGCACTATCGGGCCCTTACGGGACAGAATCAGGGAACACATACGGGCAGTTAAAAATGGGGATATGAGATACCCTATAGCAGCACACATATCCATCTGTTCAGAACAGACTACTAACAGATGTTTTGAATTTTACGGAATTGACCACATACCTAGACACCCAAGGGGTGGAAATAGGGAATTGACATTAAGACGAAAGGAAGCACTATGGATTTTGAAATTGCGGAGCACAGAGTGTGGCTTAAACATTGTTCAAGAGCTACATTACTTCCTAGGCAGATAGGATGTGTGTTCAATTTTCTTCGAAGTATGATAATCATCCCTGTTCAGTGGCGAACTGAGATTGAATGCAAGTCAATGTATATATTGGTGGACGAAATGACCACGACTCTGACACAATAGAGTAAATCAATTGTAATGCTGTAAACAAGATGTTTGTCTATGTTCTACTGTGTGTATAGCCTGACGTCTAGATCTGAAACCATGATCTAGTGGAAATTAACATAACACCATTGTAATGACCACAACCGATGGAGAGATTTAAGGGCACAAAACCTGGGACACACGCGACACTAGTAAGAAACGACGTGTTAGGTTAGCCATATCATTGCACAATGCATTCTCACTTCACATACTCTGATCGTGAGCTTTGAAAATCCTCGTGGCAAGATTTTGGATCGTCAGCTTAGAGACGGGCTTGGCAAAATACGGGACACGTACACGTGATTTACACGCCTAATTAAGATGAGAAATTCCCGTTATCTTTTATTATATTTGAATTCACTTTCATAGTCATTTGCTTTCGTAAATATGGGAATCTTAATAGTGATTAAAATTTAAATGGATAGAGAAAATACTAGTTTGGGGAGACTCCACGGAGTCTTTTTTTTAGTTCTATGATTCTGACGCGAGACGTTTAGCGTCGTCCGGAAGTTTATCTACCGGGAGGTTTCCAGGGCATTACGGAGATACTCGGGACACTGGCTGCTGTACTCGGCGGAGCCACCTTTTCTGAACGTGAGGACGAGGGCAGGATATACTCATCCATAACATTGGGTAAGAAGATGCACTGACTATATTACACTGACACGGATCTAGAATGTGGCTATTTTTTAGAGATTAACAGCCTCTTTGGATTTTGGGTTACGGACTCTGCGGTAGAATTTGGTTAGACTTTGGGCGTGTTTGATCTATTCTACGTAGCCATAGATTGAGGCAAGAAATTGTGTTTGTAGCTCGTTACTGAGGGGACCGGTACTCCATACGAGTAATCACGGGCCTGTCTTCATTTTTACAGACTACTGCGATTTTACGCGCTACGTGGAAACTAGAGTGAGAAACTTCGATTTCCCCGTCCGAGAATAGATCCCCATGTGGTCTGGAATTTGAACCACATTTAAAGTAGGTTATTTGTCTTGCTCACAAACGGGGCGTTTAGATTCAACAATCTTTTGTTGGCCATTTTCTGATATGGATTCTCTTTTTCTTTCGGTGCTTTTTTTCATTTTACTTAACAGAGTGAAACTGAACAAGAAATTGGGTAAATATGCTTGGCCTTGAGGGTCTTATGGTTGTGAAAGCTATCACCGGTTTGCATGCTGGTTTAAGGCTCACTTTATCTTTACGGTGCTAAGGAACGGTCTTTACTTATTCTCATATAATATACGAGAATGTGTAACCTGTGATTTTGTCACGTCTGAAATTTTCCTTCTCTCTCCATCTCTTTCGGGTCATAGTCTTATCAGATTTGGCCTTCACGTTTGGCTTTGTTTGTATTACACTTTGTGAGATCTGTAATGAAACAATCTACAATGCTTGAATCTTTTATATTTTCTCTTTTCTTTCCGAAGTGTGACGGTTGCATATTAATGATGAGAAACCCCTCTTTGTTGAAATTTTGATGCATACATTGATTTTACTATTGTTTTTTACTTGCACAGCCTTGAGGAAGTCGTGGGACTACTTTCCCTATACGACGAAACACGTGTTGGCTGTGACTGTGATGTTCCTCTTGCAAGCTTCTTGAAATAAAAAGAAAAAGAAGAAAACTTGATACATGACTTATTGAATTGTTTTATGTACTGTAATTTTTACTTGCAAACCAAGAAACGTTAAACTTTATATTCACGTGTGCTGGGGATTTGAAATTAGTTGTGCCAAGCGTTTGCTTCCCCATGTAGATTTTGTGGTTATCTACACCTTACAGCACCGTCCTAGAAGTGAAATACAGAAAACAAATGTGTAATTTCTTTGAGGCGCCAACACACCTATGATCTATACCACGTAGCTGTTGAAAACATCCAATACAGGCTTCTTTCCGGCCCGCCTCAGAGTGGTGTTCCAAAACAAAACCCTCTTCTTTGAATCCCCTGAGGACACTTGTACATGGCTCACAGAGGAGCGCCGCTTGCGCCTCAGTGCCTGGGATCAGTCCCCCAAGAGCCACACTGAGGGTGCCCTGCCTGATCTCCGTTCTAAATGCACCCGCTCGCGCAGGAAACGGGGCCCGCGGCATGCCAGGTTGGAGTCACCGTCAAAGTCTGGCGGCTGAGGCGACTCCGGGTGCCCTCCTACCTTTACGTTGCTCTGGCTCCTCGAATCACTCGGACCCAGGAGGAACCCCGCCCCGTCCGTCCCACCTTGAACTAGCGGACTTTGCTCTCTCCCGGAGTCTGGCCCTCCTCAAGGTTCTACCTTGAGCTGTGGAAGTCTGCTGGCCGCACTCTGCTCTGCGGCCCACGGTGTAGCAGTCAAGTTTGCCACCATTTATCTCTCCCGATGATCATTGACATAGAACATCCTGCTATGAGGAGGAGTCTTCCACGAATCCCCGTTCCCAAGCGTTTTAGTTTGGTTCTCTTCCAATTTTTCACTGTTAGGGTCGACAGATGCTTCTGTTCCTGAAGTATAGGGAGGGGGTTGCGTAGGGGACAGAGACCATTGTCCCAGTTTTTCGTTGGCACACTTTGTTTATTATATCACCATCTTTGACCAGCAACATAGCGAATACACATACATTGAGGCACCCACTGTTTCACGCAGGTGGAGCACGTCACCCGCACCTGGCATCCGTTTCACGCGTCTCGTCGCACACCTATATCCCCCATGACTGACAATCACAGTGGGAGAGGTACGATTCATGTAATGTCTTGGAATGTTAATGGGCTGCTAGACAGGGTAAAGCGACAAGCAGTCCTGAGATACGCACAACGTCACGCAGTTGACATACTGTTGCTCCAAGAAACCCACCTTGCAGGCAATAACTGCCCCTTCCTGGTGAGCTATAGCTGTGGCGGGGTCTGGCACTCAAGCTTCAACAGAGGGTTGAGGGGCGTAGCTATTCTTGTGCGCCGCACCCTCCCATTCATGCTCCTCAAAGTCACTATTGACCCATCGGGTAGCTTCGTGGCCTTAGAAGGGACCATAGGGAACCAGGCCCTGAACTTGATGTCCGTGTACTCCCCGCCATCGCTGATGGCCTCCAACCTTAAGCGAATCACAGACCTGGTTACTGCCTTGCCCCCGGGAATGACCTTCATTGGGGGGGATTTCAGTGCAGTCATGAGTCCTGACCTTGACACTGCCGGACCCCCTTCGACTACTAGAATCACCCATGCAAACCTTTTGACAAACTGGGCGACCACCCTGGGGGTCTGTGACACCTGGAGGCTTTAGCATCCACTGGCCCGACAATATCCGCACACTTCGGCATCCCACCACATGCACGTGCGACTTGACTACATTTTTATGCCGGCCATAGACTGTCGGGTAATTAAGGACATTACCATCCTCCCTAGAGGTATATCTGACCGCTCGCCCTTAGCGATGGAGATAGGCGACCTCCCGGAGTCTCTGCGTCCGATTTGGAGGCTAAACGCCTGGTTTTTCCAGAATGAGGACCTTAGGAAATCAGTGGGCGATGAGCTCCAACAATACTTCATCAATCGAGGCTGTCTCCCCTCTTGGTACCCTGTGGGAAGCTGGTAACGCCACCACCCACGGCTTCGCTAAGGGCCAACTCAAGCTTAAACGGCTCGCGCTAGAATCTTGCCTTACTCAATTGGAAGCCCAGGCGACTCTCCTTGAGGGCCAGTCACCTGAAGAGAGATCCGAGGCCCAAGTTAGAAGATTGGCATTCCTAAGAGATGAAATTAGGCAGATTTCCTTGGATGCCGCGAAGTTGCTGTGGAGGTCCTCTGTAGCAAGAGTCTACGGCTGGGGAGATTAAAAATGGGAAGCTCCTTCATCGACTGGCCACGTACCCAACAGCCAACCGCATAATTCTGGAGGTGATTGCTCCAGACGACACGATCCACAGCTCCCCAGGGATGGTGGCTGTGTTTCACCACGTACTAAGCTGCCCTTTATTCAGCTCAACCTCCCAGTCTTTCACTTCCAGGCCTGCTTCGTCTGGAGCAGATCTCTCTTCCGCGACTCAGTGGGGCTGAGGCGCTTGACCTCCTGATCACTCTGGAGGAGGTCGATGAAGCCATATCCCATATGGCCTCTGGTAAGACCCCGGGTCCGGACGGGCTCCCACAGGAGGTCTATGCGGCCTACCGAGACTCATGTAGCTCATCTTCTGGAGAGTTGTACACCGAAGCAGCCGACAAGGGCACAATCCGCGCAGAAACAGATATGGCCACCATTGTGGTGATTTCTAAGTCTCAGCCCCCCTCGAAGCGCTGCTCTGACTACCGCCCCATCTCTCTCATTAATTCGGAGCTTGCCTCCGTCCTAGCTAACCGCTTGCGGCTGTATCTGTGAGAAAGTGCCATCTTTCTTGCATGGTATGCCCCCACTTTTTGCTGAATTGCTGAATGTACTTTGACTGAGTGTGCCCTGGACTCCTGCCAATCAGGTGCCCAGGGCCTATGTTCCTTCCCTAAAACAAACCAAACCCAAATTGGCAAACCCTGGCCACATGTCAGCCCCTGGTAAATGGTACCCTAGGTACCCAGGGCCTTGTGACCAGGGAAGGCCTCTAAGGGCTGCAGCAATCATTGTGCCACCCTTAGAGGCCCTGTACCCTTACTCTGACACTCACACTCACTCTCACTCTCCCTCTCACTCTCCCTCTCACTCACTCACTCACTCACTCACACTCTCACACTCTCACACTCTCACACTCTCACACTCTCACACTCTCACACTCTCACACTCTCACACTCTCACACTCTCACACAATCACACTCTCACACAATCACACTCTCACACTCTCACACAATCACACTCTCACACTCTCACACTCTCACACTCTCACACTCTCACACTCTCACACTCTCACACTCTCACACTCTCACACTCTCACACTCTCACTCACACAATCACACTCTCTCTGCAGGCTGAGTGTCTGGGTGCAAAACAAAGTCGACATGACACACATCCCTGTGTGCCATGCCCATCACCTACACTGCCATGGCATACATCAGCCACCCCTCTAGCTGGGTGCCTTATGCCAATGGTGTGGGCGCAGGAGCCCTGGGCCCCTACAGAGCCCAGGTCCATTCCTCAGCACTGTAAGTGCAGTGCTGCCATTTAAGAGTACATGGTGCTGAGAGCTCGTCAAACACGAGCTCCACAGCACCATAATGGCAACACTAAAGACTGAGAAGTTTGGTATCAAACTGCTCATCACATTAAACCCACACTGATGCCAGTGTGAGGTTTAATGTACCCAGCACCCCAGAGGGCATCTTAGAGGTGCCCCCTTAAACCTAACCTACAATCCACGTCTGCTCTGAGGCTGCCTAGGCTGCCACCCAGCAGACATGTTGCTGGACCCCTGGGTAGGAGAGCCCCTGCTCTCCCGGGCCTGCAACAATGCACATCCTGGGTGAGGTGCTAAATCTCCTCCCCCAGGATTCGCAGGGGGAAGCTTCAAAGGCATGCCGCCTCTAGGAGTTGCCCCAGGCCACTGCAACCCCCACTCTGGCGGGAAGCTTGGCCGGAAACCCCATACAAGGACAGGGGATGTGCCAGCCTGCCCACCCCACCCCTCAGGTGGGGGAGGCGAGGTGAAGCACATCTCCGGGCTCTCGCCATCTTGAAGATGGGAGGCCCTACCCTATCAGGATTAGGCTACTGCCCCCCTCCCACAGGAGAGGGGCAGGATAGGGGGTGTACCCACCCCAGGACAAGGACCCTGCCCTTCACCTACCTGTAACGCCCCTAAATCTAGTATTTAGGGGCACCCTGAACCTTCCTTCCCCAGATTCCAGATTCAAAAGACTACAAGAAGAGCAAGAAGAACAAAGACCTGCCCTGCAGCTGCTAAAAAGGGAAGAAGACACCAACTGCTTTGGCCCCAGCCCTACCGGCCTGTCGACTCCCGAACCCGCACCAGCGCGGCATCTCTCGTGGCCAGCAACCTCACCAACCCCGGAGGACCTGGCTACCTTTTGGCTCTAAGCCCCTGGGACTCCCATGAGTAGAGGCTCTACTCAGAAACCTATTTCTAACCCCTGGCAGCAGCCCGGAACCGCGAACCCAGCACACTCTGCACCAGCCCAGCCTGGCCAGTGCCGGAGTGGACAAAGACCCTGAGGACGACCCCACGGCGACTGTGACCCCGAGTCCGGCACCCAAGGACCCCCCTCGACATTCCGGAAGAAGCCTGCAGCCTCGGAACAAGGTGCCCCCCCCAACCGTGATCATCAGAGGGTAAGATTTCCCGACACCAAAAGGCACCCCTGCGCGCGGCGCCCTGCGGCCCCCTGTGCCCAATCCCGGGGTACCCACCTAACCTACAACTACCCAACTTACCTCTCGAAGTGGTGGTGGCACCTGAAGCATCCTCGTCCCCGAGCTTGCAGCATTTTTCCTAACCGGAACATTCCCATTGATTTTCATTGAGCGCCCGACGGCTCAAAAGCACCCTGCACCTAGCCGCCCGAGTGGCCCTGGCAGTGCAATCTCTACACTAGCCTACTTCCCCACTTGCCCTGAGTGAGTGACCAGGAGCCCAGCTCCCACAGCCGCGTGGCCTGCTAGTCAGCAGCCACCAGACCAGGCCCCCCTATTCCTCATAGGCTAACATTGGGCCTAACTCTCTCTGCACCCGGCTGCCCTAGAGCCGCTGAGGGTGAACTAACTGTGCCTATCTGACCTTGGGGGACCCCTGAGTCTATGCCCAGAACCTCACCTTTGCCAGTCGAGAACTTACCTGAAAACCGCTAACTCTATTTTCTACATAGGGTAACATTGACTGTCTTTTTCTTGAAATTTTGTCTAAGTGTGGACTTTTCAAATCTTCAAATCTTCACTCAAAATCAGCCGAGCGACAAAAACGCAAAAACTCACCTATTCTCAGGTGGGCTCACAGTGCTGGATCTTGGTGCCCAGCACTGGCTCGGAAGAATACTCGCATCTATACTTACCAGTAACCCCATTTTCTCCCATAGGAAACCATTGACTGCTTTTCTGTGAAATTTCTTCTAAGTGTTGATTTCTGCAATTTCTAAATATTCCTCAAAAATCGTATAACATCTGAAAACGTAATTACTTACCTGTTTTGGATAAATGTCCCAGTACTGAACCCAGACACCCAGTACTGGATTACAAAAGTAACAACAACCTACTGTACCTGTAACCTATATTTCCTTCCACAGGGAATCATTGATTGCTTGCTCTGAAATATTTTCTAAGTGCTCACTTTTGAAATAGCTAAATATTGGTTAAAAATCAGTACAGTACCAAAATCGACTTTCAACAGCTGATTCTGAGAACTGACCCAGGACTGGATCTAGGATCCAAGCCTGGATTTACAAAAGTAATCTGAAAGTAATCTGTTGCATACAATTTGAATTTATCATTGAGCTCAATGTATTGTGTTTAGAAATAGAGTTGCCTACTGCAACTATTTGTAACTGTTTACTAAAAAGTCTATTGCATATACAAAAGTATTTTTATGAAACATCTCTTGTCGAGAAAGTATATTTTAATTCCAAGTGTTGGTTCTAAAATAAAACAAGCATATATTTTTTTATATATACAAACCGTTGGCCTAGAGTTCAGTTATTGAGTGTGTGGAACTATTTGCTGACTGAGTGTGTACCACAAATGCTTTACACGTCCTCTGATACTGCCTTACTGCTCGACCAGGCTACCACTTTGGAGAGTAAGGTTATATCTAACTTTAACCTCTGTTAAACCCTTGGGGTCTGTGGACTCTGTACACCCTGTACCTATTAAGGAACAGTATATACAGAGCCACTTTCTCACACCAGGGCCTTGCTTAAGTCCCATTAGAATTTTAGAAAAATAAGTCACTATAGTCAGGGTAGAGGATTAGAACGGTCAGGTTAGAATGACTCAAACAAACCCAGCTGTTAGTGACAATAATAACATGGACCTGGTGGAGGAGCTCGACCTCACACCTTACACTTGTCTTTCAAGGAATTGAGGTCCTTATGCAAACGTAAAAATTTACCAATGGGCCTGCATCCAACCAAACTAGGGCTCCAGGAGCTCTTGGCTGAGTATGCGAAGGACCACCCATCTGAACATGGTGATGGCCAGTCAGATGAGGAAGGGGAAGCAGAGGAGGTTGACAATAACCCCCCCCCCCCATACTATTCCCTAGGGAGGAGAGGGCACCCATACCCTTCAATCCAAGGATTAGCATCTGGGCACCTAGAGATTACACAGGTGGCTCTGGTACCAGAGAGAACACTGGGGAACCCACCAGTGAAGAGGACAGCCTTATGAGGCTGGCCAGAAGACTAGAGCTAGAGTCCAGGCTCCTGGCTCTAGAAAAAGAAAGGAGAGAGATGGGTTTAGCACCCATCAATGGTGGCAGCAATAATAAAAATAAGGATAGGGAGGAAACTTCTGACCTCAAAATCCCCAAAGGGATTGTCCCTAAATTTGAGGAAGGTGATGATATCACCAAATGGTTAATAGCCTTTGAGAGGGCTTGTGATATCAGAAAAGTAAGGAAACCTCTCTGGGGGGCACTCCTGTGGGAACTGTTCTCTGGTAACTGCAGAGACCTGCTTCTGACCCTTTCTGGGCCAGAAGCAGGATCCTATGACCTCATGAAGAAAGCTCTGATTGAGGGATTTGGATTCACCACTGAGGAGTATAGAATTAGATTCAGGGGGCTCACAAAACCCAGACCCAGTCCTGGATTGATTTTGTAGACTTCTCAGTGAAGACACTGGATGGTTGGTTAGCTGGACATGGTGTGCAGGATTTTACTGGATTGTATAATTTATTCATGAAGGAACATATATTGAGTAACTGCACAAATGAAAAGTTGCATCAGCATTTGGTAGACCTAGGTCTAATTTCTCCCCAAGAATTGGGAAAGAAGGCAGACCACTGGGTCAAGACTACGGTGACCAGGACAGCCACTGGGGGCGACCAGAAGAAAGTGGTCACAAAGCCTCCCCAGGGGAAAGGTGGTGAGAATCCCCAAGATAAAAAGTCTGAGTCTTCCAAAGGGCCCCAAAAACCTGTTCAGGTGGGTGGGACCCAAACTACTCCCTATGTGCCCCAACCATATAGGGGGAAGAACTTTGATCCCTTAAAGGCCTGGTGTAATACCTGTAAAAAGCAGGGACACCTGACTGTAGCTTGCCCCCAAAACAAAGCCCCTAAGGCACCCGGTACAGCTACTCCTGGGGCAGCAAGCATACAAATGGGATCAGAGGTGTACCCTGGACAAATCTGGGAACACACTGAAGCAAGTCTAGTCTCCTTGGGAGTAGTGGAGTTTGCCACTGTAGCTGTGTGGCCCCCCAATTTAAAGAAATACTTGCAGTACCCCTGGGTGAATGGAACTAGGGTAGAAGCTCTGAGGGATACAGGTGCCAGTGTCACTATGGTGAAAGACACACTGGTTTCCCCTGAGCAATACTTGATTGGGAAGTCTTACCCAGTCACCAACGCTGACAGTGTCACCACTAGTCATCCCATGGCCATGGTAACATTAAGCTGGCGGCGGGGGGGGGGGGGGGGGGGGGGTTACTGGCCTGAAACAGGTAGTGGTCTCTCCAAAGTTGCCAGCTGCCTGTCTGCTTGGAAATGATCTGGAAACCTGGGCTGAGGTTGAGCTAAAGGCCCATACAGCCATGCTGGGCATCCCTGAATTGGTGTGTGTGCAAACCAGAGCAAGAGGAAGGGTGAAAAAGTAGGTCTGGAGCCTGAAATAATGGCCCAGGCAACCAAGAGAAAAGGAAAGCTGACTGGGGAACCAGCTTCTACACAGCAAACCATTCAGGACCCCTCTCCCCAGGGAGAGGATTTGGATACCCCTGAGGGAACTGAGTCCATGGAGCTTGACCCTTACCAGGTTGAACTCTTGGGCCCAGGGGGACCCTCTAGGGAGGAGCTGTGCCAGGGTCAGCGAGACTGTCCCACTCTTGAAAGCCTGAGGCAGCAAGATGTTTCAGAAGCAAGGGGAGACGTCAGTGGTACCCATAGAGCTTATTGGGAAGAGGGATTACTGTATGCTAAGGCAAGAAACCCAACTCCTGGAGCCACCAGGAGGGTGGTAGTGCCACAGAAGTACAGGGAGTTCCTCCTAACTTTGGCTCATGACATCCCCCTAGCTGGACATCTGGGGCAATCCAAAACTTGGGAAAGGCTAGTGAGTCACTTTTACTGGCCCCAGATGCACCAAAAGGTGAAGGAGTTTGTCAGCTCCTGTGTTACCTGTCAAGCCAGTGGCAAGACAGGTGGCCACCCAGAGGCCCCCCTCATTCCACTACCAGTGGTGGGGGTCCCCTTTGAAAGGGTAGGAGTGGACATTGTGGGTCCACTTGAACCTCCCACAGCCTCAGGGAACAAATTTATTCTAGTGGTAGTGGATCAGGCCACTAGGTACCCTGAAGCAATTCCACTTAGTACTACTACAGCTCCTTCAGTAGCCAAGGCCCTCCTGGGTGTCTTCACCAGAGTGGGGTTTCCTAAGAAGGTGGTTTCAGACAGAGGTTCCAACTTCATGTCTGCTTACCTAACACACATGTGGAAGGAGTGTGGAGTGCAGTATAAGTTTACTACACCCTACCACTCACAAACCAATGGCCTTGTTGAGAGATTCATCAAGACATTGAAAGGTATGATCATGGGTCTCCCTGAAAAACCCAAAAGGAGATGGGATGTCCGGTTACCATGCCTGCTTTTCGCTTACAGGGAGGTACCACAGAAGGGAGTAGGTTTCTCACCCTTTGAACTTCTGTTTGCTCATCCTGTAAGGGGACCACTTTGTCTTGTAAAAGAGGGCTGGGAGAGGCCTCTTCAAGAACCCAAACAAGACATAGTGGACTATGTGCTTGGCCTAAGGTCCAGAATGATGGCTGAGTACATGGAAAAAGCATCCAAGAACCTTGAGGCCAGCCAGGAGCTCCAGAAGCACTGGTATGACCAAAAAGCTGCACTGGTTGAATTTCAACCTGGGCAACAGGTGTGGGTTTTGGAGCCAGTGGCACCAAGGGCTCTCCAAGATAAATGGAGTGGCCCTTACCCTATCCTAGAAAGAAAGAGTGAGGTCACCTATCTAGTTGACCTGGGCACTAGCAGGACACCCAAGAGGGTCATCCATGTGAACCGCCTCAAGCTCTACAATGACAGGGCTGACAACACCATGCTGATGGTGACTGATGAGGGGCAGGAAGCAGAGTGAACCTCTCCCTGACCTCCTCTCCTACAGCCCAAAAGATGGATCAGTAGATGGTGTGATCTTCTCAAACACCCTCTCTGCCCAACAGCAGGCTGACTGCAAGCAGGTTTTGCAGAAGTATGCTAGCCTCTTTTCCCTGACCCCTGGTCTGACAAACTGGTGTAGCCATGATGTGGACACTGGTGACAGTGCACCTGTCAAAAACAAAATCTATCGACAGTCAGACCAAGTCAAGCAGAGCATCAAAGCTGAGGTCAGCAAGATGCTGGAGTTAGGGGTCATTGAACCCTCTGAGAGCCCCTGGGCCAGCCCAGTGGTTCTGGTCCCCAAACCTCATCAACAAGGTGAAAAGAGATGAGGTTCTGTGTGGACTATAGAGGGCTCAACTCTGTCACCAAGACAGATGCTATCCCAAGAGCAGATGAGCTGATAGATAAATTAGGGGCTGCCCAATTCCTCAGTACCTTTGACTTAACTGCAGGGTACTGGCAGATTGGCATGGCCCCAGGAGCAAAAGAAAAGACAGCATTCTCCACCCCTGATGGGCATTATCAGTTTACTGTGATGCCCTTTGGGTTAAAGAATGCCCCTGCCACTTTCCAGAGGCTGGTGAACCATGTCCTGGCTGGGGTGGAGTCCTTTAGTGCAGCTTATCTTGGTGATATTGCTGTCTTTAGCTCCACCTGGCAGGATCACCTGATCCACCTTGGAAAAGTTTTAGAGGCTCTGCACAATGCAGGTCTCACTATCAAGGCATCCAAATGCCAGATAGGGCAGGGCACTGTGGTGTACTTGGGCCACCTTGTAGGTGGAGGCCAGGTACAGCCCTTACAACCTAAGATCCAGGCCATCATGGACTGGATAGACCCAAGTCAGGGCATTCCTTGGCTTGACTGGATACTACAGGAGGTTTGTGAAGGGGTATGGGTCCATTGTGACCCCCCTCACAGAACTCGCCTCCAAGAAGATGCCCAAGAAGGTGAACTGGACAGTTAGTTGCCAAAAGGCTTTTGACACCCTAAAAGAAGCAATGTGCTCAGCACCAATTCTAAAAGCTCCAGATTATGCCAAGCAGTTCATAGTGCAGACTGTTGCCTCCGAGCTAGGGATAGGTGCGGTCCTATCCCAGACCAATGATAAAGGCCAAGACCAACCTGTTGCTTTTATAAGCAGGAGGCTACTCCCCAGAGAGCAGCGTTGGAGTGCCATTGAGAGGGAGGCCTTTGCTGTGGTTTGGTCCCTGAAGAAGTTGAGGCCATACCTGTTTGGTACTCACTTCCTGGTTCAAACTAACCACAGACCTCTCAGATGGCGAATGCAGATGAAAGGGGAAAATCCAAAACTACTAAGGTCGTCCATCTCCCTACAGGGAATGGACTTTGAAGTGGAACACAGACCAGGGACTGCCCATGCCAATGCAGATGGACTTTCCAGGTTCTTCCACTTAGACAATGAAGACTCCATAGGGCAAGGTTAGTCTCATCACCTTTCGTTGGGGGGGGGGGTTGTGTGAGAAAGTGCCATCTTTCTTGCATGGTATGCCCCCACTTTTTGCTGAATTGCTGAATGTACTTTGACTGAGTGTGCCCTGGACTCCTGCCAATCAGGTGCCCAGGGCCTATGTTCCTTCCCTAAAACAAACCAAACCCAAATTGGCAATCCCTGGCCACATGTCAGCCCCTGGTAAATGGTACCCTAGGTACCCAGGGCCTTGTGACCAGGGAAGGCGTCTAAGGGCTGCAGCACTCCTTGTGCCACCCTTGGAGGCCCTGGACCCTTACACACACACACAATGCCTTTGCAGGCTGAGTGTTTGGGTGCAAGACAAAAATAAAGTCGACATGACACACATCCCTGTGTGCCATGCCCATCTCCTACACTGCCATGGCATACATCAGCCACCCCTCTAGCTGGGTGCCTTATGCCAATGGTGTGGGCACAGGAGCAGGAGCCCTGGTCCCCTACAGTGCCCAGGTCCATTCCTGAGCACTGTAAGTGCAGTGCTGCCATTTAAGAGTACATGGTGCTGAGAGCTCGTCAAACACGAGCTCCACAGCACCATAATGGCAACACTAAAGACTGAGAAGTTTGGTATCAAACTTCTCAGCACATTAAACCCACACTAATGCCAGTGTGGGATTTAATGTACCCAGCACCCCAGAGGGCATCTTAGAGGTGCCCCCTTAAACCTAACCTACAATCCACGTCTGCTCTGAGGCTGCCTAGGCTGCCACCCAGCAGACATGTTGCTGGACCCCTGGGTAGGAGAGCCCCTGCTCTCCTGGGCCTGCAACAATGCACATCCTGGGCGAGGTGCTAAATCTCCTCCCCCAGGATGGGCAGGGGAAAGCTTCAAAGGCATGCCGCCTCTGTGAGCTTCCCCAGGCCACTGCAACCCCCCACTCTGGCGGGAAGCTTTGGCCGGAAACCCCAAATAAGGACAGGGGATGTGCCAGCCTGCCAACCCCACCCCTCAGGTGGGTGAGGCGAGGTGAAGCACATCTCCGGGCTCTCGCCATCTTGAAGAAGGGGAGCCCTACCCTATCAGGACTAGGCTACTGCCCCCCTCCCACAGGAGAGAGGCAGTATAGGGGGTGTACCCACCCCAGGACAGGGACCCATTGGTCCCTGCCCTTCACCTACCTGTAACGCCCCTAAATCTAGTATTTAGGGGCACCCTGAAACTTCCTTCCCCAGATTCCAGATTCAAAAACTACAAAGAGCAAGAAGAAAGAAGACCTGCCCTGCAGCTGCTAAAAAGAGGAAGACACCAACTGATTTGGCCCCAGCCCTACCGGCCTGTCGACCCTCGAACCTGCTCCTGCTCCAACCCGGCATCTCTTGTGGCCAGCAACCTCACCAACCCCGGAGGACCTGGCTACCCTTTTGGCTCTAAGCCCCTGGGACTCCCATGAGTAGAGGCTCTACTCATAACCTACCTCTAATCCCTGGCAGCAGCCCGGAACCGCGAACCAAGCACACTCTGCACCAGCCAAGCCTGGCCAGTGCCGGAGTGAACAAAGACCCCGAGGACGACCCCACGGCGACTGTGACCCCAAGTCCGGCACCCAAGGACCTCCCTCGACACTCCTGAAGAAGCCTGCAGCCTCAGAACAAGGTGCCCCCCTACCGCGATAAACAGAGGGTAAGATTTCCTGACACCAAAAGGCACCCCTGCACGCGGCGCCCCGCGGCACCCTGTGCCCAATCCCGGGGTACCTACCTATTCTCCAACTACACAACTTACCTCTCGAAGTGGTGGTGGCACCTGTAGAGTCCTCGTCCCCGAGCTTGCAGTCTTTTTCTAAACCGGAGATTTCCCATTGAAATCAATTGAGCGCCCGAAGGCTCAAAAGCACTCTGCACCCAGCCGCCCGAGTGGCCCTGGCAGTGCAACCTCTACACCTACCTACTTTCCCACTTGCCCTGAGTAAGTGACCAGGAGCCCAGCTCCCACAGCCGCGTGGCTTGCCAGTCAGCAGCCACCAATCAAGGCCCCCTTATCCCTCATAGGATAACATTGGGCCTAACTCTCTCTGAACCCGGCCGCCCTAGAGTCGCTGAGGGTGAACCAACTGTACCTACCTGACCCTGGGGGACCCCTGAGTCTATGCCCAGAACCTCAACTCTGCCAGTCGAGTACTTACCCTTAAACCGATAACTCTATTTTCCTCATAGGGTAACATTGACTGGCTTTTTCCTGAAATTTCTTCTAAGTGTGGACTTTTCAAATCTTAAAATATTCACCAAAAATCAGCCGAGTAATGAAAACGAAATTACTCACCTGCTCTTATGTGAGCTCCCAGTGCTGGATCTTGGTGCCCAGCACTGACTCTGAAAAATACTTACAACTGTACGTACCCGTAACCCAATTTTCTTCCATAGGAAATCATTGACTGTTTTTCTGTGAAATTTCTTCTAAGTGTCGATTTCTGCAATCTTTAAATATTCTTCAAAAATCGTATAATATCTGAAAACGTAATTACTTACCTGTTTTGGATAAAGGTCCCAGTACTGAGTCTAGGCACCCAGTACTGGATTACAAAAGTAACGAGAACATACTGTACCTGCAACTTGAATTTTCTTCCATAGGGAATCATTGACTGTTTTCTTTGAAATATTTTCTAGTGTCAACTTTTAAAATAGATAAATATTGTTTAAAAATCATTACAGTAATTAAATCGACTTTCATCACTTGATTCTGAGTACTGACCCAGGACTGAATCTAGGATCCAGTTTTGGAATCCAAAAGTAATCTAAAAAGTAATCTGTTGCAAATAACTTGAATTTTCCATTGAGCTCAATGCATTGTTGTGTTTAAAATGGAGTTGCCTATTGCAACCACTTGTAACTGTTTACAAAAGTCAATTGCATATTGCAAAACTATTTATATGAAACATCTTATTCTGTGAAAGTATATTTTAAATCCAAGTGTTGGTTCTAAAATAAAATAAGCATATATTTTTTATATATAAACCATTGGCCTAGAGTTCAGTTATTGAGTGTGTGAGACCATTTGCTGGCTGAGTGTGTACAACAAATGCTTTACACTGTCCTCTGATACTGCCTTACTGCTCGACCAAGCTACCACTTTAGAGAGTAAGGTTATATCTAACTTTAACCTCTGTCAAACCCTGGGGGACTGTGTACACCCTGTGCCTATTAAGGAACAGTATATACAGAGCCACTTTTTCACAGTATCTGACCAAACTGGTCCATCCTGACCTGTGCGGCTTCATGCCCTCTAGGGGCACCAGGCACTGCCTCAGACGCCTCCACGTCGCCCTAGCGAATCGCCATTGGCTGTTCCTGTACTTGTCCCTCCTATTCGTTGAGTTCGAGAAAGCCTTCGACTGTGGATTGGCAGTACCTCGAGATGTTGGAGAAAATGGGTTTTGTGGAAACCTTCCGCAAACTGGTAAACCCTCTATATAGTAGGTCACGGGCCCGTGTGCTGGTCAACAGAGCGCTGTCCCAGCCCTTCCCCATCAGGAGGGGCAAGAGGCAGGGATGCCCTCTCTCGTCCCTCCTCTTCGCCTTGGTTATGGAGTCCTTCGCTTGCCTCATACGGTCGGATAACCGGATTGAGGGATTATAAGAAACTGGCTCTATATATACTGCACCAAAGTGAGGTACAGTGTGTATAGAGTCCCCAAAGGTAGGCAGAGGTTAAAGTTAGATAGAACCTTTCTCTCTAAAGTGATAGCTTGGTCGAGCAGTAAGGCAGTATCAGAGGACAGTGTTAAGCATTTGATGTATACACTCAGTCAGCAAATGAAGTCACACACTCAAGAACTGAACTCTAGGCCAATTGTTGTTGTATAAAAAT
Organism: Triturus cristatus; assembly: GCF_964204655.1. NCBI lineage: Eukaryota > Metazoa > Chordata > Amphibia > Caudata > Salamandridae > Triturus > Triturus cristatus. Next base: position 441,987,726 of record NC_140581.1, on the reverse strand, counting down.
ATATAGCGTTTTATTTCTCTAGAACCCAAGCAAGCCTGGCACAGGTAAGCATATAAATACTTTGCAGTAATAGGATACTTTGTTTGTAATACAGTTAAAAAATACAGTAGAAATTATAATGGTTTTGGTTTACAGCTAATGTAGCAGATTGCAACACTTAGCAGGTATAGTACATTGGAATGAATGGACTTTTTCAATAAATTGCAGGTAAGTTACTTTTTCGTTACTTTTTCTAACTCCGTGCTGGATGCCTAGATTCAGCACTGGGACATTTCCTGAAAACAGTTGAGAAAATGTGCTTTTGTTATTTTTGTTATTTTTAAAGAATATTTTCAGATTTCAAAACTCCACACTTGGAAACTTTTTGGATGACTTGGGCATTGTAGCGGAACAGGGCTCATGCACCTATACCCTCACCACTGGCATAGGGCACCCAGCTAGAGGGGTGACTGATGTATGCCAGGGCAGTGGTTTGTGGCCATGGCACACAGGGATGTGTGCCATGTCGACTCTTTGTTTTGTTCTGCACCAAGACACGCAGCCTGCAAAGGCAGTGTGTGAGTGTCAGGGTACAGGACCTCTAAGGGTGGCACAATAAGTGCTGCAGCCCTTAGAGGCCTTCTCTTGTCACAGTGCCCTGGGTACCTGTGGTACCATCTACCAGGGGCTGACATGTGGCCAGAGATGCCAATTAGGTTTAGGCTTCAATGCAGGTTTAGGGAAGGAACACAGGCCCTGGGTACCTGATTGGCAGGAGCCCAGGGCACACTCAGTCAAAGTACATCAGCAATTCGGCAAAAAGTGGGGGCATACCATGCAAGAAAGAGGGCACTTTTTCAGAGGGATGGAAATGGCCTGCGCTGGGACAAGATAAAATCACTCTCTATGCAGACAATGTTCTGCTCTTTCTGGACGAGCCAGCGCAGTCGGGACCCCGGTGTCTTCGTGCATTAGATCTCTTTGAGCAGGCATCTGGCCTCCGGCTGAACTCCACTAAATCTGTCCTGGTCCCCCTTCATCTCTCAAGAGTGCTTCGACTGGCAGACCTCGATCCCGTTCCAGAGACAGTCCTTCAGGTACCTGGGGATCTGGGTTGCTCTCCTCCTGGACTTCACTTGGGCGCTCAATGTAACCCTGCTAGTGAAGGTCCTTGCTGACCTCATCCGATGGCAATCGCTGCCGCTGAACCCCTTGGGCAGAATATCCTTATTTGAAATGATGATTCTACCCAGGTTCATATATGTACTCCAGAATATACCTTTGCTCCTCTCACAGATGTGGTTCAGAGAGATAGACAGCCTAGCCACCAAGTTCCTTTGGGGAGGTCGGAGGCCCCGACTGGCCCTCACCCAGTGCTGGATCCCGCCCTTTGATGGCGGTCTATGGATGACGAACTTGTACCTCTACTATTTAGCCACCCGACTCCTCACCATTCACGATTAGTTCAACAGCGGCTGGTCTGACCCCGCATACAGGGTGGAACTACATGTCCTGGGCCTATCCAGCATCCAGGGGATGCAGTACGGGAGCACCATCCCCCCACACCTTGCCCACAGTCACGCATGGGGTCCTTCTGGCCTGGCGGGCCACCTGCACCACACCCAGTGATCGGGCAAACTGACTCAACATACCCCGCTTTGGCAGGGCACCTGGCTCTGGGAGGTCGCCAGCTTATCTGGCTTCAGGGCATGGGATCTCATCATGGTCTCGCTGCTGGGAGACATATGGGGAGAGAATCACCTGCACACCTTGCAAGATCTACAAACCCGTTATTCCTTGCATCCCTCAGTTTTACCGCTACCTGCAGCTGCGTCACACCCTCCACTCCCACCTCTCAGAGGGCACCTCCTTACCTGAATATAGCCCACACGAAGCCCAAACCTTGACCAGCAACCTAGGGAAGGGAGGGATTTCCCGTATCTATTGCTCCCTCACGAACAACACTCCTAACACATTACACCGACTCCGGGAACGGTGGGAGGGATGGCTAGGGACTCTGGAGGATGAGGACTGGAGGGATGCGCTAATGACACATAAAACAATCACCACTTTGGCGCGGCTCCGTTTAGTCCAAATGTACTACCTCCACGCCGCATATTTTACTCCGCTGCGCCTCCACCGCACAGGGCTCAGACCTGATGCGTCCTGCCCCCGCTGTAACCACTCGCAGGCTGATTTTATTCCACATGGTATGGCTTTGCTCTGTAGTTGCGCGTTTTTGGGACTTTGTGGTTGGGGAACTCGGTGAGGTCCTGGGTTTGAAGGTTCCTCTTAACCCGCTCAATGTGCTCCTGGGGGTCACGAAAGGGCTGGACGACTCCAGGGTGGACAAACTCTTCCTGAACACAGCCCTGATGGTGGCCAAGAGAGACATCGCGGCAAACTGGCTGAACTCGATCGCAGCTACCATGACACGGTGGCGCAGGGGGGTGGATTGGTGTGCGGCGCAAGAAAAAGCTTTGCACAAGGCCAGCGAAGAAATATCGCAAAATGTGGGGTAAATGGGTTGGAGTGATAGAGGACTGAACCCTCCCCCACCCTCCCCGAGCAGTTGTAGACCTGTGGCAAGCATTAATAGGTTCTCCTTCATGCTCTATGGCTACCCAGGGCGTCCCCGTCGTCATTATGATATTGTACTCCTGCCATGCTTTGATGTCTTGCTTGCTGCTGGTCTTCTGTTTTTCTGTATGTATGCCTTTATTTACTAAATCGATAAAATCAATAAAATTGGTTATCAAAAAAATAAATGCTTTCTTCAGCAAATTAAACTGTGTCCAAACCCAGTAGAAACTTAAATCTTTGCCTGTGGAGAACATTGTAAGTAGATATGTATGTCACCAAAACCTAGTAGTGCAGGTTACCTAGCTTGAGCAAGAACTGCGAATGTTATATTTTATCTGTACTATGTCTTCCTCCTATCCTCTGGAAAACATACAACCACATGTTGGGTATGATTGCCATAGCCACGGACAGGGTGGCAATGTGTATCACAGAAATTAGCAAACTCTGTGTATATCATTCTGTGAAACCTTTGCTGAGGATAGATCTCCTATCTCCTTTTGGATGACCGCTTTAATTCAAGCATCATAGCCATCCCTGGGAGGTTGAGAAGATGTCTTTTCTTTGAGTCCTGTGGTAACCAGTGGTTATTTCGCATTGCCAGTATTATATTTGCTTTTTCTTCCCTCATATCACATGGCTACCAATGCACTCTGATGAAATAGCCCTGTAATTCCCTTCGGACACTTAACTCTCCACTGGTAGCTAAAGCAGTTAATTCTTGTTCCAGAAGTTGGTAGGGTCAGAAACTCCAATTCAGCATGACAAAGTATGTAAAACAAAAGACATTGAGTGTACAGTCAGTGCTATAACTAAAAAGGAGAATACTTTATTTGGAAGTGGATAAAATATAGCAGTTAAAATGTCCATCCACATAATAGGGGATAACCCCTTCAGGAGCTGAAATTAAATTTCAAATTTAATGCATAGTGTTTACACTGTAGGTGGTAGATTTTACTTAACATTGAGCCTTCTGGCCATAGTTAAGCAATTGGCTATTGTGAATTTAGATTGCATCAGCCCTGGAGGAGAGTGTCAGGCAAAGAATTACAAATAAATACTTTTGTCTTGTTGTGCCTGTGTCTCCAGGGGAAAGCCTAGGCAGCTTTATAGGTTTGGGACATTGCAGCTGAATGCCAGAGAAAACTGTCCTATATGTCCAGTAAACCTAAAAGCCCACACACAACTTCGAGTTCCTCCAACTCAAATGTGTTCTTAGTATCTAAGGCAAATTCTTTGAGGTCTGTCAAAAGTTAGTTGGATTACCAGAGGTCATGTAGTCTGTGTCCAACAGTACAGGGGGTCTCAATTCAAGGTGTGATGACTTAGACTTAACTGGTCTCAGTCTTTTAAAAATGGGACAAAATACCTGAATGAGACCGCAGCCATGATGGCATTCCCTATGTGCACCAAGCCTCATCGGTGTAAAACTCAAAACTAGACAGTCATGTTAAATATTTTGGCTCGAATGATCTCAAACAGAACTGAGGTCCTGTTGGATCTCCTGTCTTGACCACTTCCCACTGGGAATTGGAATTTAGTGTCTGGGCCCAACACACCTTAGATTGCAGGCCATACTGCAAGAAATTGGGTTACTAGTTTAGAGGGGTGAGAACCCAACTCAAATCGCAGTGCTAGTCAGTGTGAACCACTGAAGTCACTAAATTAACCTGAGCTCAACCCTCTGGTAGCCATGGCACATAGCAAATAGGCTTAACTTAGAGGCAATGTGTAAAGTATTCATGCAGTACTAAACAGTAATAAAATCGAAATGTAAAACTCCTCAAATGGATTAAAAAATAATAGTAAAATGTAATAAGCACAATGACCATACTAATATGGGGAACCGGAGATATGGATTTTTAAAGTTTGAAGTAGAATTAGTTCCAAGAAGCTCTCAGTACAATTAACAGTAAATGGCTGCTGTAGAACAATTTGACGCTTACTGCAATGGAACTAGGGTCAGATGCACTAACCAGGTTTATCCTTGCCAAAGAGTTTACCTTCTGACTTTAGTACTTTAAGCCCACTCCAGCACATGAGTACACTTTGTAAAAGCCTCCAAGGACCTCAGGAAAGGTACGTATTGACTGACATGGTGGCAGGCTAAGGCCAACAGGAAAGTTCAGTTCAGGTTTCACTGGTCAGCTGGGCAGTTGCAGGAAAAGACCACTTGTAGTGTCTTGTATACCTGTACCTTTAAAAGGACCACAGTCCACTTTGTCCTATTGTCCTAGTTACGAGAGACGGAGAGAAGGCCCAGGCCTCCAGGGCTCTTCTCAGGTAGTAGACTGCAGGTTCAGTACTGTTCTGAAGGTCCACACGGGTTTAGAAGTTGTTGCCTGGAGGTGAAACATTTATGCCTGGAATGAGCTAGTAAGTAGGATTACCCCTGGGGTGCCTCAACCAGTGAGGTAAAGGTCTCCAGTGCTAAACCTACCCACTTTGTGCTTTTTCTAAACTTGTGCATGTGTGTGGTGGGGGGGGGTGTGGGGGTACCATGGTATACTGGTGTCCTCCCACATTTAACTCTAATATCCAGATTGAGGCAGTCCCTGTACCCCAGCAAACTCAGACAGAAGTCTGGTTAAATCAAAACTGAGCTTTCAACAACCAGATGGATACAAGCAGTGCTTTGGACTTCTGTTCCCCTCCTATAAAGTGCGCCCCAAATGTTATATGCAAGTCCAGCATACCTCTCAAGCAGGCTGTGACACCGTTATGCCAACAGGCCCACTGTGATTGGAGCATGACGGGCAGGCTCCTTCTGTTGTCTTCCCAGTCAAAGTGCCAGATAGCATTTGCCTGTGACCGCTGAGGCCACTTTGAAGCGAGCCCCAAGTGTCATATGAAAAGCCCCAGCAGACCTGTCAAGCAGGGTGTGACATTCAAGCAGAATTTGACACTTTAATGTCAAAGAGGACCCTCCCCTGCATGTTTTATCAGATTCAGATGGGTCATCTCAGGTTCAGCACCAGGATATCCTCCCAGGTGAGTTGCACTATACAAATGCACATAACATAACATCTCCGCCCATTCAGGTCAGCCTATTGTTTGCTTGTGGAAGCAGTTCACACCTCACTACAGGTGACCGCTCCCAGGTGACAGTTGAAAGGCCATGAAAGGTCTCCGATTCTTTAGGAAGGCAAAAGGTAACTTTTCTAAAGTTTTTGTGACAGAATTACTAAAACAAATCATTGAAATATTTCTACAGCTGTTTCCTAGGTGGATATAACAATAATTATACCTAATATACCAATGCTTCCTTATAGAACAGCTAACCCTGCTACAGTGAAAATAGTCTTGTGAGCCTTTTTCTTAGTAGGGACATGTTCAACATTAAACTTTTACAACCCCTACGCTTAAATACCATGCCCCCTGCTTTAATGGGCAGTAAAGCCTATCTATGGGTGACTTAGTTATATTTAAAAGGAGTGTTTAGGCCTGTCAAAAGGTATAACTGCGACAGGTCGAATTTGCAGTTTAAACCTGTACAGCCAGGATACTGGTGGTAGACCTGCAGTCATGTTTGTATTATCACAGTAGTAGGTGGCACAATGAGTGCGGCAGCATGGGTGACATTTAACTTAACAGACCATGGGTACCCTGTGGTTTCCATGTACTAGGGACTTATAGGTAAATAAGTTAAATAAGCCAATCGCGGGTATGCCAATTTCATTATGTTGAAACGAGCAGCATAAGCACTGTAGCACTGGTTAGCAGGGGTGAAGTGCAGAAAGTTGTATAGCCAGCAAAAAAATCAGTTTCCGCAAACCCTGGCTTTTCGAAAAGGGCTCATGTCTATGTAGTTTGCACACATGAAGGGATGCTGTGAGGCACTAGCATTTTTTAGACCATTATAATGGAGGCTTTGGGTGCTCGTATCTGTGCCTATTTGAACTGCCTTATTCTATTTGCTTTTGGTTATGGCCATTGTTCTGTACATGCATTGCACATGCACTTTAATGAAGCTTGTATTCATGGCATTTGCATTGCACATGTACTTTAATAATATTATATTCATAGGCCAATCCCACGTTCTGGGAAATGGGCATGCAAGGCTATAGAGTGTTTTGGGGAATTTCAGTGTAATGCACAAAGCAGTTTTGTGAACAATTCTGCCCTTTATGTAGAACACTGATGTTCGAGGCATATGAGCTGTAGATCACACACGTGCATAGATCGCCATCTGGTGTTGGGCCTGGATGTTTGCACTTTGTTGTTGTCCTGGAAAGCCTTTTGAAGTCACGGGATAGGTGGCTCCTCCTTTGGACAATAGTGCGCATGGGCATCGACTCCATCGTCCGATTGTTTTTTCCCATCATCGGGCTCGGATGTGTTAATCGCGCTCCAGTTCGGTGTCATTACCGATCATGTTTTCGACGCGAAACCCTCACCCTTACTTCGGTATTGTTTCGATCGCGTTCCCCCTTCGACACGCATCTCTACCAGACCTTCAAAAAAACGGAAAATGGACAAACCTATACCAGCTCCACTTCCCTTGAAAAAGAGAGACATTGCTACTTCTCCATTACGGATCCCTTCTCCTCCCCCCTCCACAACAGTCTCCTATCCCATATTCACCTCCCCCACCATCATCTCCACCTCGAGATGATGACACCTCTGACGACATGGGGGATGATCACCCTTTAGGGGAACCAAGTCCTCCTGGTCCCCCAAAGGATCCATGGGAAGATTACGACACACCAGATGTCCCAGACACACCTCAGGACGACATCTACCCATTTAGGCCATCCCCTCCTGAGGACACTATAGGGTTTACTCAACCAATACACAGGGCAGCAGAATACCACAAGGTAAACCTACATACAGACCTTATAGAGGAATATTTCCTCATGGACACTTTTGAACCATCCCAAAGGTCCAGTGCCATTCTCCCCATGTTAAAAGGGGTAATAAAACATGCTCCCGAGGTGTTCAAGGATCCTGTATGGGCCAGAGTCATTAACCCCAGGGTAGAAAAGAAATTCAAAGCTGCCCCATCTGACCCGGTTTATATTAAAGGTCAAATACCCCTAGATTCTTTAGTGGTCTCCAACGCCAGGAAAAGGGCCAATTCGCAAACCACAGGAGATGCCCCACCTCCTGATAAAGAATCAAAACTGCTCGACGCGTGCCGAAAAAGAACAGCGTCCCAAGCAGCTAACATGTTGAGGATTGCTAACACACAGGCTTTGCTTGCAAGATATGATGGGGCACATTAAGATGAGCTACAGACCCTACTGCAACACCTTCCAGATCAATACAAGACACAAGCTAATGAGCTCATTCAGAAAGGCAAGGTCATAACAAATACCTCCATTTGTTGTGCTCTTGATGCTGCAGACACAGCCTCCCGGGCTAATAACACCAGCATCCTTTTACGCAGACCTGCATGGCTACGTATTTCCGGCTTCAAGCCGGAGGTCCAAACCACTATATTAAATCAGCCATTTGATCAGGAACACCTTTTTGGACCCAACGTAGACTCGTCTTTAGAAAAGATGAAAAAGGACATTGACCCTGCAAAATCAATGCGAGCCTTGCAATCGCAACTTCCCTGAAGTTCTTTTTGTCGCTTCTCTTACAGAGGCGCTTCTTGAGGCTTTTCCACAGAAAACCCGTCCACTTTGTACAAAAGTCCAACACAGACCTCATCTACAGGAGGCTTTTTCAGAGGAGGCTACAGGGGCAACAATATTAAGGGTAGAGGCAAAACTACCAACACTCGTACCGCCTCCACCCCTAAATAATGACTTCCCTCCACTCCCCCCGGACCACTCTACTCCGGTCGGGGGAAGATTGCTACAGTTCCTACCGGTCTGGAACACCATTACCACTGACAGGTGGGTGAGACCAATCATCCAATCCAGTTATTGCCTGGAGCTCACTTCCACTCCCCCGCACATTCCACCCAGACAGTGCACAATGTCCGCAGAACACTTAATGCTTCTAAAACAGGAGGTACTTTCCCTCCTACAAAAACATGCCATAGAGCCAGTTCCCCTTCACCGCCAGAACACAGGGGTTTACTCCCTGTATTTCCTCATTCCAAAGAAGGACGGAACCCTGAGACCCATCTTGGATTTCAGACCATTAAACCTCTACATACAATCAGGCCATTTCCATATGGTCACTCTTCAACAGGTCCTCCCGTTACTCAAACAAGGTGACTTCCTTGCCACATTAGATCTCAAGGACGCCTACTTTCCCATTCACCCTGCTCACAGGAAATCCCTTCGGTTTGTGGTAGACGACCAGCATTACCAGTTCAAAGTCCTCCCTTTCGGAGTCACCACGGCACCCAGGGTCTTCACAAAATGTCTGGCAGTGGTAGCAGCCCACTTAAGAAGACAACAAATTCACGTCTTCCCATAGTTAGACGACTGGCTCATAAAAGCAAAGTCACATTTCCAGTGTGTAAATCACACACACACGCAACAATACAACTACTTCACGACTTGGGGTTTACCATAAACCTCCCAAAGTCCCACCTCCAACCATCCCACATCCAACAATATCTGGGTGCAACAATAGACACCACAAAAAGCCTTGCATATTCCAGACCAGCCAGGATAGCAAGCATGCAAGCTCTCATAGCAAGATTCCAACCGCAACACCTCACTTCCAGCTCGAGTGTTCATGCAACTAATAGGGATGATGGCCTCTTGCATATTCATAGTACCTCATGCAAGACTCCAGATGCGCCCTTTACAGGAATGCTTAGCACGTCAGTGGAACCAAGCTCCAGGTCAGCTGACAGATCTGGTATTGCTGGACGGCGCACACATCTCTCTCTGCAGTGGTGGAATACCCAAAACCTTTCCAAAGGGCGACCGTTCATAGAGCCGATTACAGATTGTGCTAGCAGCAGAAGCATCGCTCACCAGATGGGGAGCTAATCTAATTCATCACACCATACAGGGTACATGGACACCTCAGCAAAGGCTACTCGACATCAATCATTTGGAGTTACTGGCAATCTTTCTGGCATTAAAATCATTCCAGAAACAAATATCAGGTAAAGCTGTCTTAGTCCGCACAGACAATATGACAGCAATGTACTATTTACAAAAATCGGGGGGGACGCACTCTCTCCAGCTCTCTCAACTAGCACAGAGCATATGGAGATGGGCCATTCCTCAGAACATTTTCCTATTAGCACAACATCTCCCAGGAGCTCAAAATCACATGGCAGATCTGTTAAGTCGACAGACACAACAGATTCACGAGTGGGAACTTCACCTACAAGTTCTCCAGTCGTGCTTTCAAATGTGGGGGCAGCCAGAGATAGAACTCTTCGCCACACATTACAACACAAAATGCCCAAGCTTTGCCGCCAGATATCCACACCCATTGTCCAAAGGCAATGCAATATGGATGAATTGGTCAGGCAGATTTGCGTATGCTTTTCCGCCTCTCCCACTCATTCCATTAGTGGTACGCAAGCTGCAACAACAGTCGCTCACACTGATTCTAGTTGCTCCAACGTGGGCCAGACACCCTGGTACACAACATTGCTGGAACTATCAGTAGTCCCGCACCAAAAATTACGCCTCTCCCCACAAATCTTAAGTCAGAACCGTGGAGAGATCAGACACCCAGATCCAGCACAGCTCAACCTAGCGATCTGGCTCCTGAAGTCCTAGAGTTTGGTTACCTCAATCGTCCCCCTGATTGCATGAATGTTATCAAAGAGGCTAGACGCCCCACCACTAGAGCCTGCTGTGCAGCCAAGTGGAAAAGATTTGTTTGATACTGTAACAACATCAACCCTCTAGATGCCTCCACTCAGCACATCATGTTTTGCAGCATGAATCTTTTTGGATTCACTATACTGTGCATTATTCCACCATCTAGTGGTTGTGTCCGGAATTGTAGTATTTCTTCTTTTTTTATTTTTCTTGGCCTAGGTGGGTGTCGACCTACCGCCATTTGGTGTCCTTCGTGACGTCGACGCGCTTCCTCTGGAAGCTCCCACCTTTGGTCGCCATCTTCAGATTCTTTTTTCCGCCTTTGGGTCTGGATCAACAGTGAAGGAGCTCCAAGAACTTTGGAGAGAAGAATCGACTAAAATAGAAGGAAACTTTAGAATATATCACCGGGGAAGACACCGGAGATCAAGTAAGGAAGCAGGTCGACGACAGAAGAGAGAACATCGAAGAATTCGACGTTTCAAAGGAGAATGCGCATACAGGGGGCTCCCTGGGCGCGGTGATGGACAAAACTCTGTTTAAATTCTGCGCGAACTGCCACCACAAGTACGTGCAAAAGGACCAACACCCGGTTTGCAATCTCTGCCTGCCGCTTGACCATCGAAGCGAAGACTGCAACGCCTGTGCAGCATTCACCCCGAAGACCCTCAGAGTAAGGGAGAGGCAGAGAAGAGCAAACTATAACATGCAGGGTCAGGGGACACCCCCATCGCTCCAAGATTTGGGACTCTCCAGCGGAGAGGAAGACAACATAGCAGAGGGACCAGAGGACATCTTGGTCGTCGAGGTCAAAAAGAAAACGTCGGAGGTAAGAGTCGTCGAACCTTAAACACTCCACTGATACTCGCAAAAGCGAGCCAAAGTCCTCGAAATGAGCAGGGCCGTTGAAGCACTCGACGTCGATTAATGCATCCAGGAACAAGCAGACCGTCGGATCCTCTGAGAAGGACCCCCAGACGGCGAAATCCCAAGACCAGGGAAAGGCGCCGAAGAGCAGCCACGAAAGAGAGGCCTCGACGTCGAAAAGCGAAGGCCCGAAAACTGTTTCTACTTCGACAACCACGAAAAGGAAAGTCGAAACCCTCGAAGCCGATCACGCGGCCGAGATGGAAAAGAAAAGGAAAAGGCTCGAGGCAGAAATGGCGAAAATCTTGCAACGCAAGAAGGACTTCGACGAAAAGATGAAATTCTACAGCATACCGTCGAAAGCCACGGCCGAAACAGAAGAGAGCGTCGAGGATTTCTAACCGCCGACCACACCTGAACCTGGAGAGGAACAGGAAGAAGACCTGTACTACGGTGGCACCGAAGGGAAGGAAGACTAGCGAACTTACCAAGACTCTACGTCCTCGGAGGCTCAGGACTTGCCGTGGCAAGATCTCGACGCCAAATCCCTGGAAGACGGTGTAGAATCATATCCGTCGAGACCTTCACCGCTGGACAACATAGGGATCTACAACCAAGTCATCAAAAGAGCTGCAGACACGTATGGAGTGCAGATAGAAGAAGAAAAACCTCTTGTCTTGCTTCCTCTTGGAGACCTTGTTGCCATCCCAGACTAGAAGCCAGTTCCTGCCCATGCTCCCAAGTGTTCTGGACCAGGGGAAGGAGGCATTCAAGGAGCCTGCCATGTGTAGAGCAGTGACTTCACGAGCAGAGAAGAAATATAAACATTCATCAAAAGACCCCTTGTACATTAGAGGGTCAGTACCAGCCGACTCGATCACCACATCCACGGCTAGGAAAAGAGCAAATATACCCACAAACTCAGGCCCACCACCAGACAAAGAGAGCAAGAGGATGGACCTGATGTGTAGGAAGATGGAAAGGAGTGCAGCTATACAATGGTGCATCTCCAATTCCAATGCACTCATCAACAGACACGCATACCAGCACTTGGAAGAAGTGGGAGAACTCCTCAAGCACGTATCAGAGCAATAGCAGAGAAGGGCAAACCACCTGGTAGAAGAAGGGAAAAACATGGCAAATACATGTTTGAAGTCGGCCCTAGACGCAGCAGAGACATCTAGCAGGCAGATGATGCTGGGGATCACAGAAAGGAGGCATGCCTGGCTAAGGATTTCAGGTTTCAAAAATGAAGTCCAAAACAACATCCTCAACACACCCTTCAATGGGGAACAACTGTTCGGAGCACCAGTTGATGACAAATTGAAGCAGCTGGGAAAAGATAATGAAACAGCAAGGTCCATGGGGGCACTGCAGTTCCGAGGTATGAGAAGAGGAACACCTTCAAGGAGGCCAACAGGCAGAAGAAATCATCAACCTGTGGCACCACACCAAACCTCCCAGCAAGGTTATCAAGGAGGTAACCAGGAACAGCAGCAGGGGCAGCAACAGCAGGACTGGCAGTACCAGCCCCATAGACAATCCTTTTGAGGGTGCGGCCGAGGAAGGGGAAACGGCCAGAGGGGGGGTCAGCCTCCCTCAGCAAAGTGACTCACCAGCAAAACCAACGCACACCTGGCCAAGACCTCAGGGGGTGCAGAAAGAGTCAAGGCAAGGACTGTCAAAAATCAAGACATTCAACAGTTTCTTCAACACACAACACCAGTAGGAGGCAGATTAAGACACTTCCTCCAGGAGTGGAGGGAAATAACATCAGACAAATGGATATTAAACCTCCTACAATACGGGTACTGTATAGACCTGGAAAAACCACAGCCAAATAGAAGGCCAAGGGTCAGAGTGCGCTCAACAAAGGAGCGGGCACACTTTATGCATGAAGCAAGAGAACTGCTAAAGAAAAGAGCCATAGAAATGGTACCACACAAACAGCGGAACAAGGGGGTATACTCCACCTACTTCCTCATACCAAAGGTAGACGGAACATTACGTCCAATTCTAGACCTAAGATTCTTTTTTTTTTTTTTAAATAGGTTTTATCATTTTGCACTTCCTTTGCAAGGCGTACAGGATTACTACAGAATTACCAGTACAAAATACAAAGGAAGAAAATTAACAAAGAGGATAAAAAATAGCCATGAAGCAATACAAAAAAAATACATTTACAGATTATGATATTCATGCCAGCTCTCCCCGAATCCATTGCCGAACAGGGTCCCAAATTTTCCTACCAAAACACCTTTTCCTTCTGCCTTTTGTTCTGTAAATAGCTTCCTCTATGTTTTAAGAGGCTAAAAGACGCGCTCTCCACGCTTCAAATAAAGGAGGAGATGGGCTAATCCATTCTTGAGTAATACAAGCCCTGATTAAAGTCATAGATATAAATAGGAAAGCTTGTTTTCCCTCCGGGAGCATATCTTGAATTCACGCCAATTAAGACAAGTTCCCCCGTTAGAATAGGTGAAGACCCAAGCACTATATTCAAAAAGGCCTGTATTGCCTCAAAGAAGGGGGCTAACCGCGGACAGGCAAAGAACATATGTATCGAGTCTGCCGCCTGACAGCCACACCTATTACATGCTGTTCCCGCTGTCGCGCCCCATTTTGAAATTTTTAAAGGCGTGTAATATAGATCATACACAGCCATATAATGCTGAGTACGTGATCTACCAGTGACCAGAACCGTATTAGCCAAAGCAATTGATTCTTCTAGGCATATAGCCTTGGTACCTAACCTCTCAGCCCATCTAGCTGCATGAGCAGCTAAATCATCTAAACAAGTATCCAAAAGGATGCTGTAATAATAACCAATTCGTTTTTTAACAAATAGATTGTCAATAAGTGGAATCCTAACAATGCCCGATACTTCTGGCATCGACAGAGAACAAAAAAAAACTATGAATCTGTAAATATTTAAAATAATCCTGCATTGAGAGATGATATCTTTCCGTTAACTCCAAAAATGTAAGTAACCGGCTATTCTGCCATATGTCATTCACACAGTAAATTCCTTTGTTTCGCCATCTATACATGACTGCATCATGAAAAACCGATGGAAATATTTTAGAGGCAGAAAGAGGTGTATAAATCAACAATTTCATAATTACCAATCGATGCCTAACTATCTTCCATACCCCGAAGGCTGCTTTCAAAGTCTTAAATTTAATTTTGTTATAATAACTTGGTTCTATATTTTTAAGAAAACAGCCGCGACATTCCTCACCCATTATAAGTTCATATATTGAGGGTGAGTGACTCTGAGGAATCCTTGCTTTTCCCCCAATAATCAATGGAGAAATAAACTGTAAAACAGAAGCAACGTAATAGAACAAAAAATGAGGGATTCCCCCCCCCCCCCCCCCCCCCCCCTGGATTTTGGTAAAATCATCTTTTTATAAGACCTACAATGTTTTTTATAGCCCCAGATAAACCTGGACACCAATCTTTCCAGTTGTTTAAAGAAAATCAAGGGAAACTCGAGGGATAGATCGAAACGTGTAAAGAAATTTTGGAAGAATAATCATTTTTAACACGTTGTTCCGACCGAATAAGGATAAATGAAGATGATCGATCCGTTCAAGTGTAAAGTTTACGTTTTGAAGAACCGTGTTAAAATTTATAGCTGGAATATCTGATACAGGGGACGTGATTTGAATGCCCAAATACGTTGCTACAGAAACTAAAGAAATCGATGGAGGGGTGGGGATGGGGGGGGGGGTCTGACCTATAAATACATTTTGAGTTTTCGCTATGTTCAATTTATAGCCAGAAAAGGCCCCAAACTGAGTAGCCAAGTCCTCAACCACTGGAAGAGCTTTCGAGATATTAGTTGTAAGTACAATAATATCATCAGCGTAGGTAAGCGCTCTATAATTGATATTGGCCACAGAAACTGGACGTATTTCATATGCTGAATTCAGTTTGTTTAAAGATATATCTATGTAAAGAGCAAACAAAAGTGGGGAAGTGGGACAGCCCTGACGAGTACCTCTAGAAATGGAAAAAGGAAGAGATTTTTTTGGAGCCCAATTTTATGCAAGATGTGGGAGATACATAAAGAGATTTTAAGGCAAGGATAATCCGTGGGCCAAACCCTTTCATTGCTAGCATCTCCCACAGATATGACCAGGCTACCCTGTCGAATGCCTTCTCGGCATCCAACAGGGTAATGCCTAGATCACACCTCATCACTTCAGCTCGGTCCATTAAAGTAATTACTCGCCTAACATGATCCGAGGTATCCCGATATGGAATAAAGCCGTGCTGCAGAGGTGATACTATTGTAGAAATTACCCCCGAAATACGAGATGCTTAAATCTTTGAAAAAAACCTTACTATCAGCATTGATAAATGATATTGGTCTAAAAGATGAAGGAAGAAGATGGGGTTTGCCTTTCTTGAGAAAATCCATGATTGTCGATTGGCTCCAAGATGGAGGTGCAACCGCATTTTGAGCCTCAACACAAGTCTGGAGAAAGTCTTGTTTCAGAATAAATCTGAACACTCTATAAAACTCTAATGGTATACCATCTGGGCCCATAGCTTTCCCGGTAGGCAACGAAAGAATGGCCGCCTCTACTTTATCCCATGAGATTTCTACATCTAGGGCTGCAGATTGAACATCCGTTAACTTGGAGATGTTGTCAGTCCCACAAAAATTTAACAGGGACTCCGATGAATACGACAAATTTTCCTCCGTATAAAGTTTACTATAATATAAGCGAAAAACCTCCAAAATTTCTTCAGGTAGACTGTATATTTGACCCGAGTCGCCCTGAATCTCACTCACAGCATTAAACACTTCCTGCTGCCTAAGCCTCTTAGCCAGGATCCGCCCTGTCATTTCCCCCACTTCATAAACTTGGGAACGAGACACTGTGACCTGCTCCGCCAGTTTTGAAGCAAAGACCTCATAGAGCCTAGACTTATGTATGGCAAGTGTTGATTTAATAGGTTCAATATCTTGAGCAGCAATGATAGCAGAAACTAATTTAGCCTCCCACTCTAGTATAGCCTTCTGATAGGTAGCAAGTCGGACCCGAGATGCCTTTGTTTATTAATAGAATATGACAAGGTCTCTCCCCGGACCGCGGCCTTAAACGAATCCCAAACCATTTGAATGGAGGCAGTCCCACGGTTAATATCAAAAAATTGTTTAATCCATTTGGATATGTGTTCAATATACAATGGATCGGCCAAAAGTTTACGTTCAAATGTCCAGGAATTTATCTTCGGAGATGCACCCAATCCTTGCTTAATCTCAATTAATATAGGGTTGTGATCTGAGATTATTCTGGGGAATACCTCATAGGTGATATTATTTAGAAGTGCCAAGGAGACAAAAAAATAATCTAAGCGAACCACTTTCTGAAGAGGGGCTGAATAGAATGTATATCCCGTTGCCATATCTCTTTTTACAAACCCCACATCAGAAAGACCAGACATAATAACTAAACCTTTTAATGCTTTGTAGACCTTCTTCTTAAGCCCTAGATAAGTCTCTGGGCTTATGTTAACATCACTGTCAATATGGATATTAAAGTCCCCACACAGTACTACTGGAGTGGGCCATCCAGCTAATTCTATACTTAAAAAGTTTAAAAGGTCAGGGTCATCAGAATTAGGGCCATATAAAGAGCAAATAGTCAACTGTTTACCATCTAAAGAGTTCTGTTATGACCCATCTTCCATACTGATCAGTTTTGACACGATTGCATGACCCTAACCCCTTTCTAATAAGAACTGCTACTCCCCTAGTAGTAATTCCTTGACTCGTGCATCCAACGAGATGCATTCCCAGATCATTAAAACATTTTCTATTATTCCATATCAAATGTGTCTCTTGCAGACAGAGGACATCTATTCGCATGCTTTGAATAATGTGAGCACATATACCCCTCTTTTGCTTATTATTCAGCCCACAAATGTTCCAAGAACATACTCTTAAGTTAGCCATTGAGAGTTTTTTCTTTTTTGTTTGTTTGTCGTTTCCCCCCACACTTTACATACCTCAAAGTTCAGACCCTGAACCCCCGGACCCCCCCCCCCCCCCCCACCCACCCAGAAAGGGCAAAGGGACTGAACCGTCACTAATAATGATGGTCTGAGAAGCATAATACGTCTCGCTGCGTACTCTCATCTGCTAAACAGAAATCCAAAAGATGTTTTTAGAAACAAAAAAAAAAGGCACAACCACGGGAGAACAAGAAAAAAGGTCATAGAACCAAACAGATAGGTAAACAAAGTAGACCCCCAATGGTTAAGCCTAACCATGAAAAACAAGTCCAACTAGAATTAAGGCATCACATCTTGGATAAGAATTCCTTTGCTACGCTCTCCGAGGTCAAAAAATGAGTTCTGTCCTTAAATATAACCTTAAGTTTCGAAGGGTTAAGAAGGAAAACTTGGGTTCCCTTTGCCTGAAATGAAGGGATAAGTTGGCGAAGCTGCCAGCGTTGTTGGACAGTAAAATGACAATAGTCAGGACGGACAAAGAAGTCCAAACCCTTTCCCCTTCGTTTACGATCTGGCCGAGCAAGATCGTACAGTGCTTCACGCGCCAAATTGTTCAAGGATATCAGAATGGCTCTTGATTGGTTGTTAAAGGCCCCACCAGAAATCTTCTTAGGTTGAAAATGAAACCTGTGTGCTCCGAGAAGCTCCCGGTCCCACTGCCACTGGGTTAACTCCGGAAAAGCTTCAGTAAAGAGCTCTATAATAAACTGTCTGATATTGGTCCCATCGCTTCCTTCGGGGATACCCAAAATGCGCAAATTGTTGCGCCTCGATCTGTTCTCTAAATCCACAAGCTTCCAGTTACAGTCCTCCTTTAAGTTAACAAGAGTGGAGAGCTGGGAACTTGGCTGAGTCAAAACATCTTCAATAGCGGAGTTCCTCCCCTCAGCCTCCTGTACTCTAAACAGAGTTTTCATTGCATGTTTGTATCACCCTCCTTAAGTTGTTCTGGAACTTGCGTAATGCCCCTTGCGTACGCAGGTTCTCAGCTCTGGTCTCTTCCCGGTGTTGAACCATCACTTGATACAGCATATCTAAAGTAACCCCAGATGTCTGAGAGCTCTGCAACGAATCATGTAGATCTGCATGAGTGCTCCCAGAAGGAGAGATGAGAGCAGGAGAGCCTTGGTTCTTGACAGCTTCTAAGTCTACTGGGAAGGACCCCCCCCCCCCCTAAGGACAGTATCTTCCTCACCCTCCCACTCCATTCGAGCAGAAGGAGAGTCACCATTAACGGACCCTTCTTCAGTAGAAAAGCTAGTTTTTTCTTGAACCCCGGCAGTTAGGCTAGAAATACTAGCCTCGTCTCTCCACTCCCAATCCCCACCCTGATCTGAACTTTCCAGCTCCAATGCAGCCGATAAATCCGACATTGAATAAAAATTCTCTGTGGAGTCAACTGAGTGCGTGTCCCCGATGTTATCAACCTCCTCCTGATGGTTAGCAGGAGCAATGGAACCAGCAATGGAGTCAGCAGTGATATCAGAAGACATGCCCTGAGATTTTGATGGTAGCCCCTGAACTGTAGCAGTACCCTTTTTAACAGCATCTTCAGTATTAGAAACAACAGTCTGTACTACCAGGGGTGCCTCATTGCCGGAGGAGGGAAGAGGAGTCGGTACCTCCACATTCGTACTGTCATTGACAGCCACAAGAGAATTATCAGGAGGATTATCACTCAAATGTATTGAAATGGGTTCAGGATTAGCCAGTGGGTCACCAATAGTCTTCACTTTCAAGTTAACCTTCAGATTGTCCTTATTCAATGCCTTACTCTTTTTTTTAAACATACCGGGTATTTTTTTAGCGGGAGTAGCACTACAACTCCCAGCATGCATCTGGTCAGCTGTATGTAGCTTGTGTGGAGTAGCAGTGGCAGGATCAGCCGAGGTATTATTCAAGATACTGTCCTTCTGCACAGGTTCAGAGACGCCTTTTGATGTATTTGGAACAATTCCATGATTACCCGGCTTACCGGTGGCTGTTGCGGCAGCCACTGCCACTGCCCGAGTTGTTGGTTTAGGTCCCATCACTGGCCCCCGTCTATGTGCTCGCTTCCCCAATGCCTCTTCAGTTTTGATCCAGCCGTCTGTGGCACCTAGTTTCAATGAGGGGTCCCGAATCCAGCAAAACCGTTGCTCCGCACCAAAGTGAGTCCACCTCAGAAGCTGCCCAGTAGTAACGGTCGCAGCACGCCAAGCAGCTTGAAAAAACCAGCGATATTTAGATAGAGAGACCTGCCGCATACTCGTGAGCCACACCGTAGATCACGGATCCAACTGGAATCTTCCCCACACCTCCGTCCGCACCGAAAGAGGGGAGAGCGAGCGCTCAGCAGCAGCTACAGGTGAGAGCGTCTAGCAGCGAGCTCGACTCTGCTGCTCACTCGGATGAGCACGCATCCGCCATCTTGCCCTCAGGTGTCAGACCTAAGATTCTTAAACAGGTTCATAAAGACTCACAGGTTTAAGATGACCTCACTCCAAGAGGTCATACCTCAACTACAAAAGGGAGATTACATGGCAAACTATCGACTTAAATGACGCCTACTTGCACATCCCTATCAACAGCAAACACAAATACCTCCTCAGGTTTATGATCAACAAAACTCACTACCAGTTCACAGTACTGGCTTTCGGACTAAAATCAGCACCAAGGGTCTTCACAAAATGTCTGGAGGCACATAGAGATAGTGATACAGACGCTTGCCCAACTGGGGTTTTCAATCCATTGGGAGAAAAAACGTCAATAGAACCAGAACAAGTGAAGATATTCTTGGGAGCAGAGATCAACACCATACAGAGCACGGTGATTCCATGTGCAAAGAGGACTCTGGCAATATGCAAAGAGACGAGTCTTTACCACAAGGGGCAAGCTATTGACAGTGAGCAAACTGATGGGAATGATGGCATCATGCATACATTTGGTACCAAATATTCGCCTACACATGAGACCATTCCAAGAATGGATCCAGCAGCAATGGTCACAAGCGACAGGGAGTTGGGAGGATCTAGTGGTTGTCACGCAGGCAGTACAGCAAGAAATAGCATGGTGGAACAAGAAGAACTTAGCACAGGGGAGATCATTCACACAACCAACTCCAACAGTAACCATTACAACAGACGCCTCCCAGAAGGGGTGGGGAGCGCACACAACCTCAAAGTAAGGGGGTTGCGGGGACATCAGGATGCAATAAAGCACGTCAACTACCTAGAACTCAAGACCGTGTTCCTAGCCTTAAAAGCCTTTCAGAAACTGCTGTACGGACACAGAGTACTGATACAAACAGACAATACAACTACCATGTACTACATCAACAAGCAAGGAGGGACACAATCTGCAACACTTTCACTGCTAGCGCAGGAAATATGGAAATGGACAATACCCAGGAAAATAGACCTGTTAGCAATACATCTACCAGAGAAGGACAATGTAGAAGCAGACTGGCTCAGCAGACAGACGTCAGTATCCCACAACCTGGGAGATCAACCAACAAGAAATCCAGAAGGTATTCCACAAATGGGGAACTCCGCAAATAGACCTATTTGCAACACAACAAAATGCCAAAACTTCGCATCCAGAGTACCGTGCAAACAGTCCCTGGGGAATGCGCTATGGATAAGCTGGTCAGGGACATTTGCCTACGCTTTTCCACCGAGACCGCTACTACATAGGGTACTGAACAAGTGCAGGTTCAGCAACATGACTCATCCTGATAGCACCCCAGTGGGCCAGACAAACATGGTTCTTACAAATCATGGAGATGTCACAAACGCACGCACACAGGTTCCCCGCCAGGAAGGACCTGCTAACGATGCAAAACGGAAGAGTACTACACCCAGAGCCAGAAAGCCTCAGCCTAGCTGCATGGCTCCTGAGGACCTAGAGTTCGCACACCTCAAACTACCGGCAAGCACGATGGCGGTACTCAGAGGCAAGGAGACCTACCACAAGAACGTGCTACGTAGCAAAGTGTAAAAGATTCACGGAATGGTGCATTAGGGAGAAACTGCAAACAAGGATTACTAAAGTCAAGTCAAGTCATAGGCATTTCTATAGCGCAAGACCTATCACTCCGAGGAGTCTCATGGCGCTTGCAGCGGCTGGGAGCGGAAAGAACTGGGGAAGATTACTGATCAAATAACCATGTCTTCAGATTGTTTCGAAAACAATTATGAATGGGGGTGGATCGTAGGTCAACAGGCAATTTGTTCCGGGAGGCCGGGGCTAGGTAAGAAAAAGATGTACCACCTTGTCTGGTGGTGTGTATTCTGAAGGGGGTAAGCAAGGACTTGGTACTGGACCTAAGTGCCCTCTGAGGCTTGTACCAGCAGAGTTTTCTGGACCAGTATTGTGGGCTCTTCCCATAAAGATACTTATGCGTAAGGCATAAGACCTTGAAGAGAATGCGCTTTCTCACTGGAAGTCAGTGTAGAGCTCTAAGACATGGGGCAGAGAGAGTTCGATGAGGCAGGTTCAGTATCAATTTGGCCGCAATGTTTTGTAGAATCTGCAGTTTGTTTAAAAAGGTTTCGTTGATGGACTGTAAAAGTGCGTTGCCGTAGTCCATCCGGTTGGTGATCAAACCTTGAAGCAAAGGTTTTCTGGCTTCCAAGGGGATCCATTTAAAAACTTTCCGCAATGGGCGCATTATTCCGAAACATGTACTAACAATATGGTTGACCTGGGCCCTCATGGACAGTTGATTGTCCATGTAAAAGCCCAGATTACGGACCACCTCTTTGTGGACAGGTCAAGTGCCAAAGTCGGAGAGCCACCAGTCTGGAGACCAGTGTTCTGGCGCTTTCCCAAAAAGCATGATCTCAGACTTTGTACCGTTCAGTTGAAGATGGTTACTTTTCATCCACCTGTTGACGTGGGACATACAGTTTTTAAAACGCACCATGGTTTCATTCGGGTCAGGACCCAGTGTGACTATGATCTGAGTGTCATCGGCATACGACTAAGGAATCAACAGTACTAAGATACTTAACGCATCTACTGCAGAATAAACTAAGCTACACATCCCTAAGGGTCCACTTAGCGGCAATTGTGGCTTACACAAGAGGAGAAACAGGGAAAATGTTCTTCACCTCACAGGTGGTAAAAAGATTCATAGAAGGAGCAAAAAGGATCGCACCTCCAAGCAGAATGTCAGCACCAGCATGGAACCTCAATGTAGTGCTAACACAACTGATGAAGGCACCATTTGAGCCTATTCACAAAGCTACACTGCATATGCTCACGCTAAAGACAGCCTTCCTAGTAGCTATCACATCACTGCGAAGAGTAAGTGAATTACAAGCCCTAACACTCCAAGAACCCTACCTGCAAATACACAGTGATAGGATTGTCATGAGAATGGACCCGCATTTCATGTCAAAGGTGGTGTCTAAGTTCCACATCAATCAGACAATTCAAATACCGAGTTTTTTCCAAAAACCTTCCACAAGCACAGAGAGGGCCTTACACACACTGGACGCCAGGAGGGCAGTAATGCACTATATGGAAAGGATAAAAGAGTGCAGGAAAACAAAGCAATTATTTGTATCCTTTGCCAGCAGTTTTTTGGGACGACCAGTTACCAAAAATACCATTGCACGATGGATTGCACAAACCATACTGCTCTGCCACAAACAGGTAGCTCAACCATTACAAGGAGCAGCTCATGCTCACTCAAAAAGGAAGAAAAGAGCAACAATTGCGTTTCTAGCCAACACACCAATTCAAGACATTTGCCAAACGGCTACATGGTCTTCAGTGCACACGTTCACTAAGCACTACTGTGTGGATATCCAAATGAACAAAGAAGCGCAAGTGGGACAGAAGGTCTTGCAACACATTTTCAGAAACCAGTGCTCATCTTCCACCCAACCACCACTATAAGGACAAACCACTACAAAGTCTATGCACAGCATAGTGAATCCAGAAAGATTCACGCTGCAAAACGTATTGTTTCTTACCTGTCGGTGTAGTTTTGCAGCTTGAAGACTTTCTGGATTCACTAGCGAACCCACCCTCCTCCGCCAGAAAGATGAGAAAGGAGGATAAAGGGGGCAGAAAGTGAGAAAAGACTTTACAAGGTTAGATGAGAAAAAGTAACACAAGGAAGAAAAAAATCTAAAGATGGCGACCAAATGTGGGAGCTTCCGGAGGAAGCGCGTCGACGTCACGAAGGACACCATATGGTGGTAGGTCGACGCCCACCTGGGCCACGAAAAAAAAAAAGAAAGAAGAAAAACTACAATTTCGGACCCAACCACTAGATGGCGGAATAATGCACAGCATAGTGAATCCAGAAAGTCTTCAAGCTGCAAAACTACACCGACAGGTAAGAAACTATAAGTTATCTTCTACATCTTCAGAGATGTAACCTAGCATACACATCAATTAGGTTACATCTCGCTGCCAATGCAGCTTACTTACAAAATATACAGCACCTATCACTGTTCGGAGTGCCCGCCATTAAGGCATTTATGGAAGGCCTCAAAAGAATATTTCCTCCCAGGCTACCTCCTTCCCCCGTGTGGAATCTAAACATCGTCCTAACTAGACTAATGGGTCCTCCATTCGAACCTCTGCATAAATGCGAACTACAATTCCTCACATTGAAAGTCGCTTTCCTTGTGGCCATTACATCTCTTAGAAGAGTCAGTGAGCTACAGGCACTAACCATTCAAGAACCATTTTTACAACTCCATCATAACAAAGTGGTTCTCAGAACAAATCCCAAATTTCTTCCTAAAGTTATCTCTCCCTTCCATCTGAACCAGTCTGTTGAGTTGCCAGTGGTGTTCTCGCAACCACAAACAGTAGCAGAAAGGGCTCTTCATACACTAGATGTAAAAAGAGCACTCCTTTACTATATAGACAGAACAAAACCTTTTCGTAAAACAAAACAACCTTTTGTATCCTTCTCACCGCCACATAAAGGCAATCCCATATCAAAATCTGGCATTGCAAGGTGGATTGTCAAATGTATACAAATTTGCTACCACAAGGCAAAACGAACCCTATCTATTCCCCCTAAAGCCCACTCTACCAGTAGCTACATGGTTTACACCGCACACATTCACAAAACACTATTGTGTAGATGTGCAGGCAAAACAACAAGCTAGTGTGGGCCAAGCTGTACTTAAAACACTATTCCAAACTACTGCAACAGACACTGGTGGTCGCCTCTAAGGAGGAATACTTCTATGCAAATTCTATGGCCTTAATAAATTCAATTCATGAAACGTATTGTATTTTTATATGTACTTTTAAGGTCAAAATGATCGAAATAAAGATATTTTGATGATGATGATTCAGCAAAACAAATTTCGGCTGCCACTGCATAAAGGGCATATTTCCAATACATAAAGCAATGCTGCCCAAACCATTTGGAACCATGTCCACTTTTTAGTATGACAGTCACGACCCACCTAGCTTTAATGATCATGACGCGGGCGATATTTTAAAATTTAATAAAGCATTATGTGCCAGCGCATTGTTATTTGCAGACAATGACATTTCAATTGAAATGGTCACTAAATTTGCACACCATCCAGTTTTATAGATAAAACTATATTGCAGTCAAATGATACGGTGTGGAAATCGGGTTTCAGTGAATATTTATTAATTTTGCATCGTCAAGTAAAGTATCTTTCTAAAATCTTTGTTTCCCTCACACTTCGGAATTACAAAAAAGTGCTTAATTTTGATTTCCTAACTGCTTAATGTTTACAGTTTATATACAGGTATTTCAATTTTGTTCTGTTCGGAACAAATGACATCCTCCAGATTTCCTTTTACACTTCATATACCCCAGCAGGATTGTGACATAATTCAGTTTATTTTTCTTTCTCTGACTGCAGAGTGAGAGGAATTCGTAAATAACAGTCTCCGTGTTAAAAAATAAGCAGCAGAAGACCTAGCCTGACATTTGACCTCTGCCTTTGAAGCACAGCAAACTCAAATTTCCAATACATCTTTATTTATTGCCTGAACTTTGGCGACCTACAAAAAAATCGGTTTGCGACCTACGAGTGGGTCGCAACCCACAGTTTGGGAAACACTGGACTAAAGAGATGGTTTCAACTGCCAGATTAAGGCGTGCTACCATTCTCAGTCTGACATAGCTGTAAGACCTACGTTGAAAACATGCCTTTTGCACTGGATAAAGCACATATGAGTTCTCTTAGATACAGAAGAGGTTGGGGAAGGGTGTACATCTGACAGAGACTTCTGGCCACAAATTCCTTACTTTGGAATTATCCCCGGGTGTCAGACTAAATCAGGCCATTTTTCGTGAGCAGTACCCCTGCATGCCGGTAGGTGGTGCCATTCAGCGTCACATGGCATCGTCTGCCCTGGAAGTGATGTTCCTGGTACCTATATAGGCACCACCCAGACGTGCTGACATCATTTCTTTTCTTTCCACAACAGCCAGCGCAGATCTGGGAAGAGCTACCCCGTAGTCATTTTTAGGTCGAGCCTAATGCAGCGCGCATGCGCTGCTCTGCGAGTCTTCTTGTAACTACTCTGTGTGGGTCTGACCCCCCCTGCTCCCCACGCATTGGGTTGGCTTTTGTGTGTGTCTTTCAATAATGAAAACACGCAAATGGCTAAAGGCGGGTGCATGTCCCACCTCTTTCGTAATGTTCACTCCCACAGCGTTTTGCCTGTGGGAGCGAGCAGCGGCGCACAGTAAAGTGGCAGCTGCATTCCCCGTCGGTCAGCTTACTATCTTCTGTTCTTTCCTCGCAGCTCGCTCCCCTGAGAGTGGGGCAGCCTCTCTACGCCTCCCCTTTGAAATCTCATTCCTTAATTGCTCATTTCCTCTCCAGTGCTTCTCTACCTGGGCGGCAATCACACCTCTTTCCCAGGGAAGGAGATCTGTGGTAGCAGCTGCTGTATGGCACAGCCCCCGGATGGCAGACGTCCCCTGATGTGTGGGCTGTGTGTGCACTGTAAAGTGCTTAAGAACTCTGTTCTCTGTGATGCGCACACACACACACACACACACACACACACACACACACACATGTGATGTGGTTGCTCTATACTTAGTGTGTGTTAGGCGCTTTACTTATAACACCAAAGTGTGGAGTTCTTCCTCCACTTTGGCAAAGTCGTGCAGCTTACGGAAAGCGCTTTCCTCCTTCAAGAAGGAGCACTCCAAAGGTTGTGCTTGGTGAGCATTTTGTCTGTCTCAAACCGGAGCAGCACTAAAGCAGTAGCAGTGAGTATCACTTGTCAAGAGAAGTCTGCCTTACTGTGAAGTGGAATGTTTTAGTCACGGTTTGTCCGGACAGTCTTTGTTTTAAATGCTTGAAACATGCTGCTCCCCTTTGAATGGAATTCAACGCCATTGTTGCAAGGCTTACGCCCGGTTTATGTGCAGGGTACAATTAGTGTGTCTGTGGATTGGTGGCCTGTGTGAGAAGGGAGCAAGCAGAGGAGGCATCCACCCCCTCACTTCTATTTATATGCGTGCTTGATGCAAGCAGTGCCGGCTCAGGCGATTAAAGAGGTGCTTGTATTGGCATAATATATCTACCACCTAGTGCTAAATTTCTGTTAAAAAACAAAACAAAAAAAGGGCAGGGCCACAAGCTTTCTTAGGAGTTCACCCGGCAGGACAGGAATGGGGAACCATATGCGGACATTGCTCAAACCAGCCCCACTTCCTTAGTCTAATTGCTCAATCTCTTTTTCCATCCATTCTTTTTTCTTCTCTTCTCGTTCGCTTCTCCCTCTCTGGACGTTTTCTCTACCTACCTTCCTCCTCCTTTCTCATTTTTCCCCCTGCCTGCTGCAGCTAATCTCAGACAAAGTCTAGGCCATGTTCAGAAGAAAGGCTAAGCATTTCAAAGCCCTCACGTCTTTAAATGCTTTTTTTACAGAATCTAACACATTGAAACTGAAAAAGTGTGGTCCAGAAACCCACAAATGTGTGATGAGAGCAGAAATGAGAAACGGCATAGTCTTGAGGTGTGTAAGAACGTCAGTCAGCCAATATTCTACCAGCAGGAACCATAATTGTTTTTTCCAAATTGTGCATCCTCCCCAACAGAAATTGTCAAGAAGGGGAATGCGGTAGTAATGATGCTTTGGTATATGTTTTAGTTGGGACAGACCACATTGTAAGGTAGATTCGTAGGTTAATGTACTTGCTGCTGAGAGCTGTGTGTAGTCTGCTCGTTTACTAATGTGAATCATCACTACATAACTTTAAAGGTTCTGGTGCCTGCAATTAAACTGCAGGTATAGTGGTTAATGGAGCCGCTGCAGAGATCCTGGTATGACAAGTTCCAGTCATTGTAAGGCAGGTCCCTGGGTTATGCACCTGCGGCTAACATTTCAATGTAATTTGCAAGGCTCAAGCTTGACTAGTTAAAGGTTTTAAATCAGTATTTCTTTTCTTTATTTTCTAAAGGAGTACTAATTAAGAAATTAACACTTATTTATTAATAAGTGCCCTGAAGTAAATTTGCATTGTGTGCTATTTCATGTGCATACATAAAATGCCTTGTTCGGTTCTTGTCTTGGTCATGTTCTGAAGTGACAGTAGCTTTGTTTTCCCTGCCTAGCTGTGTAGCTTTAACTTTTGATACTTGCTCTTAGCCAGGACGTTCTACCAAATACATTACTGATTGTCCCTGCGGTGAGGCATTTGAAGACTGGCACAGTTGTGGCGTAAATGAGCTTCCGTTTTCCGACGGCCCCCTCTACCATGGCACTTAGCGCCACCTGCACAAATCTGTAAGTGCCTGCACTTGGGCACACGAGGGATAATTCAGTGAGACTGTATCCTGGTTGTGACACTTAAATACAAGAAGTTTTTAGAATGGCTTCTACTAACATGGCTGTCGTGTTTGTGAAACAGAAGTGTCGTTTGAATTATACTGTGAAAATACACCCATCTTCTGTTTTTGCTGCATGTTCTACTGGTATTTGGTTACAATAGCCCCAGTACAGGCATGTAAAATGTAGTATTTTATATAGGAAGTGGTGGGTGCTCATCACAGTAAATTGATAAACCTCTCTTCTCTCTTGCATTTGTTTTAAAAATTAGGAGAACAGTCCAAATACAGTTTCTTAAAGCACACTTTAATTTGTGCATGAAGGCAGCGCACATTTTAGTACATTAAACCTTAGGCTATGTTGTCCATCACTTACTCAACACAAAATATGGCATCCTTTCCCCCATTGCTCAAATCGCAGGCGGGTTAGGGGAATGCTATGGACAAAAGTGTCCACATTGTTTGGCTTGGGTATTTAGGTTCTAGTAGGTCAAAGAGGCAGGCCAGTTGAGCGCTAAAACCAGGGGCACTATAATGTGATTCTGTGGCTTATTCTACATAATTATGGATTTGCCACACTTGCTATATAACCAGTCATCTGCTACATAATGCATAGAAACAAAACATTTGTTTTATCTATAGCTCAAACTGTTCAAAAGTTACACAACAAAAAAAAAATGCAGCGACACGTTTTTACCCGCAGTAGAAAGCTGTTTGTAAAGACTGGCTGGTCATCTTTCAGTAGCCTATTGCTGCATTTGGGTGTTAAAGTGGTCCTAATAACGTGAAACCGTTGATAAGGCAGTGCTTACATGGGTAAAAATAACAAAATATTGAAGAAGTAACATACCAACGTGTGCACCATTATGCCACATATTTTAGTCAACCTTGCTGCATAATATGGTCCTCTCCTACCGCATAGTTCCAGTGTCCCTGCCTAAAACGTAGCTAATCATTCTTGGCAATTTAGTGTTCCACTCCTTATGGTAAAAATAGGGCCTTAGCACCACCTCAGCATCAGCGCAGCATTACCTCCGCACTACACCAAATCCGCACAACCTGAGCCCCAGCTCAGCATGACATAGCACCAGCACATCACTCAGCATCACCTGAGCATGACCTCTGCACCCAGCACACCTCTACCTCAGCATCACCTCAACCTCCGCATCACCTCTGTACCAGCACACCACCACCTCAGCATCACTCCGCACCTCTTCAGTCTGCCCTCAGAATCTGGCATCTGTTGTCTCTCCCCTGGTGTCCGTCCGCTGCTTGTGTTGTAATTCAGGTACTATAACTTAACCTCCACCCTCCCGTTGTTTGTCTAACCCCCCTCCCCCACACCCCATAACCAGAAAAAAAGAAAACAATTATAACAATCAAGCATTAGACCAGACAGGTAGAAGTTGCCAGCATTGCAAGAACAAAGAAAACTAGAAGCCTTGTTTTGTTAATTTTTTTGTAATATTGCTGTTCAGTTGAGCATAATGTCTGCTTGGTTATATATAAGGGAACAAAAATACTTTTAACATGTTTTTATCATAACTTTTCAACATGCTCTACCACATAGTTAAAAGACATTGGCAAAGCCAATAGCTCTGGCTAAGAGCTTATGAGGTCCCAAAGGCAAGACCTATTGGCTTATTTGATTAGGTGTACATGCAGATCCATTTGATGGTGTACACTTATTTGGTGTATATGCAGATTCTGATTTGCGGGGATTTACACCACGTCGGTGCGGCAAAGAGACCTAGATATATCTTTAATTTTTTTCGTCTTTCTGCAATTTAGAAGGATTGTTACGTTAGAATAAGTGGCATTTTCCGTAGGATGGCAAACCGTGTGGTGCGCAATTCAGGTGTTAATGGCTATACACTTATGGATATTTACATGCATCATCACCCTTATTTCCAACATGTTACGTTGATAAAGGATATTGTGTTGACAGTTATTCTAAGGGCTCTTTTCAAGTGGAGTCATTCTTTATAGTTATTACGATAGGTTTTCATTATTTCTATTTACTGTTAGTTATGAAGTCGTGACTTTCTTCTTTACGTCTGTCGATTGAAGCTTTCCATGTGTTTATTTATTTTCTGATCCTTAATAGATTGTTGCCTGATACACAGGTCATACAGTTTTTTATAAAAAAAAAATATATATATATATATATATATACACACACACATACACACAGATGCTGAACTGGGATCTTTCAGCTTGTGAAGTAAAGACCCTCATTGGGAAGATTAGAGTTAACACTGTCATGTGATAAGTGATCGGTCTTACGATATAGCAAATTCATTAAATTTAGTGTCCCTTATAGAGACATTTTGGTAATTGAAACTCCATGGGAGTCTCTGCCTATTGCTCGGATATTGTGAGAGAGGTTATTTAAAACAATCCTCTTATTCCTATTGTTAATATGTAACAGTGTCCTTCATATATAGGTATAGATATACATTCGTAATAAAGATTTTGTTGAAATCAATGACTGGAGGAGTGCGTCTCTAAATGCAGGGGCATTTTGGATGAGATTTTTACACTGCGTGTCCTGCCGTGAAGAGTTTATCGCCCTTATGATCTACTAAGGGATAGTCTTTCCTGAATTTTCGGGGAATATGTGACGGCGCAGTCAATATGTCATTTGGAGCAGGACTTGCCAAACTGAAGCCCACTGTAGGGCTATGAATGGTCCCTGAATTGTTTCAATGCACACAACCTACTGGAAGGTAAAAATTGAACGGAAATTAACTACAAGCCCCAGTGTGCATTGCATTTGGAATCGGGCACACCGGAGGCCTGGTATTTAATTGAAATGACACAGGGGACTGTAACTATCCGGAAATACGTGCACATCGGTACTGCCTCTGAAGGAGCGCAAAGGCTCTGAAACGCGTCAGGCAGGAGGACAGAAACGATCGGAATGACAATGCCTGCACCTGTTCGTAATAAAGATTTTGTTGAAATCAATGACTGGAGGAGTGCGTCTCTAAATGCAGGGGCATCTTGGTATATACATATAAATAAATAAATAATATATATATATATATATATAATCTATATATATATCTATATATATATATATCTATATATATATATATATCTATATATATATATATATCAGACTGGGCATTTCTCGCGCGTTTCCAGGCGCAGGAAAATAGGAGTCGCACACAGGTTTTTCTTTTGGAGGAGATTGTAATTAGTGACTCAGACGCGTTTCGACAGCTCGGTCTTTGTCAGTGAGTCATTACATGAGTGAACCAGGAAGTGACAATGTTATTTAAAACAGTTCCTGTTGCAGTTTGATAAACATAGAAAAAATATTGGTTAATGTTACTGGTCTGTCAAAGTTTTTAGAAAACAGACTCTGCCAAACTTTACACTCAATATAGAGAACACAAAATAACAAGAGATTCTACAGTTAATATAATCACTGTGATTCATAATTCGACATTGGAACTGTTTTTCAATGGTACTTATATTGAATTCATTGGTGATATTCCCTTGTAAAGTATGATTCAAATTTATCATTTAGATATTGTAATCAAACAAACAAATGTAAACACGCCATGTGATTTACGTAAATGGGTCGCGACACTGCTCGTCATGCTGCAAATAACCCCAAAGGATTCTGGATAGTGTAGTGGCTACGGTGAGTACGCCTACGCCACGAGTATATAGAAATATAATGCCATCCCTGGACACGTGTTTCGAGGTAATTGCCTCTCGTCAGCAGGGAGCAGGTAGGTATGCGGGGTGCCGATGACTGCCATATATATAGGTAAAATACCTTCCAAGGCGCGCAGGTGCAGACACCGGGCTCGTCAGCCAAAGTCGCTCGAATGAGCTATTAGTGATTTACGTAAATGGGTCGCGACACTGCTCGTCATGCTGCAAATAACCCCAAAGGATTCTGGATAGTGTAGTGGCTACGGTGAGTACGCCTACGCCACGAGTATATAGAAATATAATGCCATCCCTGGACACGTGTTTCGAGGTAATTGCCTCTCGTCAGCAGGGAGCAGGTAGGTATGCGGGGTGCCGATGACTGCCATATATATAGGTAAAATACCTTCCAAGGCGCGCAGGTGCAGACACCGGGCTCGTCAGCCAAAGTCGCTCGAATGAGCTATTAGTGATTTACGTAAATGGGTCGCGACTCACCGCTGCCACTACATTATCCAGAATTCTTTGGGGCTATTTGCTAGTATGACGAGCAGTGTCGCGACCCACTACGTAAACTATTTAAAGCTCTTTCGAGCGACTTTGGGCTGACGAGCCTGGTGTCTGCACCTGCGCGCCTTGAAAGGTACTTTACCTATATATTTTGCGCGACTTTGGGCTGACGAGCCTGGTGTCTGCACCTGCGCGCCTTGAAAGGTACTTTACCTATATATTTTGGCAGTCTACTTGGCACCCCGCATACCTACCTGCTCCCTGCTGACGAGAGGCAATTACCTCGAAACACTTGTCCAGGGATGGCATTATTTCACATACTCGTGGCATAGGCGTACTCACCGCTGCCACTACATTATCCAGAATTCTTTGGGGCTATTTGCTAGTATGACGAGCAGTGTCGCGACCCACTACGTAAACTATTTAAAGCTCTTTCGAGCGACTTTGGGCTGACGAGCCTGGTGTCTGCACCTGCGCGCCTTGAAAGGTACTTTACCTATATATTTTGGCAGTCTACTTGGCACCCCGCATACCTACCTGCTCCCTGCTGACGAGAGGCAATTACCTCGAAACACGTGTCCAGGGATGGCATTATTTCACATACTCGTGGCATAGGCGTACTCACCGCTGCCACTACATTATCCAGAATTCTTTGGGGCTATTTGCTAGTATGACGAGCAGTGTCGCGACCCACTACGTAAACTATTTAAAGCTCTTCGAGCGACTTTGGGCTGACGAGCCTGGTGTCTGCACCTGCGCGCCTTGAAAGGTACTTTACCTATATATTTTGGCAGTCTACTTGGCACCCCGCATACCTACCTGCTCCCTGCTGACGAGAGGCAATTACCTCGAAACACTTGTCCAGGGATGGCATTATTTCACATACTCGTGGCATAGGCGTACTCACCGCTGCCACTACATTATCCAGAATTCTTTGGGGCTATTTGCTAGTATGACGAGCAGTGTCGCGACCCACTACGTAAACTATTTAAAGCTCCTTCGAGCGACTTTGGGCTGACGAGCCTGGTGTCTGCACCTGCGCGCCTTGAAAGGTACTTTACCTATATATTTTGGCAGTCTACTTGGCACCCCGCATACCTACCTGCTCCCTGCTGACGAGAGGCAATTACCTCGAAACACGTGTCCAGGGATGGCATTATTT
Organism: Triturus cristatus; assembly: GCF_964204655.1. NCBI lineage: Eukaryota > Metazoa > Chordata > Amphibia > Caudata > Salamandridae > Triturus > Triturus cristatus. Next base: position 441,954,445 of record NC_140581.1, on the reverse strand, counting down.
CACATACTCGTGGCATAGGCGTACTCACCGCTGCCACTACATTATCCAGAATTCTTTGGGGCTATTTGCTAGTATGACGAGCAGTGTCGCGACCCACTACGTAAACTATTTAAAGCTCTTTCGAGCGACTTTGGGCTGACGAGCCTGGTGTCTGCACCTGCGCGCCTTGAAAGGTACTTTACCTATATATTTTGGCAGTCTACTTGGCACCCCGCATACCTACCTGCTCCCTGCTGACGAGAGGCAATTACCTCGAAACACGTGTCCAGGGATGGCATTATTTCACATACTCGTGGCATAGGCGTACTCACCGCTGCCACTACATTATCCAGAATTCTTTGGGGCTATTTGCTAGTATGACGAGCAGTGTCGCGACCCACTACGTAAACTAAACACGCCATGTGGCAGTAAACTCGAATACTTATAACACGTAAATGTGATTCGAAATGTGGATGTTGGCAAGTGCCAGAGGTTATCTATCTTTTCAATAACCAAGATAATGTAAGTGGGAAAAGCAGTGAATTAAGTCAATTCCTGGTTATATATCTAAAAATAAGGGATTAACATCGGTAGCTGTGGCGGTGATCTGGTTTTAACCGGCGACATCAAATGATCAGGGGAATGCGTGGGTGAAGTGGGAGGATAATTGCTAAGTGACCTGAAGTCTCATCATATCCGCCTACGTGAACATGTAGGTCCTCCTCGTAGTTGAGGCCTCCTGGGGTCTTGCTTTGCAGTTTTATTATATACTCAGATTCCAGGCGTCGCAGATGACGTCCCCTCTTGCTGACGCTTGCACCCTGTCCATGCCAAAATAAGAGATTTTAGAACTGATGTCATTTAAGTTAGGATGTACCAGGTCACAATGTTTGGCAATAGCGTTGGACATGTCTCTGTTCTTAACAGCACGCAAATGCTCAAGTATACGTTTCTTCACTGGGAAGATTGTACTCCCCACATAGCGTAAACCGCAAATACAAACCAAAGCATACACAACAAAGTCAGTATTGCAATTGATAAAGACATTGATCCTTCACATTTTGCCATTGGGAAGGTGAAATTTTTTCACATTTGTACTGTTACTGCATGCTTTGCAACGCCCACACTTGTGAAAACCTGGGAGTTCCCTCAACCAGGTTCCCTTCGCTTCTGCCTTCATAGCAAGATGGCTATGTACTCGCATGTCCTTTAGTGACTGACATTTTCTGTATGTGACATGTGGTGATGGACTGACCAATTTTCCAATTATTAGATCTTTTTTGACTATGTGCCAATGTTTGCGTATGATGCGATGTATCTCTTGCGAGGCATGATTGTAAGTAGTGATTAGTCTTACTTCATGTTTATTATCTTCCCTTTCCTTTGGGATAAGTAAGCTGTTCCTATTTTTGCAATCTGCCTTTTCTGAGGCTATTTTGATGGTTCTAGTTGTGTAGCCTCTGTTTTTAAATTGACCCTTCATGTTCTTGGCTTCCTTTTCATAGGAGGCACCTGAGCTGCAGTTTCGTTTGGCTCTTAACAGTTCCCCATACGGGATGCTGTTTTTGAGGTTGATTGGATGGCGACTATGTGCATGTAAAATGCTTTTCGTCGATGTGGGCTTTCTATACAGGCTGGTATGAAGTGTTCCTAGTTCTACTTTTACTAGGATGTCCAAAAAATTCAATTTCATGTTGGTCAGTTTTGCTGGTGAATTTCAAGTTTAAGTTATTCACCGACAGTCCTTGAATAAAATCATCCAAGGTATTTTGTGGCCCGTCCCAAATCAGAAAAATATCAATGTAGCGGGTCCACATAACCACATTGTTCATATGTTGCATGTTCTCATGGTGCCATAGGTGCTCTGCCTCCCACCACCCCATGAATAGACAGGCGTAGCTCGGCGCGAAGCTATTTCCCATGGCAGTACCGGTGTACTTTTCATACCAGTCCTCAAACAAAAAGCAGTTATTATGTAAGCAAAAGTGTAAAATATGCATCAAAAGAATGGTATGGTCATACATGTTAATTGGTCTGTCTCTTAAGAAATATTTACAAGCCTGCCTGCCCAAATCATGCTCGATACAGGTATACAGGGAAATCACGTCAATTGTTGCCAAAATGTAGGGGTGTGTGTGTGTGTGTGTGTGTGTATATATATATATGTATGTGTGTATATATATATATATATATATATATATATATATACGAGTGTTCCTCCGCTGGCTTTCCCCAGACGGCTCTCCCGAAGGATGGACACAGACCCAAAATATATGCAAAGTATTCCTTTATTCCATTGTCGCCATAACGTGTTTCGGCTCACCAGAGCCTTGATCACATGACAGTGGCATAATGGAGGTAACTATATAGGTAGGTATATTACCTACTGGCGGTCGCCAGTAGGTAGTTATAGTTAGGACCCCTTTTCCATAGGAAATCCGCAACATTCTATTTTGAATAACTTTGGCGCCGGTCGATGAATCCTCGCGAATTTCTCAAAATAGGTGGGGCGCTACGCTCCGCTCCTACCCTGAAAGTCTCGGGGGGATTCGTCAAGCGGGGGCTGAGATAAAAGGGGGGTCCCAAAACGCGTTTTTCCCATGCATTTTTCCATAGGACCTTTAGACAGAGCTACAGCCCGAACGGCTGAACAGAATTACTAGAAATTTGGCAGAGAGGTAGTCCCTAGGTCAAGGAAGTGCCTTTTGTAGGTTTGGTGTAAATCTGTTCAGTAGATTCTGAGAAAATAGCCTTTAAATCAATATATATATCTGAGCCCGCTTACGGTACGCTTACCGTACGCTTACCGTACGCGACCGCGATTCTGATTGGCTCCTAGATCTTAGTAAACATTCGAATCGGCCGAAACCAGGAAGCGGCGTCCGCCATTTTGTCTCTCGCACTGAGTGTTTTTTATCAAACCTGATGCCCAAAAACATGTTACGGGGCTGTTTTGACAACTCCCTCCCACATAGTCATGTTGAGGGTGTCCCCAAACATCCCCAAAGGGCAAAAACGGTTTTATTTTTTTTTCGGCAATTTCGCAGAGTACGCTTACCGTACACGTACGGTAAAAAAATATTAAAAAAAAAACCACTATCCACACTTACCCCACCCCCTGTGCTTTTGGTGGCCGCAGGCCACCAAATGTACAGGGCTTACTACATCAGAAAAAAAACTAAATTTTGGCAACATGAAATTATAAAATCGAAATAAAAAAAACTATCCACATTGACCCCACCCCCTGTGCTTTTGGTGGCCGAAGGCCACCAAATGTACAGGGCTTATTAAAGTTGATAAAAACCGTGCACGGAACGAACTGCGTGAAGTGGGCGCGCACGCCTCGAATGGCGTAAAGTAACTTAGCATTTAAAAAAACGTACAAATTCACTGAAAAAACCATAGGTTTCACACACGTTATAGTTAGGAATTAGCATTTAAAAAACCTTGCAAATTCACTGAAAAAACCATAGGTTTCACACATGTTATAGTTAGCGGAAATTTTACTGATAAAAAACCAATGAAATTGCCCCGTTATAGTTAGTGCTGGCAACTATAACTCACGCGACCGCAATCTTCTGCTGATGACATATGTGTCTTTATAAAAAAAAATATTTGTAATATATGTATAGCTAAAAATGTATGGAAGAAGACATGGGCAAATAAGTGTCTAAATACAGTATTAGCATCAGCAGAGGATTGTGGTTGCGTGAGTTATAGTTGCCAGCACTAACTATAACGGGGCAATTTCATTGGTTTTTTATCAGTAAAATTTCCGCTAACTATAACATGTGTGAAACCTATGGTTTTTTCAGTGAATATATATATATATATATATATATATATATATATATATATATATATATATATATATATATATATATATATATATATACACACACTCACTCACACACTCTTACTCTCTCACACTCACTCGCACGGGTTTTGGTCTAGAAAGTACGCTATTTATTTGGTGTAAATTCGTTCAGTAGTTTTTGAGAAATATCGAAATTTACAGATATCGATATTTGGAAATTCTGCCATCTGATTGGCTGAGGCGTTACGAGCACGAGCTTGTTGCCGATTGGCTGCGAGCAGTTGCAACTAGGAAGTTTTGGCCGCCATTTTGTGATTCCGTTGAAGCGAGTAAGTGGAAAAGAAGTGGGAAATAGGAGGGTAGGAGCACTGTAACCTCTGTGGGGTGTTTAGGGTGTGCTAGATAGGGGATGCGAAGCAAAGTATTTACCCCTACCAGTGTGTAAGGGGTGGGCTGCAGAAATTAAGTGAGGTATTTGGTAGAGTCTGATGCGGGTAAGGGGAGCTGGTGCAGGACTGGGATTAAAGTGTCAGCCAAATTGTGTGTCTTATGCTGTGAAGTCATGTGCTGTGGCCGCTGCACTACAGTTGTGGAAGTAGTGTCAGGATGTGTTTATAACTACCAGGACGAACTACTGACCCATACTGGTATGAAAGTCCTGGGGTACGGAATATATGTGAGGTATTGTCTAGAGTCTCATGGTTGCTAAGCTGTGCTGCTTCCGGAGTCGGGGATTAAAGCATGAGCCCAAACTGTGTGTCATATGCTGTGAAGTCAGGTGCTCTGGCCGCTGTGCCACATCTGTGCAAGTAGTGTCAGCATGTAGTTATAGGTACTTGGATGAACTTTTGTTTAGAACATTGTAGCTTGTGTATGGTGCTTAGGTGGTGTTGTATAGGGAGTGCGAAGGTAAATCAATATGGTATTTGTAGCGCGCAAACTACTCACCCCTATGGGTGAGTAGAGCTGGGGATCAAAGCGAGAGGTCTGTGCTGCAAAGTGAGATGGTCTGGCCGCTGCGCCACAGCTGTGTGGAGAATAGATTTTGGCGAGGGTGCGGGAGTTGGCGTTATCTGGCCCTAAAATAGCTGGCCTAAGTTGTAAGTTACAGGGTGGCTTTGATCTGTGAAGTGTACTCCATCACTTCTGTATATATCAGCCATATCAAAACGTATGTTGTTGTTGTATATGGACCCCATTTTGTGGGCTCTGAGGTATGCAGAGACAGCTTTGTTGACTTTTTTCCGAGATTTTTCAATCTGAGGACAAAATTGTTTGGACCATTTCCGCTTCTGTCTTTGGCATATATTGAAATATACAAAGACCGTTAGAGGCAAAAGTAACATCAATTGTCCAAAGGTGTACTTCATAAGCATTTCCAAATCTACCCCAGGCAATGTGCCTAGGTCGTTTCCACCACAGTGCACAATCATGAGGTCAGGGAGTTGGAGATGCAAACAGGTTTTAACCAAAGGCAACAATTGGTGCCACTTCAATCCTCTCTGTCCAAACCATTTAATGTCCACATTTTGTAAACCTAGGTCTAAGTCAATACGTCTCTGTTCTGCATACGTCTTGCACCAGAAAACATAGCTATGTCCTACGATCCACACTAGCATTTTGAAGGTATGGAAAGATGTCTGTAGCTCATGCAGTTCCTTCGTAGAATAAGATATGTTTAAAGATAGGGAACTAGTTTCTTTTCGCATACAAAACGGTACCTGATTGGGAGATGAAAAGCATTGTTATATAAAAGTAGGGTGCACATCCGTTTTGTGGAAAATTATGTTTGTGATTGGTTAAGAAAAAGCAGTTTGCACGTACATATTATAGGATAAAATTTGCTCAACTCAACCACACCTGCTACTTGCATTTGGAAGGCACTGATCGAACTTAAAACAATCGTGAACTTTTAACCTGCACGTGCCGTTAAAAGTTCGAGAAAATGTTGCAAAAAAATATCGTTGGGTTTAAAAAAATGGATGAACTTTTAACCTCCACGTGTTGTAGAATGTTCTAGAAAGTGTGTTGATAGAATACGTTGCATTCTGACTTCGATGTGTATTTGAATATTAAAAAATCTATTTATATGGAAAAGTCGAAAGACAGTAATAGAGAGAATTTTTGAAAGCTAAAAGAATCCAGGAACTATTGTAATTTGTTCTGGATTACCTACTGGCGGTCGACAGTAGGTAGTTGCCACTGTTAACGGTCTGAAAGTGCGGTGTTGCTCAGAGTGGCATGGTGGTGATATCATATGGTACTACACTCTGGTATGAAACCGAGAGTCTAAACCGTGAGGTCATTGCTGTAAAGTGATGTGGTCTGGTGCTTGTAGCATACATGTGCAAGTAGTATTAGGAGTTTATACCATTCAGGGAGTGGGAAGCGAACTACTACTGTGTGTTGATAGTATACCGGAAGCGGGAAATGAAGTAGTTACGCCTACAGGTGTGAAGACTTGGGGATGAAACCGAGCTGATTGCTGTAAAGTGATGGGCTCTGGGCGGTGTAGTATAAGTGTGTAAGTAGTGTTAGTATGCGTTTATAGTGAGTGGGATGCAAACTACTCATCCCTACTGGTGTGAAGACTCTGGGATTAAACCGTGAGCCTAAATTGTGAGCTCATTGCTGTAAAGTGTTGTGCTCTGGGCGCTGTAGCATATTTGTGGAAGAAGTGTTCGTTTACGTTTATACAATATAGGGAGTGGGAAGCGAACGTCTTACCCCTACCGGTGTCAAGACTCGTGGATGAAACTATGAGCTCATTGCTGTAAAGTCATGTGCTCTGTGTAGTATTCCATTGTAAGTCATAGTAGAATGTTAGTATATAATTCTACTAGAATCTAAGGGGCATATTATCAAGGAACTGCGTTAACATTAGCGCCGCTTTAGCGGCAGGAAACTGCCGCTAAAACATTGATAATGGGCTTGATAATATGCCGAGAACATGGGCTTCTATTGGAATTCTCTACGGCATATTATCAAGCCCATTATCGCCGTTTTAGTGGCAGTTTCCTAATGCTAAAGCGGCAATAATTTTAACGCTGTTCCTTGATAATATGGCCCTCAGTATGTAATATTAGAATGTAGAGCTGTCATGAGGGGAACCTTGCGGAGTTTGTACACGGTGCTAGATTAGACGGTTGCTTTGCTGTCTGCAGCTGTTGGTGCTTGTTTCAGGTGTCTTGTTTTCTTGTAATAAATCTACTTATTAGATTCACTGCTGTCTGCCTCTTCACTACATACATTTGGCGACGAGTGGGACAAGTCAAAAAGAAGGCACCACTCAGCAATATTTCAAAATTGCTTGCGTTGTGCAGAAGACCCGTTTTGTTCGTGTAGCTGTTTCTACTCATGCCAGGGTCGTCGGCTCATTGAACTATGTCATCCGACTTCTGGTAGGATTTATATTTTTAGATTTTGCGCTTCCTCACTACATTCTGGTCGCTGTACTACACGTTTGTAAGTAGTGGTTCGAGGCATATGAGCTGCAGATTGTACACTTAGCATAGGTCGCCATCTGGTGTTGGGCCCGGATGTTTGCAGTTTGTTTTTCTTCTTGGACCGTCTTTGGAAGTCACGAGTTTGGTGACTCCTCCTTCGGTCCGTACTGCGCATGGGCTTCGGCTCCATCCTCAGATTGTTTTTTTCCGCCATCGGGCTCGGATGTGATCCTTCGTACTCCGGCTTCGAACTTCTACGGTTCCAGCCTCGACGGAAAATCCTCGATTCTTCGAGTTCCTTCATCATCTTCATCTCTCGAAGCGGCACTTTTTCCATCCCGTACATCGACACCGGCCTTCGGGCCCTCCGCGACTCCGGTCCCGGCCGATGGAAAGGACTCCGTTTAAAAAGTGCCCAAAATGTGGGTCTAAATTTCCCCACACCGACCTCCATCAGGTGTGTAACCTTTGCCTCTCTCCGGAACACGAGGCTCGAGACTGCCCCGCCTGCAAGTCTTTTCGATCGAAGAAAACGATCCGAGATCGAAAGGCTCGACGCACCATGGCGCACTCATCCTCGACAGTTCCACCGGACATCTTCGGAGACGACGCCGAAGCTTCGGGGCAGACACACACCGAACTGGGAGAAGACATCGTCAGCGCTTCCGAGGCCGACGACTCCGACCTGGAGGACGTAACACCAGGACAGCGGGCCGTGAGTACAATGCCCCCTCCCAGCCCCGCACCGAAAACCAAAGAGACTCCGGTTACTCCCTCGCCTGCCGGCCTGGGCAAAACCAAAACCAAAGCCTCGATCACCCCACCTTCGGGCCCGGTGTCGAAGCACTCCAAGTCTCACGGCAGCTCGGGATCGAGCCAGCCGACGCCCGGTGCCGATAAACACCACTCGGCACCGAAGCCTGCAAAATCCAGCTCGACTCCGAAACCACCGGTGCCGAAGCCTGGACACTCGGCGCCGACCAAACACAAACAGAAATCGGTCGGCACCGACGCTCCGGCGCCGAAACAGCATTCGACGCCGAAACACACGGAGACCTCCAAAAAGCAGGGCGTACACAGAACATCGAAACCTCCGGTTCCGAAATCGCCGGTGCCGACAGACGACTCGGCGCCATTGGCTCTGTTTACACCAGACCCTTTACAAAAGACTTTGTCCAGAGATCCAAAGACTGGCCTTTTGACTCTGATTACTAAGAAGTGTCGCCTTGAGGCTCCGGCTCCTCCTCCTCCACCCAAAAAGAGGGACTCAGCTACTTCTCCCCTTAGAGTACCCTCCCCACTGCCACCCCCCCTCCCACCACCACCCCCTTCCACCTTTACCTCACTACGATCCGGCCCCATCCCCAGACCCGGATGACGGGGACCCGGACAATGACCCAGGGGACGCCCCAATGGATCCCACTCCACCAGGGACCCCAGATCCATGGGAGGATTATAATAACCCTGATGTACCCAATGTACCTCAAGACGACCTATACCCATCAAGGCCGTCTCCTCCAGAGGACTCTTTAGGGTTTCACCATTTAGTGCAGAGAGCAGCACACTACCATGGGGTGGACATGCACACGGAACCAGTGGAAGAAGACTTCCTACTGGATACATTTGATTTACAAGATCGTTCCACTGCTATTTTACCCATGCTTAAGGGTGTCACCAAGCACGCTACAGAGGTATTCAAAGACCCTGTCAGAGCCAGAGTACTAAACCCTAGAATAGAGAAGAAGTACAAGGCGGCACCCACAGACCCTGCATACATCAAGGGCCCTGCTCCTCTAGATTCCCTAGTTGTCTCCACAGCTAGAAAGAGGGCTAACTCCCAATCCTCAGGAGATGCCCCACCACCAGACAAGGAATCTAAACTTCTGGACGCGTCTGGTAAACGCACCGCCTACCAGGCTGCAAACATGTGGCGCATTGCAAATACACAAGCACTGCTTGCGCGATATGATAGAGCACACTATGATGAATTAGAGGCTCTTATGCAGCACCTTCCAGAGAAATACAAACGCCAAGCTCATGATCTGATACAGGAGGGCAAACTAATCACAAACACCTCCATTAAGTGTGCCCTCGATGCAGCAGACACTGCTTCTAGAGCCATAAACACCAGTGTCCTGCTTCGACGCCATGCCTGGCTCAGGATATCAGGGTTCAAGCCTGAGGTCCAGACATCAATACTTAATCACACCTTTGACCAGCAAACACTCTTTGGCCCAAAGGTAGACGAAGCGCTCGAAAAAATGAAGAAAGATACAGACACAGCGAAGTCTATGGGAGCGCTCCAGACCCAAGCCTCTAAGCGTTCCTTTCGACGCTCGTCCTTTCGTGGCACAGGTAGAGGCTCCTCCACCGATAATGCCTCTACCTCCTACAAATCCCCTCCTCAAAATACCTTTTCAAAGGGCAACCAAAGAGGTGGTTACAGAGGCAACAACAATAAGGGCAGGGGCAAAACCAACAATACCCGTTCTGCCACCCCACCCGCACAATGACTCCCCTTCGCTCCCCCCAGACCATTCCACTCCGGTCGGGGGCAGACTACAAGATTTTATCCACGTATGGGAGTCCATAACATCGGACAAATGGGTGACCCAAATCATTCGGTCAGGGTACTGCCTCGAGCTAACATCTACCCCACCCAATATCCCACCAAGGCACCGTCCAATGTCCCAAGAGCATTCCACACTGCTCAAACAAGAGGTACTCTCGCTCCTCCAGAAACACGCCATAGAGCAGGTACCCGACAATCAACGAAATCTAGGGGTCTACTCCCTATATTTCTTAATCCCAAAGAAAGACGAGACCCTCAGACCCATTCTGGATCTCCGGCCTCTAAATGCCTACATACATTCAGACCACTTTCACATGGTCACCTTACAACAAGTCCTCCCACTCCTCTGCCAGGGAGACTTTCTCACAACACTGGATCTGAAAGACGCGTACTTTCACATTCCAATACACCCCTCTCACAGAAAATACCTCAGGTTCGTGGTGGACGGGCAACATTACCAATTCAAGGTTCTCCCCTTCGGGGTCACCACTGCACCACGGGTGTTTACCAAATGCCTAGCAGTAGTAGCAGCACACCTCAGACGTCAACATGTTCACGTCTTCCCTTACTTAGACGACTGGCTCATAAAAGCCGCGTCCTACCACCAATGCGTGCAACATACAAACAGCACCATCCATCTGCTTCATCAGCTAGGCTTCACGGTGAACTACCAAAAGTCCCACCTCATACCATCTCACACAAAGCAATATCTCGGGGCCACCATAGACACCTCAAAAGGTATTGCCTATCCAAACTCAGCCAGAATCACAAGCATTCTAGCCTTACGCAAAATATTCCTTCCTCAACACTCTCTACCAGCAAGAGTGTTTATGAAGCTCATAGGGATGATGGCGTCTTGCATCTTCATAGTGCCCCATGCAAGACTCCACATGCGTCCACTTCAGGAGTGCCTAGCACAACAGTGGAACCAGGCCCAGGGTCAGCTGACGGATCTGGTGTTGGTGGACGGCCGCACACATCACTCTCTGCAGTGGTGGAACACCACAAACCTTTCCAAGGGACGGCCGTTCCTGGACCCGGTTCCCCAAGTGACTCTAACAGCGGACGCATCGCTCTCCGGCTGGGGAGCGCACCTCTTACACCTCACAATGCAAGGTCTATGGACGCCACAGCAAAAAACGCTCCACATCAACCATCTGGAGCTTTTGGCGATCTTTCTAGCCCTAAAATCTTTCCAAAAGCAGATTTCAGGCAAAGCAGTCCTCATTCGCACAGACAACATGACTGCGATGTATTATATACAGAAACAGGGGGGGACACACTCTCCCCAGCTCTCCCGCTTAGCCCAGAGCATATGGAGATGGGCAATTCCCCAAAACATTTTTCTCCTGGCACAACATGTTCCAGGCGTACAAAACACCATAGCAGATCTGCTCAGCAGACAGACTCAACAACTACACGAATGGGAACTGCATCCACAAGTTCTTCACCCATTCTTCCGACAGTGGGGGCATCCTCAAATAGACCTCTTCGCCACCCACGAAAACAAAAAATGCCCAAGCTTCGCCGCCAGATACCCACACCCATTGTCCAAGGGCAATGCGATATGGATGAACTGGTCAGGCAGATTTGCATACGCCTTTCCACCTCTCCCACTAATTCCATTAGTGGTCAGGAAACTACAACAGCACTCCCTCACACTCATTCTGGTAGCTCCGACGTGGGCCAGACAGCCGTGGTACACCACGCTACTACAACTATCAGTGGTACCACATCAAAAACTGCACCTTTCCCCATGCCTCCTAACCCAGAACCATGGAGAAATCAGGCACCCGGACCCAGCTCAGCTCAACCTGGCGATCTGGCTCCTGAAATCTTAGAATTCGGGTACCTTAACCTTCCCCCTGATTGCATGAACATCATCATGGAAGCCAGACGTCCTACCACTAGAGCATGCTATGCCGCAAAGTGGAAAAGATTTGTAATGTACTGCCGTAACAATACAATCAACCCTCTAGATGCATCCATACAACACATCATATGCTATCTGCTCCATCTTCACAGGTGTAACCTGGCGTATTCATCCATACGCCTACACCTAGCAGCGATCGCTGCCTATCTACAAAACAGACAGCATTTGTCACTCTTCAGAGTGCCCGCTATTAAAGCCTTCATGGAAGGCCTCAAACGAGTAATTCCTCCCAGGGCACCACCCTCCCCTGTATGGAATCTAAATTTGGTCCTTACACGACTAATGGGTCCGCCCTTCGAACCAATGCACAAATGTGAGCTACAATTTCTCACCTGGAAAACAGCTTTCCTTGTAGCTATCACTTCCCTTAGAAGGGTTGGTGAAATACAAGCGTTCACCATACAGGAACCTTACATACAAATGCATCACAGCAAGGTCATACTTCGAACTAATCCGAAGTTCCTGCCCAAAGTCATTACCCCCTTCCACCTCAATCAATCAGTGGAATTACCTGTCTTCTTTTCGCAACCCCAATCTGTTGCGGAAAGGGCCTTACACACACTAGATGTGAAAAGAGCGTTGCTATATTACATACAAAGAACGCAACCCTTCAGGAACACCAAACAGTTGTTCGTTTCCTTTTCTCCACCACATAAAGGCAACCCCATCTCAAAATCAGGGATAGCTAGGTGGATTGTAAAATGCATACAAATTTGCTATCAGAAGGCAAAGAGAACATTATCTGTTCCCCCTAAAGCCCACTCTACAAGAAAGTTAGGGGCTTCTATGGCTTTTCTAGGGAATATACCCTTAGATGACATATGCAAGGCAGCCACATGGTCTACACCGCACACATTCACAAAACACTACTGTGTAGATGTGCATTCCCAGCAGCAAGCTAGGGTGGGCCAGGCTGTACTAAAAACACTCTTTCAAACAGCTGCAACGGATACCGGTGGTCGCCGCTAAGGTTGGGTACTGCTATATAATCTATGCTAAGTGTACAATCTGCAGCTCATATGCCTCGAACGGAATATGCTACTTACCAGTATGCATCTGTTCTTGGCATGTAGAGCTGCAGAGTTGTACACGCCCACCCGCCTCCCCGGCTACCTGTATCCGTTCCAGTCCATCTTATTTAGATACAACACACATGGGTTTCTCACTGTTATTACTACGCTCCATCATTTCCCTGTTGGCGAAAAACAATCTGAGGATGGAGCCGAAGCCCATGCGCAGTACGGACCGAAGGAGGAGTCACCAAACTCGTGACTTCCAAAGACGGTCCAAGAAGAAAAACAAACTGCAAACATCCGGGCCCAACACCAGATGGCGACCTATGCTAAGTGTACAACTCTGCAGCTCTACATGCCAAGAACAGATGCATACTGGTAAGTAGCATATTCCTTAGTATGCGTTTATACTAACAAATGCATCATGATAGCAGGGAGGGCGACCTCTCAGGCGCAGCTCATACAATGTCCCAGGGTGTCCATTCGCTGGACATTTGTGTTTGCTATTAAAGGGTGGTGCATGGCTTCCTCCCTGTGATAGCAAATACTTGTTCGACTACTTGAAGCGAGAGGAGGAAAACCTCGTATCGCTGTAAGGGGATGCGGATGGTAAAAATGGAGAGAAAGGAACAACAAAAAGCGGGGGTCTCACCCGTTCTTTTAAATGAGGCCCCTGGTGGGTGGGTAATGTTTCGTGGCCAATCCAATTATTATATTGCGGGGTCTCTGTAGGACTGGGGATCTTAATGTCACATGTAAATTGGGCGTGGAAGGGCACAGACGTTTTGCAGCCTAGGGGAGCGCCACCTTCCCGGGTATTGTTTTACTAATTGTTCGGGGGTTCGAGACCAACTGAAGTCCGGGGATCGCCACACTCCGGGTCTTTATTTAAATATGCAGGGTGGGCCTCGGCAGTCCCTGAAGCCTCGGTGGTCCTAGGCAGTGCCTTATTTTTTCTGTAATCACACGGGCAGTACTTATGGTGTTATAAAGTGATACACTCGTAGAACTCTTGCAGTTGTACAATTACCCAGGCTTCATTTGTCTAATAGTCAGTTAGATTGTTTGGCAGGTGCACTCTAATATTAAATAATGTTGTCCTTCAACAATAGACAAGTGTAGTCAGAAAAAGAAGACCTATACACTCAGTTAATTATTTGAAAAAATAAGTAACCTTTATTAAAACAGTAATAAATAGAAATGTAACTTTAATAGAACAGTATAATAAAAAAAAACGTGGGTTGGACTCCAGTGGAAGCAGCGTAGGAAACCTGCAAGACAAAAATGAAACAGAAGTATGTGTGCTATGTGGAAGAGGTAAAGAAAGGTAGTCCGAATGAAAGGACCATAGTGAGAATTGAAGGGAGGGGAAGTGGGTGGAAGGGAGAAGGGGAGGGAGAGTCAAAAGAAGAGAGGGAGGAGGAGACAGAGTGTTGGCCTATTTCACTCAGCCCTTAGTGTTTACCCTCCGTCACCCGTTTGTCTAGGACGCTGGGGTCTGCGAGAGAGTGTGGTTCAGCAAGTCCTTAAAATTAAATACATGAGGCAAGAGATTATGGGCCATATTATGAAGGAAGGGCAATAACATTATTGCCGCTTTAGCGGACGGAAACTGCCGCTAAAGCGGCGATAAGGGGTTGATAATATGCCCTTGTGAATTCCCTTAGAAGCCCAGGTTCTCGTGTGAACCTGGGCTTCTATGGGAAGTTACAAGGGCACATTATCAACATCACTTATTTATACAGATACTAACACATATTTACTGTCTTATACAATCACTGATAGAAGCAGACATTTATACACCCACTCTTAAAATAACTTGGTCTCACATATACTCATTTATATACTCCAACACTTACATATAGTGGCTTAAAACATATGTAGTTAGTCACAGATATACCACTGAGACATTTATTCACTCACCAACACACCCATAGACACGCTAACTCACCCATACACCCCTTTCCAGATGCACGTTTTAATCCATACAATCTCAGCACCCGACTTTAGCCTAAGATGTTTAAGCTAAAGCACGGGTGCCGCCATTACTACATAGAAGTAATAAACAGGGAAAAAAAAGCCAGCGCCCACTTCGATAAATGACTGCTGTGTGCCACCAACGTGAACCGCGGGGCCAAAGTGAAAGTGATCGCGGTGGAAAAATGCTACCGCCGGCCACAGCTTGCAGTGCATGTGCGCGAGTGGTGCGCGCGCGCAACAGTAATCACGCCATATGGCGCCTCTGCTCAAGCCCGCGCACATGCACTGCAAGCTGTGGCCGGCGGTAGCATTTTTTTAAGCCCTTAAAGTCTCGCCAGACCAGCGCAAGCGCTGGGTCAGGCGAGACCTAAAAAGGGAATGGCGTACCTGGCGTGATCGTATACGTCGGTGACGTAACACAGGGCCTGGTAGAGTGTACTCGTCGAATACGCAACGCGCAGCAGGCGCGACCCCATACGTACATGACGTAATGCGTGGCTTGCTACTTCGTACCTGTCGGATACCAAAGTAGTTCCTGGGGTGACTTCATGCGTATATGATGTTATGCGGGACGCGGTGCCACGAACTCGTCGGTTACGAAATGCGCATCATTTAAAACTTTAGCAATACGGCGGATAATATTCGGGTGGTGATGGAGCTTGGTACGCTACCGGTATGGGAGTGCAGTTTTCTCCCCCCCCCCCCCCCCCCCCCCTTCCCCCCCTAAAAATAAATTTTTCTGGGGAAGATATAAAAATTACATGGTTTTTAAAGTTAAAAACAAGAAGTATAATAGAGTTCCAAATTATTTAAAAATATAATAGACATTCACTGAACAAAACCATAGGTTTTACAGACGTTCTAGTTAGGAATTAGCATTTAAAAAACCTTTGAAATTCACTAAAAAACATAGGTTTCAGGGACGTTATAGTTAGTTGAACATTTGACTCATATAAAACCAGAGAAATTCGCCTGTTATAGTTAGTTGAGCTAACTATAACTCGCGAGCCCGCAATGCACTGCTGATGATGTCACATATTACATCACTCATGTCATGGTCCGTGACATCACTGGGGACATCATCCACCTGACATACTGATGCTCTAATATAAAATTTGATACACCCATTCTAAAATGCTTATTACTATTTTTGAAATGTAGTTACTCATCAATAGAGGACTATAATATGCACTCATACATCTATACATGCAGTCATACGCTGCCACTCATCCATAGTTACTCATACGCCTAGTCAGTAATACAAAGAATGAATCACATACCCATTTAATCATGTATACAGTTATACACACCAACTTTGTTATTTTTAGACATACCACATCACTTATTTATACAGATACTAACACATATTTACTGTCTTATAAAATCACTGATAGAAGCAGAAACTTACTTATACACCCACTCTTAAAATAACTTGGTCTCACATATACTCATTTATATACTCCAACACTTACATATAGTGGCTTAAAACGTATGTAGTTAGTCACAGATATACCACTGAGACATTTATTCACTCACCGACACACCCATAGACACACTAACTCACCCATACAGCCCTTTCCAGATGCACGTTTTAATCCATACAACCACTGAATCACCCACTCAGACATCTATGCACAGACTCGTACACCCACCCACCCACACGGGGACCCAGACAGATACTCGGACAACAAATCAATAACCTATATAGACACTCATGTAGGTATTCAGCAACCCATGCAGTTGCTTACACACCAATGGAGAGACTAATAGACTTTTACACAGTTTAGTCAGTAATCCATGCATTCAGTAAGACACGTTCAATCACTCACTTATACAGTCAGTCGCATACATACGAAATAATTCCTTTAGGCACTTGTAAATGCATTCATTCTTCAATACACCTTGGCATATATATAACAAACATATTTACTTTTTATAGAAGCACACATTCACTGGATGATGTCATGAGTGATGTCATGAGTGATGTCACTGACCGATGTCATGAGTGATGTCACTGACCGATGTCACTGACCGATGTCATGAGTGATGTCACTGACCATGTCATGAGTGACATCATCATCAGCAGTGCATTGCGGGTGCGTGAGTTATAGTTAGCTCAACTAACTAGAACAGGCGAATTTCTCTGGTTTTATTCGAGTCAAATGTGCAACTAACTAGAACGTCCCTGAAACCTGTGTGTGTGTGTGTGTGTGTGTGTGTGTGTGTGTGTGTGTGTGTGTGTGTGTGTGTGTGTGTGAGATCTACTGGCAGTCGCCAGTTTATAGTTAGGACCGAGTTTCCATAGGAAATCTCGAAATTCTATTTTGAATAACTTTGGCGCCGATTGACGAATCTTCGCGAAATTTTCAAAACTAATGGGGCGCTCCGCTCCTACCCTGAAAGTCTCGGGGTGATTCGTCAAGCGGGGGCCGAGAAAAAGGGGGGGTCCCAAAACACATTTTCCCCATGGATTTTTCGCACGGCACGAACGGCGTAAAGTAACTTAGCATTTAAAAAAACGTACAAATTCACTGGAAAAAACCATAGGTTTCACACACGTTATAGTTAGGAATTAGCATTTAAAAAACCTTGCAAATTCACTTAAAAAACCATAGGTTTCACACATGTTATAGTTAGCTGTGTGTGTGTGTGTGTGTGTGTGTGTGTGTGTGTGTGTGTGTGTGTGTGTGTGTGTGTGTGTGTGAGATCTACTGGCAGTCGCCAGTTTATAGTTAGGACCGAGTTTCCATAGGAAATCTCGAAATTCTATTTTGAATAACTTTGGCGCCGATTGACGAATCTTCGCGAAATTTTCAAAACTAATGGGGCGCTCCGCTCCTACCCTGAAAGTCTCGGGGTGATTCGTCAAGCGGGGGCCGAGAAAAAGGGGGGGTCCCAAAACACATTTTCCCCATGGATTTTTCCATAGGGACTTTAGTCGCAGCTACAGCCCGAACGGCTGAACAGAATTACGTGAAATTTGGCAGAGAGGTAGCCATAAGGTCCGTTTGGTGCCTTTTGCAGGTTTGGTGTAAATCTGTTCAGTATTTTCTGAGAAAATAGCATTTAAATCAATATATATATCTGTACGCGCGCAGCGTGTGTGCAGGGTGCGCGCACTCGGCCGTCCGCGAGCGCACTTCTGATTGGTTGTTACATCTTAGTAAACATTCGAATCGGTCGAAACCAGGAAGTGTCGGCCGCCATTTTGTCTCTCGCACTGAGAGGGGGGTGAAACACAAAGGAGAAAAACATGTAAAGGGGGCATGCTGGACAGTTCCTGACCCCCTAGCAGGGGTCAAGGGGTCCTAGGAGGTCCCCCAAGGGCAATTAAAAAAATGTAATTTTTTTCGGTAAATCGCCGAGTGCGCGAAGCGCGCGCGCACTATAGAAATGTAAAATATTCCGCGAGGTTCGCGTAGCGTGCGCGCACGGTATAAATGCTTAAAAATAAAATTACAATTTCCATCCCCCCGTGTGCGCACGCTGCGCGCAGCGCATTTTGCGTGCATGGCATATGACCATCTAACAGATTATGCCAAAACCCTTAACAGCAAAGCGTATCATGTGTCCTCCTTGTGCGGACGGTGCGCGAAGCGCACCGTGCGTACATGGCCCATTAAGCGTAACGTGGGCGCGCGGTGCGCGTAGCGCACTGCGTGCCCACCGTGCGTGCACGGTGCGCAAAGTGCACCGTGCGTGCACGGCACTAACTGCGTAAAGTGGGCGCGCGGTGCGCAAAGCGCACCGTGTGCTCACCTTGCGCGCACGGAACGAACTGCGTGAAGTGGGCGCGCGGTGCGCAAAGCGCACCGCGTGCGCACCGTGCGCGCACGGCACGAACGGCGTAAAGTAACTTAGCATTTTAAAAAACGTACAAATTCACTGGAAAAAACCATAGGTTTCACACACGTTATAGTTAGGAATTAGCATTTAAAAAACCTTGCAAATTCACTTAAAAAACCATAGGTTTCACACATGTTATAGTTAGCTGGGCATTTTCCTCGTGAAAAACCAATGAAATTCCCCCGTTATAGTTAGTGCAGGCAACTATAACTCACGCGACCGTAATCCGCTGCTGATGACGTCAGATATTACATCACTGATGACATATGTGTCTTTCTGAAAAAAAAAAAATATATATGTATAGCTAAAAAAAAAGGAAGAAGACATGGGTATATAAATGTGTAAATACAGTGATGTAATATCTGACGTCATCAGCAGCGGATTACGTGTATATATATATATATATATATATATATATATATATATACGTCCTCTGTGTATAAACTGCCTCCTCCTGAACGGAAGTCGCTTCGTTACGAGAGGACCCCACAGAAGCGGGTCCTGTTAAATTGCAATAAGTCCTTCACAATCCATGGAAGGAAAAACGAAGCCGTGTGTGGTCCTTCAAATCTTTATTCAGCCACTTCTGCCAAACGCGTTTCGAGTGTCACACACTCTTGTTCACTGACAAATGAAATCAAAGCGAGCGGCCATTTTTAAATTGATAACCACGTGATAAAATTAAACTACAAACACAGTGCATTGAAAGACAGACTTGTAGTTCATAAATCAAACTGTTGCGAGTGAGCAGCGCGTGGTAATTGACAATTTACGCAATCGGTTAAAATTCATTTGATATTGAATACAACACGCGTAAAACAGACTGTATAAAATATATACATGCTTTAAAATACAGCTATATACATATTAATATATATTAAATATTTTTAAAATATTTTACATATTATGAAGCTTCTGTTGATTGTCGATGTAGCCCCAATGAATTTTAACCGATTGCGTAAATTGTCAATTACCACGCGCTGCTCACTCGCAACAGTTTGATTTATGAACTACAAGTCTGTCTTTCAATGCACTGTGTTTGTAGTTTAATTTTATCACGTGGTTATCAATTTAAAAATGGCCGCTCGCTTTGATTTCATTTGTCAGTGAACAAGAGTGTGTGACACTCGAAACGCGTTTGGCAGAAGTGGCTGAATAAAGATTTGAAGGACCACACACGGCTTCGTTTTTCCTTCCATGGATTGTGAAGGACTTATTGCAATATATATATATATATATATATATATATACACACACACACACACTCCGCTTGCATTTTACTGCCGCCGATCTGAGTGATGGACCACGTTATTAGTGCACAAAGGTGTTTATTCAGACTCCTCCAACACCAGCCATCATAGATATATACACATACACACACATTATTTGTAAGACTTTGTACTTTAGGTCTGGGTTAATCTTGTTGTCTATTAATAGAATGATTATGTTCCATTGATGGGATTGTACGGCACTGACAGTCGAATATAAAAAAAGAATTTACTTCTTGTGTCCTCAAGGAAGATAGTTTGTAGCCTAGTTTGCCAGTATATGTGGGTTCTACTTCTACCTCTGGTATTTGCCTTACGTTTAACCAATGGCTTGTAAGGTTCTGTCTTATAGCCATTTCAGTTGGTGTCTATTCTACACATTTGTGTAGGCACTTGTTGGTTTATAAATGTTCTTTGAATGTTATAGTGTTGTTTTTCTAGGATTAAGTCAGGCTGTTTTGGGTCGCCAGGAAGACGTAGCCTCTATATCGATTCTATGACGCTTTGCGGTATTTAAGTTTCTTTTCTGAAGAACATTTCCCTCTAATGGTGTACCTTTTCTTCTCAATGAAGATGTTCTAAATAGGTTTATATATGAGGAGAACAGGTGTCTGCCTTTTAACCTTTTGTAGAAGTCTTTTATTATTATATTAAGGGATTGTTGTTCATCTAGGTGACTGTTTTCATCATTCTACGGACTCTGTAGTTTGGGTTCACACTTTGCGGAGTGTTGTCTTCAGATGGAATATAGAAATTCAATTGGATTCTGTTTATTATAGAATCATCTAAAATTTCTGTTTTAAGTATGGGAGACCATTTCTGGATCATCTGTAGATGGCTCTCTATTTACTAGGGTCACATACTAACCTTGGTTTTCTCTAGGCTATCAAGGTTTCTTTTTCATACTTACCAGCTTATTCAACTTTATCCTACTGTTGCTTGATAGTGGTGTTTTAGGCAATTTGCATAACCCTGATGTTTTTGGTTGGCTGTTGCTTTTCTACATGGTATGATGCCTGTACTGGTTTTCATACAGTTATGTCAGTATTGTCTGACTGATTAGTAGGCTTTGTTTTATATCTGTTATACTTTTTCTCTGGTCTAATACGTAGACTTTTGTTTTTTACTCCTATATCAGCATATATATTGTCTGATTTTCCTACGGATGCGACTAATTCTATGCCAATAGTTGCTATTGTTGTCTTCGATTCTTTTTAATAGAGCATTTGTTTTGCTTTCTCACGAGTGATGGACCTTTCTGTGTTTACTGAGCAGGTCTGGCTCTGTTAGAACTCTATATGACAGAGGTATTGCTGTATGGCATGACCTGCTGATCTGTGTGTTCGAGGCATGTGGGCTGCTGAATTCATATCTGTGCATAGATCGCCGCCTAGTGTTGGGTCCGGATGTTTGCACGTTGTTGTCCTGGAAGAGTCTTCGAAGTATCCTTGGATAGGTGACTCCTCCCCTGGACTACAGTGCGCATGGGCATCCTCTCCATCCTCAGATTGTTTTTTTCCGCCATTGGGTTCGGATGTGCTATCTTAGCTCAAGTTAGGAAAATATTTTGTCGAGGCCAAAAGGCCTTTAGTTTGCGTCGGTACTGTTTATCGATCGGGTTTCGATACAATCTTGTTAGTTTACTAACTTTCAGCACCGACTTTTTTCGCATTTACCTGTCCATCGACTACTTCGACGATGGAATCGAGGACGCCATTCAAAAGGTGTCCGGTATGCAATGCGAAGTACCCACACATCGACGTCCATCCGGTGTGCAACAAATGCCTTTCGCCGGACCACGACGAATCGACATGCATGGCCTGTGCCCGGTTCCGTTCCAAGAAGACTCTACGGAATCGACGAGCGGCGAGACTCGAGGCGCAGCACGCGGCACCAGCCCCAACAGACATCTTCGACGAGGCCGAAGACGTCGAAGAATTAGAAGTCTTGCCCTCCAGTCCCGTTTCCGAACACGAACCCGGATCGGACGAGGTAGACGAGTCACTCTTCCACAGAGGTGAAGACGACACCGAGGTAGGAGACGACGAGGAGGCCTTAGGGGCCGAAGAGAGTAGCTCCAATGATGAACAAGGCCTACCTGTTCAAACCGAAGAAACACCAGTGCCACAGCCTATGGCTCCGGTCGAGGGATCGCCTTCGGGCCTTACCCGAGACCCATCCCGCAGTTCTTCGGCCCCGCCCTCGGGCCCGGCCTCGGACGTTCAGCGGCAGCCATTACTGCATAAACCAGCTGGTTTCCCTACCGCAAAACCGAAACCGAAAGCTGCTCCGGTTCCTACGAAACCGAAACTGAAAGTGGCGCTGGTCGGATCGAGGCCTTCCACGCCTTCGCCAGCGCAACGCGTCGGCACCGACCGCACCAAGAGAGACTTCGGTGCCGAACTTGAAGCGGGCGACATCGGAGTCGACAAACGGAAAAAGGCCATCGGCACCGACAAACCTGCTCGGCTACCGGCACCAACGACACCGAGGGCCGTACCGCCTGCTGCGTCTCGCATCGCTCCCTCGACGACACCTAAGCCTCACGTATCGAAGACTTCGACGGTGATCTCCGCACCTCGACTCGATGAACCGCCGGCGCCGAAAAAATCCATGGCCGCCTCTACGAACCTGGCCGGTGCCAAAGCCTCAAAGGCGCCCCAAGTACGACCTGGTGCGACGCAAGGCAGCAAAACCACGACTGCCCTCCAGGACCCGTCGGGTTCCGGTTCGATCGGAGCTCCAGCAGCCTCTTCGGTGCCAGCCAACATTACCTTCGGCTTGCCTCAGTCGACAATCCCAAAAATGTTCCAACTCAGGACACGGGTCACCCAAACTACGGTCACACCTGCTGAGACGTCTCCGGCACGTGTCATCGACGCCGACACTGGCAGGATGATTCTCCACGACCGAAGAATAACTTCGGAGCCGCCATTGGACCCTTTCAGGATCCCACTAAAAAGGAAGTTGCCTGTAGAATCAGAACCTCTCCTTTATGAACCTTTCCATTCATCCTACCAGGATCCACACCGGTTCTCCCCCACACGCTCCGACACGGATGCATTGGAGGACTACATGGATGACCAAGTCCCCTACCATGTAGACACAGACCCTGATGACCAGCAGGACCCTGATCAAACTTGGGGCGACCCTGCAGACCCCAGTGCACCTCTCGATGCACAGGACCCACAACTCTATGGGGCAAAAACATCTCCCACGGAGGATACTGTGGCGTTCAACGCTCTTATTGAACGTGCTGCAAATAACCATGGGGTACAGCTTCACTCTGATACCATCGAAGATGACTTTCTAATGGACACCTTTGCATCCTCAGAAAGACATGTAAAGACTCTGCCAATGTTGAAGGGGGTCCTCAAACCAGCCAAAGACATTTTCAAGGAACCCACCAGGGCACGAGTGATCAATCCCAGGATTGATAAGAAATACAGATCAGCACCTGGGGATCCTACTTACATCAGAGGCCAATTACCACTCGACTCCATCGTCGTAGCGAATGCTCGCAAGAGGGCACACTCGCAAACGACAGGTGACGCTCCTCCCCCGGACAAAGAGTCCAAGGTGTTAGAGACCTCTGGCAAGCGAGTTGCCGCCCAAGCTGCCAACATATGGCGCATAGCCAACACTCAAGCGCTCCTTGCTCGCTATGATAGAGCGCACTATGACACACTGGAGCAAATATTCCAACATCTCCCTGACCAGTTCAAGGAAGGCGCAGAAATGCTCATCAGAGAAGGACAGCTACTCACGAATGCTTCCATCAAATGTGCACTAGATGCTGCAGACACGGCTGCCAGGGCCATAAACACAAGCGTCATGCTGCGACGACATGCCTGGCTACGGATCTCAGGATTCAAGCCGGAGGTACAAAACAATATACTCAACCAGCCCGTCAACCCCGACTATTTATTCGGGCCAGAGGTTGACACCACCCTCGAAAAGATAAAAAAGGACACGGACACTGCAAAGTCCATGGGCGCCCTACAAACTCAGTCCTTTCGGAGCGGCTCCTTTCGTCGCCCCGGAAACAAGGGAGCAGGTAGAGGACAGGGGTCACAACAAACGTATAACAAAGGCAATACACAGACCACCTACGATAAAAACACCCGAGGTGGATATCGTGGCTCCAGTACAAAGGGCAGAGGACGTGGCTACGGCAACACCAGGTCCTCCCCCAAGAACAAGCAGTGACGCCCTCTCCCTTCCTCCCGACCACATAACACCTGTCGGGGGAAGGCTACAAAGGTTCCTGTCCACGTGGAACTCCATCACCACGGACAGGTGGGTCAAAGATATTGTAAAATACGGTTACTGTCTGGAGTTAACCTCCACTCCACCCACAATACCACCAAGAAGCCGTCCTATGTCCTCAGAGCACTTAACGCTCTTACAGCAAGAGGTGCAAAGTATGCTTCTAAAAGGCGCTATAGAGGTCGTACCCATCCACGAGCAGGGTACGGGAGTGTACTCCCTCTACTTCTTAATTCCAAAAAAGGACGGGTCGCTCAGACCTATATTAGACCGGAGACCCCTGAACCAGTACATTCTTTCAGAGCACTTTCACATGCTCACTCTACAGCAAGTCCTTCCGCTTCTCAAGCAGGGAGACTTCCTAGCCACACTGGACCTCAAGGATGCGTACTTTCACATACCCATCCACCCCTCACACAAAAAATACCTCAGGTTCACTGTTCAGGGGCAGCACTATCAGTTCAAAGTCCTTCCCTTCGGCGTGACAACAGCGCCCAGGGTTTTCACGAAGTGCCTAGCTACGGTGGCAGCACATCTACGGAGGCAGCATATGCACGTCTACCCCTACCTAGACGACTGGCTCGTTCAAGCGAAGTCAGCCCAGCAATGTGCAAGCCACATGTCCCGCACCATTCACCTTCTTCACAGTCTGGGATTCTCACTAAATTACCCAAAGTCCCATCTCCAGCCCGCACACGTACAACAGTACCTAGGTGCGACTATAGACACTCTGGCGGCCACAGCTCAGCCAAATTTAGTGAGGATCAACAGCATACAACTGCTGATCTCCAAGTTCAAACCCAATCACTCACTTCCAGCGCGAGTGTTTATGCAGTTGATAGGCATGATGGCCTCCTGCATCTTCATAGTCCCGCACGCGAGATTACATATGCGCCCACTTCAGGAGTGCCTAGCACGTCAGTGGAATCGGGCTCAAGGACAGTTGAAGGACCTAGTGTTGGTGAGCGGTCGGGCATACAACTCTCTGCATTGGTGGAATCCACAAAACCTTTGCAAGGGCCGACCATTCCAAGAGCCTGTCCCACAGATAGTACTGACAGCGGACGCGTCTCTCCAGGGATGGGGAGCTCATGTACTCCACTACACAGTGCAGGGACTATGGACAACACAACAAAAGAAGATGCACATCAACCTTCTGGAACTGATGGCAATCTTCTTAGCCATGAAGGCATTCAAAGTACATCTATGCAACAAGGTCGTGTTGATCCGGACGGACAACATGACCGCAATGTACTACATACAGAAACAGGGAGGAACACACTCTCCACAGTTGTCTCATCTGGCTCAGAGCATGTGGAAGTGGGCCATTCAAAGGAACATGTTCCTCATGGCGGAACACCTCCCTGGCAAGGACAACCAGATGGCGGATCTGCTCAGCAGACACAGCCACCAGATGCACGAGTGGGAGTTACACCCATCAGTACTCCAACCGTACTTCCAGCAGTGGGGTCATCCGGAGATAGACCTATTCGCGACAAGCGAAAACGCAAAATGCCAAAGCTTCGCCGCCAGATTCCCACATCCGCAGTCGCAGGGCAATGCGATATGGATGAACTGGTCCGGCAGATTTGCGTACGCTTTTCCCCCAGCGCCATTGATACCGCTGGTGGCTCGCAAACTCCGACAACACTCCCTGACACTCGTCCTAGTTGCTCCCACGTGGGCACGCCAGCCGTGGTACACCACCTTCCTCGAACTTTCCGTGGTGCCGCATCAAAGGCTACGGATCAAACCCGCGCATTTGACGCAGAACCATGGAGAGGTTCAGCACCCAGATCCGCAACAGCTGAACCTGGCGATCTGGCTCCTGAAGTCCTAGAGTTTGGCTATCTCAACCTGCCACCTGACTGTATGGACATCATCAAGGAGGCCAGGAGACCCACTACCAGAGCTTGCTATGCAGCCAAATGGAAAAGGTTCGTCATTTATTGCGGTAATAATGACATCAACCCGCTGGACGCATCCATCCAAAACATCATCTGTTACCTCTTACACCTATATCGATGCAATCTGGCGTACACCTCTATACGTGTCCATTTGACCGCAATCTCAGCCTATCTGCAAACCAGGCAGCACCTCTCTCTATTCAGAGTGCCTGCCATCAAAGTATTCTTGGAAGGACTCAAACGAGTCATTCCACCAAGCCACCCACCGGCTCCAATGTGGAACCTCAACTTGGTCCTCACACGCCTGATGGGCCCACCCTTTGAACCTCTACACTCATGCGAGATTCAATTCCTTACCTGGAAAGTGGCCTTCCTTGTAGCGATCACTTCCCTAAGAAGAGTTAGTGAACTCCAGGCACTAACCGTTCAAGAGCCATTTATACAGGTTCACGCCAACAGGGTCGTACTACGTACCAACCCCAAATTCATGCCCAAAGTAATATCGCAGTTCCACATGAATCAGACTATTGAACTGCCAGTTTTCTTCCAAAACCCACAAACTGTTGCAGAAAGGGCACTACATACACTAGATGTACGGAGGGCCCTCATGTACTACATCGACAGGACTAAACCCTTCAGGAAGACAAAACAACTGTTCGTTGCCTTTGCCCCACACCACAAAGGTAACGCCATCTCCAAAGCAGGGATAGCCAGATGGATAGTTAAGTGTATTCAAATCTGTTATCAAAAGGCAAAACGCACATTAACTATTCCACCACGAGCCCACTCAACACGTAAGTTGGGGGCTTCCATGGCCTTCCTAGGAAATATTCCCCTGCATGATATATGCAGAGCAGCCACATGGTCCACTACACACACATTTACAAAACACTATTGCGTAGATGTGCAGTCAAAACAGCAGGCAGCTGTAGGACAGGCTGTTCTCAAAACACTTTTTCAGACCGCTGCAGCTGGCACGGGTAGCCGCCGCCAATAGAGGGCACTGCTATGTATTCTATGCACAGATATGAATTCAGCAGCCCACATGCCTCGAACTGAATATGCTACTTACCAGTATGCATCTGTTCTTGGCATGTAGGGCTGCTGACATTCATATCGCCCTCCCTCCTCCCCGGCGCCTGTCGCAGCTGCAGCTCTCAGAATTACTGCAAGCATGGTCATCACTTTCTGTATCTACTCCATCACTGCCACAATGGCGAAAAACAATCTGAGGATGGAGAGGATGCCCATGCGCACTGTAGTCCAGGGGAGGAGTCACCTATCCAAGGATACTTCGAAGACTCTTCCAGGACAACAACGTGCAAACATCCGGACCCAACACTAGGCGGCGATCTATGCACAGATATGAATGTCAGCAGCCCTACATGCCAAGAACAGATGCATACTGGTAAGTAGCATATTCATTCACAAGTATCGAACACTCAGTTTGAGTCTGGATATGAGAGCAAATAGCTTTATATTTATAGGGTTATTTGGCAAAAATTGTCCTGCAGTGATGGGTCACGTTATCCCCATGCTTTCAGTGTCTTTATAACTTTTCTTTCTATGATTTTTTGTGCAGTGAGCATGCAAGGGTTCGGATCCCTTTAAGAGTGCAAATAGTTTTCTATTCGTATTGTTAATTGGCTTCTACCACAGTTTGTCATGCTAACATGGCTAATTTTATTCCCATGCTTTTTATTGTTTTATGACTTTACATTTCAGTGGTTCATTCCACAGGTTTTTAATTTGTAGAACATGTTATTGCTCATCTACATTATTTTGAATCTCTGGTCTGTTTCTCTGGTTCTAGACTGGCTTTGTTATAGTTAGACTTTTTAGTGATCTCAGTTCACGCCCCTCCTCCGGGGATGGTATGCATTGGTATTTGATTCTAAAGTAAGGATTCTGCTGCTAGATGTCTCTATCAGATGAACAAGTTACTTACCTTCTGTCATGTATTATCTGGTTGAGACCAGATCTAGCAGCCAATTCCTTAACGACCAGATTTTGGTATGAAAATTCACATACTGCATTAAGAATTCAGTGATTTATTTGACACAAGGGTGTTTGTTTTTATTTTAGCCCACTGTTTCAATAGGCAGTTTCTTTATGTTGCTCCATGTTTTGATCGTGGATCATCACAGAAGAAACTGATGGGGGCAAGGGGCTTAAATGGACTTCGTTGACGTCACATTGTGTGGATGACATCAATATGGGGTCGCGCTGCGCCCTCTTCCAACGTGCAGATCTGCTATGGAAACATTTCCGGATCCAGGCTTGCACATGGGGGAGGTTTTTAAAGTAAGGAATCTTCGACTAGAAACTGTCTCTACCAGATAATGCACTACCGAAAGTAAATGACTTGTTCATCAGAAACCATGTGCCAGGTAATACATAACTTGTTGTGTTCTGTCATCAAGAAGATCAGAGTGCCACAAGTGGAAACTGAATAGACATCTTCTGATGTTTCAGAACTGGGTCATTTTTACAGGTAATTTTCCTCTCCTCGTGACCTTTTACAGGTGGTGAGTATCCAATTGGAATGTGGAATAAAGCACTCCTGGGGTGTACACATGTAATTGGTTTAGATCGTAGTTCGTCAAGGTAAATGGTGCAGGGTTGGTAACCCTTCTGAACACAGGGGTGTATATTGGTTAGCAAAGCGATATTTCCCGTGGGAGTAACGTCCCCAACTTTGCACTCCTGAAATGAATTTCAATAAAGTTTTGTGTGGTAATTTGACCATCTTGACCAACATCACTTCAGCTAAAAGCATGGCTGTTGAAAACTTAGTTTTGTTTCCACAATTTGCCAGATCGAGACAATCAAATATTAAAGACATGACACTGTCATCAACAGACACACATGCATTAAAGTGGGCAAACATATTTGAATTTTATCCAGCTATATATTGTCAGTTAACAGGTCTAAAAAAAGATAAACGGTAATTGGCAAGCAGAATGTGTTTGAATATGAGTTATCTAAGGATATTGTTAAGGGATTGGAAAGGAATGGCTGATTTTCTTCTGATTCAAATGCCTCGTGCGGGTGGTGAGTGAGGCCTGTGTCCTTAATCTCAGGAACAGCGTGTTCCATGATCTAAGAGCTTCTCTGGTGACTGCTTGTTTTAGTGCAGCTGGTGTACTGAAATTCAAAAGTTTGAGTAATAGTGTCTTCTGAGGCCATTTGAGCCACCTGAGCTGGCTATTGCAGATCCTAGTTGTTAATTGAGCCGTTGCAGGCTAAGCAGCAGAGTGATAGTTATTGTGGCTAGGAGGATCCATTGGAGATGACATAGTATGGTCATATCTCTTGATACAGAAGACTGCCAAACAATTAGTCCATATTTTCACGGGTAATTATGATTTCTTTTGGGGGTAGTGGGCAGGTTGACAACCCACCGCCAGTAACTAGAGAAGTCCTTTGAAGAGAACACAATACAGTATTAGGTGCATAGAGGACTTCCTTTTTTGAAAAAAGCTGTAAGGCTTCTTTTAATTATCCTCTATGTAAAAGCTATTCTGGCTTTATCCTCAATGAGAAGAGTAGAAGTTGTTACGCTGAATAGGGGCCTGAGTAACTCATTTCCAAGGCAAAGCTGGAAAACCCTTCAGAACCCAAGTTGGAGCTCACTTGCCTAAAGGCATGGGCACTGTAGCAACTCTCTTTCCTGTTATCCTGCTTAAAATTGTTCCTGGGATTCTGCTAAAAAAAAAAGAACTATGCTTGGGACCATAGAACATCTGCATGTACAAACTGAGTCACCATACTACCTCAGTACATACTTGCCGAGTCTGACTAGCTATAGTGCCTCACTTGCCCTCTTAACCTTACAAGAGAAACCAGTGAATTGGCACCCCAGAACACAACACTTTCAACTCTCAGGGATCGCGGTAACCGGACTCATCCTTTCGCTTTCTCACTCGTACACAATAAGATAACCAAGAGAGACAGAGTAAGTTCAGAATATTTATTTAAACTATTGGGCTTTAAAATGCAGCATTACCTTTGGAAAACAAATGCATACAAAAAATACTGTTAGAATGGTTAATAAACCGTATACCATGAAAAGCCCTGTCATGTTGCAAGACCGAGTAGCCTAAACGCCCCTCCCCTTCTACAGAAGCTAAATGATTATCAAAGATCTCCGGGATTAGTGGCGGACCCCGTACCTTAGCATACACAGATGGACATTTTACATCTCAGCTTCCGAAGTGATCTTGTCTCAGAACTCTCGCTCCATGTGTTTGCTTAAACTCTTTTTATATGACAAGATATGTGTGCTCCTAAACAACAGCTGCATTCTTGTGTTGTCTATTTGCTTGTGTCTGACCGTATAGAATAGCAAGGGGCATTGTTGTTTGACCTTTCCTAGGGTGTTCAGACTAAATCCCAGGAAAAGAACAGAACGCCAAAACATTTGTAGGCTCCATGTGAAAGTACAGTGTGGCGCAAAGCACGTTTGTTTATGTAGTAACGTGTGCAATTGAAAATGCGGCCTACAACTTGCACAATTAGGCTAACCTTTGAAAAACTACAATAGGCTATGCAGGAAACACATGACAGTAATTTGTAAAGTTGCAACAAAGAAAACTATAAACACCTTAGCAACAAGAGTTTGAGTCCTACAACGAAGTGGATAGGTTATACTAAGTGCAATATTAAACTGTTCATAGTAACTGCTCTTTAAGTTTTGTTACAGAAGATTTAATCTCAGACAACCGATAAAGGGGAATAGTTCAAGCATGTGAATCTATGAAAGTTACCACAGATGAAAAATTGTGGTTACAGGCAAATCCTTTTTTTTTTTTTCCGCTGAAGCCCTGTGTGCCAATACAGTGAGATTTACACATGGCGCTGAACGTTTGAATGTGGTTTGTTTTAACCCCTTTATTTTTCCTTTTCTTCAAGACAGTCTTTCTGAAAGTGATTTGTCTTTGTGGTTAGACTGCGCTGTCTGTAGACTTTGTGTACTCCTGTCCTATACTGTTTACTCTCAGGGCAAGACCAGCTTGGGAGTCATCCCTTCGTTGCTGCAAAGTGGGCAGTTGTTTTTCATTTCATTCAGCAGAGGTAGGGGAAAGCTTGAAAGTTCAAACAGAGCACAGCACAGTTGTTTGAACTTTAATAATTTAAATGCATGGAGGATCTTCTCTCCGTGTACTGAGTAATACTGTGGGTGGCACAGTGTTTACATTGAGCACACCAAAAGACGTATCGAGTGTTTACGTTTGCAAACTCGACAGAGGTGCAGGCTGTTTTTTCTGAAACCACTGCCTACATTGTTTGTAGGGGAAAGCTTCACTGGATAATTTGCAATAGGGTGCATATTTCTAATTTTAATGTCTGACTATGTCTGGCCGAAAGGCTGCTTTTTTTTGTTCTCTGAGGGCTTTGCTTTATCTTACTATTTGAACGTAATTGTCGTTTGCATTAAGGGACTGTTTTAGCTCGGGAAAAAAATATTTCAGCGGGGTTACAAGCTCACTGGAAGGGAGGTTTTTCAACATTTCAAAGGGGAGTACATGTTCTAGGCGGGTATCCTTGGGTGCTGTGTGATCTCGTAACAGTTTTGTTTACGGAGTTGCCTCCGCTCCTCAGGGCCATCTCTGCATCGTTCACGTGTGTGGGGATCTTTCAAAGGAGTCTGCAAAAGGACATAGATACTTACCTTCACAACTTTTTCCCGGGAAAGATCTGTCTTCAGGAAGATTCCTCATCTTCCTCCTGCCTCACTTCTAAAATATTCAGGTGTCTGACGTTTGGCAACATTTTATTTGTTATTATAGCCTAATTATTATTGATGTATTTGACATATGAAATTTGGGTGAAACTGATCTCGGGCGTTCATTTGCTGTGCATTTCTTGCTCAGTGACGTTTTTGGCATTGCTCCATTGTATGAAGTTGTTTCTGTGCCATGTGTTTGTGGGTTTAGTCTCGATCTTTGGGGTATTTCTTAAGAGAATGAACCTGCAGTAATATACTGTTTGTCAGAAAATGTTACCCAAAAGTAAATTATTAATCTAGGCTTTAGCTAAGTCTGAAATTTACTGTGTTTCTATGCTTAAGGATAGTTGCCATTATATTGCTGTAGCAGATGGTTGTCACTTTGCCTTATCAATTTGGTATTGGCAGTGCTGTAGTTTCCATCCTCCTCAGGTTCCTGCTCAGTCCTCTTAAAACAATACTTTGCTACCTCAATACTTGTGTGTGAGTGCAAGAACAATGAGTTGCTCTCACTGTAGATGAAAGTTTGATATTTAAAGAGACTTGTAGAGTATTTAAAGTAATCAAGTCTTGTATGCACTGACCTTTCCGTTCTGGCTAGTTTTGCTATGTTAGATTTGGTGCTGTCCTCAAATGAGATACCCATACGTTCTGTAGAAGCAAAACACATCATCAGTCATTTATGAGTTTGGCCATTTGTGTAGAATGCACTCAGATTGTTCTTTCACTAGAAATTTCAAAGTGCGTCTTTTGAAAAATTCCTTAATTATAAACATTTGCACTTTTTGATGCTTTTTACTTGTTCATGCATCAGGGAGTTGCCTCTGCTGGTTCAGAAGTGCACTGTGCAGAGAGTCCATTGAGTCCCCAGTTGGCAGACAGAAGCAAAAGTAGATAATACTATTGCCCTATTTGTGGTAGTGTGGGCGAGCAGTTAGGATTAAGTAGTTCTAAGCATTTGTTGTAGTCACAGAGGCAATAAACGAGACACACTCCCAAAAATACATTTGAGACCAATTAAAAAAAATAACACTTATTTTTATATATTTTTTTTTTCAAACCAAGAACTTCGTCCAATGGTAAGTACGGTTTTTCTTACAAATTATCAAAGTTTGGAAAATAGTTAATAGTTGTGTGCAGTTGTGCACAATGGATTCCTATGGGAGGAAAAAGCAGAAATGCGTAAAAAATCAGGCAGCCGGTTCGAGGGGTTCAGAGTGGTAGCAAGCCATGGTCCAATATTCTACCAGCGATTCGTCAGAGTCCCGAATTCGGCCGGGAGCAGAGTGCTGAAGCCATTGGTAGCTGGCGAAGAAGGGGGGCCACCCAGAAACAGGCTGCAGAGGGGAACTTGTAGGCAAATCCGAGAGCTCCCAAGCAGAGTCTCAGGTCACTAGGGCTTCGGCACCACTGCATCACAGCTGGTTCCCCAGGCCGGGCAGGCTGGGTGGAGAGCAGATAGGTCGGCCGGACTCTGTGCGCAAAGGCAGTCTTCACAGTCAGGAGCAGACAGTTGGCAGGAACGTTTTCAGGACTGCTGGTCCACTCCCGGAGTGCCTCTCGGGTGCTGAAGTCCTTCAACAGGTCTTGCTTCATGGGCAGTTGGAGTCCCGACTGGATTCTTGGCGGTCGGTCTTGGTGCAAGGCGTCTGGTACCCTGGGGATTGGTACTGCTTGGCTCCGGTCAGTCCTTGTGCCTCTGCACTCGAGGGAGAGACAGCTCTGACCTTCCAGGGCACGAGTACCTCTTCCTGGTCGGTTGCTGCGTTGGTCAGGTTGGTGACCTACAAGTTGGTGTACCCGGACTCTACTGTTTTCGGTGCCTGCGGAGTAGCTCCTCTACTCCAAGGGAGTTCTTGGCGATTGGCAAAGGCTGGTCTTCTCTGGTTCTTAGCGACCACACAACAGCAAGACGAGACAGTACACCTCCATTGTCGAGTCCTGAAGCAGCAGGCAGGGGTATGCCCCAAAACTCCGTAGCGGGATCTCAGTTCTCGAGTTCAGCAGCTCTTTGTCTGTTTAATCTGCAGTTCTGGGTCGAGGGGGTGCCACCTAAATACTAAATTTAGGGGCGTTAAGGGGAGTGCCAGGTAGTAGCCATGGACTTCCTACCTTAGGGTGTCTACATCCTCTGTATGACCACTTCCTGTGGGAAGTGGGTGGCATACTCCGGATCCTGAATCTCTCCAGCACAAGATGGAGGATTTGGAAAAGTGGGATCCACATCAGCTGCCCCACCTTAGGGGTGGTGCTGGCTCGGTGTAGGATCACCTCCTAATCTAAGTTTATTGCCTATCCTCCCACCAAAAGTGGGGTCAGGACAGGAGGGTTGGCATCTTCCACTAACTAGAGAGGCCTGGATCACATTTAAAAGGTGTCTGGGCTGATGAAGCTTCCCGCTCTGGGATGCCCAGCCTACTTGGGGGAGGTGTGAACACCCCCACCCAGTGCAGGCTTTGTTCCTGACCTCTCAGAGCGAAGGCTTTCATCTCAGTAAGTCAGAAACCTGTCTGGTGGTGGCATGCTGGCTGAGACCAGTCAGCCAATGCACTAGTAGTCAATAGGTTTTCAGGGGGCACCTCTAAGATGTCCTCTGTGTGCATTTATTAACAAATCTGACATCAGTGCGGGTGTATTAAGATGAGATGTTTTGTACCAAACATCTTGCTGTACAGTGAAGCTATCATGGAGCTGGAGACTTCGTAATGACGAGTGTCCAGCACATGTACTCGGTATGGCTTCCCTGTTCACTAACAAGTCTAAGAATGGACTTCGACATTGTAGGGTCACATCTGCTCAGGCAGATATGTCCACGCATAGTATATAGTGCACAGTGCTGCAGTCCTAGGGTACCCTCTTCAGTCCAAAGGCACCAGGGGTACTATTTACTAGGGACTTACAAGTGGGCTGAAGTTGTGCCAATTGTGGACCAGTTTTTTGGAAAGAGCACTAGTGCTGGGGGCCTGGTTAGCAGGAACCCAGAACACTTTCAAAGTTGCCCCAGATACTAGGCAAAAAGTGGGGGATACTGCAACAAAAACCTGGTTTCCTACAATAAGTCATGCGGTTCTCTGCAGTGTGTGCTTTCACTAGAAACATGTAACCGTGGCATGAAGTTCGATCTGCAGGTCATGTACACCATGTTTACAGATTAGAAGTTTGGTCCTGTAGCAGGGACACAAGTGAAAGGGTTGGTTCTGAAGAGCATTTTCAGGAACATGGGATAGTTCTGTAGCCCTTGCATACATCAAAGTTGAATCTGCAGCTATGCCCACAGTTCAGGATGTTTGTTCTTCTGCAGATCATGCTATTGACTCTCTGGTTTGGGAAAAATGTGCACAGTACTGAAGGATGTCAATGCAATATGAATAATCTGTACAAGGAACTGGATTAGATCTGCAGCTCATATTCACGAGGTTAGAAGTTGGTTCTGTAGTATGTACACAGGTTTGGAGGCTGGCTGCTTCTGTAATTAATAATCACTATCTTAGGGACTGGTAAGGCAGCACACAGTGTTGTGCTACAAGAAGCCTAGCTATTGACAGGAAGTGTTGTAGCATATCAACAGCTTAAAAATGGCTGGTATAATTTCAAATTACCATTCATTTAGGAAAGTGGACATGGTTATTCCCCACTTTTGTGCCTGGAAAAGCATGTAGTTTCGACTGGAAGTGTACACAGTCCCTGCCAACCAGATCCCTTGTGCCAGATCTTCATCCATAAACTGTACCTGTCTGTAGGAAGGTAGGATCCTTCTAGCATGGTTACCCCCACTCTGTCTGGTGTCAGTCTGTTTTTGACCTAGTCTGCTGGGATCCTGATAAACAGGACCACAGCAACTGTGCTTTCTCCCCTAGATTGACATGCTAAGTACGTTGGTACCTCCACAATTGGCTAATGGTATAAGTCCCTAGTATATGGTACTGAGGTACCCAGGGCATAGGCACACCAGGTGCCTCCCATAGCCTGCAGCATGTATTATGCCATGGGAGTCCATTTAAACTGTGATTATAGGCCTGCCATTGCAGCCTGTGTGAGTTGGTGCTTGCACCTGTCACATCAGATATACGTTTCCTTGTATCTGAGGTCATTACACTCAAAACCTATGTCACTCCTATGGTAGGCTCTTGAGTCCTGAGGGCAGGGTGCTTGGTTATAAGTGTGAGCGTGCTACTGCATGAGCAGGACACCCCTACAAACCCCAGAGTCGATTCTCCAGGATTTGTAAGTGCGGTCAACCATTTTAATACATATAGTGGCATCCGTCATTACGAAATGACTAACTATATAGTTGCTGTGCCGAACTGAGTCATGTTTGGTAGCAAACATGTTGAAATCATACCCCAACACCTATTCCAGTATTGAAGTATGATCCCATGTACCTGGGACTTCTTAGGGTACCCCTCTGTACTACCGGTAACATCCTATCAGGGTCTGCAGGCAAGCTAGTGCTGCTACCGACTACAGGCATGATTCTGCCCTCCTGCTGCTGAGCTGAGCTCGAGCAGGGGATGGCAGAACAATAGGTTTCCTGTCACAGGGAGGTGACCCTCTCCCAGACAGTACTTGGTGTATTGGGCTGGGATCTGGACACTTGGACTTAGTTGAACTTCGACTCGAACCAAGACTGCACCAAGGAAGCCTCCTGCTGCTCCTGGTCTCACTGTTCTTCAAGTCTTCTTCATTGCCTGTGCTTCATCCAGGTTCTTCTCCAAGCTGTGGGCATCCAAGACACTCGAAGTAATCTCCCTTGGAGTGAAGGAGTCACTCCCCTGCGTCGGCAGGCACCGCAAAGATTTATTCTGACGCCAAGGTAACTCAAATGTAAGAAATCTGTGGCTAGATCATGTCTCGAATAGATAAGGAGTTACTGGAGGTGAGTAACTGCCTAAATCAGTTCAGTTTTACCTGGCCCATGGAGCCTGGTTGTAAAGTTGTCCTGACTGTCTCTGATGTTGAACGGGAGTGACGGGAGAGCTGCTTTTTACCGCTTGCACAGTGCTGTGGGGAACAAGATGCAAAAGCACAACGGGGCCGCTGCCGATGTCAAAAAGAAGTCTGAAGGAGTCGCCTCTAGGTGCAGCGTCGAGTAGATGGGTCAGTTGCCAGACTAGCGACCAACAAGCCTTGGCAGCGGTAAGCACCGCAGATGGATACTTCGACATCCTGTGGTCCAGGGTAACAAGGTAGGTCACTGTAACTTATTGGAAGGCAGAACTACAGTTCCCTCAATGCACTAGACCCTCTGGATTTGGGCTATCCCTCAGAGGGCCAGATGACCAGCGAATATTCGGATCCGGAGCATTGTTTTACTTACCTGCAGTTTGCAGGGGACTAGTGCCACTAGTCCAGGGGGTTCTGAGGGGTGCTTCATGCTCTCACATGGGTTCCTCTGTCTGGGGGAACCAATATGTACCCTAGGACAAGTCTTACTCAGGCAGTTCCATGATTATTGCCACAGGAGCAGAGTTTGCCTCTTTTTGTTTGGAGCAAGCGCTGTTGTCTCTGACACAGGTCTCTTCTTCGTCCTCTTCGATGCAGGTTGATTTAGAACGGAGGTTCTAGTGTCCTAGATTTAGGGGTTACTGGCTACTAGACCCAGTGGCTAATCCGCCCCTGAAGTGACCTTATCCGGGGTGTAGGTTACCTTTTCTACCTAGAACCCTCTATTCTTCCTCTTTTAAAAATGGCAGATATCTTCCTCGGCTGCACATATCAGGTAGCCCACAGTAGAGGTGTGGTTAGCCTTCTGGGGGTGTACACCTCCTGGATATCTAATTGTCCTGCCTGCTCTAGTGCAAATATACCTTGGGGCAGGGGGATGCCTGTTCCTTCCTTTGGGAGGCAGCCTGGATGTATATTGGAGGTGGTGGTAGCTTTGAAGCTTACCGCTTTAATGTGCCACTTCATTAGGACGTGACTCCTTCATGTCCAGGCCTTTGTTCCTGGCTCCTGGGAGTGTTCACACTGCCTGGCAGGAGGTCAGAATCCTGTCTTAGTGGCAGCTAACGCAGGCTATTAACCAGAGAACAGGAAAGGCTGGGATAACCAGGTGGGCAACCTCTAAGGTAACCACCTGGGTGCATGTCACAGCGCCCTCGACATGAGATTTGTGTCGGGGGTGATGAGGCATGTTGTTTGATACCAAATATGACATATTTAGGCGGTACCATAATGGCGCTGCCAACCTCTGGTTTGCCCGGGTGCCAGCCCATGGTGTCCTATGGACTGTCTTATCATTTTTAGTGTCCTTTAATGGTAAAGGCCACAATAGGGACACATAGGCTTGCACTTACGTGTCAACACATTTAATAAGGGCACCCTTCCTCCTGGGCTTTAGGAGGCCGTCCTTAGAGATGACTGACCTATATAAAAGACAGTGCATTGACTTTGCCACCTCATGGTAAGGGCACAGCTGTGTCCGAGCAGTTTGCACTACTCCTGCAGTCGGCAATAACAGGCCTGCTGTCAGTAGTTTACTTGGGCCACTCCAGGTTGCACATGCAGTGCTGCGAGTCCTGAGAACCACTTTACCACCCAGGCCCTGGGTACCACTGGTACCATATACTAGGGACTTACAAAGGGGGGTAAAGTCCTTGTCAAATGGGGCTGCCAATTTACACATTTTTAGAGAGAGAGCACTGGGGCTTGGCAGCAAGCTACAGTGCACTATCAAAGTCATAACCATCAGCATCGGAGCAAAAAGGGGTAGGGACGTGACAGTCCAAAAGGGGCACTTTCCTACAAAAGGCCTGTCCATAAGACAGTCAACCGTGAGATGCTAAGCCCATATCCTGTGATCACTACGTAAACTGATAGTTGTACTGAGTTGGTTCTGAGTTGAAGACACATATTAAAGACCTGCTTAAATGTATACCATAATTTCATCAGAAAAGAGCTCAGGAAATTGTTTACTAAGGAAAGATTGTTTCAGTGTAGACCATCATTGTACTTTAGATGTAGTGGACACCATAGGTTGATGAATTAATACTAGTCTGGTATGGTGACATCCTTGTTAAAATCATGATAGATCTAGAACCAAAGGCCCCCCAATACAGTGAATAATCTGTCTCGAAGCAGTAACTCCCAAACTTCCACACCTCCCCCAACAACTACTGGGAGAAGACTTAAGTCGTTTCTACACCATTGGAAGTAAATTTCTTCAAGCCAATTGTTAGACTGTTATTGCATTGAGTCAGTTTACTCCAGAACTACACAGAACCAACTAAGTTAATTTACCACTTTTCTTGGAAGATGTGGCATCTTTCCTGAGAGACTGGAGAATGGGTCCACCATTGAAATAAAGTAAATGAGTGGACGCATATTCTTCCCTACCTCGAACAATGATGAAACTTTGCGATCCATTTTGGATCTATAACCTCTGAATCCCTGTGTGTGTATTCTCTGTATTTCAGGATGACAATTATTTAAGAAACACGTTTGACACGGCCTTCGATTTTAACCCCTTGTGTGCCACGCCCTTTCCCCGCCCTGTGCCGGCCGTTACATTAGCGGGCGGGGTTTATGACGAGCTGGACTAGTCATGGGCACAGCGCAACCGCGGCCCATGACGAGTCCAGCTCGTCATGGGCACACAAGGGGTTAAAGAAGCATGCTTCTGCATTCCAATGCATCATGCCATTTGCCCTGTCCTGAGGTCTACGGTGAATGACAAACATTCCTTTCAAGGATCTCCAGATAAAATCTGCTTTAAGCATGTTCACCGAATGGCTCTCTATAGTGACACACAATTTACTGTAGCAGAGTTCACCAAGGTTGCGTGTCAGTGCTCATATTTTGTTTGTGTATTTACTGTTATTAACTACCTTATAGATTGTGATAATGACTACCTTAAAGTGAATAGCATCAAGACCATGGTCCTTCTGTTTGCCGATGATATTTTGTTAATATCAGAAATCCCTGTGGGCTTGCAAATTTTACTCAGTAAGTTTTCAGAATTCTGCAAACAGAAGAGACTATAGATAGACATCACAACAACAATATATATGGTTTTTAAGCCACATAGAGGCTTCAAGGACACTTTTACATGATCAATGTGCCCTTCGTCTGCTTCCGCCTATTAGGGGAAAAAACTAAGAAGGCGCTCAAGCACTTTTGAGATAGCTGAGTCACCACAAGATCTCTGACTTTCTCTATCTGCCCCATCTCAGCAGCAGTCATTTCGACTTTACTGTGGATGTGGTTCGGCCCTTATGGGAGCCCACTAAACCAGCCAAACCCACTGGTACAACAACCTGACCAGTACTTTCATGGACGGGGCTGCAAACACCATAACTGACATGGAAGCCAGGCCCAGCAAGCTGTCCAGTGTCCCACCCCTACGGCCGCCACAGCCACTAAACCGATTTTAGTACACCCTCCCTGTCACAAACTGGATGTCTGTGCGGGATGATCAGGCACAACCTGTACCAATGGTCTGCAATTACTTCTGACAAGTGAGTGCTTCAGATTTTGTGGAATGTGTACACCCTCCCATTCTTGGAAACCCCTCCACCTTTGCTGCCATCCCAAGAATGGCTGATGGAGAAAGAGCAGGCTCTTTTGGCCACAGGAACCATCGAGAGTGGCCCGTGGTAGAAGTAGGTTGTGGTTGCTACTCCCTCTTCTTTCTGGTGCTAAAAAAGGAAGGAGACCTCTGCCCGCTCAACGCTTTTCTGCGGAAAGAGAAATTTAAAATGCTCACCCTAGTTCAGCTCTTGTCTTTCTTGGAACCTGGAGACTCGAGGCGTTGACCTGCAGTTCACGGGAGTGTATCCAAGATGGCGACCCGAGCAGACTTGTTCTAATCTGCTCCGTCTTGGCCCGCCATAAATTCCTGAGTATATAGGCAATCTTGGACCCGGATTACACACAGGCTGCGAGCGCCGTGCAACTGGCAGCCTTGCTGGGGTAGAAAAGTCGACAGCCACCGTGGGTGAGGAGGAGCTGAGTCACGCATTGACCCAGACACTCAGAGCCCACGGACCAGGAGCAACATGCTGGGGTTCGCGGCTACCGACGATGTTGAGATACCAGCAGACTGCCTGATGAAAATTACTGATACCGCCAAAGCGGAAACGAAGAGGGCAGTCCGGCGCCAGCAGAGACCTGTGATGACCAGAGCTGAGACACGCGTTGCCCCGAACACCTATGGTGTGCGATCTGTGAGCAACACGCAAAGGATAGGGGTGCTTGGGGGAAAAAAGCTCAAGAACCCTCACTAGTAAGCAGGGAATTCACTACGTTGGCGGATGAGATACTGTCGCTTCTACCCCCGGGATGAGGGTTCAGGTTAGGAACGGAATTGGGAAGCCACAGGCTTGACCCCAGCGCAGACAGATCTGCAGGACACCAGAGCCCTGGTTTCGAGCTGCGGAGGTTTTAGGCCCTGCCTCGTGGTAACCGTCTTTAACAACTAAGACACGGCGGCACAGCAGGGTGGACCCAGGCCCAGTATGGAGGAAGTGGCTCAGGCCTCCATAGACCCACTGAGGTGCTACGGCGTACATGGGCTCTGACTTAAAGGATCAGCCCAGACCCTGCTGGCATTGGAACTGTCATGGGACACCCCCAGGGCTGGGGCACGCCAGGGTAATTGCGCAAATAAAGCTACACAGCAATAATGTGGCTCTAGACGCACTGAGGCTTACCCGGGGCTTGTGGTAAAGAGGCTGTCCAGATCTCTCGAGCACTGACTTCAGGCTGTGACGTGCCTGGATCCTGTATTGAGATAATCGGCTAGATCTGTGTTGGGCAGGGCTGTAACCACGCAGGGATTGTCCATAGGGGCGAGCAACTGACTCCACAAAGCAGACCTACTCCTTGGGCTGCCAGAGCCACCCCAACGTAATATCCCCTGAGTCACAACGACATTGCCTGAACACAGAGTAGAGGAACCTGATACAATAAAGGGACATTCAAGTACTGTTGCACACTATACAGTTACAGTACTATATAGATACAGCGCCTCAACACTTGGTGTTTCCCTTCCAGCTCCTACTCCCCCCTCCCCCCCTCCCCTCCCTGTAACGAAAATGGGCAGAACTAAGCTAAAGAGACCTCATATCCAGGCGGGGTCCACGTCGGACACAGCAGACAAGAAGTCGGAGACAGCCCCAGCAACGGGATAACACCCAGGAGCAATATCCTATCACACAGATCGCTTGGAAGCCATCATGGCTGCCATCTTGGACATCAAATCTACCATAGGCCCCAAAATTGATTCACTCTGCATTGAGATGGGCTTCTTGCGAAAAGATCAAAAATGCCTAAAGGAACGGGTGGAAAATTCCTAATCAACTCTGGCATCTCTGAGGTAAGGGAGACTGAGGAACAGCTTGGGTTGTTGCAAAAGGAGGTGGGATATCTACACAACACGGTGGAGGACCAGGAGGGCAGATCGTGTAGAAACAACATCCGCATAGTGGGTCTCCCAGAACTGGCAGAAGGCCCAAGTATGGAATAATACTTGGAGCAGTTGTTAACAGACCCGATTCTGCAAGGCAAGCACTGTAAAATTTTCTCAGTGGATAGAGCCCACAGGGTACCTGGGGGTCCTCCTCGCCCAGGGGCCCCACCACGTCCGGTGGTTGCACGCCTCTTCACTTACCGATACAGGCATCATATACTCCAGGTCATAAGAGCGCGCGGTCCGAAGGCCATCAAAAATGCCACAATCCATATTTACCCGGACTATACCCTGGTGGTACAACAACGTAGATCCTTCTTCCTCGCAATATAGAAAAGCCTACATGAACACAACATAAAATACACACTGCGGTTCCCGGCCACCCTGTGGATTCAGCGCAACGACAAGGCTACCTTTTGCACTACACCTGAAGCCTAATAGGGCTGGATGGAGCAAAATGGCCTGGTAAACACTAGGGATTCTTCCTCCACATCTCTGGGTCCATGGCAGACACAAAGGCGGCGCAAACAGCATTCTAGATGACCTCCACCTGGTCCCACCAAGGCGCAAGTGGAAAAGGAAAGCGCGCAAGCATTACAGGATGCTGGTCGCTACGCAGCACTTCAATCTGCTCCATCCTCGGGCTCTGAGCCCGATAACTCACAGGAGGACATGCCTTCCTTGACAGACTCACAGAGGGCAGCCTTTGAAGCTGAAGGCCCAGTTGTCACGCCCCAGAAGGCAGACGGTCTTATGTAGCAGGACTCATACAAATTCGATAATGCTTTATGTAAATGTGAGTGTCATCAGAAGCAGGTGTCCTAATGCTCCCAACCCCAATGTAATCACGCAGGTCAAACTGGGGCACAGACCAGGAACTTATGCAGGCGGGCATATTGGAACTCTTTGTAGACTTTGCCCCTCTCCTTATCAATCACTTTAAGTGGCTGTTATAGATATAGTATTAGTTATTTACTGTAATCTCATATCTGAAAGAAACACTTTAGTTAGATTCCTCACCTTAGAATATCCCCAGGCGTCAGACTGGATCCGGAAGATTTTTCGTCAGCAATACCCCTTGCGCGTCGCTAGGCGTCGTCTGCGGCTCCGCGTCCGTCGTCGGCGTCGTGCGCCGGGATGACGTCGTCGGAGTACTTAGACGCCGCCCTTGCGCGCTGACGTCAGTTCTTCTTTTTTCCGCGCCAGTAAGCGCAGATCCGGGAGAGCTACCCCTTTTAGTCTTTTTTGACTAAATCTTTTTTGATCATTTTTGATCCTTGT
Source organism: Triturus cristatus (assembly GCF_964204655.1). Classification (NCBI taxonomy): domain Eukaryota; kingdom Metazoa; phylum Chordata; class Amphibia; order Caudata; family Salamandridae; genus Triturus; species Triturus cristatus. The sequence goes on along the minus strand of NC_140581.1, from coordinate 441,910,995 downwards.
CTGTCGACATCTGGTGCCGGTAGGATGCCTGGGTTCAAGGCTTGTGAGGATTGTCATCGTCTGATGTCGGTGACCGATCACCACCGCCGGTGCCTCTACTGCTTAGGCCCCGACCACGACGCGGAGTCGTGCAACGACTGTCAGGCCCTGACTTCGAAGGCTAGGCGGGAGCGGTCCCGCAAGCTTCTCGAGCTTCGCCACTCGGCTCCGCGTCGTGCGCGATCCCGGTCCAGGAGGAGGTCCAAGGATCGCTCGCGGAGCCCTAGCCGACGCCATCGCTCGTCCGACTCCAAGTCGTCGGGTAAGTCCAAACGCTCGAAGTCCAAGAGGCGACATCGCTCTTCGGACTCCCCTCGCCGGTCGCGCGACTCGGCCGAGGGTCAGGGTGGTTCCACCCCCGCGGCTCCGGCGGAGCCGCAGGTGCCGCGTCCGCCCCCATACCTTCCGGTCCCTGGGGCTGACGCGGCGCCGGCGGAGATCAGTGCCTTCCTCTCGGCCATGAGGAGCCTGGCCCCGCCGTCGACGCCCGCTGGCGCGCCTTCGGGCCCCGCGGACTCGACTGGGCGACCTCGCGTGCCGGCGGCTCCGGCGCCGTCGACGACTCCGGTCTCGACGCCGCAGGTCCCCGCGGGGCCCTTGCCTGGGCCCCAGTCGACGCCGGTTGACCTAGTCACTCCTCCACCGGCGCCGACGCCTGAACCACCGACGCCGTCACCGGCGCCGCCGACGCCTGTGACGCCGACACCCCGGTTTAGCCCTCATCCGGACCCGACGCCGGCACGGCGTCCGCCGACGCCGCATCCGGCGCCGCTTGAGTCCTACCATCTCTACAGTCCGGTTCCGATCATTCCTCCTGTTTATCAGGAATCGGAAGAAGGGGGCGACTGGGAGGGGTTCGAGGACCCTCTGGCTGTTCAGTCACAGCTTTCTCAGGACTGGGCAGATGAACTGGGGGAGGCCAGTGGGCTGGACACCTCGCCAGACACTGGATTCACTTCTCCTCCGACCGTGGCTTCGGAGGAGGGTGCAGCATTTTCTGTGGTGCTGCGCAAGGCGGCCGAGGCCCTTGGGCTCGAGTTGCCTGCCGTGGCTGTGAGGACTAACATCCTCACTGAGGTGCTTCAAACCTCAGCAAGCTCCACTGAGCCTCTGCTGCCGTTCAACGAGGCCCTCACTGACGTTCTGCAGGGCACCTGGTCCAAGCCCTCCACAGTTCCTCCTGTGGATAGGAACGTTGCCAGGCGCCACCGCCCTGCTCCGGGCGACCCCAGTTTCCTGTCCCAACATCCCACCCCCGAGAGTCTGGTTATCCAGGCCTCTACTTCCCAATCCTCCTTCCCGACCGCTCCGCCGGATCGGGATTCCAAGAGACTCGAGCAGTTCGGCAAGAAACTGTTCTCGTCCCTTAGTTTGGGCCTGCGGTCCTTAAATACCGCCTGTCTCTTGGACCGTTATTCCCATTCCCTGTGGGATACGGTGGAGGACGTGCTGCCCCTGTGTCCGGAGGAGGTCCGGACGCGTCTTACCCAGGCTTTGGCCGATGGGAGGGATGCAGCACGGCACGCCATACGATGTGGGCTTGACACCACGGACTCGCTGGCTCGGGCGATTTCCACCACGGTGGCGCTCCGCCGCCACGCCTGGATGCGGTCCACGTCATTTTCCGGGGATGTCCAGACAACCCTCATGGACATGCCCTTTGATGGCACTCGCCTGTTTGGTGAGAAGGCGGACAGTGCGCTGAACCGCTTTAAGGACTCCCGGGCTACGGCCAAGTCCTTGGGCCTCGCGGCTCCGCGGGCGCACACCTCCGCTTTTCGCCCCTTTCGTGGCCAAGGAAGGGGCGCCTCCTCACGTCCGCAAAGCCACCAGCCGCAGAACCAACCTGCGCGCGGTCGCGGACGTGGCTTCCGCCGTGGCGGAAATGGAGGCCGACGTGGTCAGCCCACATCCACCCCGGCAGCATCCGCATCAAAGCCTTCCTAGTCCGAGCTTTCAGGCCCATTCCACGCCAGTGGGCGGCAGAGTTCGCCATCACCTGCTCCACTGGCGGTCCATAACATCGGACAGGTGGGTGCTGCAAATCGTCCGAAGGGGCTACTCCCTCCCCTTCGAGACGACCCCTCCAGCCATGCCACCGCAGCACCACCGTATCTCGGGGGATCATTTGGATCTTCTCCGCGAGGAAGTTTCGGCTCTCTTGGCCAAGGGGGCCGTCAAGCGCGTTCCGAGTCCAGAAGTAGGTCGTGGTTGTTATTCCCACTACTTTCTGGTTCCCAAGAAAGGCAAGGGGGGCCTACGCCCTATCTTGGACCTCCGGAACGTCAATGCCTTCCTCCGAAAGGAAAGGTTCAAGATGCTAACGTTGGCTCAGGTTTTAGCTGCCCTAGACCCTGGAGACTGGATGGTAGCGTTGGACTTGCAGGACGCTTATTTCCACATCCCCGTCCTGCCGGCCCACCGGCGTTACCTGCGGTTCACGGTGGGCCAAGAGCACTTTCAGTTTACCGTGCTCCCCTTCGGCCTCACCAGTGCCCCTCGGGTGTTCACGAAAGTGATGGCGGTGGTCGCAGCTCATCTGCGCAGATCAGGGGTTCCAGTCTTCCCCTATCTCGACGACTGGTTGTTGAAGGCGGGCTCGCCCCAGGCAGTCGTCTCCCACCTCCAGACTACGGCGGATCTCCTGCATTTGCTGGGGTTTTCCATCAACGTGCCGAAGTCACACCTGAGTCCCTCTCAGAAGCTCCTCTTCATCGGAGCGGTTCTCGATTCGGCGCGGTTCCGGGTCCATCCACCGGAACAGCGGGTCCGGGATATACGGGCCCTGATTCCCATCTTTCGGCCTCTATCCCGGGTTTCGGTCAGGCTAGTGTTGCGGCTTCTGGGGCTGATGGCTTCCTGCATCCTACTAGTGCATCACGCCAGGCGGCGCATGCGGGCTCTGCAGTGGGACCTGAAGTTTCAGTGGGCCCAGCATCACGGCAACCTGTCCGACCATGTCTTGATCTCGGAGGGCACTGCACAACAGTTGCAGTGGTGGCTCACGGACCGCGAGTGGGTCATGGGCAAGAGCCTCTCCCTTCCCCAACCAGAGCATGTCGTAGTGACGGATGCGTCCCTCCTGGGATGGGGTGGCCATATGGGAGAGGCGGAGATCAGAGGCCTCTGGTCTCCGGCGGAGTCTCGTCTCCACATCAACCTGTTGGAGTTGAGAGCGATCCGGCTTGCACTGAAAGCCTTCCTTCCCTCTGTCAGGCGAAGTGTCGTGCAGGTGTTCACGGACAACACCACCGCCATGTGGTATTGCAACAAACAGGGCGGGGTGGGGTCGTGGACCCTTTGTCAGGAGGCTCTGCGCCTCTGGACATGGCTGGAACACCAGGGCGTCACCCTGGTGGTTCAACATCTGGCGGGCTCTCTGAACGCCAGAGCAGACGAACTCAGCCGCCGGTGCATGATGGATCACGAATGGCGTCTGAACTCCGAAGTGGCGCAAGGCCTCTTTCAGCAGTGGGGAGAGCCTTGGTTAGATCTATTCGCCACCGAAGAGAACGCGCAATGTCAGCAGTTCTGCGCGTTGGAATTTCCAAGGCGGCACTCGCTCGGCGACGCTTTTCGTCACGAGTGGAGTTGCGGTCTGTTGTACGCCTTTCCGCCTATACCACTTCTGCCCAGAGTGCTGAAGAAGATCGGGCACGACCGGGCCCAAGTCATCTTGGTGGCTCCGGATTGGGCACGAAGATACTGGTATCCCGAGCTACTCAGTATGTTGACCGATCCCCCGATACGTCTGCCCCTTCGGGAGGATCTTCTGTCGCAGCAGCAGGGGACGGTCCTCCACCCGAACCTGTCCAGCCTCCACCTCCATGCGTGGAGATTGAGCGGCGGCAGTTGATGCCATTTGACTTGCCTCCTGAAGTCTGTGATATCATTCTGGCAGCCAGGCGTCCCTCCACAAAGTCGGTATACGCCTGCCGGTGGAACAAATTTGTGGCATGGTGCACAGCAAAGGCTGTGGATCCCCTTTCCGCCCCTCTTTCTGAGGTTCTCCTCTTCCTTCTTTCTCTGGCCCGGCAGGGCTCTGGCCTTGGCACCCTGAAAGGTTATCTTGCTGCCATCTCCGCCTTCTTGCGGCTTCCTGATCAGCCTTCTCTTTTCAAGTCCCCTGTGGTTACACGCTTTCTCAAAGGCATTACACACACGTTCCCTCCTGTCCCTTTTGTGATGCCTCAGTGGGACTTGAATCTGGTTTTGACATTCCTGATGTGCGCTCCCTTCGAGCCTCTTCACAATTGCCCTCTTCGTCTTCTAACTCTAAAGACTGCTTTTCTGGTAGCCATCACCTCGGCTAGACGGGTGAGTGAGCTCCAGGCTTTATCTTCAAAGCCTCCTTTTCTGTCTGTTCATCCGGACAAGGTTGTCCTTCGGCCTCGTCCCTCCTTTCTTCCTAAAGTGGTGACTCCATTTCACCTTGGGCAGTCTGTCACCTTGCCCACCTTCTTTCCGCCTCCGCATCCTTCCAAAGAGGAAGAGAGGCTCCACCGTCTGGACCCAAAACGTGCGCTCTCCTTTTATCTGGACCGCACAAAACAGTTCCGGGTGGACGACCAGCTTTTTGTTGGGTACGTGGGCGCTAAGAAGGGGAAAGCTGTGCACAAACGAACCATCTCTCGGTGGGTCGTTTTGTGTATAAAAATCTGCTATTCCTTGGCTAAAAAGGACCCTCCTGTTGGGCTGCGCGCCCATTCTACTCGGGCCACGGCGGCTACTACTGCCTTGGGACGGGGAGTCCCTTTGCAGGACATCTGTCAGGCGGCGACGTGGGCTTCGCTACACACGTTTGCCAGGCATTATTGCCTTGACAGCCAAGTCCGGAGGGATGGCTTCTTTGGCCGTTCTGTCCTCCAGGACTTTCTGGTGTGATCTTGGTTCGCAGACCCACCACCGGGGATGGTATTGCTTGGGTATCTATTCTAAGGTGAGGAATCTAACTAACGTGTTTCTTTCAGATGAACAAGTTACTTACCTTCGGTAACGATGTATCTGTAAGAAACATTAGTTAGTTAGATTCCTCACCGACCCTCCCATCCTCCCCGTTCTGCGAACTGACATCTAGGGTTAAGTTTATCCTTTTCAGGCCCCTAGATTTTATTTTTGGCACCAGTGTCGGTCTTTGCATGGCTCTGCGTTCCTGGCGCGGAAGGCTATGTACAAGAACTGACGTCAGCGCGCGAGGGCGGCGTCTAAGTACTCCGACGACGTCATCCCGGCGCACGACGCCGACGACGGACGCGGAGCCGCAGACGACGCCTAGCGACGCGCAAGGGGTATTGCTGACGAAAAATCTTCCGGATCCAGTCTGACGCCTGGGGATATTCTAAGGTGAGGAATCTAACTAACTAATGTTTCTTACAGATACATCGTTACCGAAGGTAAGTAACTTGTTCTTTAGGTGGATTTCTCTTATATTTTTGTATGACTATTTTGTTTTGTATTGCAGCTTATTGCGGATGACTGTCTGTCCGTTGGTGCTAGGGCCTGGGAGTGGGAGTGGGAGTTGGCGAATGTGCTTAGTTAGAATGCTTAATCCTGGCTCAAACAAGTACTCTGTCACTATGTCAGGACTTGCTCACCCTTGTCGTGCAAAATATATACCTATGCACAAGTGTGGGGGCCAAGTTACCAAGAAGGCGTACCATAGACTTACACATAATAGCCTTTTTAGGTTTCGGCTAGCGAAGGCTGCGCTTGCGCAGTCTCGCTCGTGAGATTTAATGACTTGGAGAAGAGGGGCTTGAACCTGCCCCTCTTCTCCATTGGCTGACCTCTTGAATACTGGCCAGCCATTGGAGAAGAGGTTTGTCTCTCCGAACAGGCCCCGTCTGTGAGAAAGTGGCTCTGTATATACTGTTCCTTAATAGGTGCAGGGTGTACAGAGTCCACAGACCCCAAGGGTTTAACAGAGGTTAAAGTTAGATATAACCTTACTCTCCTAAGTGGTAGCCTGGTCGAGCAGTAAGGCAGTATCAGAGGACGTGTAAAGCATTTGTTGTACACACTCAGCCAGCAAATGGTCTCACACACTGAAGAACTGAACTCTAGGCCAATGGCTTATATAAAAAATATATGGTTATTTTATTTTAGAACCAACAATAGGTATCAAAATATGCTTTCTAAGAATGAGAGGCTTTAGTTAAATACTTTTGCAATATGCAATTGACTTTTATAGGTAATAGTTACAGGTTGTTGCAATAGGCAACACAATGTCAAACACAATAACACATTGTTATTATTCTCACTAATAGCTGGGTTTGTTTGAGACATTCTAACCTGACAGTTCTAACCCTCTACCCTGACTATAGTGACTTTTATTTTTCTAAAATTCTAATGGGACTTAAGCAAGGCCCTAGCAAGACTTTTAGTAATTTTGGAAAGACCAATCAGAATTCTAAAGGCAATTTTTAGGAGTTCTGTCGTGTGGTCAGATGGTAACCAAGTAGTCCAACAAATGCAAGTTTGTATCCCACCGCTGATCCACCAATGTGAGAAAAAGTGGCTCTGTATATACTGTTCCTTAATAGGTGCAGGGTGTACAGAGTCCACAGACCCCAAGGTTTTAACAGAGGTTAAAGTTAGATATAACCTTACTCTCCAAAGTGGTAGCCTGGTCGAGCAGTAAGGCAGTATCAGAGGACGTGTAAAGCATTTGTTGTACACACTCAGTCAGCAAATAGTTCCACACACTCAATAACTGTACTCTAGGCCAATGGTTTGTATATAAAAAAATATATGCTTGTTTTATTTTAGAGCCAACACTCGGGATTAAAATATACTTTCTCGACAGGAGATTTTTCATAAAAATACTTTTATATATGCAATTGACTTTTTAGTAAACAGTTACAATTAGTTGCAGTAGGCAACTCTATTTCTAAACACAATACATTGAGCTCAATGATACATTCAGATTATATGCAACAGATTACTTTGTAGATTACTTTTGTAATTCCAGGCTTGGATCCTAGATCCAGTCCTGGGTCAGTTCTCAGAATCAGCTGTTGAAAGTCGACTTTGGTACTGTAGTGATTGTTAACTAATATTTAGCTATTTCAAAAGTGAGCACTTAGAAAATATTACAGAGCAAACAATCAATGATTCCCTATGGAAGGAAATGTAGGTTACAGGTACAGTAGGTTATCGCTACTTTTGTAATCCAGTACTGGGTGTCTAGACTCAGTACTGGGACATTTATCCAAAACAGGTAAGTAATTACGTTTTCAGATGTTATACGATTTTTGAGGAATATTTAGATATTGCAGAAATCAACACTTAGAAGAAATTTCATAGAAAAGCAGTCAATGGTTTCCTATGGAAGAAAAATGAGTTAACGGTAAGTATAGTTGTGGGTACTTTTCAGAGTCAGTGCTGGGCACCAAGATCCAGCACTGGGAGCTCACCTAAGAGCAGGTGAGTAAATTCGTTTTTGGTACTCGGCTGATTTTTGGTGAATATTTTGAGGTTTGAAAAGTTCGCACTTAGAAGAATTTCCAAGAAAAAGCCAGTCAATGTTACCCTATGAGGAAAACGAAGTTAGCGGTTTAAGGGCAAGTACTCGACTGGCAGAGTTGAAGGTCTAGGCATAGACTCAGGGGTCTCCCAGTGTCAGGTATGTACAGTCAGTTCACCCTCAGCGGTTTCAGGACGGCCGGGTGCAGAGAGAGTTAGGCCCAATGTTATCCTATGAGGGATAGGGGGGCCTGGGTTGGTGGCTGCTGTCGGGCAAGCCACGCGGCTGTGGGAGCTGGGCTCCTGGTCACTTACTCAGGGGAAGTGGGTTAGAGTAGAGTTTTCACTGCCAGGGCCACTCGGGCGGCTGGCTGCAGGGTGCTTTTGAGCCGTCGGGCGCTCAATTGATTTCAATGGGAAATCTCCGGTTTGGAAAAAGACTGCAGGCTCGGGGACGAGGACTCTTCGGGTGCCACCACCACTTCGAGGGGTAAGTTGGATAGTTGGAGGATAGGTAGGTACCCCGGGATTGGGCACAGAGGGCCGTGGGGTGCCGGGTGCAGGGGTGCCTTTTGATGTCGGAAATCTTACCCTCTTGTTGATCGCGGTTGGGGTGGCACTCTGTTCTGAGGCTGCAAGCTTCTTCAGGATAGTCGAGGGGGGTCCTTGGGTGCCAGACTCGGGATCACAGTCGCCGTGGGGTTGTCCTCGTGGGTTTAGTTCACTCCGGCACCGGCCAGGCTTGGCGGGTGCAGAGTGGGCTGGGATCGCGGTTCCGGGCTGCTGCCAGGGGTGAAAGGTAGGTTCTGAGTAGAGCCTCTACTCATGGGAGTCCCAGGGGATTAGAGTTCAAAGGCAGCCAGGTCCTCCGGGGTTTCTGAGGTTGCTGGCCACAAGAGAATGCCGGGTTTGGAGCAGGAGCAAGTCCGAGGTCGACAGGCCGGTAGGGCTGGGGCCAAAGCAGTTGGTGTCTCCCTCTCCTTCGCAGCTGCAGGGCAGGTCTTCTTTTCTTCTCGTTGTAGTTTCGGAATCTGGAACCTGGGGAAGGAAGGTTCAGGGTGCCCCTAAATACTAGATTTAGGGGCGTTACAGGTAGGTGAAGGCCAGGGACCAATGGGTCCTTGTCCTGGGGTGGGTACACCCCCTATCCTGCCCCTCTCCTGTGGGAGGGGGGCAGTAGCCTAATCCTGATAGGGTAGGGCCTCCCATCTTCAAGATGGCGAGAGCCCGGAGACGTGCTTCACCTCGCCTCCCCCACCTGAGGGGTGGGGTGGGCAGGCTGGCACATCCCCTGTCCTTGTATGGGGTTTCCGGCCAAGCTTCCCGCCAGAGTTGGGGGTTGCAGTGGCCTGGGGAAACTCCTAGAGGCGGCAGGCCTTTGAAGCTTCCCTTTGCTCATCCTGGGGGAGGAGATCTATCACCTCACCCAGGATGTGCATTGTTGCAGGCCCGGGAGAGCAGGGGCTCTCCCACCCAGGGGTCCAGCAACGTGTCTGCTGTGTGGCAGCCTGGGCAGCCTCAGAGCAGACGTGGATTGTAGGTTAGTTGTAGGAGGGCATCTCTAAGATGCCCTCTGGGGTGCTTGGTACATTAAATCTCACACTGGCATCAGTGTGGGTTTAATGTGCTGAGAAGTTTGATACCAAACTTCCCAGTCTTTAGTGTTGCCATTATGGTGCTGAGGAGCTCGTGTTTGACGAGCTCTCAGCACCATGTACTCTTAAATGGCAGCACTGCACTTACAGTGCCTGGGAATGGACCTGGGTACTGTAGGGGCACAGGGCTCCTGCTCCTGTGCCCACACCATGGGCATAAGGCACCCAGCCAGAGTGGTGACTGACACATGTCTTGGCAGTGTGGGTGTTGGGCATGGCACACAGGGATGTGTGCCATGTCGACTCTTCATTTTGTCCTGCACCCAGACACTCAGCCTGCAAAGGCAGTGTGTGTGTGTGTAAGGGTACAGGGCCCCTAAGGGTGGCACAAAGAGTGCTGCAGCCCTTAGGGGGCTTCCCTGGTCACAAGGCCCTGGGTACCTAGGGTACCTTTTACTAGGGGCTGACATGTGGCCAGGGTTTGCCAATTGGGAGTTTGTGTGTTTAAGGAAGGAACATAGGCCCTGGGCACCTGATTGGCAGGAGTCCAGGGTACACTCAGTCAAAGTACATTCAGCAATTTAGCAAAAAGTGGGGGCATACCATGCAAGAAAGAGTGCACTTTCTCACACAACCCCCCCCGCCCCAAACGAAAGGTGATGAGACTAACCTTGCCCTATGGAGTCTTCATTGTCTAAGTGGAAGAACCTGGAAAGTCCATCTGCATTGGCATGGGCAGTCCCTGGTCCATGTTCTGCTTCAAAGTCCATTCCCTGTAGGGAGATGGACCACCTTAATAGCTTTGGATTTTCCCCTTTCATCTGCATTAGCCATCTGAGAGGTCTGTGGTCAGTTTGAACCAGGAAGTGAGTACCAAACAGGTATGGCCTCAACTTCTTCAGGGACCAAACCACAGCAAAGGCCTCCCTCTCAATGGCACTCCAACGCTGCTCTCTGGGGAGTAGCCTCCTGCTTATAAAAGCAACAGGTTGGTCTTGGCCTTCATCATTGGTCTGGGATAGGACCGTTCCTATCCCTAGCTCAGAGGCATCAGTCTGCACTATGAACTGCTTGGCATAATCTGGAGCTTTTAGAATTGGTGCTGATCACATGGCTTCTTTCAGGGTGTCAAAAGCCTTTTGGCAACTAACTGTCCAGTTCACTTTCTTGGGCATTTTCTTGGAGGTGAGTTCTGTGAGGGGGGTCACAATGGACCCATACCCCTTCACAAACCTCCTGAAGTATCCAGTCAAGCCAAGGAATGCCCTGACTTGGGTCTGGGTTGTTGGAGCTATCCAGTCCATGATGGCCTGGATCTTAGGTTGTAAGGGCTGTACCTGGCCTCCACCTACAAGGTGGCCCAAGTACACCACAGTGCCCTGCCCTATCTGGCATTTGGATGCCTTGATAGTGAGGCCTGCATTGTGCAGGGCCTCTAAAACTTTTCCAAGGTGGATCAGGTGATCCTGCCAGGTGGAGCTAAAGACAGCAATATCATCAAGATAAGCTGCACTAAAGGACTCCAGCCCAGCCAGGACATGGTTCACCAGCCTCTGGAAAGTGGCAGGGGCATTCTTTAACCCAAAGGGCATCACAGTAAACTGATAATGTCCATCAGGGGTGGAGAATGCTGTTTTCTCTTTTGCTCCTGGGGCCATGCCAATCTGCCAGTACCCTGCAGTTAAGTCAAAGGTACTGAGGAATTGGGCAGCCCCTAATTTATCTATCAGTTCATCTGCTCTTGGGATAGGGTGAGCATCTGTCTTGGTGACAGAGTTGAGCCCTCTATAGTCCACACAGAACCTCATCTCTCTCTTTCCACCCTGTTGATGTGGTTTGGGGACTAGAACCACTGGGCTGGCCCAGGGGCTCTGAGGGTTCAATGACCCCTAACTCCAGCATCTTGCTGACCTCAGCTTTGATGCTCTCCTTGACCTGGTCTGACTGTCAATAGATTTTGTTTTTGACAGGTGCATTGTCACCAGTGTCCACATCATGGGTACACCAGTTGGTCAGACCAGGGGTCAGGGAGAAGAGGCTAGCATACTGCTGCAAGACTTGCTTGCAGTCAGTTTGCTGTTGGGCAGAGAGGGTGTCTGATAAGATCACACCATCCACTGACCCATCCTTTGGGCTGTAAGAGAGGAGGTCAGGGAGAGGTTCACTCTCTGCTTCCTGCTCCTCATCAGTCACCATCAGCATGGTGATGTCAGCCCTGTCATTGTAGAGCTTGAGGCGGTTCACATGGATGACCCTCTTGGGTGTCCTGCTAGTGCCCAGGTCAACTAGATAGGTGACCTCACTCTTTCTTTCTAGGATAGGGTAAGGGCCACTCCATTTATCTTGGAGAGCCCTTGGTGCCACTGGCTCCAAAACCCACACCTGTTGCCCAGGTTGAAATTCAACCAGTGCAGCTTTTTGGTCATACCAGTGCTTCTGGAGCTCCTGGCTGGCCTCAAGGTTCTTGGATGCTTTTTCCATGTACTCAGCCATTCTGGACCTTAGGCCAAGCACATAGTCCACTATGTCTTGTTTGGGTTCTTGAAGAGGCCTCTCCCAGCCCTCTTTTACAAGACAAAGTGGTCCCCTTACAGGATGACCAAACAGAAGTTCAAAGGGTGAAAAACCTACTCCCTTCTGTGGCACTTCTCTGTAAGCGAAAAGCAGGCATGGTAACAGAACATCCCATCTCCTTTTGAGTTTTTCAGGGAGCCCCATGATCATACCTTTCAATGTCTTGTTGAATCTCTCAACAAGGCCATTGGTTTGTGGGTGGTAGGGGGTAGTAAACTTATACTGCACGCCACACTCCTTCCACATGTGTGTTAGGTAAGCAGACATGAAGTTGGAACCTCTGTCTGAAACCACCTCCTTAGGAAAACCCACCCTGGTGAAGACACCCAGGAGGGCCTTGGCTACTGCAGGAGCTGTAGTAGTCCTAAGGGGAATTGCTTCAGGGTACCGAGTGGCATGATCCACTACCACTAGAATAAATTTGTTCCCTGAGGCTGTGGGTGGCTCAAGTGGACCCACAATGTCCACTCCTACTCTTTCAAAGGGGACCCCCACCACTGGTAGTGGAATGAGGGGGGCCTTTGGGTGGCACCCTGTCTTGCCACTGGCCTGACAGGTAACACAGGAGCTGACAAACTCCTTCACCTTTTGGTGCATCTGGGGCCAGTAAAAGTGACTCACTAACCTTTCCCAAGTTTTGGATTGCCCCAGATGTCCAGCTAGGGGGATGTCATGAGCCAAAGTTAGGAGGAACTCCCTGTACTTCTGTGGCACTACCACCCTCCTGGTGGCTCCAGGAGTGGGGTTTCTTGCCTCAGCATACAGTAATCCCTCTTCCCAATAAGCTCTGTGGGTACCACTAACCAGGGGCGGTGGGTGAGATTTTAAAGTGGTGGGGCGCAAACGAATTAGCATACAGCACCGTAGCGAGCGAGCGCAGCGAGCGACCCCGAACCCCAAAAGGGGGGTTTGGGGGGATAACCCCCCCCAAGAAAATTTTGAAAAAAAAGAAGAAAAATCGTGCATTTTCAAGCAAATTTGAGAAAGCAGGAAGGTTAATAAAGCAATTGTGAAAGTGCAGTTATTACATTAATAGATGGCATAACATAGGTAGCTGCTTATTCAGTATTACCACAGAGCTTCATACATTCTGTCCTATTATGCTCAGGTGCTGAATTCAGACTATAAGACTCATGGAAATCTCAGCTCTAAGAGTAGAAGAAGTTGCACAGCAGTGTAATGGTTGCCAGGCTCGTTCCGCAGGAGCGTCAGGAACTTGAAGAAAAGTCCACAGTCTTCCCCTACGGCCTTCCGACTCTATTAGACTCTAGAGTAACGAATGGCACGCAAGGGGAAAACAGGGAAACAAAACAAGGAAAGGCGGGGGAAGAAAAACAGTCTTACAAACAACATACTGAATAAGACTCTAGAGTAACGAATGGCAAGCAAGGGGAAAACAGGGAAACAAAACAAGGAAAGGCGGGGGAAGAAAAACAGTCTTACAATATACTGAATATAAAAGAGGCAGCGCAATGCGCTGTTACCGTGATTCTGGTTGAGCTGAACTTTGTACACACACTTCACATAGGTCCACGCAAGTACCCCAAATATAAATGGTATAAAGCAGTGTTTCCCAAACTGTGGTCACATTCCCAGGGGGGTCCTCAGGCAGTAATTTTAAAAGCACAAAAAAGTTCCTTGTAGAATCAGCAGTTTTCCAGCAACAATAAAAGTGTCAAGATTACGTCGGTGATTAATGTACCTGCTGGAGAGAGATGAGAGTTGTGTCAAGTGGCAGCTTTGACTTATCTAATGTAGCACAGAGGGTTAATATGCCTACTGCAAAGAACGTGTACCATGCATTTTGAAAAACATTTTTTATGTGCCTAGGTTAGTGGGTTACTGCTTTAGTCACAGATTCTTTTGTTACTGTGCAGTTCATAAGTGACAACCGTAATCTAGCACAGTGACCTATAAACTGTCATCAAAGAGCTGCTTGCAAGCTGCATGATACAAGTTAGAAACATATGTTTGTTTCAAGTCTTTCATTATCCTAATCCTGCTAAAAAGGTTTATTTGGGTGGAAATACATTGTTATTGTTAAAGTCAATGCTAACCACTGTTATGTTCTGAATCCTGAGTTTGTGCTTCTCCAGACCAAGCACTCTTTAAAAATGCCTACCAGTATGAATAACATGTGAATCCTACACCCTGTAGTCGCATTTGCCTTATGTAACATTTTCTATACACTGATTTACACGTATGAATCATTGTCTCCATGGGGCAGATTTGCAAGAAAATTGACTGTGTGTCGCAAGCCATTTGGCTGCGCCGCACTGAGTCACTTTCGAAGCACAGGGATGCGACATATTTACAACAATATGTTGCATCTCTGTGCTTCCCCCTGTGCTGGCGCACAAACTGCTGCCATACGCCTGCACAGGCACATTTGCACCATGGTGCAAGGATGCCTGTGTCGTGGGGAGATTGTTTATGTGCAGGAAGTAACCCTTCCTGCATGTAAACAATCAGAAATGGTGTTTTTCAACTTCTAAGTGTGCTGCATTAGCACACATAGAACTTGCAAAACGTCATTGTTTTACTGATTGTTTATGTGCAGGAAGGGACACCTTCCTGTACATAAACAATCACCAGAGGTAATATCCTGTTTCTATGCGTGCTGCAGAATGCAACATGCATAGAAAGAGGAGAAATTAATAAATTTCTCCAAGTTGCCCCTCCCTACGCCTCCCCTGGGGTGGCGTAGCATTCAGACACATTTCCAGATTTACGATTCCTCGTAAATCTGGAAATGTGTCTGGTTCCATGGGTTATGCGTGGGAACACCCACAGCAACACTCATGGAACGTCCCTTTCACGTAAAGTGCTGTGTGCAATTGGGCCATATTTACAAGACCAGTAAAAGTCACGCAGGGTTGCTTTTCCTGCCTTGGAAATATGGGGCACTAAAAATAAATGCGTCACTGGTGCATCACTTTTTGTGACGCACCTGTGGCGCAAGGGGCTTGTAAATCAGCCCCTATATGTGTGTGATTTAAGGTGCTCTGACATCCTTCAATGGTATGAGAGATGTTATAAAACAAATTAAATACATGTGACAGAGGGGCTATGGAGAGATGAGAGGCACTGTTGGAGGAGGGGATAATATGGGAATCATTGAAGAACCCCAACAAAGATTGTCATATCCTGGTGCATAGTAAGGTCATCATTTACTACTCTTTAAAAGCTGATACAATTCAATATATAATGATACATTTGTTGTAGACTGCACCATTGTTTCCTAAATTGTCTTGGGGGGAGAGCCTCCCAAAGCCCCCTTTGTAGTGGTCAGGCGCACTCACTGCACTAGGTGTGCACTGTATGGGGACTGGTCTGAAAACATTTGCCTGGGCTGCTTTGGGTTTCCAGTCTGGCCCTGGCAGGAGTCTCATACTGCGAAATAAAACCAACCATTTAAAAGTTAGTCATGGAGATGCAGCGCTAACCCTCCTGTTTTTTGCTAATTCTTTCGATATAAAATACTAAAATCCTTAGTAATTCGAGTATCCGTTTTGTGTGCACACGTGTGTTTATTGTTTTCGAATTACTGTTTTAATGTTTGAAATTTAAGTCATACAAATTGCTTGGGGGTCCCCGGCTTCCAGTGGTGACTCAATTGGGGTCCTCAGGAGTAAACAGTTTGGGAACCACTGGTATAAAGGTTTTCGCAATTTGCCAAGGGGAAAGGTTTGATAGGCAACACAAGCAACGAATCGTTCACCCTGCGGGAGACAGGTCCGGCCAGTGAACAAAGGTGAGCAAATCTGTGTAGTCTCCAAATAGAACAAACACTACAAAACTTTTAAAAACAGAGATAACAATGCATTTCTTACCTCAATCAGAATTTTTTGTATTCAAACAAGTAGCAGCATTCACTTTTTGTAGATGAAATCCGCATGTCTCTCTTTCAGTGTAGCAAACTTGTCAATTACTTTCATGTTGAAGTCCGGTATCTTTTGGACTAGCTTGCTCTCTACAGATAGCATCGCCAAAGCATTTAGTCTTTCCTCTAGCATGGTGTTCCTGAGGAATGTCTTTATGCGCTTTAAGGCTGAAAAACATCGTTCAGCTTCTACTGTTGTCATTGGAGTCGTAATCACAATTTTTAGTAAAGTCACTGTCTCTGTAAGTGAGTTTTCCATATGCAGTTTATGAATTAAACTCAGCAAAGTCAAGGCGCTTGTGGCCTTCCGGTACACAGGCATTCCGTAGAGTACAGTTAACTCAGTTCTCAGCTGCTCTTTTTTGAGCATAGGATACGCTTCCACAGCCTGATTCAGAGCACGCTCAGGGAAGGATTCATCATATTGTGCAAACTCTTTACCTTGCAATAAAGTCGCACTCACCAAATGTTTTGTGAACGAAAAGCGTTCTTTCGCCTGCACAATTACAATGTCACATATCTCCTTTCCAATTCGAACCAGAGAGGTGATGTTTTGTCTGCGGTTTGCAAAAACAGAATGCTGCGGCAGTTTGCTCTCTAAATCTTCAACCCCATCTCTCACTTTCATAATCTGTTGTACAAATGCAGATGTATTGGCTTTCACAGAGACAGTATCTAGGTCTTTTCTTTGCAACTGATCGTATAACACATCAACAGGAATCATTATGTCATGAAATAAAAACAGTAAGAACTGAAACTCTTTGTCTTGTAGTGTTCTAATAAAGCCATGGGCTTCATTCTGACTTGTGTGATCAAAGTCTGCTCTGGATGCTATGGCGACAAAACATTTCTCAAGGCCCTCCCTCTGTTCAAAGATTAAGTTGACTGTACGAATGTGAAAGTTCCAACGAGTTGAGGATCCCCTTGGTACGCTTTTGTCCACAATCTCATGAAGGGCTTCTGTTCTTTTGGGGGAACGTGTGAAGAATGCTGCTATGCCTCCGATATCCTGAAAGAAGACTCGTGTCTCTCTGATCTTTGATACCGCCTGTTGCATAATAAGATTGAGTTGGTGGGCGTAACAGTGCACAAAATGAGCATTAGGGTACACATCTCGAATTCTCTTCTGAACTCCACTAAGGCTCCCACTCATTACGGATGCACCGTCATAGCTTTGTGCGATAAGCTTTTGTTTTTGAGGCAGGTCCGGGAAAATTAAGTCCAGTTGACACAGTATTGCTTCAGTGATGGTTGCTGCACTAGAGTCACTTAAATGCGTGAAGCCATAAAATCTTTCCACAATGTTTCTGTCACTGTCAAGGTACCGAAACACTAACACGGACTGTGTTTGAGTGGACACATCAGTGGTGTCATCAGCCTGAATAGCCACAAAGTCTGTGTTTCGCAACTCTTGCACAATATGGCTTCTTATTATTTCGAGCATACAGTCAAGGAGTTCATTTTGTATTGTATTAGAGGTGCCCTTAAAGACTGTAGCATGTGCTAAATGTCTTTCCAAATCCTGGTCTATGGTTGACATTAAATCCACTAGGCCTCGGAAGATCCCAGGTTTTGAGGAAGTTTCCGATTCATCATGGCCTCGCAATGCCAGTTCAAAAGCACCACAGAAACGAATGCAATCAATGATCTTGGATAGATTTTGTCTGTTCTTATCCACAGCTTCATTGTGTTTTTGAATGGATTTGCGATACGCATCATTTATCTGCTGCTCAATTGGTGCGTCTTCCCCCAACATTCCCAGTCTTGTCAGGTTTTCCAGATGATTTCTTGTGAGCGCATGCTTCTTTATTTTTTCAGCGATGTGCTTCAGGTCGACCATTCCTTGCCGTGTCCAAGAAAAGTCACCACCAAACAGCAAGCAGGGGAAGCAGAACAGAGAATTGCGTATAGGGCAGCCTGTAAGCCAATCAGCTTTTGTGTACCAGGCATTTGAGAATGTACGTTTTGACATTTTTCCTCTGTCCTGGGTAGTTTGCTGTAGGTTTATTTCAGGCTGATGAGGTCCCAATTCTTTTAACTTCAGTTTTTGTTCAAGTGGCCGTGACTGGAATGACTTTGTAATCAGCTCTTGTACTGTATTCATGATGGGGTGTCGGGTGTTGCTGGCCTTACCAATATATATATATATATATATTAAAGAAACCTGTCAATAATCAAAGTACAACGTATAAGGTGCAGTGCAATAATATCAAATTTCAGTATAAATACATTATACATATATATTGTGCATTATCCTAATACATCTCAAATGACTGCTAAAAATAGAGCCGTACTGCCTCCTGCCTCTCTGTGCCATAGTGTTGCTGGAGGCACTGAAAGACACTGCTTGAGGGCCTTGAGAGTGACCACATGACATACATGCTCTAACTACGATGTAAAAAAATATATAGCATCAGTTGCCTTACCTTTAACACTGGTGTTTGCTGGGTTGTAGCCGGGGTCGGGTGAGAGAGCAGCAAAGGAGGTTGGGGTCCTCTTGTTGTTTGCTGGAAAATTGCCCCAAAATGCGGTAATGTTTCAGGTTGTCAGGTGCTGAAAATGAAAAGATAACAATTTATTTTTGAAACAGTAGGGTAATGAAACAAAGACTGTGGGGAAAAAACATAACGCTCCAATAAGCATTAATATTAACAATACCCATTACAATTCACAAAACAATAAAGGCAGGCTCGCAACGCACTGGGAAATTCACAGATTTCATTTGAATCAGATTAAATATTCACCAGTGTACATTCAAAAGTTAAAACTTTTATTTAGCTATCCGCATGTTTTTGGACGTCAGCACACGGTGGTGAATTAATGAGCCTTGACATTTCCCTGCCTACGATCTGCTTGTTTGAAGTTTTGAGAGCGGCTCCTGAATTATTAATGAAAGAGCTGGTAAAAGGCACTTTGTGCCGTGTAAAAGTCGTGCTTGCGCTCTTCATCTCCTGCTCTATGAATTTGTCCTCGAATTGTTGGACACTTTCTAAAAGCCGCAGTCTCTATACGGGGCATACTAAGTTTGATGCATGTGGCCCCTAATGACCACTGAGGAACGGCAGTGAAAGAGAGCTGACTGAGGAGGGACGGTCCGCAGAAGCATAGAAGCGGACAGTCACAACAGGACATCGGAGGGACAGTGACAGAGGGGCTGGGGCGGGACAGTTGCAGGAGAACTGTGGAGCAAACCTTGCGGGAGGCTTGTGGAAGGACAGGTGCAGCAGGACTGTGGAGGGACAGGTGCCGCAGGACTGTGGAGGGACAGTTGGAGAGGGCCGTACCTCTCTGCGGCCTCCAGTGGGATTAGCTTTAGGATTCATCGTGTAATATGGGCTCTGTCTGTGATTTACCAGATCTCCACCTCACACGACTCTCACCCAGCCCTCGCGGCCGGAGCCCACCCTGCTTTCACCCCCCGTTAGGCCTCTCATCCCGGCTTCTGGCAACTTCTTCAACGTGAACAGATGGTTTCTCAACGCAAACAGTTTCGACCATCAGCGACCGTCGCGTTAAGAAATCTCACTGGGAGGTGGTCTAGCACTCGCCAACTTAACATGCGTGAGCGAGGAAAAAAATCTGCTTGCTCCGCAGAGTGCGGAAAACTCCGGAGCAGAGTTCACACAGCCCAAGCTTACTGCAAATTACGGCCCGGTATCCAGGAAATGCTCTGTGGGATAAATGGCAGGTCTGGCCCAGGGGGTTGATGCGCAAATGATTATGTTCCTGACAGGGCCTTACTAGCCATAGTTTGCACCGGGCATTTCCCCGGTGGGCCGCCAGGGTGGGGGCCGGTTTTTAGACCCTTGGGAGGCCGGTTTTGTTACAGTAGCGTAGCTGCAATATCGGCCCCCAGCAACAAAAGAGGCACAAAGCCTTCTGCTAGCACCCCTACCACCCTCATACCCGCCACGCGGCCGGCTGAGCTCTTGACCAGTTTTGGTTCCCAGTCCAGCCCTGGTCCCTGACCATCCCTTTGACACTTATAACATGGGACTCTGCTTTTAAAGGAATTTTCAGACTGGTGGTTGTGCTCCACCACGTTTTCAGACATGCACTCCGTCGGGAACAAGGGACTTTGCCTGTATGATTCCCAAGTAATTTTTATGATCCATAATGGGTACTTATGGGTTCCTTAAAGGAATATTTGGAACTCCCTATGTGTTTTAAAAAACATTTTTTTTATAGAGTTTTATATAGCGCGAACTAGACCTGAGACATCGGGTATCAGAGCGCTTTATATGCGCACCAGTCTCGTTACAGAAGGACACATTCATTTTTGTTAGGCACGGGGAGATTAAGTGATTTGCCCTGAATCACAGGATGTTGAGCGTCATTGGCGAGACTCGAACCGGGTTCCCCAGCTTCAAGGTCAACCGCTCTAGCTGTAAGGCTACATCCTCTCCCCAGGAATTGAAGGAAAGGGCTATGCTACACATTTTATAGGACAATCTCAAAGAATTCTTGCAACAGCAAAGTGGTGTAATCTACTAGGAATGCAATATTCCAACCTTGATTTTTATACAGCACTAAATACTGCTGATTGGCCATTTCTAAACGTTGAAAATAAAAAGTGAAGCTCTTACCCTATTTAGTGGCACTAAATTTAACAGCCTCAGAAGGCAGGGGCGTAACACAGGCCCCCGCATCCCCTGCAGTGCGGGGGGCCCCAAGCTCCAGGGGGTCCCCTCAGCACTACACTTCGGTCGGGGAGCTCCTGATAGAGTTCGGAGGGGGCCCCTCCACATACCTTGCAGGGGGGCTCCCTCAATTAGCGTTACGCCACTGTCAGAAGGATAAGGGGCCAATTTGGCTCTTTCAGGTTTCAAACTCAGAAAATGCAGGTCATACCACATGGCATCTAGTATTTAGCTCACTGATCCATCTTGTAATCTGTAGTTTGAGTGATGCCAAGTACTAAGAAATCTTTAGAAGCCCTATTATTAAAACTTTCTGGATTCCTATTGGAAATCCAAAGGAAGTCTCCTTATGGCAAATGTTATCTTCGAAAAATGATCACAAAATGTGTTTAGGAGTTAGAAGCATAGGAGGGACTGTTGGCTTCAATTTCATTGGCAGTTTGAAATGGCGGATGACGACAAAGGCAGCAGCTCAGAAGCAATCACACTGATGAAATAACAGACTTACAGTCCTTCTTAACTAGCATTTGCAAAGCAATAGGTCTCGCATTTGCGAGAGTATAAGCTATTGGCATTGTAAATGACAATGCCTTTTATTTATCTGTTTTGATAATTAACACATAAAAGGCATTGTCATTTACAATGCCAATAACTCAAAGTCCTGTAAATGCGAGACCTATTGCATTTCAAAGAAACGGACGCCATTGTCCCGGGCTGCTTGGAAAGTGCGCGCTGAATGTTGCAGGAAAGCATATCGTGCCTGCAGTAGGTGAAATTCATTAAAGAAAATAGTGCTTACAGACTAAATAAGACATACCGTGTAACAACAGAAGTAAAAGGGCCAGTCCTCCTGAGGACACAATGAACTTTACTGTGTGCATCTGGGTTATTGTATTGGGGCAGGAGGAAAGAAGGACGCACACAATTCATATTAAAATAAAATATTAGCATGTAGTGCCCTTAATCAGCAATAACATCAAACATTCAAAGTTACTTGAGCGTGAGTCAAATTTCACCGGAACAATTACTCGGGCAAAGTCATCTTTTCTGTTTAAGTTTTGGACTAAGCAGTAACAACGCGACATTATGCTTTTTTTCTGATCTATTGTTCTGCAGTAAATTATGTGATCTGTCTGGAAAGAGCCTTGATTTCTTGGAACGCAAATCAGTAATGGCAATTAAATCAATGTCACATTTAGTCTAAATTGGTAATCCAAAATATACTCATATCCTACTGATAAACAGTAAGGATGTGATCATTAATTATGCCTGGTAGTTAGTTGTTGACTTACAGCTAGAAATAAACCCTCCATAAACACGGGGAGGGTATGTTTTTGTCTAAAAGGTACAATGTTGTATATTCTCACAATGTCAATAGTATCTCACAGCAGTGCGAAGTCATGCCACACTGTTAATGTCACATATATATAGCTCCTCTCTAGCTCTGGGGAGCTGGATGGTCGCTCAGTGGTAGAAGGAGAAACTACCCCTGCACTGATTTACACAAGTGTCACTCACTTTAGGTAAAATAGGGGTGGAATCACAAAAAGCACTACAACCAAAGTTCAGCTGGCCCTCCAGCAAGATGATTACGCACTTGGCGGAAACTGCATAAGTACAAGTACACAAGAATGCTGAATTTGAGGAGATTGTCCTTTGTCCTTCCATCTCATTTTTCACCTAATGCTGCAGTTTGCATGTCACAAAGTGAAAGCTGTATCTCTGTGTTCTGTGCAGTTCTTTGCTTGGCATAGTATAGAAATTGCAGACAATATTTAGAAAAGCCTTGCGCACTACCAGTCATTGTGATGGTCTGCCTCTGAGTTCCGCTTGTAAATGCAAGCCTGTCTTATCCTTCTGTTTGGTGAGGACCCCAGACTGCTTTCAATGCAGAAATATAAAGCAGTATGAGCGAAACAAAGCTGCTGCATGCAGCCGAACACCCAACCGGTCTTCATTCTGGGGGAAGCGACCAACCTTCAGGGCTCCGATCCATCCCAGATAGTATGCAGGGCCCATTTTAAAATGCCTGGTGGCGCGTTTATTCACTGAGACTATAAAGGATTATTCAGGAACACCATGTGTTTTTCTATATTAGTTTTTGCAAACAGTTGGGCTTCTGGGAGGTAAAACCACCTTGGGGGTCTCTCGCTACTGATGGTCCATTCTATGTTGTTATAAGAAAGTTCGGGGCTACCTGTTGTTCCACGAGCTCTATCCACACTGGCACGGAACAGTAGGTGGCGGTGCCCCCTATAACCCCGATGAGGGGCTAACTCTGGGCTTTGAGATACTCTGCCCTGTGGGAGTGACCTTTGACCCAGAAGGACTACTTTCCAGATCGGATACCTTCCACCTGGTAGTAATTATGAGCCAGATACACAAAAACTTTTTCTGTGAGTATGAAGTCATGGAAGCCTCTCTTGGGTACAGAGTGGTTTAATGGCAGGGCCTGCCTTCTGCCATGCTGACGTTTACCAGTGGGCTGCAGGACTCGGGGTTGTTTTTAGAGAAGAATAAGTTGCCATGCTCTAACCATGCTTCCATGGCCCTAGTCTGGTAAAGTCCTCATGGTTTGGTGAACACTTTTTTTTTAGCAGGCCCGATTTTATTTTTTCAGTTCGACCCAGAGTACTCTTGAATTCTGATGCCGGAATGACAGCGTTGTTATGTGATAGTCGTGCTTCCTACCGACCCACACGTGACCTACTCGCGAACAAGACATGCTTACTTGTAAAAAAAAAAAAAAACACTTTATGAATCAGGGCTGCTACACAGTGGAATAATAAAAGTTAATAAAGGAATTTTACAGGTTGGTATTTAAGCAATCGCCTGTACATTGGCGTCGTCTCACACTTTAAAGGGTCGGGAGGGGGGGGGGTTCCCGCAAGCATGCAATGTCACTGCCAGGCCAGATAACATGAGTGAGGCATGAAGGGGTCATGTCTGATGCTAACAAGCCGTGCACAGACAGCACCGGGTTGAGGACACACCCCGCGCCAGGGATTCACACAGTCTGCGGCTGCCCGTGCCACGGATTCACACAGTCTGCCCGCGCGCCACGGCCCCACAATGCACCGGGACTGGACGCCGCTTCCGCGGCAGACAGGGCCGCATCAGCAAGACGCAAGTGGCTCCCTCTGAGCAGATAGAATTAGAAAATGACATTTTAAAAGTTAAAACTCAAAAAGGTCACGTCATTGCGATGGTTTGTGCTGCGCACATACTAATCTATTACAGACTGGAGAAAGAGCCACGTGTCAGTCTGATATGTTGAAATATTCATCTCCTGCAATATTAATGTGCGGGGGCCCTCAGCAATATAGTATTATACTAAATACTTGTATCTTACCTATGGGAACGATTCAACGAACTAATGAAGGTCCTGCGCAAGCAGTAGCCACAGCACACACACCGTCCCTGTCGAGAGTGGAGACAGAGTGAAGTTAGTGAACCAACCCGACCGTTACTTACGTCACGCTCTCGGCATCCAATATGGATTGCCCGCCCCTGCGGTGACCGGCCAATCCTGGCGCAGTGGCGCTGCATGCAGCACCAGGATTGGCTTGGAGGGCACAGTGACTCCTCGCCCTGTCGCCCTTTTGCTGCCAGCGCTGCCGCCAGCAGGTCCTGCACCCCCCCCCCCCCCCCCCCCCCTAGCTAATGGGGCCGGCCTGGGTGCGCATGCTCGGGCAAGTTGCTGCCCGAAGCATACATGCGGGGATAAAACACAGACGTCACCAGCCAGCCCGATCCGCCGCCCCCCCCCCCCCCCCCCCCCTGCACACTCCCGATAAAGTCGGGTGCTGCCCGGCGCCGTGTAAATGCCTGGTAAGTAATTAATTATTTCGAGTTTAAAACTTTATTTATTTTATTTCTTTAACGCGGGTCCAGGGCTGGTGGGGCTACGCCCCTACGCCCCAATGGACGCACCGCGGCTGCCACTAACATCTCCCCTGGCTTCTGAAACAGCTTGCTGCCTCAGGCTTTCAAGAGTGGGACAGTCTCGCTGACCCTGGCACAGCTCTTCCCTAGAGGGTCCCCCTGGGCCCAAGAGTTCAACCTGGTAAGGGCCAAGCTCCATGGACTCAGTTCCCTCAGGGGTATCCAAATCCTCTCCCTGGGGAAAGGGGTCCTGAATGGTTTGCTGTGTAGAAGCTGGTTCCCCAGTCTTCTTTCCTTTTCTCTTGGTTGGCTGGGCCATTATTCCAGGCTCCAGACCTACTTTTTCACCCTTCCTCTTGCTCTGTGCTCTGGTTTGCACACACACCAATTCAGGGATGCCCAGCATGGCTGCATGGGCCTTCAGTTCAAGGTTTCCAGATCATTTCCAACTTTGGAGAGACCACTACCTGTTTCAGGCCAGTAAACCCCCCCCCCCCCCCCCCACCCCCCCAGCCTAATGTTACCATGGCCATGGGATGACTAGTGGTGACACTGTCAGCGTTGGTGACTGGGTAAGACTTCCCAATCAAGTATTGCTCAGGGGAAACCAGTGTGTCTTTCACCATAGTGACACTGGCACCTGTATCCCTCAGAGCTTCTACCCTAGTTCCATTCACCCAGGGGTACTGCAAGTATTTCTTTAAGTTGGGTGGTCACACAGCTACAGTGGCAAACTCCACTTCTCCCAAGGAGACTAGACTGGCTTCAGTGTGTTCCCAGATTTGCTCAGGGTACACCTCTGATCCCATTTGTATGCTTGCTGCCCCAGGAGTAGCTGTACTGGGTGCCTTAGGGGCTTTGTTTTGGGGGCAAGCTACAGTTAAGTGTCCTTGCTTCTTGCAGGTATTACACCAGGCCTTTAAGGGATCAAAGTTCTTCCCCCTATATGGTTGGGGCACATAGGGAGTAGTTTGGGTCCCACCCACCTGAACAGGTTTTTGGGGCCCTTTGGAAGACTCAGACTTTTTATCTTGGGGATTCTCACCACCTTTCCCCTGGGGAGGTTTTGGGACCACTTTCTTTTGGTCACCCCCAGTGGTTGTCTTAGTCACCGTAGTCTTGACCCAGTGGTCTGCCTTCTTTCCCAATTCTTGGGGAGAAATTAGACCTAGGTCTACCAAATGCTGATGCAACTTTTCATTTGTGCAGTTACTCAAAATATGTTCCTTCATGAATAAATTGTACAATCCATTAAAATCCTGCACACCATGTCCAGCTAATCAACCATCCAGTGTCTTCACTGAGAAATCTACTAAATCAATCCAGGACTGGGTCTGGGTTTTGTGAGCCCCCCTGAATCTAATTCTATACTCCTCAGTGGTGAATCCAAATCCCTCAATCAGAGCTTTCTTCATGAGGTCATAGGATCCTGCCTCTGGCCCAGAAAGGGTCAGAAGCCTGTCTCTACAGTTACCAGAGAACAGTTCCCACAGGAGTGTCCCCCAGAGAGGTTTCTTCACTTTTCTGATATCACAAGCCCTCTCAAAGGCTGTGAACCATTTGGTGATATCATCACCTTCCTCAAATTTAGGGACAATCCCTTTGGGGATTTTAAGGTCAGAAGTTTCCTCCCTATCCTTATTTTTATTATTGCTGCCACCATTGATGGGTGCTAAACCCATCTCTCTCCTTTCTTTTTCTAGAGCCAGCAGCCTGGACTCTAGCTCTAATCTTTTGGCCAGCCTCACAAGGCTGTCCTCTTCACTGGGGGGTCCCCCAGTGTTCTCTCTGGGACCAGAGCCACCTGTGTAGTCCCTAGGTTCCCAGATGCTAATCCTTGGATTGGAGGGTATGGGTGCCCTTTCCTCCCTAGGGAATAGCATGGGGGGGTTGTTGTCAACCTCCTCTGCTTCCCTTTCCTCATCTGACTGGCCATCACCATGTTCAGATGGGTGGTCCTTAGCATACTCAGCCAAGAGCTCCTGGAGCCCTAGTTTGGTTGGATGCAGGCCCATTTGTAAATTTTTAAGTTTGCATAAGGACCTCAATTCCTTGAAAGACAAGTGTAAGTAAGGTGTGAGGTCGAGCTCCTCCACCAGGTCCATGTTATTATTCTCACTAATAGCTGGGTTTGTTTGAGACATTCTAACCTGACAGTTCTAACACTCTACCCTGACTATAGTGACTTTTATTTTTCTAAAATTCTAATGGGACTTAAGCAAGGCCCTAGCAAGACTTTTAGTAATTTTGGAAAGACCAATCGGAATTCTAAAGGCAATTTTTAGGTCGTGTGGTCAGATGGTAACCAAGTAGTCCAACAAATGCAAGTTTGTATCCCACAGCTGATCCACCAATGTGAGAAAGTGGCTCTGTATATACTGTTCCTTAATAGGTGCAGGGTGTACAGAGTCCACAGACCCCAAGGGTTTAACAGAGGTTAAAGTTAGATATAACCTTACTCTCCAAAGTGGTAGCCTGGTCGAGCAGTAAGGCAGTATCAGAGGATGTGTAAAGCATTTGTTGTACACACTCAGTCAGCAAATAGTTCCACACACTCAATAACTGAACTCTAGGCCAATGGTTTGTATATAAAAAAATATATGCTTGTTTTATTTTAGAGCCAACACTCGGGATTAAAATATACTTTCTCGACAGGAGATTTTTCATAAAAATACTTTTATATATGCAATTGACTTTTTAGTAAACAGTTACAATTAGTTGCAGTAGGCAACTCTATTTCTAAACACAATACATTGAGCTCAATGATACATTCAGATTATATGCAACAGATTATTTTGTAGATTACTTTTGTAATTCCAGGCTTGGATCCTAGATCCAGTCCTGGGTCAGTTCTCAGAATCAGCTGTTGAAAGTCGACTTTGGTACTGTAGTGATTAACTAATATTTAGCTATTTCAAAAGTGAGCACTTAGAAAATATTTCAGAGCAAACAATCAATGATTCCCTATGGAAGGAAATGTAGGTTACAGGTACAGTAGGTTATCGCTACTTTTGTAATCCAGTACTGGGTGTCTAGACTCAGTACTGGGACATTTATCCAAAACAGGTAAGTAATTACGTTTTCAGATGTTATACGATTTTTGAGGAATATTTAGATATTGCAGAAATCAACACTTAGAAGAAATTTCATAGAAAAGCAGTCAATGGTTTCCTATGGAAGAAAAATGAGTTAAAGGTAAGTATAGTTGTGGGTACTTTTCAGAGTCAGTGCTGGGCACCAAGATCCAGTACTGGGAGCTCACCTAAGAGCAGGTGAGTAAATTCGTTTTTGGTACTCGGCTGATTTTTGGTGAATATTTTGAGTTTTGAAAAGTTCGCACTTAAAAGAATTTCCAAGAAAAAGCCAGTCAATGTTACCCTATGAGGAAAATGAAGTTAGCGGTTTAAGGGTAAGTACTCGACTGGCAGAGTTGAAGGTCTAGGCATAGACTCAGGGGTCTCCCAGTGTCAGGTAGGTACAGTCAGTTCACCCTCAGCGGTTTCAGGACGGCCGGGTGCAGAGAGAGTTAGGCCCAATGTTATCCTATGAGGGATAGGGGGGCCTGGGTTGGTGGCTGCTGTCGGGCAAGCCACGCGGCTGTGGGAGCTGGGCTCCTGGTCACTTACTCAGGGCAAGTGGAGAAGTGGATTAGAGTAGAGTTTTCACTGCCAGGGCCACTCGGGCGGCTGGCTGCAGGGTGCTTTTGAGCCGTCGGGCGCTCAATTGATTTCTATGGGAAATCTCCGGTTTGGAAAAAGACTGCAGGCTCGGGGACGAGGACTCTTCGGGTGCCACCACCACTTCGAGGGGTAAGTTGGATAGTTGGAGGATAGGTAGGTACCCTGGGATTGGGCACAGGGGGCCGCGGGGCGCCGGGTGCAGGGGTGCCTTTTGGTGTCAGGAAATCTTACCCTCTGTTGATCGCGGTTGGGGGGGGCACCTAGTTCTGAGGCTTCAGGCTTCTTCAGGAGTGTCGAGGGAGGTCCTTGGGTGCCGGACTCGGGGTCACAGTCGCCGTGGGGTCTTCCTTGTGGTCTTTGTTCACTCCGGCACAGGCCAGGCTTGGCGGGTGCAGAGTGTGAAGGGTTCGCAGTTCCGGGCTGCTGCCAGGGATTAGAAGTAGATTTTGAGTAGAGCCTCTACTCATGGGAGTCCCAGGGGTTTAGAGTCAAAAGGTAGCCAGGTCCTCCGGGGTTTGTGAGGTTGCTGGCCACAGAAGATGCCGGGTTGGAGCAGGTTCGAGGGTCGACAGGCCGGTAGGGCTGGGACCAAAGCAGTTGGGGTCTTCCTCTTCTTAGCAGCTGCAGGGCAGGTCTTCTTTCTTCTAGCTCTTCTTTGAATTTTGGAATCTGGGGAAGGAAGGTTCAGGTACTAGATTTAGAGGCGTTACAGGTAGATGATGGGCAGGGACCAATGGGTCCCTGCCCTGGGGTGGGTACACCCCCTATCTTGCCTCTCTCCTGTGGGAGTGGGGCAGTAGCCTAGTCCTGATAGGGCAGGGCTTCCCATCCTCAAGATGGCGAGAGCCCGGAGATGTGCTTCACCTCGCCTCCCCCACCTGAGGGATGGGGTTGGCAGGCTGGCACATCCCCTGTCCTTATTTGGGGTTTCCGGCCAAGCTTCCCGCCAGAGTGGGGGGTTGCAGTGGCCTGGGGAAGCTCACAGAGGCGGCATGCCTTTGAAGCTTCCCCCTGCCCATCCTGGGGGAGGAGATTTAGCACCTCGCCCAGGATGTGCATTGTTGCAGGCCCAGGAGAGCAGGGGCTCTCCTACCCAGGGGTCCAGCAACATGTCTGCTGTGTGGCAGCCTTAGAACAGACGTGGATTGTAGGTTAGGTTTTAGGGGACATCTCTAAGATGCCCTTTGGGGTGCTTGGTACATTAAATCCCACACTGGCATCAGTGTGGGTTTAATGTGCTGAGAAGTTTGATACCAAACTTCCCAGTCTTTAGTGTTGCCATTATGGTGCTGTGGAGCTCGTGTTTGACAAGCTCTCAGCACCATGTACTCCTAAATGGCAGCACTGCACTTACAGTGCCCGGGAATGGACCTGGGTACTGTAGGGGCACAGGGCTCCTGCTCCTGTGCCCCCACCATGGGCATAAGGCGCCCAGCCAGAGGGGTGACTGACATATGTCTTGGCAGTGTGGGTGTTGGGCATGGCACACAGGGATGTGTGCCGTGTCGACTCTTCATTTTGTCCTGCACCCAGACACTCAGCCTGCAAAGGCAGTGTGTGTGTGTAAGGGTACAGGGCCCCTAATGGTGGCACAATGAGTGCTGCAGCCCTTGGGGGTCTTCCCTGGTCACAAGGCCCTGGGTACCTAGGGTACCATTTACTAGGGGCTGACATGTGGCCAGGGTTTGCCAATTGGGAGTTTGTGTGTTTAAGGAAGGAACATAGGCCCTGGGCACCTGATTGGTAGGAGTCCAGGGTACACTCAATCAAAGTACATTCAGCATTTTAGCAAAAAGTGGGGGCATACCATGCAAGAAAGAGGGCACTTTCTCACACCGTCCTTTTGCGATTCGGGGGCGTGTTTTTTGTCGATTTTTCTCTGGGCGTGTTTTTTCGAGAGAAAGAAAGAAAACACGCCCCCGAAAACGCCACTGCGTTTCTCCGAGGCATTTCTGCTTCACCTCGGAGAAAGGCAGTGGTGTGTTTGTCCTCTCGTCCGCTCGTTTTTTGTGTGAGTAGGTCCATGTGTGGCTGCCGCGTACAGGAGAAGCCGCTCTCTCAGAGCGGGTGGATGTGTTCCTTGGTGAGAGGCGGTGCACTTTACAAGCCCACGGCACCCTTTTCGGCCGCAACATGTATTGTGCCCGGGATGGGGACCAACTCGCTGATGTATTACTACAACGGGAAGACGGTAAGGCCGCTTTTAGTCTCCATCGCGATGTAGCGCTTTCGTTTGAACTTGAAAAGTAACTTAAAGTTAGTGGTTGATGTTCCGCGTTCTTTTTGGTCTTGCAACTGCGAGCAAGATGTGACGATGTTTGCTCAGCTGCTTGTGTTTTCCTATTACTGTAATCGGCTCCAAAGTTGTAAACTGAGCCCGGCCTGGACCTGAGAGAGATGCTATTGTATTGTTTACAGTATTTGAACGCAGTTAACCTTCCATCCAGTGTCCAGTTGCATTTAATGGGCTGTCTCGTCAAGAAAGCCACTCCCATTTAAGAATCCACTGCGCACACCTTGCTTGATTGGACAGTTCACAGAAGTGGACAGTACCAAACAGATGCCGTGTTTGACTGCGAGGGTTGGCTCGCTACGTATATGCAACCTGTTCGCAAGTATGCAAAGTAACCGACAAAAAATTGTCACCGTGCATACTTACGAGCAGGGCTTAGTATCAAACGATTGTATTGGTTTGCTTCAAGCAAAATGTAGGGGGCGGACAGTCACATGGCTGTTTTTTCTTGCTGGTTATGTTGCACTCAAAACTCCAAATTGTTAACAAGCAGATGTTGAATTGATTGTATCTCTGGGGTTAAACACCTTTTGTAAGTAGTGCCCGAAAGCGATTTAGAGAATGATGTGTGCTTTCTTTGGAAAGTTTGTTTGCCCACAGATGGCCACGAGGGGTTTGCATCGGCAGCCGGGTGATGGGCCCGTATAGTGTGCTTTCCTTTTGTGCAGAGTTGTTGTACAGCGCACCGTGGTCAGGCCTGAGGAAGCGTCTGCCTCCCATCTCCGTTACCTCAAGGCCCGTGGGTCTCCAGCCCCTGTTTATTTGAAGATGCCCGCTGCCTTCAAGTACTACATGCAAGCATGCAAGTCCAGAACTAAAACCCAGCCAGTTTCGATGTTTTATTAAACTTTATATAGCCCAGTTGGAAATTAATTGATCGGTCCCCCAATAAAGCCATGGAATGTAAATTGGCTGTGGCTCTTATTTTAAAGCCCAGATTGCCCGTTTACAACATTTGCCTTTGTTCTGCAGCAGTGGGGAAGCTTTGATCTTAAGTATTTCCAGGCTCGCAGTAGATGGAGGGGGCGGTGCTCTCAGCTAGGTCTGGCCCGCGAGCGCAGAGCGCGCCCCTGCTGTAGGTCAGAGGTCACGCTATGAGCTCGCACTTGTAAACAGTTGATGGATTGCACCAGCAGAAACACTTCCATCACCGGGGCTGGAGGGTTGTCTGCCTACTGACTGCCTTTATAGGCTGGAACAAACCGCTCACCAGACATATAGCTGAATGCCCACCTTTAATAACTATTTATTGCAATGTGTTTGTTTTTAAAATGATGTTTCGGCAGGTGACACCCTTGCACCTATTATTATTATTATTATTATTTCTGTTGAATGTGGTATATTTCTCTCTTCCCCCCCCCCCCCCCCCCCCCCTAGCATAAGCTGATACGTTGCTTTTGTTTTTAACACCGTTTTGGGGTGGGGGAATGACAGCGACCAAATGTGAATGAAACGTCAAGGGCAGGCGAATAAACTGGGAACTGGTAGAGTCCGTCTGGTCGAGAAGCCCTGGTCACTCCCTGATGGGACAGGGGTGACCTCAGCCCCGATTGGCGTGAAATGTAAGTTGTTTTTTTTTAGCCCTCTGTGTGTGGGTGCAAATGCAATAGGTCTCGCATTTGAGAGAGATTAAGCTATTGACATTGTAAATAACAATGCCGTTTCTTTAACCCCTTCGGTGCTCATGACGGAACGGTTCCGTCATGAGCCACGGTTGAGCTGTGCTCATGACGGAACCGTTCCGTCATGACCACGCCCGCGCAAGATTCCGTCAGCACAGCGGCGGAATTTGCGCAGCATGGAAGGGGTTAAATGTTTTAAAAACAAAAACATAAACAAAAAAAATGTCATGAGCAATGCCAATAGCTCCAACTTTAACAATGCCGAGACCATTGCATTGTAAATGCTTGTTTGTACACATGGGCTCACAAGTAGATATTACACTCCTCACTTGGAATGTGCGTGGCTGTGAGAAAGTGGCTCTGTATATACTGTTCCCAAATAGGTACAGGGTGTACAGAGTCCACAGTCCCCAGAGGTTTGGCAGAGGCTAAAGTTAGATATAACCTTACTCTCTAAAGTGGTAGCTTGGTCGAGCAGTAAGGCAGTCTCAGAGGACAGTGTAAAGCATTTGTTGCACACACTCAGCCAGCAAATGGTCTCACACACTCAATAACTGAACTCTAGGACAATGGTTTATATATAAAAAATATATGCTTGTTTTATTTTAGAACTAACAATGGGTATTAAAATATACTTTCTCAGAATGAGATGCTTTATATAAATACTTTTGCAATATGCAATTGGCTTTTATAGAAAGTTACAAGTTGTTGCAATAGGCAACACAGTTTTAAACACAATAATGCATTGAGTTCAATGGTAGTTATTTGCAACAGATTACTTTTAGGATTACTTTTGGAATTCCAGGACTGGATCCTAGATTCAGTCCTGGGTCAGTACTTGGAATCAAGTGCTAAAATTCGACTTAATTACTGTGATGATTTTTAGACAATATTTTGCTATTTTAAAAGACAGACGTGGATTGTAGGTTAGGTTTTAGGGGACATCTCTAAGATGCCCTTTGGGGTGCTTGGTACATTAAATCCCACACTGGCATCAGTGTGGGTTTAATGTGCTGAGAAGTTTGGTACCAAACTTCTCAGTCTTCGGTGTTGCCATTATGGTGCTGTGGAGTTCATGTTTGACGAGCTCTCAGCACCATGTACTCTTAAATGGCAGCACTGCACTTACAGTGCCCAGGAATGGACCTGGGTACTGTAGGGGCACAGGGCTCCTGCGCCCACACCATTGGCATAAGGCACCCAGCTAGAGGGGTGGCTGATGTATGCCATGGCAGTGTAGGTGAAGGGCATGGCACACAGGGATGTGTGCCATGTCGACTCTTTGTTTTGTCTTGCACCCAGACACCGTGTGTGTGTGTGTGTGTGTATGTGTGTGGGGGGGGGGTGTGTGTGTACGTGGGTGTGTGGGTACTGGGCCTCTAAGGGTGGCACAATGGGTGCTGCAGCCCTTAGAGGCCTTCCCTGGTCACAAGGCCCTAGGTACCATTTACCAGGGGCTGACATGTGGCCAGGGTTTGCCGTTTTGTGTTTTTAGGGAAGGAACATAGGCCCAGGGCACACTCAGTCAAAGTACATTCAGCAAAAAGTGGGGGCATACCATGCAAGAAAGTGGCCCTTTCTCACAGTGGCTTAGTGGGCTGCGCAAAACATAGTTATTTGAGGAGGAAGGGGGGTCACCATTGCGCTTCTACAAGAAACTCACTTGAATACACAGATAATCAAAGATGAAGGGGCGCGGTGGTGGGGAACCACATACTCAAGCTATGCCAGAGGAACCTTGATATGGGTGGTACTAGGTACACTACTTGGCATACAGTCTACTCGCACTGATCCAAATGGGTGTTGTATGATTCTAGAGGAGATATTAAATTGTCAGCCAGTGGCATTGATATCGCTGTACGCCCCAAACTCCGGGCAGGCCCAGTTTTTGCAAACTTTCACACCTGCGCTATTGTAGAATCCTGATGTACCCATGATTTGGGGTGGGGACTTCAACTGCACTCCCACTATGGCACTAAACCGCTCTCGTCCACCAGTACAGGGCGCCCAAACTATTCCCATCTCTCACCTCTTACAGACCTGGTCCACCAGGACACGCTTATACGATGCATGGCGGGTATTACACCCTACACTCAGCGAATACTCTTATTATTCTGGTCTCCGGGACCTCCATACTAGAATAGATCTGATATATTGCTCATCAGAGGCCCTACCAATGATATCACATGCTGTCTATCTCCCCTGCACACTTTCGGACCATAACCCTTTGCAAATATGCTTGACATGTGGTCCTATTCGATCCAGCATCCCAACTTGACTACTTCCCTTGAAGGTGCTCAGAAATGCACCCCTATGCGACTCACTCACACAATCAGTCACAACATATTTCTCCGACAACGAAGGCACGGCCTCCAACATCGGTATTGAATAGGACGCCCTCAAGGTGGTCTCAAGGGGACATATGATAAAAGTGTTATATGGGACACGCATGATACTTGCAAAGGAATTAGAGGGGCTGGAGGAAGAAATACGGAATCAAGAACAGCAACTAACCGTGAACCCACAGGCAGCGTCAAGACTAGCTTTAACCTGGTTCACCCACAAAGAGACGCTAGACAAGTTATGTGCACTAGATTATAAGAGGTACCTGACGAAAAAAAACCTGCGGAGGGGGGACAAGGCTGACAGGACACTGGCCTGGTTACTAAAGACAGATATGACCCACACATCTGTCTTACATAATTCAGAAGGCCGCCTGGTCAACACACAAGCTGAGATCAACTCAGCCTTTCAAAAGTACTATGCATCCCTCTATAGTACACCCTCATCTCAAACGGTAACAGATACGCTGACATATTTATAACACATTACACTCCCACAAATCCCGGCCAATTACTATGAAAACCTGGAAGCCCCCATCACAGCTGATGA
Source organism: Triturus cristatus (assembly GCF_964204655.1). Lineage (NCBI taxonomy): Eukaryota > Metazoa > Chordata > Amphibia > Caudata > Salamandridae > Triturus > Triturus cristatus. The sequence continues at coordinate 441,876,428 of NC_140581.1, read as the reverse complement.
AATAACAGTGGCTCTACAACAAATGGCAAGAGGGAAAACCCCGGGGACAGATGGCTGGCCCCTGGAATTTTGCATAACTTATAGTACACAAATAGTCCCATTCCTTCATCGTGTATATTTGGATGCTTATGAGAGGCACATTACCATCCTCTATGCAAAAGGCCATACTGGAGGTACTTCTTAAACCTGGCGGGGACCCACAACAAATGGGTTCTTATCGCTCACTGTCACTACTGAATACAGATGACAAGATACTGGGCAAGGTTCTGTCCAATAGACTGACGGAGATCACACTACTGCTGGTGCATCTGGATCAAAACAGATTCATACCCAGTAGTAATACTGGCCTAAATTTTTCTGCGCCTTTTTCGATTACTGGATTAGGCACGTACATCTTGAGAACTGGGGTGGATAGCCTCCTTGGATATAGAGAAGGCATTTGACACACTAGGTTGGGAATATCTGGACATGGTACTGACAAGGTATGTCATAGATCTAAAATTCCTGAAATGGATTTGACGGTTACGTAGCACACCACAGGATAGGGTGAAAACTGGCCATTATATTTCAGACCCTTTCAGTATCGGCGGCGGCACCAGACAGCGGTGCACCCTTCCCCTATTATTTTTGTTCTGACGATGGAATCTCTGGCCTGCGCAATCGAGTAATGGACTGGGGCATTAAAGCTCATAACCAATGGCACATAATATCATTGTTGCGGGTGACGCATTAATCTACATCCGAGACCGCCAAGCAGTGTTAAAGGATCTAATGGCAATGCTGGAAACTTTTTAGGCAGGCTTCAGGCCTCAAAATAAATTGGGAGGAATCCCTCCTGTTTCCGATGGTCCCTCAATCTATAGAGCAACAGGCGACCTTACACCCAGCACCTCTCACCCAGACATACGAATGATTTAAATATCTAGGGGTGCAAATATATCACTCACAAGCGAACGTCATAGAAGGCAGTTTGGGGAGGGCAATCACAAGGGCCCGCTCTTCCATGGCATTCTGTACTGAATTACCTCTTTCACCTATGGGTCGAATAGCAATATCCAAAATGTTATTATTACCTCGACTATTTGTTTGCAACTATACCACTACCGTTGCCAAACAAATTGTTTCAGGAATTGAATTCAATTCTAACTTCCTTAATCTGGGGCAGATCTAGAGTCAAAGTAGCCCTCGCGAAGCTCTATGCTCCAATTACAGAAGGGAGTTTGGGGGCTCCTAACTACAAGAAATATTATGCGGCCACACAACTGCAGTGGCCGATGAGTTGGCTAACAAATCGTAATATTTCCGAATTGAGGCAGTGGTCACCACATAACACTCGGATGACATTACTGGAGTGGCTGGGAGGATCCAACACGATGATTCCAAAACACCCTGGTAATATCTTAATGTCCACAGCACTTAGCTTCTGGACTCGATATGTATAGTCCACACACTTCCCCCCCCGCCCTACACCCCGACCTACCTATTGATGTGCTCCCTAATACTCAAAGGGACTTCCAGCACGTGGGAATAGCTCCCTGCAGGACTTACAAGCTGGGGGACCTATTTAGTGACTTCACACATCGTGAATTTGAGACACTAGTGAACCTGCAGTTCACAGTGGGTCGCAAGCATTTTCAATCCCCTTCATCCTCACCAGCACTGTTTAGGTGTTAATTTGATGGCAGTGGTTGCAGCACATCTTCAGAGGTTGAGGGTTCCAGTCTTCCCTACTGCCGTGACGGATGGCTGGTGAAGGCAGGCTTACACCAGCCATTCGTCACCCACCTCCAGACTATGGTGAACCTAATGCACTCACTGAGCTTCACTTTCAACATGCCGAAGTCACACCTGACTCCTTTACCGATGCTCCCTTTATTCAGAGCCATTCTGAATACATTGAAGTTCAGCGCCTACACTCCAGGGCAGAGAGTCCAGGATATTTTAGCTATGATCCTGATGTTTCAGCCTCAGTCCTGGATATTGGTGAGACTGGCTCTGGCTCTGCTGGGTCTGATGGCCTCCTACATCCTGCAGGTAAAGCACGCCAGATGGCATGTGTGGGCTCTGCAGTGGCATCTGAAGTTCCAGTGCCGCAGCACCATAGAAACCTCTTTGACGTGGTCTGAATTTCAAAGGAGACTGCAAAAGATCTGCAGTTGTAGTTGATGAACTGCAGTTGGTTCAACAGAAGATCCCTCTCTATTCCTCAACCAGAGGTGACCGTGGTGACCAATGCATCACTTCTTCGTTGGGTTGGCAATCTGGGAGAGGTAGAGATCATTGGATTCCAGTCTCCGGTGGAATCTCTGCTTCATATCTTCCATTTGGCATTGAAAGCTTTCCTCCCATCCATCAATGGGAAGCTGGTTTAGGTGTTCACGGACAAGATCTCAGCCGTGTGGCTTTACAACAGACAAGGCGGAATGGAGTCCTGGATCTTGTGCCCAGGAGGCTCTGAGCCGCGGACTTTGCTGGCATGCTAGGACATTTTCCATGTGGTACAGCACCTGGCAGGCTCTTTATAATGTAATGCCAGGCTGAGTAAACTCACCGGTCGATGCCTTGCAGATCATTAATGGCGACTACAGCCAGAGGTGGCACAAGGTCTCTTCCAAGAATGGGGAGAACCTTGGCTCTATCTGTTCGCCACTGCCAAGAACGTGCAATGTCAGCACTTCTCACTGGAGTGTCCAAAGTGGCTCTCGCTCAGAGACTCATTCCCTTTAGAGTGGAACTTGTGACTCTTGTATGCATTTCTGCGAATACTACTCCTACCCCCAAGTGTGAGAAAGTGCCATCTTTCTTGCACGGTATACCCCCACTTTTTGCTGAATGCACTTTGACTGAGTGTGCCCTGGACTCAAGCCAATCAGGTGCCCAGGGCCTATGTTCCTTCCCTAAATCCTAAAATCCCAAATTAGCAAACCCTGGCCACATGTCAGCCCCTGGTCAATGGTACCCTAGGTACCCAGGGTCTTGTGACCAGGTAAGGGCTGCAGCACTTATTGTGCCACCCTTAGAGGCCCTGTCCCCTAACACAACCACACTGCCCTTGCAGGCTGAGTGTCTGGGTACAAGGCAAAACAAAGAGTCGACATGGCACACATCCCTGTGTGCCATGCCCACAACCTACACTGCCCTGGCATACATCAGCCACTCCTCTAGCTGGGTGTCCTATGCCAGTGGTGTGGGCACAGGAGCATGAGCCCTGTGCCCCTACAGTACCCAGGTCCATTCCTGGGCACTGTAAGTGCAGTGCTGCCATTTAAGAGTTTATGGTGCTGAGAGCTTGTCAAACACGAACGCCACAGCACCATAATGGCAACACTGAAGACTGAAGTTTGGTATCAAACTTCTCAGCACATTAAACCCTCACTGATGCCAGTGTGGGATTTAATGTACAAAGCACTATAGAGGGCATCTTAGAGATGCCCCCCTGAAACCTAACCTACACTCCACGTCTGGTCTGGGAGGCTGCCTAGGCTGCCACACAGCAGACATGTTGCTGGACCCCTGGGTGGAGAGCTCCCGCTCTCCTGGGCCTGCAACAATGCACCTCCTGGGCGAGGTGCTAGGTCTCCTCCCCCAGGATGGGCAGGGGGAAGCTTCAAAGGCATGCTGCCTTTGTGAGCTTCTCCAGGCCACTTGCTGTACCCAGGAAACTGGCCCCCACTGGTTCTGACCCCCACTCTGGCGGGAAGACTGGCCGGAAACCCCAAGTAAGGACAGGGGATGTGCCAGCCTGCCAACCCCACCCCTCAGGTGGGGGAGGCGAGGTGAAGCACATCTCCGGGCGCTCACCATCTTGAAGATGGGAAGCCCTGCCCAATCAGGACTAGGCTAGTGCCCCCCTCCCACAGGAGAGTGGCAGGATAGGGGGTGTACCCACCCCAAGGCAGGGACCCATTGATCCCTGCCCTTTACCTACCTGTAACGCCCCTAAATCTAGTATTTAGAGGCACCTTGAACCTTGCTTCTTTAGATTCTAGATTCCGAAAAAGCAAAGAAGAGCAAGAAGAAAGAAGACCTTTCAGTGCTTCTGCTAAGAAGAGGAAGACACCAACTGCTTTGGCCCTAGCCCTACCGGCCTGTCGATCCTCGAACCTGCTCCTGTTAAATCCCGGCACCTCTTGTGGCCAGCAACCTCACAAACCCCGGAGGACCTGGCTTACCTTGTGACTCTGAGCATCTGGGGCTCCCACGAGCAGTGGCTCTGCTCAAAGCAAGTTTCTGACCCCTGGCATCAGCCCGGAACCGCGAACCCTGCACCCTCTGCACCCGCCAAGCCTGGCCTGTGCCGGTGTGGGCAAAGACCCCGAGGACGTCCCCCCGGCGACTGTGACCCCGAATCCGGCACCCAAAGACTCACCTCGACACTCCTGACAACGCTTGCAGCCTCAGAACCAGGGACCCCCCCCACCCGTGATCAACAGAAGGTAAGATTTCCCGACACCAAAAGGCGCCCTGCGGCACCCTGTGCCCAACTCCTGGTTACCTACCTATCCTCCAACTACCCAACTTACCTCTCGTGGTGGTGGCACCTGAAGCATCTTCGTCCCCCAGCTTGCAGCCTTTGTTCGTCCAGGAGCTTTCCCATTGAAATCCATTGAGCGCCCGGTGGCTCAAAAGCACCCTGCACCCAGCCGTCCGAGTGGCCCTGGCAGTGTAACTTCTACTCCTACCTACTTCCCCATTTGCCCTGAGCAAGTGACCAGGAGCCCAGCTCTCACAGCTGCGTGGCCTGCTAGTCAGCAGCCACCACCAACCAAGGCCCCCCTGCCTCCCATAGGATAACATTGGGCCTAACTCACTTTGCACCCGGCCGCCCCAGTGCTGCTGAGGGTGTAACAACTGTACCAACCTGACCCTAGGATACCCCGGAGTCTGTGCCCAGAACCTTAACTCTGCCAGTCGAGTACTTATCCAAAAGTCGATAACCCGATTTTCTTCAATAGGGTAACAGTGACTGGTTTCTTCTGAAATTTCTCCTAAGTGTGAAGTTTCTAAAACTTAAAATATTCACCTAAAATCAACCGAGTAACGAAAACGGAAATACTCACCTGCTATTAGGAGAGATGGATCTTGGTGCCCAGCACTGACCCTGAAAAGTACTCAAACGTACTTACCACTAACCCAATTTTCTTCCATAGGAAATCATTGACTGTTTTTCTGTGAAATTTCTTCTAAGTGTCGATTTTTGCAAACTACAAATATTCTTTAAAAATCGTACCAACTGTGAAAACGTAATTACATACCTGTTTTAGATAGAGGTCCCAGTACTGAGCCTAGGAGCCCAGCCCTGGAATACAAAAGTAACGAGAACCTACTTTATCAGTAACTTTTCTCCCATAGGAAATCGTTGACTGTTTTCTATGCAATTTCTGCTAAGTGTCAACTTTTAAAATAGCAAAATATTGCCTAAAAATCACAACAGTAACTAAAACGAATTTACTCACTTGTTTCCAAGACCTGTCCCAGGACTGAATCTAGGATCCAGTCCTGGAATTAGAAAAGTAATCCTGAAAGTAATCTATTGCAAATAACTTAAAACTCACATTGAGCTCAATGTGTTATTGTGTTTGACATTGTGTTGCCTATTGCAACAACCTGTAACTATTACCTATAAAAGTCAATTGCATATTGCAAAAGTATTTAACTAAAGCCTCTCATTCTTAGAAAGCATATTTTGATACCTATTGTTGGTTCTAAAATAAAACAAGCATATATTTTTTATATAAGCCATTGGCCTAGAGTTCAGTTCTTCAGTGTGTGATACCATTTGCTGGCTGAGTGTGTACAACAAATGCTTTACACTGTCCTCTGATACTGCCTTACTGCTCGACCAAGCTACCACTTTAGAGAGTAAGGTTATATCCAACGTTAACCTCTGCCAAACCTTTGGGGACTGTGGACTCTGTACACACTGTACCTATTTGGGAACAGTATATACAGAGCCACTTTCTCACACCAAGTTCTAAAGAAGATCAGGACCGACTGGGCCAAAGTCATCCTAGTGGCTCTGAATTGGGCATGGAGAGTATGGTTTCTGGAACTCCTGAGCATGGGCAACTGTCATCAAGTCAGGATGTGCCTTCAAGAGGATCTCCTGTTGTAAAAAGGGTCCTGCACCTGAACCTGGGCGCACTGTACTTTCATGCATGAAGATTGAGTGGTGGCAGTTGAAGGTTTTCGATCTTCCTTTTGAGGTCTGGGATGTCATCCTAGCTGCCCGTCGTCCCTGCACTATAACGCTATATGCCTGCCTTTGGGATAAGTTTGTGGTTTGGTGCTCCCTCACGTCATGGGGACCCCCTTTCTACACCACTGTCAGAGGTGTTGCTGTTAGTTTTATCTTTAGCCCGGCAAGGTCTTGCCCTGGGAAATGATACTTGTGAGCCATTTCTGCTTTTCTGCGTTTGCCCGTCCAGCCTTCATTTTTTAAGTCACCTGTTATGACTCGTTTCCTGAAAGGTGTCCAACACTTTTTCCGTCCTACCCTTTGTGATGCCCCAGTGGGACTTCAATTTGTTCCTCACATTTCTGATGTGTTCTCCCTAAGAGCCACTGCCCTAGACGACTTTCAAAGCTGTTGTTTTAGTGGCCATTACTTTGGTCAGGAGGGTCATTGAGCTTCAGGCTCTGTCAGTTCACATCCTTACACCAGCTTTTTGCCTGACAAACCGGTCCTTTGGACACATGCCTCTTTCCTGCTTAAGGTTCGCACTCCCTTCCCTGTTGGCCAGAGTATTATTCTGCCTACCTTTTCCGCCCTGCCTCATTCCTCCAAGGAAGAGGAGAGACTCCATCTCCTGGACCCAAATAGAGCTCTTTCGTTTTAAATTGATTGCACCAAGGGCTATCAGGTTGACTAACAGCTCTTCAACTGGTTTACTGGAGTGTAAAAGGGCAAGACAGTGCAGAAGTGGACCATTTCTTGATGGATTCTACTTTGCTTTTTAGCTAATGTGTAGCCGGTTTTAATTCGGCCTTCTGAAGGCTTGCAGGCCCATGCCACCAGGGTCAAGGCTTCTACTTCTGCTTTGGCAGGCGGGGTACCTGCCCTAGACATCTGCCAAGCTGCTACGTGGGCATCCCTCAACACATTCATGAAGCACTACTGCTTGGACAGTCGGGTCCGTCGATACAAGAACTGTGCCTGTTCAGTCTTCCAGGACTTTTTGGTTTAAGCCACTTTGCAAACCTACCTGTAGGGAGGTATTGCTTTGGTATCTATTCTTATTTTTATTTTAGTTTAAAAATGCTTTATTGAGAAATATTCAAAGGAAATACAGCTACATCTATAGAGAAACATAATATTGAGATGTCATATAGAAATCTGTATCAACAATATAAAGAGGATAAAATATGCAAGAAATCTTATAACAAATATAGAATTTAAGAACTATCTCATGAGAAAAATATAGAAAAGAATGTTGCAATACAATACAGATAGCATTTTATAAACTGTATTTTTTGTAGGGAGAAGATTAAAAAAGAAAGAGGGGGGTTAAACTAAAAAGTATATGAGATATAAAGAAAGAGCGGATGGTAATAAAAAAATATGATAACTAGAAATATGTAAAAAGGCTATATAGTGGAAAAGCAAAAATCGATGAATTCAAAGAGGTTTGGTTACTTCAACATTTTCAACACTAGTAGAGAAATGGGAAGAGTGATATGAAGTCAAGTAGAGCCAAAGTAAATCTCTCATGATTTCTGTGTGTAGTGAGGAAGAGTGGAAGGTATCCAATCTATGATAATGACATATCAAGTTTCACCATGCCATAAAGAAAACCTTATTATAAAGAAACAATGGAGCCCAAGTAAGGTCTGCCAGGGATCTTGGGAATTAAGCTTTTTTTAAGAACGGTGGTCCGTGGGGAAATGTCAACTTATGAGGTTTGAATTTTAGAAATCATGTCAAAGGATTGCAAGGACTCCTCCGAGGGCGAAGTGTCTTCAGTGTTAAGTTTAGTGTAAAATTCCACAAAGTGGAACATGATTTTTTGGCCGTGAAATAATTTATGACCAGAGGCATCTTGCATGATTTCTATCCTAGATTTCTGTTTCCTTATTTTTAAATAGTTGGGCAGAATCTTTCCTGCTTTGTTCGAAGCACCAAAGTATTTTGAATTTATTCGTAGTAGGGTATTACTAGCATCATTGACGAGGATTTATTAAAATTAAGTTGGGCTTGTATGAGTTGATCCACGACCTTTATGTGCGAAGATGGAATAGTATGCATGTTCTAACTTCTTTATATGTTGAAGGAGAGTGGAGGGTTCCCTGGCAGCAGCTTTTTTTCTTAATCAAAACATAGCCTCTCACTCTAGACTTGATAGAATCCCAGACATGGTGGAACTCAACATCTGGACTGGCATTAGTCTCGAAAAAATCTGTAATGAATTGCTCAAAACCAGAGACGAATTGCTGATCTTGTTTCTGGAAGTGCCATCTGTTGGAGTGAGTGGAGGAAGTGGTATAATGTTAAGTCTGTAATAAAAGTGGCATGGTCAGAAACAAGGATGGGACCCATTTTGGCCTGTACCAGATATTGTGTGACGTTCTTATAACAAAGAATATAATTAAAACTGGAGGAAGAGTGACGGGTAACGGAAAAAATAAATATTCTAATGTCCCCTAACCCCCCCCCCCCCCCCCCCCCCCCCCCCCACACCCACCCTTACTTGGTTGCTCCATTTCATCTGCCTTTCTGGTTTTATCCAGGCAATTATCACCGCCTGCGTAGCTGCTGATAAATTCTTAACTCCCTTTCTGTCATAGAGGTAGTGTGTGTGGCGGCTTACCTTTTTTTTTGTATTACCACTATTGTGGCCGTCCAGAGGTCTTGCGGGAGGGTGCCCACTTTTTGTGTTTCTAGAAACAAGTTCAGGAGGTGGGGACTTAGCAAGTCTGTGTTCTGCTTGTATAGCTCTGGTGGTAGTCCACTAGGACCCAGAGCTTTTCCGGGCTTCAGATAGGTGATGGCTTCTCTAACCTCAGTGAGTGAAATCTCGTCTTTTAATGTTTGGCTTTGTTTTCCTCTAATGTGGGGACATCTATTTCGGCTAATTAAACTAAGATTTTTGATCTAGAAAAGGGTCCATAACTTGGTTACAATAACTCCCTAAAACTAAGTTAGTATGTTGTACAGACATTCATTTAGGTGATAACGAGTACCAGAAAGAGGCATCAACAGAAGGTCCATAAGCATTAAAAAAGTAATAAGAACAACCATTAACAAAACGAAGCAACCATCTCCCATCAACATCAGTTTCTTGTTTTAAAATGGTGACATTCAAAGATTTATGAAACAAGATAACAATTCCATTCTCGTTTTTTACACTAGGTGAACAGTAAACAAAACCTACCCAACTCCTCCTCAACAAATGAACATCTTTGTCAAGGAAATGTTTGTTGCAACATAACATGACAAGACAGCTTAGATAGATGAGTACGAACTCTCTACCTCTTTATAGGGCCTTGAAAGTCACTAACATTCAAAGAAATAATTCAACGAAAAAAAATCACTTCTATATACCATCCAAGACGAAAGAAGAAAATTCAAATATAGAGCTTGGGAAAGGAAGACAGTAGGACAGAAAGAGTGAAAGAAAAGAAGCAAGAAAAAAATTAGAAGACCAGAACAGGAAAAAAAATCAAAGAACAAGGGAGATGAGCCCAAAAAAGACGCAAAAGATGAAAGAACAGAAGAGTATGGCCAAGAACCCGTAGGACAAAAGCCATAGGATAAACATCTGAAAAATGAAGTAAATTAAACCGAGAACAGCAGAGAAAACCATAAAAGATATGAACCAACCTGAGCACCCGGCCCAGAATTACAGGAATAAGATTGAGGGAGTAAGTGACTGAGGGTTGTAAAAGAAAAGAAGAAACGCAGAGAAGGGACAGAAACCGAGAGAAACAATAATGAACGTGCACAGACAGTACAACAAACTTACCCATCAGGGTATGGTACTCTTGGAGAACATTCCAGTAAGAGGAGATAAACACCATCCAGACAATGAACAGACGATGGAAGTTTTCAATGAGAGACATGAGACCTGGGGAGGAAGATTACGAGAAGACATTGGTAATAAAATAATTGAGGACAACAGCAAAATACAAAAGCAACCTACAAGCATAAGACCAGAAAGTCAAAATAGAACATAGACATCATGGTCTGTTAATGTCCATGTGTTTTTTATGAATATGGATAAAGTCCTTAAGTTGAACTCGGGAGATGAAGGAAGTGGTTCTGTCTTTATATGTGACTTTGAAGGTACATGGATGGAGAAGTCTATATCTAGCACCCATTGCACGTAAAGATGAACGTACACGCATAAATTCTTTGCTGCGAGAAGCAGTGACCGATGAAACATCCTGAGAAAGAAAGATCCAATGACCAGAACATCTATTTGCGCTGCTTATAGGCTGAAAGAACTTGAATAAGGTCCGTATGTTGGAGCAAAAGGATGATGATTCCTCTGAGTTTGGAAGAAGTACTGGCACTAGGAACCTTTGGTCCAAGACAGTGAGCTCTTGGCATATTAAGGAGGGAACAGCTAGTAAGGTCCACTATCTTGGGTTTGGTTGTTTTAAGAAAAGCAATCTTGCCACCTCCCTCCGCCCATTCCGGTATTCCGTAAACGAAAAGACTATTTCACCGATTACGATTTTCTAAATTTTCAATCGGACTTTTAAGAGCCTCAAGTTCCTTAGCCATAATGTTCACTTTTAAAGAGGTGTCTCTAAATTCAATAGAGTGAAGTTCGAGATCGGAAACCCTAGCTTCAAGAGAGGACTATTTATCGTTGAGGCGTTTAAGTGTAGTGGTGGTTTCCAGCATAAAACCTTTTAACATTTTGAGTTCATCAATCAGATCCTCCATTGTGATTGGGAGGGGTGTTTTCCTTAGGGAAGCAGGGACCTGTTTTGAATCTCGTACTGCCACCCCCATCGTTCCCTTTCTGATTGACTAAGGACCATTCTTATGAGAGAAACTACTACCCTCCGCCATAGTAATGACGTTAAAAAAAGTAAGAAGGTTCGGAATTGTGAGGGAACCAGTCCTCCTGCGATCCGGTAAATAGAACACAGCTCAGAAAAATCCAGCTAAAAAAAGAATGTATTAATAGTAGTAAATAGTTCCTGTGTGTAAAAGAGCACTTAAATCACCACAAGCGCCGTGTAGAAGAAGCCCGAGACATCGGAGGCACTCAAGCAGAAAATTAAAACTCTGCAATTCCTGTCAGCGCATGTCTGGCTGGAAAACGCCACTGCCCTTGGCCGGCAGGAAACAGAAGTAGGCAATATCAGAAGAACAAGTTACTTACTTTCGTTAACGCTTTTTCTGGTAGAAACTTTATCTAACTGCAAATTCCTCTCCGATCCTTCTGTCCTGGCTCTGCGAAATGGGGTCTTCACCTAAAGGATTCCATTAGAAAGTGCACACTGGTCACATATTAATTTTTATGTGGCTCTTCGTTTTTGGTGGGCAAATAGTCACAAAAGAAACTTACGTCAGTGTGCCGGGGTGCTGCTGATATGGGCACCATGGTGTTACTCCAGATGCCGAGCTGATCAATGACACCTCCTGAAATGCAAAGGTACAGCTCAAGATATTTTTCAGACCCTGTCTGACGTTTATGGAATATTTTAAGGTGAGAAATCTGCAGTTAGATAAAGTCTCCACCAGAAAAAGCGATACCGAATGTAACTTGTTTGTACCTATGTGATGTATATATCTTGACAGTCAGATAAATCATAGCTTTTTATATTTGCTGTTTTTGTTTCAGTATGTTCACCATCTAACTCGCTTTGTTTTTCCACGATTGAGTGGAGTGCTTATAATCAATTCATCCTTAAAAACTAAAAGTACATGTATTGACATTGATCCAATTCCTTGTGTGTGTTAATTATTTATAGTTTAATCTATTCCTAGTTAGGGTATTGTTTCTTTTCTGTTTTGAAAGTGTAGCATGGATCCAGCCTATGCTGGATGCGTAGTATATAGATTTCCAAATTCCATGTTCTGACTTTTGTGGAAAGTCATCCAACTTGTAACTTCTGTATGTTTAGACAGTAGAAGGTAGATTTAAATGCAGAAATGGTACTTTGTGTCAAATGCCACTTCTCTTCTTCTGTGAACACCACCACCCTGTTTCCCCACCCCTCTTTTTGCCAGCTATACTGTACATGTGCACATGTCTGCCAGTGATTCCCCACCTGAAGGATCTTTTGTTGAGTTTCTGAGAAGGTCTGTGGTTACTGTGCATTCTGTTGCACACCACTAGTGTCCGAGGGCCACAACAATATTATGCTTAAGTTGCATTGCGTAGTTACTCCCGTTGGCCATTTCACTTTCACTAGCAAACAGTCAAGGCCTACTCTAGAATGTAGTACAAGTTAGATACTCCGCTACGGCATGACATTATATGATACTTAATAAGCTTTTGTCCAGTCAGTGCTTTAACTTCATTAAGACTGCTGTTCCCTGCTGAAATTAGGATCTTCAGAGACACCTAACGTTTTTCTAAAGAGTACCAAACTGAGCATCTATGTTGCATAGATTGTAATACATACCAGAGAGAATTAAAACTCCCACAAAGGTCTACAGCCCAAAGACTCACCACTCAAGCAGCACATTTCTCAAGACCGTTTAGTGAAGCCTGTGGTAATATAGGCATCCTTCAATTATGGCATGGGTCATGGATGGGGCAGGCTTATCAGATATTTGAAATCTAGTTAAATTGCAGCTGTACAACCCATATATTTCTGGTCTTTGATCTGATTTCACTTGGGTTCTGGGGATTTGGCAGCTCCTGGGCAGTCTAGGTCCTTTTAGGATGTCCACCCTGCATATTCTCCAATAAGCTAGGTCTTATCTTTGTGAAATTATTTTGGCTTTTGTCATGGGCAGTTAAGTTAGGTTCAGCAGGCAGGTAAGATTGGTCTCTCCTCTAATCTCAGCATCAGGACACCGCATATGATTCTCAGGCTTATTACCAATATGGAGGGTGTGAGAACAGAACAAGCGAAGGGTCCTCTTAAGATTAAATGTTCCTTCCTACACTGATTTGCAGGCTTTCTACGGCCTCAGATGATCTACTCATTACTGGCTCTTAGGGGGCACTTTTTTCCAGAGATCTGCGTTATTTAGAAATCCAGACACTCCAATCTTGGACAAGTGCATCTTCCTCCTGTATAGTTTTCCAAGATTCCATTACCAGGGGTCACAGATCATAAAACAAACAGTCATCTGCTCCCATTGGGAGTTTAGTAACAATAAAAGAATGAGGGATGAGTCTGTTTCACTTAGGCAGGGAGAAACCTACTCTAAGAAAAAGAATGGGCTTGTGGCTTTCCCCGCCTTCCAGGTTCTTAAGAGGAAGAGAGTGGGCCATGGAAAAGAGTCTGTGCAGGCTAACACATCCATCATGGACAAACCTAGCCTTACCTAATGACACTTACCATCTTGTAAAGGATGCACATGGGTCCAGTTGGACCTCACCCTTGAAATAAGTATTGAGGTACACTTTCACACAGCTTCCTATTTCCCGTACTTATTTGCAGGGGGGGGCGCATTTATCGGGACTAGACACAGTTTTAACCAGTCAGAGCCGATACGCTGTCTCCCCCACAGGGAAGAGTTGGAAAAAAGTGTTGTATTCTCAGACTGTGAATTTTTTGTCTCCACTGCCAGTCACCCAAAATTATTGGGTTGAGGGAACAGTAACCACCCTCAATCAGAATTGGGGTACACTTTAAGTGTTTGTCTGCCATCAAAATAGAGCTGATAGACAGCTACAGAAAAATATGGGGAACCACCATGTGACTTGCTTGATTGTCGAGTTCACTGAAGGAAAAACAGTGTTAACCCTTAGAAGTGGCAAGAGGCACAGATTTTCCAAGCCTTTCAGAGAACTCTTGTTCAACAGACATCTATCTATTCACATAGAATGCTATGCACTCCCCTCTACCATAATCCAAAGCAAGAGCCCACCCTCTTACATTCCCTTCTAATCACACTGACATTTTTGCAGCTGACCCCACCCATTGGGCCCATCTGTTCACCATCTCTCCTACCCACAAACTACCTAGTAAGATAGCCCAACTACCTTTGCCTCCCCTCCCTTGGCACCACCCTTGCCTGTGTGCAGCCATGTTACCACAGTGGCCTTTTGTCTTGTGTCAACGCACAGCCTGTGTTTACTTGCTTGCTAATTGTATATAACCTTCTTATCCTACATTATCTACTTGGGCTATGGCCATTGGGACTGTTTACATTAGTCACCAAGACTCTGGCGTGTCTGTGTGTGTAAGAGGAAATAGGAAAATGTAAGAGTAATCTATATCTATAATCCTCTGCAAACTATAGTTACAGGTAGGTACCGTAACTGTTGGTTTTTATTTGATACTAAGCTTCTACTTCTTCCCATATGTGTTTTAGATTATTTACTAAAAATATTTTTAGCGGTAACACAACAGACCCAAACTCTCACTGTGACCAGGTTCTATTATTGGTAAAGAACTTTGTTGGTAATTTGCTCTGTTTACATTGTGCTGGACGTTTTCTTCTCTTATTATTGTGTTTGCAACGCAGTTCCTTTGGAAAAATTAATTACTGCATTTTTTATACATTTCAGAGCCATTCGATGGATCCAACACTGCTAGAGCAGTACACGAAAAGCAAAAGTTTGAATTAATTCAGGAAGCATTTCAGAAGGTAAAATACGTACATATTACTCATTTTTAAAGACCTAACAACCATATTAAGGATTGCATCCTTGCATAAAGCTGTGAAAATATTTCCAATTGAAGACGTGCATATTTTTTCTCCAAGTGAATGTTTTTGCAGTAGTATCTGTGAAATTCTATTGTAACGAAGAGCTGCAAGATGAGTAGTATCTTGGGGACCCACAACAGTCCCATTAATGACTGCCATTTTCATATCAACAAAGAATGCAGGGAGAAGGAGCTCAAAAAAGGTCCAGCATACATGCTCCTAAAGACAAATCAGTAAGCTAGCAGAGTGCAGTTCCCATGAAACTTCAGAGAGATGCCAGAGTGACGCCCTATTGAAGGAAAGGTCTGAGGAATCTGAATATTCAGAATCAAGAGCCATCACCCACCCAGTTGGGTGGCATGCTTCATCGTCAGGCAGCACCTCAGTGGGCCGTTGCTGGTGCACAGCATGCCCCTTGAGGGGTCTCTTTGCCGGAGATCTTTTAGATGTTATTAGCAGTGATGAGCCTAAAGTGAGGGTGTTAAGAGTGCAGATTGGAAATGTGAATGGAAAGAATTAAAATGACTAAGATTTACCAAATAATTTTTTTTAAAGTGGTGTCTCTTGTCATTTTTAAACACAATGTGGATCAATGAAGGAAGTAACGATCCTTCAAATCTCAAAGGATATTTATTCAAAAAAGGTCAACATGTTTCTTGCCAATTTTTGCCATCTTTTATTAAACATAGCATTAGGCTACATTCATAAGTGGTTTGTGAAAAAATAAGTATACCTGTGGGGCTTCTATATAGTTTAAGAAGGTAATTAGATTATGGTGCCTCTAAATAAATGCACATGATTATTTGATTATTAGTGCTACCGCTGGTATGTAAATTCAGAAGCTTTGCCAGTTTGGCATGTAGCATTCCTGTTTGGAGTAATACATCATGTTGAGGTCAAAAGCGATGTATGAAGTTCTCTGAGAAGCCACAAGACAATGCTTTTAAACAGTGAGAAAGATGATTTACAAATAGAGAACGTTCAAGGCTGTTGATATTCTACCTGAGAGCGAGTACATCGCAAACACCCCAAACCTACATCCAACAATAAAATCCAGAATAGGCAAATAGCTCCCTTGACTATTAATGCTCACACTGCAGTTTCATGACTGCAAAAGAATTCCACGTCCTGTCATACGCAATAAAAATTGGCTCATTATTGAAAAATCTAATCATTAAATAATAGCCAAGCAGCCAGGTTTAGTATTACATGCAGTAACGTCCCCCCGTTTTTTTGACACGGCCTTTCCTCTGTCTTGTATCAAAATCTCAATGCATTCTTTGTAGTATTTTGATCGGATGTGGTGAGACAGTAGTACATGGTTTGAATTCTGTGATCGGAGAACCTAAAGTCACGAGACTAGTCGGCTCAATCTGGATTTTTCTAGTCAGTGGTTCAATCAATCGGGGAATTGTAAGCGCACTACTCACCCGTGAGGGTCTCAAGGTGGTGAGGGGGGGGTCCGTAGATCTGTTTAGCCGAAGAGCCAGGTCTTGAGAGTCATCCTGAAGGTGTTCAGGGAGGGGGCACGTCTGTCTGCTGGTACCTTGTTCCAGGTCTTGGCTGCAGTGTGAGAGAAGGATCTTCTGCCTGCTCTGGCTCTCTGAATACGCAGGGTTTCGGCCAGTGCGAGGTTGGAAGATCGGAGGTTTCTTTTTGGTACGTGGAAGTTGATTCTGTCGTTGAGCTATTTGGGTCCGTTGTTGTGTAGGCATTGGTAGGCTTGAGTGAGGATTTTGAAAGTGACTCTTTTCTCCACAGGGAGCCAGTGGAGAATTCGTAGGTGTTGGCTGATGTGTTTGTGTCGTGGGATGCCGAGGATGAGTCTGGTGGCAGTGTTCTGTATTGTCTGGAGTTTGTGGAGTCAGGAATTGTTCATGCCAGCGTAGAGTGCGTTTCCAGTCAAGTCTGCTGGTGATGAGTGCGTGGGTGACTGTCTTCCTTGACTCAGGGGGGATCAACTTGAAGGTCTTGCGGAGGGTGTTGAAGCAGCTCGAGGTGGCGGCGTTGACCTGTCGGATCATGGTGAGTGATGAGTCGAGTATGATGCCGAGGTTCTTGGCATGGTCTGAGGGGGTAGGTGGGCTTCCAAGGGCATTCGGCCACCAGGTGCTGTCCCATGCAGAAGGGGTGGTACTGAGGACGAGGACTTCTGTCTTCTTGGCGTTGAGCTTGAACCCTGTGAGACTCCGCAGGTGATTTTCGTGGGGTCGGAAAGGAAGGGTGGGAGCCTGATCCTTGGTCTTCTTCCGGTGAGGAATGATCGGATCCAGTCCAGGGCTCTTCCTTGTATGCCTGCGTCATGTTGTCCGGCGACTAGTGTGCGGTGGGAGATGGTGTCGAAGGCCGCTGATAGGTCGAGTAGGATGAAGACTGCGGAGTGGCCATGGTCCAGGAAGGTGCGGATGTAGTCTGTGGCGACGAGTAGGGCGGTGTCTGTGCTGTGGTTGCTTCAGAATCCGGATTGGGATGGGTCAAGGACGGTGTTCTCTTCAATGAATCGTGTCCGTTTCCTGTTGACTGTTTTCTCTGCAACTTTGGCTGCAAAGGGGAGGAGCGAAATGGGCCAATAGTTCTTGAGGTCGGTGTGGGCAGCTGTGGGCTTCTTGAGCAGGGGTCTGACTTCTGCGCGCTTCCAGTCATCTGGGAAGGTGCCAGTTTTGAAGGTGGTGTTGATGGTGCATTGTAGTTTGGGTGCGATGGCGGCCGTGTTTCTGTGGTAGATGTGAAGGGGGCAGGGGTTGGTTAGGGCCCACGAGGCGGTGTCTTCGGCCGTGATCGGTGTCCAGTTGGAGATGGTGGGCTGGCTAGTGTTTCTGGGGGGCAGGGGGCTATCTGTGGCGCCTGGTCAATGACGTTGTCGTAGGGGGGGGGGGGGGGGGCATGGCTTAGCCGGCTGCAAGATGGCCCCTGAGTGGGCTCTGCCGGCCAAATCCACCATGATTCTGCGGTCATCGGTCGAGCTGTCTCCCTGCTCCACGCTATCCGGACTCTCCTTACCCGGGGGCGCCGATTGATCCACCTCCTGGCCCCCGCCGCCGCAGCTACGTCGAGTTCTGCTGCTGCGACCGTGTCCTCCTGCTGGCGTGCGGCCAGCACTCGCACCGTGCTGCTGTGGTGCTGTCGACTCATCGCATCGCCTGCTCCGATCCACGAGGACTGGATCGCCTTGTCGGAGCCAGCCTGCCGCCAGCCCTCTCCTGACCCCGGTGAGTCGAGTTGCTGCGGGGGCTCCCCGCAGCGGGGTAGGGGGGCGTGCACACCGTACCGCGGGGCTTGGGCCTCTTCTCCGCCTACTGACGCCGCCTGTGCCCATCATCTCCAGTCGCTTCCCCGAGGCCCTGCGACGCGGGTGGCACGTTCCCCACGTCTCCTCGCTGCCTTTGCCCCAGTGGGAACGGACTCCTCGCTGCACACCCGCTCTCTCTCCCTGCGGGGCCGGGGTCCGCCTGGCGGCCTCCGGCCCGCCCGCTGCCGCCATCCGGCACACCAATCTTGCAACGCTGGCACTCCTTCACCCTCAAGGCCTGTGGAACTGCTCTGCGGCCTTCACCGCCTCTCATCGGGAGCAGCAGCTCTATTGAACCCTCATCAGCTCTAACCCCCCGTGCCCCCCCCCCGCCTCCTCCCCCGGCGTGAGGCCTTTCAGCTACTTCAGGGCCCTGTGCTGGATTGGACTGTGGGTGTTCAGGCCATTGCGGCCGGCTATCAGTTGCCTGCATCCCCTGGCACAGCCGCACTTTGCTTCCCGCCCCATGCGGCCTTCCTTGCCAGGTTCTGCTGCCACTGCCTGCCTCACTTGGAGTAGCCCGCACATGTCCATCGTCGCTCCGGCTGTCTCCGTCCGCCTGGGGGCCCTGAATGGCTGTGTCTCTTTCGCGTGTCGTGAACTGGCAGCCCGAACCCGTTTGCTGGCTCACTCTCTTTCACGGGACTTCCACTGGCTGCACAGTCCTACCCGCCTCGCTGCGGCTCTCATCTACCACTGTCTGCCTCGCCTTGAGCCGCCGCCCCACCTTTCTTAATCTCTTGGTGGACTCTGCTCACACGACTGCGCCTGATCATGGGAAAAGCAGACCCCAAACAACCTAAGCTCGCCTTCGATCAACGTCGGCAAACGTGTCAAGATGGGGCGGTCACTGAAATGGGCAAGCCGACCACCCAGACTGATGTCGGCCTGACCAGAGAGGATGACTTGAAGCTAATCATGCTGGATGTCAAGACCGCTGTCACTGGCATTGCCAACCAACTTGATCAGCTGTCTGCCCGGCTGGACACTGTTCAAGCCTGGGTCGACTCACTTGATACACATTTGACTCCGGACCATCATAAGCTCCTACAAATGGACAAAGTTCTCGAGCTGATCAAGAACAAGAATGAGGATTTGGAGGCGCGCTCCCGTAGGAGCAACCTTTGCGTTACGGGCATGCCTGAATCCTCCAACACCTCCAAAATGGAAGACTTTGTAGAGCAATTCATTCGTGACCTCTTTGGTGATGTTCTCGCTCCCGTTTTCATTGTCTAGCGAGCTCACTGCTCTCTTGGCCCTTGACCTGCTCCTGGCCTGCCGGCTCGTCCCATCATCGCCAAGCTACTGAACTTTAGGGACCGTGTCGCTGCTCTTTGTGCGGCCAGGGAGAAGGGGGAGATCTGTCATCAGGGAAACTCTCTTGCTTTATTTCCTGACTACACGCTGCCGCCCGTGAATTCCTTCCGACCAAGCGAATACTCCAAAAACATGACATCTCTTACTCCTTCGCCTACCCTGCTAAGCTGCGTGTCGGGCAGGGCTCCAAAATGCATATCTTCACGGAGCCGCAGTCTGCGTTGGCCTACGCGAAGAAACTTGACCGGACACAATGCGCTTTCCCATCCAGCTCCCAGACTGTTGTTGACGGCCACCTTAGCGATAATTATTGACTTCTGCCTCTGATATTGTAATTTTACAAGATGTTCTCTCTTGTGTGATGCAGTCTTCCGTGGCTGATCTCCACTCTGCCTCAGTCACTGCATGTGTCCCTTCTCTCCACTGCTGTGCTCCCGCTCGTTGTCCACTGGACCCTGGGGCTCGCTATGGTCACGGGGTGTTTAACTGCTCCTGCTGTTTCGACCTCCTCCTCATCTCCTCTCTCCTGTGACCTCCTGCCAGCTTTCATTTCAGGCTTCCCGCCGCATCATTTGGTTTTCTACATTGCGCTCCTCCTTCTTAGGCGCCCCAGCTGTCCTCCCCTGTTCAACATTGTTGTCCGAATTTAACCCATGGCTTGGCTACCCTGTCTCTATGGCAGGGGTGTACGCCGGGCGAAACCATGCCTCCACGGACTATTCCCTTCCTGGTCACTGTGTTTCCCCTTCCAAGTTGTGGTTCCCTTGGGTGGGTGGGGTTGGTTCCTCAGCCTAATTGGGGGGTTGGTGTGGGTGGCGGGGGGTTGGGTTCTCTGGGTTTGTTGCCTCTTCCTGATGCTTCATTGTTGGTTTAGTCTTTTTCTGTAATGCGACATCGGATACACTGCATTTTGCACTGCACTTCCCTTTTTCACTGTTCATGGTCCTCTATGCACATCTGTCCGAATTCGTCATTCACTCCTCTGGCACAGTGAAATGACGGCTACTACTCTCTGGACCTGGAATGTCTGTGGTCTTAATGACCGCCGCAAGGCTCGCTTGGGACATGCCCACCTTATCCGACATAAGGTTGACATTTATTTCCTTCAGGAGACCATCTGCTGCCCACTACCTCTTCCAGGCTTATCTCTAGGCATTGGGGCGAAATCCATTCCTCCTTCTATTCCAGCTACTCCCGCGGGGTGTCCATCCTATTGCGCAGTGGCTTCCCTGGCACACTTCTCAGGTGATTACATACCCCAGGGGCACTTTGTCATCCTGCGCGGCACCCTCCTGTCTCAACCACTGATCCTCGTGGCGCTATACGGTCCCCATTCTGATGACCCTGAATTTTTCGCGCAGGTTTGGCTGCACATTTCCTCACTGGGTCCAGCCGCGCTCCTTTGGGGGGGCGATTTTAACATTACACAATCAACCACTCTGGACAGCTGTTGCGGGACAACCTACGGATCACCACGCGGTGGTTATTAGTCCTGTTATGATTAATTCGGTGGTCGGCAAGCGCCCCCAAAGTAAGGATGAATTTCCTTATTGGCTTGCTGAGAAATTTAACCAACTGGAAGCGTTTTTTCCGCATACCACTCCTGTGGAGAAACACAGGATCCTCACCATTACTTTGCCTAAAGACCTGGTCCCGGATATGGCAGATTGTGACAACTGGGGTAAGGTCTTTGCTGCGACCTATTCGAAGTGCTATGGCACTCCGTCTATGTCTGTGCTACCATCCGTCATCAAAAAGGTTCGGGAGTATCATGGTGCGGAGGCTGCTATTGAATTGGGAATGAGGCTTGTCGACAGCTTCGATGTGGTATGCTCCATGGTGATGGGCAACCTCAAAGGAGATGCCATGCAGTTCCAAGTTGCAAATATGATGGACCGCGTGGATGACACCAACAAGCCCAAAGAGTTAGCTAAAGTAATTGCGAAGGCATATAGGACCGTGGCTTGTAGTGCCTTGGGTGTGACACCTACTGTGATCATTCCTGATATAGTACAGCAAACTAAGGTGAGTTAGTCTACAAAAGACGAACGCCCCAATTTTCCTAAACAAATTTGGAGAGCTAAGAAACAGGGGAAGCGGCAACAGAAACAGGGGTCACGTCCTGCCTCACCGGTTCAGTCGTCTACTGAACGCACATATGATCTGCGTGATCGATCTCGTATTAAGTCACCTGATTTCAGGTTTCTGAACAACGCTCTCCTCGTTCTTCACAGGAAACATCTGCTTCACAATCCGGTGGCGGAGACCGTGGGAAAGGAAGGGGTGCCCAAGGTCGTGAGCAACCCCGCCAGTCTGACGGCAAAGGCAAGCAGGACGAGTCTGCGCGTCAACGACCCCCGTTTCAGAAGAAGAAAGTTGCTGCGCTGACAGCGAGGTATGCCTCAGATGGTATGGACGCAGCTTCAGAACCTGACATGGGCACTAACGCTGCTAGACAGCGCTGCGGAAGTTACAGTAGTGCGACAAGCACTGCGTCCATATCTGGTGGCGACAGCAACTGATATATTCGTGAATATTGAAACTGCTGATACTCGGGTGTCTCCCCCTGATAGACTGTATAATATAGTCATTCAAATTGAAGGTGACATACAACGTACAATTCAAGTTTTTTTTGGGGATAATCTGACCACTTCCTATAATATTCTGTTGGCGGAGGCAGATTGGCCCCCGGCTTTCGTTTTAGATGCTCCTAGAGGGGAGGAGGTAATCCTCCCGTCCTTTGCGCACAGTGTCGAAGGTCCAAGCTAAAAAGTACGCCGAGGAATGGGCTCAGGTGCTAGCACCTGCGTTATATCGAAATCAGGTTGGCTGGGATAAATTGTCTCCTGGCCATGAGATTCCGTTGCGGACTACGCCCCAACCGCAACCCCAATACCCCATGCGTCGCGAAGCTAGACCTCACGTCGCGTCAATCCTTGAACAATTGGAATATCAAGGAGTAATCGAAACATGTGTGTCACCTATGAATAATCCTTTGTTCACTGTGACGAAGCCTGACGGTCGTACCGCCTAGTTTTGGATTACCAGCACCTAAACTCTCATTGCCGGACATGTGCAGTACAAAACACCCACAGTTCGGCTCTCGTCGATAGTCTCGTGAGAAAAAGGTTTAAAACCACACTTGACATTTCCAGTGGCTTTTACAGCCATAACCTGTCCTCTCTTAGTAGTGAGTGGACGGCGTTCACCTCGGGTGGCAAACAAAAACAATTCAAAAGATTACCAATGGGCTATAAGAACAGCCCTGGAGTCTTTGCCGCTCGCGTGGTCTCTCTGTTAGAGGGCATAGACCCTGATGCGTACTTGTATGTGGATGATAATTATCTCACAGATGACGAGTTGGAAGCGCATCTCCGTCGCGTTGATCGCATTATTGTTTTGTTTGCTGACTTTGGTTACAAATTCAACTTTGCGAAGTCTCACATTGCGGAATATACAGTGTTGTTCTTGGGGTCTGAACTCAATAATGAAGATCGAGGATTGGCTCCGCACTTTCTAGAGAAGTGCGCATGCCTACGTGCTCCTACGACACTGAAGAAATTACAATCTCTGCTGGGCTTTCTGAATTTCGGTCGGATTTACATTCCGGATTATGTCCAGCGTATCAAGCCGCTTTATGCCTTGGTACAACCTACTTTTTCCAAATCTTGCTGGCTGCCAGAGCATTCAGCTATATTGCAGTCATTGCAAGCTGATCTTCTTGCTTCAAAATACTTACTGACGCGTGATAACCACACTAACCTGGTCATAAGAATTGTGCCAGGCGCAGTTGGTTTCACATACTTAATGTTCAATGAGGGCGACACCGTCCCCATTGCCTACAAATCTCACTTGTACATTTCGGCTGAACTGCGATTTTCCGCTGTCGAGAAAGTTCTGACGGCAGTGCAGATGGCGGTTCTGAAAGAACGAGCGCTGTTGCAAGGTAAACGCATGTTGGTGGTAACACCGTATCCTGCCCTTGAGGCGGTGACGAAGGCTAGTGTACCAAATTCTATGGCTTTGCATCCAAGGTGGATACAATGGGCCACTTCCTTGACATCGCCTGACGTCACATATATCTTTGACGCGGCACTTCAGACTCAGGAGTTTTTGCAGTATGAATTTGTTCATCCGGCTCCTCTGTCCTTGCGCCCGCTCGAGGATTACCATGGTGTCATTTACACTGACGGTTCTGCGCAACCGGCAACTGGATCAAAGCACGCCTATTCAGCGGCTTGTGCAATTGTGGTCGGTACTTTCGTAAATGGAGAATTCCAGTCCGATGTCGTGCATACGCAGTCATTGGGTGATTGTACTGTGCAGTTGGTGGAGCTTTGTGCTCTAGTGCTAGCGCTAGAGTTTGCTGATCCCCGAGTCACTACCCTTGTAGTGAGTGACTCCTTTTATTGTGTTCAATCTTACAACGACAATCTACATTTTTGGTCTCGGAATGACTACCATGATTCCAAAGGTAGCACGATTAAGCATAAACTGCTTTGGGTTCGAGTGGCAGATCTTTTTTTTTTTTTTTTTTTAAATTGTTTTTTTTTTGAAAAACCTTTATTGACATTGCAAATAAAGACAAGTATGGGCCTACAACCCTCGGGGCCGGCCAAACAGTGAAGGTAACAGCGAGCAGATTATAATCACATGCAGCACCTCGGGAAGTCGATTCTCAATGCCAGTATTCTCTTATCCACTGAACAGCCCAAGAGGGAAACCAGGATATAAAAGGTTTTCATTTTACAATAAAGGAGAGCAGGATCAGGTGGCAATCAAGTTCTCAACAGCGAAAATTGGCAGGCAGAATAGTGAACGTCAAACAATAAATAGCAATCTATCAAATCAATGGCGCTGAAACAGGAAGTTCAGGGTGTGGAGGGATATCACGAGCCGTTTGCGCCTGCAGTCTCCTGCCCTAGGACCCAGAAAACCCCACGGAAATGAGGCACAAATGAAAAACAATGATTGGCCACGAAGGAAACCTACCGCACTGACCCCAGAAAAGAAAGACAAAGAAGAATAAGAGAAGAAAAAGAAGGCCATAGAAACACGATAAAGGACTATAGAAGCCCCTCCCCCAACCCCCCACCCTGCACCTCTGCAGATGACTACGGCCCCCCCCCCCCCCCCGCAGCGTGCCTGTCGCCCCAGAACCAGACCCGAAATATAGAAGAAACAGAGAAAAAGGGAAAAGAGAGGAAATCCCCCCTAACAGAAAAGGGGAGAGAGTAATAATAAACTGGAGGAGGGCCTTCAACCAGGCCCCCGGCTTCTCCCTCCCGCACAATATCTTCCTCCCCAACGAACATTAAACAGCAAAAGTTCGGCCATGTCTGAGGGAAATGGGGAGCAGTATTCACCGACTACACTATTAGTTACATCGTGAAAGCACACAACCCCCAAGCCCGCCCGCCTATGAAATGACAACCTCTAAAGGATCAGCCTGATCCTTGGCCACTCTTTGCGAAACCACCAGTGCATACCCAGCGATCCATTATCATGTCCGAGATTACAAGGAAGATGAGCGTCCAGAGTTGACCAGGAAGGGACACACACATGTGGGGAGGACGTTTCGGAACACCAACACAGTCATCATCATGGGAGATCACCTTTCCCAGAACTGCCCCAAGGCCTGCGCCACACACGAGGTCCAGGAAGGAGGAATCAGCCAGAGCAGGCGACCGTTGCGTGAAGATTGCCTGGGTCGCCGGATGCCACGCATGGGACAAAGTCACCACCCTCCGCTCAAGTCCAAAATCTCCAGAACAGACCGACCCCACAGCCAGCCGACCACACGCTGCCAGTGTCCAAAGTTTCCATCCGTCCCTTATTCACAGAGGCGGTCACGGCACTTTCCTCCTGTGAAAGGTGAGACAGTGCCTTATGTACCTGGGGACAGGAAGACCGCAATTGTTCCGACGCCAACACAATACCATCAAGCTTCCTCCCCAATACCCAAGCGCCATGAACCAGGGTGGAATGAAGGGCTCCGAGAGCATCGAGGAGGTCACCGTACCCCAGCACGGCCCCTCGCACTCGCTCCGCCACGCTC
Source organism: Triturus cristatus (assembly GCF_964204655.1). Lineage (NCBI taxonomy): Eukaryota > Metazoa > Chordata > Amphibia > Caudata > Salamandridae > Triturus > Triturus cristatus. The sequence goes on along the minus strand of NC_140581.1, from coordinate 441,850,976 downwards.
CTCTGCGCCACACACTCCCAATCTTGCTGCGACCCAGTGTACAGGATGGTAGAGTCCATCCCATCAAGATGGCCGCAGGGCAGGGCCACCCCAGATGGGGACCGGGTCTCAGTCACAAGCACATCAAGTTCCATGTCGCTGCAAACAAGGGTCCGGAGGCTGGCGAGATGTGTATCCAGTGTGTGGTCACAGGTGACAGTCGTTCTCCCCCTGGGCCAGCGTCTGCGAAGACCGGGAGCAGCCCGTGCAGATCGGGACGAGCCACAGGCCGCGACCGATCAAATCATTGGCGAGGGTCCAGGCGATCGCCGATAACCCCCGGAATCGTCACCCCGGGTATGCACCCGTCACGCTATTCTCGGTGATAGGAGTAACCACAGCGAGATGTAGGCCGATATTCGCGCCGCTTCGGTATTCCGACTCCACTCGGTCACCAATGGCCGCTGTTGTTGAACTGCCGCCCGGCCATGTTGTCCACTCGAGGTCCCGGCCCCAGGGCTGCCCAGGCCGCAAACTTCAAACGAGCATTTCTCGGGCGGTACCGCCGCTAGAAGCTTCAGGATCACACGATCGGTTGCCGCTCTCAATCACCAACACGGGCATGTAGCGCAGGCTGAGGATCTCATGCAGGATATCTGTGCGGGATGCGGAGATTCACAGAGCCGGGAGCCTACGCTGCCATCTCGGTCGCCATCTTGGCTCCTCCTCCCGAGTGGCAGATCTTAAAGACGGTCTGCCTCTCATGAATGTTATTCACACTCTTGGTCACCAACGAGTTGGTGTCCATGCTGTCGGCAACAGCCTGGCTGACGAGGCAGCAAAACCAGCAGTGGCAACATACTTAGTAGCAGCAGTTACAAGATCCAAAAGTAAGATCGATGATGACATCTTGGCAGCTATTGCTGCTACAGAGCAGGGAACGAAATTTCCAAGAGGTTTCCCTTCTCGTTACCATTATCGCTTAAGTCCTGATAACGTCCCATTAGTGAGGATTAATGACGTTGGTGACAGATTGATTCCCAACGCGGACTGCAGACCATCTATGATATTAGCGGCTCACGAGGGCATGGCGTCCGCGTATGCCGGCGTTGCAGCTACTGTATCTCTGCTACAACAACGTTACTGGTGGTGCGGTTTGTATAAACAAGCCAGAGCGTATGTTCTTAATTGTGACATTTGCCAGCAGATTAAACCTTCAACTGCGGCGCGCCCACCACAAACTCAGTTGTACATATCTAATAAGCCAATGGGTTGTGTTTATTTAGATCATTGCGGTCCATTTACCTCCGATACTGTGTACAAATACATCTTGGTTGCAGTTGATTCGTGCACACGTTGTCTGTGGGTGTGGCCACAAAGGAGTGCTGATTCCCACACTGTCATAAAGGATTTGCGTGTCTTTGTTGGAAGTTTTGCGTGTGGTACCTTTCATTCTGATCAGGGCCCTGCGTTCGCCTCGAAGGCGCACAAAGAAGCCATGAGAAATTTGGGGTCCAAGTCAAATTTTTGTCTCCATACCGACCTGAGGGTAATAGTGTGGTGGAGCGAATGAACCGTGACTTAAAGCAATCTTTGACAGCCAGGGTTTTAGGTACTGGCCGGAACTGGCTAGCCCACTTATATGACGTGCAATGTGCACTTAATAATCTCCCTAGAAGATCTCTGGGTGGGCGGACCCCATACATGATGCTCTTTGGTGTACGAATGTTTGTCCCAGACCTTAATGATCTAGACATGGCGGCGTCAGCCGCACCCTTTGACGTAGATGAACACTGTGCTGTATTGCGGAATCTTCAAGAAGCCAGAGACAGTCTAGCGAAGGAACACGTACCCTCCTCATCTGATGCTGCGCTTCAGGTTCCGGTAGTCGGCTGGCTACCTCGAGTTCGTGATCTGGTCCGTGAGAAGGTGGAGAACAAGGAGGAGTTAGGCCCCTCTTATCGTGCACCAGTTCCAGTGCTTGTAGTACAGGGTACTCGAACAGTCATTTTACCTCCACTTCCTGGTTAAAAGGATAACAGGTACATCTCTATTGACAATGTCAAGCTACAGCGAGTGGCCGATTCTTCTTAGTATGACACCGGCAGTTTCTTGCCCTTCGATGCTGAGAAATTCTGTTGTGGCCCGAGCTTCTAACACAGTGCCTGATGTTGCCGTCGAGATGCATACAGTTACTGGTCCTTTATTGCCACCGACACCTGGTGGTCTGCCTGAAGACGTTGAGTATGGTTATCCTGCGGATATTACATTGCCTGTTTTACAATCCACCACAGTTGCCCACTCACGAGACTCTTTTGACTCTAATTCAATGACTTCCATTGCCCCGTCCAAAGTTTCGATTTTCGTGGCCTGGTTCAAAAGACAGTTTTTAATTCCCCCTTGGACTTACATTTGGCTAGTGCTCATGTATTTTTTTGTTTATGTCCATTGGCTTTGTGGTAGTGTTTTTTAGACTTCTCAATGGACACTACCTGAAAGAAAGATCTACGATTCGACTAATTGATGGAACTTTGGCCCCCCACTCCTCATCACATATTATGAAAAGGGACCAGACTTTTGTGAACATTACTGCCTGGCCTGTACGTGATGGGATCGCTTGGGATGCTGTAAAATTTCAAATTCATGGCCCCACTGAAGTAATGTGCCAAATGTATTTCGTGTTTCTATGGGTGATGTCGTTAAGCAGAACATCCACTCAGATGACTGGGATGTTCAAGCCATAGAAGCACTGTTTTCTGATTTGAAATATTATGCTGCATTTGATGCTGAGGATTTGTATTTAGATACTGCTAATTATGATGAGCAATTTTGCTATCAACATTATGGCACGCATTTCCTACACAAAGCTAATGCGTTTAGAAATTTTGTAAATTATACTCCATGGGAACACTGTCCCGCCCCTAGGATGGGCAGCTCTGCCACGTTAGTGGACAAATTCACCTATTTTTCTGATTTTAGTGTGTCAAATCCGGCCTTTTTATTTTAAGGTTGCGCCGGAGTCTGCTTCTAAAGTTAGACTGACACACCAAATTGTTGTATTCCAAGTCCTTCATGGACGAGATGCCAATTGGAGGGTATGATCTATGGAAAGCTACTATCGATCTTAAATTGGTTTGGGGCTCCAAACCGTGGCAGGTACAGGGAACAGAAGCTTTGCATCGTGCCTGTCTTATCCCGAATCACATGTTATTTTTAAATTCATCCATTTTTCAGACCACCTGTTTTGGATTGGCTACTTCTAAAAAAATTAAATTCTCCCTCCATTCCGGGTCTGGGTGCTTATCCTAATTGGGGTAATCATACGGATCTGTCCCTTGCTATGTTGCAGACATAGGTTTCCAACACATCCTTCAATATTTCTGCATTGAATCCGGAAGGGTGGTTGGTGTGGCAGACGAGTTCGGACTCCTGTCAACATCGGTTTCTGGATTTAAAGCAGGGGTATACACAGGTTCGTGTAGACCCCCGTTTTGAATCTTCTCACACTGTAACTACCTACTCAGTAGGGAAGTTATGCCAGTCTTGGCTGCAACATTCCACTTTAGCATCTGTTAAACTTCATTTAGCACGATTAAATGACAAAATAGATTTGAATAATTTTGTTAAGGGTCCTGCAGTTGGCAGGTCCAAAAGATGGGTGTATGCTGTTTACAACGAAGTTTGGAAGTTATCACAAATTGAGGCTGCATCCAGATTACGTGCTATTGATCAAGCCAATATGGAAAAGGTATTGGCTGTAGTAGATAATAGCATTAACACCCTGTCTTCCAGAATTTATACCTTAGACAATATTGTTTCATCTGTGGTAGACATTGTGCAGGATGATTTGTCTGTATTGTATCATGGTCAAAATCAATTGCGTTCTATTATGCAGTTTGCATGGACGTTGCAAACGTTAAAGGCAGGGAAGGTCCCTTGGGATTACATGAACACTTCATCTATGTTCCTTCCTTTTAATTTGACACCAAAGCAGCAGTTCATGTCCATGAAAGATGCTACATACTCATTACTGCACATTGAGAAATTAGAACCTTTGCCTTTCTCTGTTGCTGAATTGAATTCCGCTGTGTGGCTTATACATGGGTTGATCACATTACCGCTCCCCCTGTTTAAGTTCAGTTCGTGCATGAAACATTATGCCCTTGGCAGATATGAACAACTTGGTACTGCCTTCCTGCACAAAGTTTGGTCACTCCCATTCACGTACAGATGTGTGAGGGACGGAAAAGAGGTTTACTTAAAAGGTGAAGAGTGCACTTCCACTCCGGATCACTCTGTAGGCACATTCAATTGCATGGTGCATGTAATGTGCACGCTCCTAATTTAGCTTGCGTCCTGAAAGGGTTCCCTGTGCCAGTTATAACACCGTCTTTTACGCTGCTTGCTAACGGTAGTTATTTGCTTTTGAATAATGAAGCTTGCTGTGGAATGTTAGTGGGAATTCCCTATATAGTGACTGTATCACAGAGAGTAGTTTGCTGTAATAACGTCCTTTTCCCGCCCCCGCATGAACGGCTCGATAAATCCATCTGGCCTTCCATTCCAACCTTGAAAGCAGAGTTCAACAAGATGAGCAGAATAAGGGCTCTATTGTCTCAAAAAGAAGTTGCGTTGACTTCATCCCGGGAAACATTTGTCCTTCACGTAGCAAACACCCGCACTGAGGTGCAAGCGCTTTTGAATACTGATCTCCCACTTCATTTTGGGACCCTGATTCAGACTATCTTTAATGCCTCGTCAACAAGTGGCCTGGCTCATTTTTTTAAAATTGTGGGCTCCGGCCTTGTGACCTCCTTTCAAACTATTTTTGGTGTGATCCCGGCATTTTTTCATTCTATTTTTTCCAGCGTCTTCGGAGGTCTTCCTTTACTTCTTGCTCTCATAGCTGGAATACTTTTGTTGATCTGCGTACTGCGCTATGGATGCACAACTTGCGTCACACGACAGCATGTCCCGGCTGCTCCATCTTCGTAACCGGATGCTTGAATACTATGGCACTTTACCACTGGCAACTCTAAGCATAGCCTATGGATTGTCTTTCCGGTTTCCCTACTTTACTTGTGTGCAGCCCGTCTTTCATTGCCTAGATTGTCCGTTCCAATGGGCTCTGGATTTGTGTCTGTCGAACTCGGTGTCTCCTGCCCCGGATTATGATCGGCTGATGAGCCCCTTAGTGGTTCATGAGTTGGACTGTTCTGGCGTCGGGATTATGGCCTGTGGAGCAGCACATGGAGTCTTTGGGAATTGGGACATCGGAACGGCTGCGACTGACTTCTTAGCAAAAAGTTATCTTGAAGAGCACGCCAGTTGTCCTCGACTGGTGCTGGAGGCTCCGGTGGTTGAGGAGCATGTATGTTCCTTCCCCGTCCTGAACTGGATGGCAGATAATTTCGCGGAACGTTCCAATGATTTCCTCTTGGAAGCTGTTGCAACTTATTGTGCTTATACATTGATGGATTGACATTTGCACTTTCATTTCGTCCTACGTCATTCAATGAGTTTTTTTTATCCTTAACATGGGTTTTTTTACTCCTTTTAAATTTTTTTCTTTAATTTTTCTTCGAACTTTTTCACTTACCTTATATGGACTTACAGTTCATGCCCTTGGTTCCGTTCTATCAAACTTGAACTCTGCGTTCTTGCAAGTGCCCCCCTACTGGTTAGTGGTCCAATCAAGGGGGGGGGTGTAGTGAAGATCGTTATCTATATATGTACAATGCTAAGTTAGCACAACTACATTTGATGTTAGAAAGCCATCTTGCTGCTTTTGCACACGACACTGTAGTCACATGTTATTAAATTGAGAAATGCTTACTCGACTTTGCTTCACATGAGAACTGTCTGTTGTTCACATCCTAAACAGTGAGCAGCGACCTTGGTCTGTACACAGTGTAAAGAAACAGTCTGGGTCGCTAGACGGTGCATGTTGTTGGGTTCAGGTTGATCGGCCCACTATTTAGCCATAACACGCACGCAGCTGCAAATACCTGAAAGTCGGGTGCTTTTAATATTGCAGTGTTACATGTTTTCATTACATTCGGAAGAAGAGCTTTCCCAGGAGCAGAGCCTATCTGATCCTGTGATGTGATCTCACTGAGCTGATCTTTACGGTATGGGGTTCCCCATTCAAACCTAGAGACCTTTTACTAGTCTAATAATAATACGATTAGTTTGCTAGAGAAAGGAAGGTGGCTTAGATCCACTGTCATTTTAGTATGATTACTCCTTTCATTTTCTATGGTATTGTAACTATGCTGATGGTTTTGATTTTAATCGTTTGTCTGCTTATGTTAGCCAAACTACTGCATCTTAGGACACGAGGTTTATAAAATAAACTCTTTAAACTTTACCGTGTCTCTGTTTATTCTGTTGTGGACTGATATGAGAATAATTACGAACAGGTATTTCTGATTCCCACCATTCCTGAGAAATACACTAAGTCGCTTGTTCTGGGTTGTCTATACATTGGGACCGCCGAGCTAAACCTCGGATAACGAATCTGACACTAATGCTGGTCGGATAAGGGGTTCTGGGTTCTGAGGTGAGTTTTTGGTACACCACAATTCACTGAGGGCCTGGGTTCCTGCGCATAGTTCTGTGCATAAGCAGAATCCCTGCAACACCCCGAGGCCCGCGAGGGCACATGTGTGACAGGCTCCCGAGGTTGCTGGTCCCGCTTGAACCTTTGGATCACTACGCCGGATGCCTTTGCGTGACTTACCCCTGTGGAACATATGGCACGTACCCTTTCCGACACGCTTCCGTCCACCTCGGTTTACAACTTCCACGCTCCCTGCGGCGCATGTTCTCTTGGCAGCTGCCCCCCAATGCGCTCCGGGGCTCGGTATTTTGTGATGATATTCAAACCGCAGTCACGAACTACTTTGACCTCAATGTTGGCTCTGTTGACTCCCCCTCCACGCTCTGGGAGGGGTTGAAGGTGGCTATCCGAGGTGAATGCATCTCCAAGCAATCCGGTGTGGTACGCTCTATTCGTGGCACCCTTGACAGGTTGGAGGGGGAGATCAAGGCTTTGGACCTTTGCCTCTCCCCGGAACACGAGGCTCGAGACTGTCCGGCCTGTAAGTCTTTCCGATCCAAAAAGACTATTCGGGACCGAAGAGCCAGAAGGAACATGGCACACTCCTCGACGTCCATTCCAGTCGACTTCTTCGGAGACTACATCGACAATCCGGAACATCATCGTACCGAAGAGGACCTCGTCAGCGCTTCTGAGGCCGACGAGTCAGATGTGGAGGACATCACCCCGGCGCAGAGGGTCGTGAGTACCAATCTACCCGCTCCCACACCCAAAAAGGCTTCGGTCACGCCTTCGCCTCCGGGCCTAGGCAAGACCAGAGACACTGCTTCACACATCCCACCTTCAGGCCCGGTGAAGAAGCCAAGTAAGCCGGCGGCTCGGGCTCGAGCCAGCCTGCCAGCGGTGCCGAGAAACACACTTCGGCACCGAAAAAGAAGACGGCCTCCACCTCGACACCGAGCTCCGCACCGAAGCCCTCGGGGTCGAAACCCAGCTCTTCGGCACCGACGCTATCTTCGATGCTGACCAAACCACACAAGGCCACCGTCACTGACACTTCCAAGCCGAAGCACATCTCGGCACCGACCAAGAGACCGGAGGGTCCCAAGCCGGGTTCTAAACATCAAACCGGCACGGAAAAACCTAAAAAATCATCGGCCTCGACGCCGACGAACCAAATTACCTCACCAGAGTTATTTACACCGGATCCTTTGCAAAAAACTCTTACCAAGGATCCAAAAACGGGACATTTGACGCTCTCTACTAAGAAGAGACATTTGGAGAAGCCTGCTCCACCTCCACCTCCAAAGAGGAAGGACTCTGCTACCTCTCCATTCAGAATACCTTCCACCTCCTCCTCCTTCCCCACCTCCACCCCCTCCACCCCCACCTCATCGTTCTCCTACTCCAGACGATGATGACCATGGGGACCCATATTATGATACAGGGGATGTGCCACAAGACCCCACCCCTACAGGATCTCCAGATCCATGGGACGATTACCATGTACCAGATATCCCCAACTTCCCACAAGACGATATTTACCCCTCTAGACCATCTCCACCTGAAGATTCACTAGGGTTTAACCATCTTCTGCAAAGAGCAGCACATTATCATGGGGTGCACATGCAGAATGATCCTGTGGAGGAAGATTTTCTCCTAGACTCATTTGATACTACACAGAGGTCCACCTCCATACTGCCCATGCTCAAAGGGGTGGTAAAGCATGCGGCAGAAGTTTTTAAAGACCCAGTGAGAGCCAGGGTCATTAACCCACGTATCGAAAAGAAGTACAAACCTGCTCCCTCAGATCCCTCTTACATCCGAGGACCAGCGCCACTAGATTCCTTAGTGGTCTCTACGGCACGTAAAAGGGCAAACTCACAAGCGTAAGGTGATGCACCACCACCTGACAAGGAATCAAACTTGCTAGATGCTTCAGGCAAACGCACAGCATCCCAGGCCACCAACATATGGCGTATAGCAAACACTCAGGCACTGCTGGCCAGATATGACAGGGCTCATTATGACTAATTAGAGAGCATAATGCAACATCTCCCTGAAAAATATAAAAGTAAAGCCAACGAGTTGATTCAAGAGGGTAAAACAATCATAAACACCTCTATACGTTGTGCCCTAGACGCAGCAGACACAGCCTCCAGGGCTATTAACACCAGCGTCCTTCTCCGCCGTCATGCTTGGTTAAGAGTATCTGGGTTTAAACCAGAAGTACAAGCCTCTATCCTTAACCATCCCTTTGACCAGGAACATCTATTCGGGCCAAAGGTGGATGAGGCCTTAGAAAAGATGAAAAAGGACACGGATACAGCAAAATCCATGGGGGCCTTACAGTCTCACCGCCCAGACGCTCCTTTCGCCGCTCATCCTTTTGGAGTGCATCCATAGGGTACTCCTCAGACACAGCGTCCACATCGTACAAGTCCCCTACTCAGACCACCTTTACAAAAGGTTACCAAAGAGGCGGCTACAGGGGTAACAACAACAAGGGCAGAGGCAAAACAAACCACGCCCGTTCTGCCACACCTACTACCCAATGACTCCCCACTCCGGGGCAGACTCACAAATTTCCTTCATGTCTGGGAGACCATCACCTCAGACAAATGGGTGACCCAAATAATTCAGTCAGGATACTGCCTGGAATTAACATCTACCCCCCCCCCCCCCCCCCCCCAAAAAACATTCAACCCAGGCAACGCCCAATGTCACAAGAACATTCCACATTGCTAAAGCAGGAGGTAATCTCCCTCCTACAAAAACAGGCAATAGAACACGTTCCTGTCAACCAACAAAATTTGGGGGTTTACTCCCTATATTTTCTAATACCAAAAAGGGACGAGACTCTACGACCTATTCTAGATCTCCGGCCCCTAAACACATACATACACTCAGACCATTTTCACATGGTAACGCTTCAGCAGGTACTTCCGCTCCTCTCCCAGAACGACTTTCTCACCACACTGGACTTGAAAGACGCATACTTCCACATTCCAGTACACCATGCTCACAGAAAGTACCTCAGAATTGTAGTGGACGGACAACACTACCAATTCAAAGGGCTCCCGTTCGGAGTCACAACAGCACCACTGGTATTCACCAAGTGCCTAGCAGTGGTGGCGGCACACCTCAGAAGAGAGCACATTCACGTCTTTCCATACCTGGACGATTGGCTGATAAAAGCCACTTCATACAAGCAATGTGTACACCACACCGCCACCATAATCCAACTACTTCACCAACTAGGCTTCACGGTGAACCACCAAAAGTCCCAGCTAACACCATCCCACATAAAACAATACCTCGGTGCCACCATAGACACCTCAAAAGCAAAAGCCTACCCCAATCCGGCCAGGATTGCAAGCATTCAGGCTTTACGACTAAAATTCGTACTTCAACACTCCCTCCCAGCACAAGTGTTTATGCAACTGATAGGGATGATGGCCTCTTGCATTTTCATAGTGCCTTACGCAAGACTCCAGATGCGTCCTCTCCAAGAGTGCTTAGCGCGCCAATGGAACCAGGCCCAGGGGCAACTGACCGATCTGGTGTTGGTAGACGATCGCACCCATCGCTCTCTGCAGTGGTGGAACACCACAAACCTTTCCAAAGGTCGACTGTTCCTGGACCCGGTTCCACAAATACTAACAACGGACGCATCGCTCTCCTTCTGGGGAGCTCATCTATTACACCTCACAGTGCAGGGCACATGGACGCCGCAACAAAAGTTACTCCATATCAACCATCTGGAGTTACTAGCTATCTTTTTAGCCCTGAAATCCTTTCAACCACGGATTTCAGGCAAGACAGTCCTCATTCGCAAAGACAACATGGAGGCCATGTATTATATTCAAAAACAAGGCGGCACACACTCTCCACAGCTCTCTCAATTAGCACAGAGCATATGGAGATGGGCAATTCCCCACAAAATCTTTCTCCTAGCTCAACATGTCCCAGGAGTCCAAAACACCGTGGCAGATCTGCTCAGCAGACAGACACAACAAATCCACGAGTGGGAACTTCACCCACAGGTTCTTCATCCGTTCTTTCAAATGTGGGGGCATCCACAGATAGACCTCTTCGCCACCCACGAAAACACAAAATGCCCAAGCTTCGCCGCCAGATACCCACACCCATTGTCCAAAGGAAATGCGATATGGATGAACTGGTCAGGCAAATTTGCGTATGTTTTTCCGCCTCTCCCACTCATTCCATTAGTGGTACGAAAGCTCCAACAGCACTCCCTCACACTGATCCTAGTAGCTCCAACGTGGGCCAGACAACCGTGGTACACCACGCTGCTGGAACTCTCGATAGTACCACACCAAAAGCTACACCTCTCACCATGCCTCCTAACCCAGAACCATGGAGAGATCAGGCACCCGGACCCAGCGCAGCTCAACCTTGCGATCCGGCTCCTGAAATCCTAGAATTCGGGTACCTAAACCTTCCCCCTGACTGTATGAACGTCATCAAAGAAGCTAGACGCCCTACCATTAGAGCCTGCTATGCTGCCAAGTGGAAAAGTTTTGTTGTTTATTGCCATAACAACAGAATCCATCCTCTAGACGTGTCTATACAACACATTATATGCTACTTACTCCACCTACAAAGGTGTAATCTAGCCTATACCTCCCTTCGGCTAAACCTCGCAGCAAAGGCAGCACCTATCACTTTTCAGAGTACCTGACATTAAAGCCTTCATGGAAGGCCTCAAAAGAATAATTCCCCCCAGAGTACCACCCTCACCTTTGTGGAACTTAAATATCATGCTCACAAGGCCTCCGTTCGAACCTTTGCATAAATGCGAACTGCAATTCCTCACATGGAAAACCGCTTTCCTTGTAGCCATCACTTCCCTTAGAAGGGTCAGTGAGATACAAGCACTTACCATACAAGAACCTTTTCTTCAACTGCACCAGAACAAGGTTGTTCTCAGTACCAACCCAAAAGTCCTACCTAAAGTCATTTCCCCTTTTCACCTAAACTAATCTGTAGAATTACCAGTATTTTTCTCGCAACCTCAGACCGTTGCAGAAAGGGCTCTGCACACGCTAGATGTCAAACGAGGCTTACTTTTCTATATCCAAAGAACACAACCTTTCAGAAAGACCAAACAACTGTTTGTCTCTTTCTCTCCACCACACAAGGGCAACCCCATCTCAAAATCAGGGATAGCTAGGTGGATTGTAAAATGCATCCAGATTTGCTACCACAAAGCAAAACGAACGCTTTCCGTTCCCCCTAAAGCCCATTCTACACGGAAGATAGGGGCTTCCATGGCTTTTCTAGGGAACATCCCACTCGATCAGGGGCACTCATAGTACGGCCCGCCAGCGGCCCGGCTAGCCTTTCTTGGCGGCCCGGCTAGCCTTTCTTGGCGGCCCGCGGACCTTTCAGACATCGTACCAGTGTTTTTTTTTTTTTTTAACAGTGTCCGCAAACACAGACTCTGCTCTGTGGGGGCCGGGAGCTGCTGGGGCGCTAAGAGGTGAAATACAACAAAGCCTCGTTATCATCAAATGGTCTCTTAAAGACCTGTGAAGTACTCTGGTGGGGCTGTGTGTGTGCCCTGGGGGGGGGGGGGGGCGGAGAGATGACAAAGGTTCCGTGCAGCAACAACTTGCTCAGACTCTGGCATGCTGTTTTCTGGGACCTGAGCATTCAGACACAGGCCTTCCCTCGCAGCAATCGAGCACCGGAGTCTTGGCCTGGGGCTGCGACTGTGGGGTTTGGGTGTTGTCTGATAGCAGTGCCCAGGACACAGGCGGACTCCTGCCAGCTTCCTGCCATCGGACTCCAGAGAGAAGGACAGGCCTTCCCTCAAGCGATTCCAAGGTACGTTATTGGGACGTCTATCGCTTTTTCAGAAAATGTTATTTAAAAAGCTGGATTTCACTTAACCTTTCTTTATGGGTGGGGCCGGCAGGGCGAGGCAAGCTGATTTTTTTAATTGGTCTCTGTAGCCGTTATGCCTTACTTACAAACACGCCTCGTCTTGAAAATAGAAAAGTGTAATGTTCTGTTATTACAGTTAGTGCACTTGCAAGGATGAGATAATACGCATTATTTATTATGGTGTGTTCTACAGAATATTAGCTTAAGGCTTAAAATACAAAAGTAGAATGTCGTTCTGTGTTATTTTAACGTTAGTGCACTTGCGAGGAAAAGATCATAAACATTTTTTCCTGTGAATCACGGCAAAAAAAAATAACCCTTATTTATCTTTTCTTAGCAGCGGCACTAATTGTTATTAGAATAACACCGAACAACATTACAGTTTTCTATTTTAGGCTTTCAGCTATTATCCTTTGAATCAAATCGAAATAAATTTGTATTATCTTTCCCTAACACATGCACTAACTGTAGTAACACGGAACATTATACTTTTCTATTTCAGGCTTTCAGATCAAATGCAGGCGCAAGTCCCAACATCGTATTACTACAGTGTTGATGCACAGTCCAGCGTCCTTTGAATGATAATCGTTTGTGTGTGTGTGTGCGCCCTGGAAGGGAAGCTGCCTCAGCCGCCACACAAGCGGAGGAGGGGGGGGGAGGGCCGGGGGGTCCTGAGAGGTGACAAAGAATGACAAGAGAACAGCAGGGTGTGAGAGTCGGATAAGGGGACAGAGGGCAGTAGGGTGAGACAGAAACAAACAGAGACAGAGATAGAGACTAACAGAGACAGGGATAGACAGAGTCAGATAGGCAGAGACAGGGACAGACAGATAGAGGCAGAGACAGACAGAGAGGCAAAAAGACAGACGGAGAGGGAGGGTGACAGAGAGAGAGAGAGGGGGGGAGGGAGGGAGAGAGACAGAGGGAGAGAGACAGAGAGGGAGAGAGATGGATAGAAGGAGAGAGGGAGGGAGACGGAGGAGGGAGGGAGACGGAGGAGGGAGGGAGACGGAGAAGGGAGGGAGACGGAGAAGGGAGGGAGACGGAGAAGGGAGGGAGACGGAGAAGGGAGGGAGACGGAGAAGGGAGGGAGACGGAGAAGGTAGGGAGACGGAGGAGGGAGGGAGACGGAGAAGGGAGGGAGACGGAGGAGGGAGGGAGACGGAGGAGGGAGGGAGGGAGACGGAGGAGGGAGGGAGGGAGACGGAGGAGGGAGGGAGGGAGACGGAGGAGGGAGGGAGACGGAGGAGGGAGGGAGACAGAGAGAGATATGTGTATGCCGGGTCCGGTGGCTCAGTGGACGAAGGCGTCCGCTGCAGGGACCTGTGTTCCACCTCATGGTCACAGTTTTTTTTGTTGCTCTAGCCCCGCCCCCTCCCCCAATGACCCCACCCCCAAGGTGCGGCCCTCGGCCACAAACCACACTGTAAATTTGGCCCCCAAGAGAAAGTTTGTGAGTACCCCTGCACTAGATGATATCTGCAAAGCAGCTACATGGTCAACACCGCACACTTTAACTAAACACTATTGTGTAGATGTGCAAACCAAGCAACAAGCTAGTGTGGGCCAGGCTGTACTAAAAACGCTATTTCAAACAACTGCAACAGATGCTGGTGGTCGCCGCTAAGGTTGGGAACTGCTATATAGTCTATGCAAAAGTGTGTAATCTGCAGCTCATATCCCTCGAACGGAATATGCTACTTACCAGTATGCATCTGTTCTTGGCATGTAGAGCTTCAGATCTACACACGCCCATCTGCCTCCCCGACTACCTGTATCTGTTCCAGTCTATCTTATTTAGATCAACTCACGTGGGTTTCTTCACTGTTACTACGCTCCATCTTTCCCTGCTGGCGAAAAACAATCTGAGGATGGAGCAGAAGCCCATGCGCAATACGATTCAAAGGAGGAGTCACCGACCTCGTGACTTCCAAAGACTTTCCAAGAGGAAAAACAAACTGCAAACATCCGGGCCCAACACCAGATGGCAATCTATGCAAAAGTGTGTAGATCTGCAGCTCTACATGCCAAGAACAGATGCATACTGGTAAGTAGCATATTCCTTTTGGGGTAGAGAGGTGAGGGCGCGCCGCATCTGTGAGTAAGATCGACCTGGCAAAACCCTGGCTTACCTCTTGTGGCAGCCTCATGCTGCCTCCTATATTACTGCGCTTCAGGACGGTGGCCAAGGACAGAACTACCTCTCCCGAGGAGATAGTGGCTCGATTCACAGCATTTTATTCCCAACTCTACACAACTGGGGCCGTGCCACCGCGTGACCTTCTTGATCAATATTTTGATACCCTTCAGCTCCTCTGGCTTGGCAATTACCACCGGAATACCTTGACGAACCTTTCTCAATAGATGAAATCCAAGCTGCCATTAACAGTCTGCCTGGAGACAAGGCCCCCGATTCTGAAGGCTTGCCAGGGTCCTTTTTAAGGCATTCGCGCCTCTCCTGGTCCCGCACCTCACTGCCATGTATAACGTATCGTTTGACAGTCGCCAATTCCCTCCCTCCCTCCATGAGGCCATGCTTACCCTTCTCCTTAAACCGGATAAGCCCCCTGAGCTCTGCGACTCTTATCGTCCCCTGTCACTAATTAATACGGATAACAAGATCTTTGCCAAATTGCTATCCTTCCCCCTTCTCTCTCTCATGCTGCTTATAGTTACCGGCTTCATCCCCGGCCGCGCTACGTCCCATAATCTCCAGACAATTTTCTCCGTTCATCAAATCGATCCTGCACTCCCGGCAGTGGTTGCCCTTCTGGATGCCACCAAAGCTTTTGATACTCTGGAGTGGCCCTTTCTTTTTTACATACTCCCCCCGCTTAGGCTTTAGCCCGGTTTTTCTGCGCAAGGTTCAGCTTCTCTATACCCTCCCCACAGCCCGCCTTCGGATTAATGGTCAAATTACAGAGCCCATTTCCATCGCTAGGGGCACCAGGTGAGGTGCCCGCTCTCACCCCTGTTATTCGCCATCGCCATGGAACCCCTTGCTGCCAGGCTCAGACAACCCCACACCCAGAGGGGTCTCTGTTTTGCACCCCTAACTCTTGTCGTTTCCATGTATGTGGACGACATTGCACTGTCTGCAATCCCCAGGAGAATCTCTGCCCCATGGTTCACGAGGTGGTACGTTTTGGGGGCCTTTCCGGCATCCAGGTTAACTGGGGCAAGTCCATTCTTTTTCCCCTCATGGACGCCACGGTCCCGTTCACTCCGGATTACCCATTTGTATGGGCGTCGGGACCCACTAGGTATCTAGGCATTTGGCTCAGCAGGGACGTGGACGAGCTCTGGAAGGCCAACTTCGGCCACGCTGTGGATTGGATGGAGTCCAAGATCCAACTTTGGCGACGACTGCCCCTGTCTCTGGCGGGCCACATAACAATCGCCAAGATGGCGGTGCTCCCGAAGTTTTGTATATATTCGTGAATGTCCCCATTCCCCTCACAGCGCACTTCTTTCACAGATTCCGCTCACTTATAATTACCCTCATCTGGGCCGGCCGGCAGCCTAGAATCTCATATAATATAATCACCCTTCCTCCGTCGCCAGGCACACTGGGAGCCCCGGATTTTAACCTATATGCCCTCAGCGCCCAAGCCAGCTTCCTCCACTTCAGGCTCCACCCGACACCTTTCCAACCACATGTCGTGGTGGAGGCTGTCCTTGCTGCCCCCTGACCGCTCCTAACCGCTCTCTTTTCCCCAGCAAAACCCCCGTGCCGCGAGATCGACACAGTCGAGACTTTGTGATGGGCCTGGGATGGGCTCCAGAGATAATCTGGCTCTAATATGCTCTCCGCAAACGCCATGCCCCATGCACATAACCCGATATTCCCCCTCTACAGACGGCCGGAATGGTCAAACACGCGGCCCGCTTGGGACTCTCCACGGTGTCCGACCTTTACCCCAGCAATACCTTCTTTTCTCTCGCGGCAGAGTCTGGCCCCATGGACACTCTGCTTTATTATCAACTCTGGGCCCTCTGCAGGGAGCTTCATTCCATGTTTTCCCAGCCCCCACCCCAACCCCCCTCGATGGCTGCCCTCAATATTCTCTACACATCCCCCTCCCCCCACAAGCTGGTCACCAAGATTTACGCCCTTCCGGACTCCCCCTTCTCCACTGATCGCGACTGTGTGGCGTGGAGTGAAGATCTAGGTGCCGATCTCTCTCAGGAAGTCTGGCTCTACTGCTGTAATCAGACCAAACGTTTATCCCCAAACTACCACCTGCACCTCATCCATTTTAAATATCTACAAAGACTATACTGCTCCCCCGCTCAGCTGCACAAAATGGGCCTCACCCCCAGCAACAGATGTTTGCGATGCTCCGCTCCTGCGGAAGACTTCTCCCACCTTGCCTGGCTGTACCCAAAAGTCTCAGCATACTGGTGCGAGGTGTGCGCCACTATCACTGAGATTACCTCTTCGCTGGTCCAGCCGGACCCCCTGCTTTGCCTCCTAGGCTTTGTGAAATTTTGCCCAGATGCTACATGTCGGCTGATTGCGATGCTTCTTGTTCTCGCGCGGCGCAGGGTTTCCATGTGCTGGGGTCGACGGTCTGTGCCCAAGGTTAGTGCTTGGCTCGCGGACGCTTCGCGCTGTCACACTTCTGTCCGAATTCTGGGACTTGGTGCCGGCTACTTCTCGCCTGATTGATATTTGGGGTCCCCTTATCTCCTATCTTCAGCGTCGGGACTCCCTGCCCTCTGTGACCTCTCCCGCGCTCCCCGCCGGCACTGGCTCATGAGGTGCGGTCTCCCCACCCGCACACTCCTCTGGTTCCCTTGCTGTCTCCCATCTGTGTTGGGCTTTTTCCGGGTGCTCTCCCCAGCCTCGCCTCAGATCCTCTTTCTGTGTATTGCAACAAGCTTTTTATATATAATGCTTCATTTGATGTACGCAACAGATGTGGTTCTCCTCTTTGATTGCGGACTCTCCGCCTGCATGTACTGTAACCTTGAAGTGCAATTTCTTTTTCAATAAAGGTGTTTGGAAAAAAAAGTTGCCATAGAAGTTTTTGATCCTGAGGTGGAAATAGGTTCTTAGCTTGTCGCAGAGGTCTTGGGATAGGGTGATGTCTGTGACTTCGCTGCATGGGTTGGTGAATTCTTGAACGACATTGAAAAGTTCCTTGGTGTTGGTGAAGTTGGCCAGGATTTTGTTGTGGATTAAGTTCCTCTTGGTGGCTCTGATCTGGTTGTGGTAGTCCGTCATGGCGTCCTTGTAGGTGGTGTGGTTTTCGTTTGTCTTGGTGTTTCTACAGTTTTTCTCCAGGCGTCTGCAGGTGCGTCTGGCTTTTTGGAGAGCGTTGGTGAACCAGGCAGCTTTCCTGGGGCGTTGACTGTCGGGGTTTCGTAGCTGGGCGAGCTTGTCTGCACAGTTGTAGACCCAGGTGTGGAGTTCTCTGGCTGTGTCGTTTGGGTCTGGTGCTCAGGTGTGGTTGTCTAAGGTGAGGTTGGAGTTAAGTTGCTCGTCGGTAACCTTGCTCCAGTTCCTTCGTGGTGGGCGTGGGGCTGGTTTGGGTGCATTGGGTTTGTTGATGGTGAAGTGTACGCAGTGGTGGTCGGTCCATGGCGGCTGTGTTGTGTGGCTGAATTGGACGCTGTTTCCTGCTGCGAAGATTAAGTCGAGAGTGTGTCCTGCTCTGTTGGTTGGTGTGTTGACGAGTTATTTAAGTCCGATGCTGGCAAGGTTGTCACAAAAGATACTGGAGTTAGGGTCACTGGGATTGTCGAGGTGGAAGTTCAGGTCTCCAATGAGTATGTAGTTTGTTCAGGCAATGGCGTGGGGTGCGATGAAGTCGGTGATGGTGGTGGCGAAGGGTGTTCGGGGGCCGGGGGTCTGTAGACGAGGGTTCCTCGGAGTGTGGCTTTGGGGGTGGTCTGGATGTGGAAGTGCGTGTGTTCGGTGGAGGAGAAGGTTTCGCTGAAGGTTGTGAGGCGGAGGGTGCTCTTGTGGGCTATGGCGAGGCCCCCTCCTGGGTAATAGGGGCAGTCTTTCCTCTGGATCTTGTATCTCTGGGATGGCGGAGCTGAAGTCAGGGGCGAAGGATGCGTTGGTCCAGATCTCTGTGAAGAAGGCGATGTCTGGCAAGAGAGAGTCGAGTAGGTTCCAGATTTCCATGGCGTGTTTGTGTACAGAGCATACATTGAGGAGAATGCATTTTAGGGTGTCACCAGTGCTGGCGGTGTTGGAAGCCAGGGTGACGGTGAAGGTCTGGTGGCAGTGGAGGCAGGAGAACTGGTCGTGGGTCGTGTTCGGCGAGGCCTTTTGGCATTCTCTAAGTCATCCAGGGTTGAGTTCGACAAGAGTGGTGGTGTCGTAGCGATGGGTAGTGAGAGGTCGAGGGGTCTTGGTGCTGACCGCGGACAGGCGCAGATGGGCTTGCCTTTGGCGCTCTGTCAGCGTGCCCGCGCAGTGGCCGCCATTAAGTAGGGGAGGTGGGAGGAAGGAGAGGCTGGGAGGCGGGAGCGGAGGAATTCCTGGGGGGAATTCCGGGGGGAGGGGCCGCCTTGCCGAAAAGAAAAGGCAGGCATGAGAAAATAAAAAACAATGGTGGAATTAGAGCAAGACACAGATGGGTAAAATAACAGTGGCACAACAGGGAAAATTTAAAAGAAAAAAACGCTGAGAAAGGTTACGGTGGTTGGAGGCAGTCTGGTCCCAGTTGGAGTGGGCAGCTGGCACAGGAGCAGGCAGAAGCCTCGAACCGCCCAAGAAGGTCGAGGTTTGGTGGCAAGAGGCAGAGCTGCGGGGAGAGAGTGAGCCTAGATCAAGGGTCGGAGGTCTTATTCCATTGGTTAGCGCTACCCACTCCTTTGCACCACCACAGAAACTCTGTGTACTTTGCTTTGGGAGACACAGACTGCTTGTGTTGGGGTAATTCTACATCTAGTGATCTACACTGGTCTGTCAATACAGTAAATGTTCAGAGTTCATGATGCTGAAGTTGGAATAAGTATGGCTTTTGTTGTAAGGTAGTACAAAAGGGGGTGAATGTATGACATTGTTCTGCGCTATACAAAAGAATAAATAACATAACATAACAATTGTTGTTTTTGCATTTGTCACCCCGAGTGGAAAGGGTATGCCCAGACGTGGGTCCCTTGCTCTCCATGCCACTGGAAATCAAGCAAGCCTGGCTGAAGACGGCTGAAATGCCAGAAACCGGTCCTAGGATGCTTGTTTCCAGTCCAGGGAGGACCTGGCTTGGCAGTTCGGTCTGGACTGTTCCCATGAGGCACAGGGTCAAGACTGATTTGCATATGGCTGGGTTCAAACTGGAATGGCATGGTGAGCAAAAAAACGATGGATTTAGGCCCAGATCTCTGTACTGGGGTGAATGTATGACATTGTTCTGCATTCTGTCCATCAATTGTTGTTTTTGCATTTGTCACCCCGAGTGGAAAGGGTATGCCCAGACGTGGGTCCCTTGCTCTCCATGCCACTGGAAATCAAGCAAGCCTGGCTGAAGACGGCTGAAATGCCAGAAACCGGTCCTAGGATGCTTGTTTCCAGTCCAGGGAGGACCTGGCTTGGCAGTTCGGTCTGGACTGTTCCCATGAGGCACAGGGTCAAGACTGATTTGCATATGGCTGGGTTCAAACTGGAATGGCATGGTGAGCAAAAAAACGATGGATTTAGGCCCAGATCTCTGTACTGGGGTGAATGTATGACATTGTTCTGCATTCTGTCCATCAATTGTTGTTTTTGCATTTGTCACCCCGAGTGGAAAGGGTATGCCCAGACGTGGGTCCCTTGCTCTCCATGCCACTGGAAATCAAGCAAGCCTGGCTGAAGACGGCTGAAATGCCAGAAACCGGTCCTAGGATGCTTGTTTCCAGTCCAGGGAGGACCTGGCTTGGCAGTTCGGTCTGGACTGTTCCCATGAGGTACAGGGTCAAGACTGATTTGCATATGGCTGGGTTCAAACTGGAATGGCATGGTGAGCAAAAAAACGATGTATTTAGGCCCAGATCTCTGTACTGGGGTGAATGTATGACATTGTTCTGCATTCTGTCCATCAATTGTTGTTTTTGCATTTGTTGTAAGGTAGGCAGAAGAATATCAATTTCTTCAACAAGAACATTGTGGTATGGCATATGTTTGCAAAGAGCACCTGAGTAAACCCCAATATGGATTTTGGGAGAAGAGTCCCTTAAGAGGCAGACGAAAAGTGGGCCACATAAAGGTGGTAGACTGATAGTGAGCCCCCATAGTGCAGTCCTCTGGCGCGGTTAAAGAGGATTCATGGACCCATGGACATCCTCCTGCTAGCGAGTGCAGTCACTCAATGCATCCGCCTGCAAGGGGATCTCTGTTCCCTCTTTAAAGTGCAGGCGAGTTGCGTCCTGCACTGTAAAAAAAATACGCGGCTTTCAAGCAGCAATTCTGTGGCAGCACATTCATCACAATTAGGCGTACTATGCCAGTCTGCACAAGGCGCAACGTTTAAAAGGTGCGCTATGGCTCAATTGGGAATAGTGCAGCGAGCCCTGGTCGTCATTTGAACAGCATACTAGATCATGAGTGGATACATTAAAGGCAGCTGTGCCACATCTGCTCAGAGGCCCCTGAACAGGACTTGATCTTTTTTTATTTAAAAACGTTGCAGTCCTTTTCCTCCACATCTGGTAGAAGAAAATGAAGCAAATTGGCAAAGTTAGCTGCAAGATTTGTGACACCTTCACCACTGCAATGAAAGCATATAGCAAACCATTTTTCCAACTACTCAGAAACAAAGTGGTTCTTCGTACCAATCCTACATTTTTACCTAAGGTAGTATCTCACATAAATGAGTCGGTAGAGTTACCCGTATTCTTCCCTCAACCTGATTCAGTGGCAGAACGAGCTTTATACACCTTAGATGTTAGAAGAGCACTCTTGTACTAAATTGAAAGGACAAAATCTTTTCGTAAAACAAAACAACTCTTTGTTGCTTTTGCACCACCACAAAAGGGCAATCCTATTTCCAAATCAGGTATTGCGAGCATTCAAACCTGCTATGCAAAAGCAAAGAGAACTCTAACTGTACCCTCTAGGGCACATTCCACTCTCAAGCTAGGAGCCACTATGGCTTTTTGGGAAACATTCCCATAGTTGACATTTGCAAAGCTGCAACATGGTCTACACCACACACATTCACTAAACACTATTGTGTAGATGTGTTAGCGAGACAACAAGCCAATGTGGGTCAAGCAGTACTTGACACTATTTCAGACCACTCCAACAGCTACTAGTTAGCCACCGCTTTGGGAGGATACTGCTATATAGTCTGTACACAGCATGTGATCCACAGCTCACATGCCTCGAAAGGATAATGTTACTTAGCCATTAAGCATCTGTTCTTGGCATGTAGAGCTGTAGATACACATGTGCCCACCTACCTCCCAGGATACCTGTATCTGCTGTAGTTCTCTATTTAATTTACATACATACGCATGGACATCCCTATTCTTTACTACTACTCCATTCTCGCCCTGTGCGGCAAACAATCTAACAATGGAGTCGATGCCCATGGGCACTATCACCGAAAGGAGGAGTCACCTACCTCGTGACTGGAAATACTTCTTCGAAGAAAAACAAAGTGCAAACATCCAGACCCAACACTAGATGGCGGGCTGTGAACAGCATGTGAATCTACAGCTCCACATACCAAGAACAGATGCTTACTGGGTAAGTAACATTATCCTTCTCCTTTTCAGGCACACCTTTTACCATATTTGAAGTGTACATAGTCCCTTGGATGCTTTCTTTGTGCTATGATCTTTCACAAGTAACTCCTACTGAGATGTGTGAGTGAAATTTAGGGTGTGTTATCCAGAAGAGCAGTTCATTATATTTGTAAGGGAGTCATTTGATGTACTTGACATGTATTTCATATGTGTATCTATATTTTCACTTCATAACTAAACTGTGTCACAGACAGGATTCCCGGAATACTTTTGTAACAGCCAATGCACATTACATATCCTAGATGTAAAGACATTACACATTTTGGTCCACCATACATTTTGTTGTTGCACACATTGATTTAGTTACGGGGCAGTCATTACCCAAAGACGAAATTGTCCTGTGAATAGTGTTTAGATAAAAACAAAAAGATAACTCCCTTCAAGAAATATGGTAAAGAAGCAACACAACTGCCATGGCTTTGCATTCCAAAATAGTCTTGCAGTAGATCTGCAAAGCTTCAACCTGAACAACACTTTTCTGATCCACTGCCTTGTGGACACTTGTACCAGAGAGAAGACGAGTGAAATTGGCAGTGTTGACGAATGTGTTTATTAAACGACAATGTGTTTCAGGCCCCTATTCCCAGGTTTTTGGTTTCAAAAGCCTATTAGTCTGTGAAAGACCCAGTGTTGTACAATAAAGATGTTTACCTGCATCTGCACTTTCCTTTACGATTCACTTTCCTTCTTAGTGAGATTGTGAACTAAGGTTGATGCATCATAACTCTGGTAGGATGATCTGATAGAGACTACTAGCCACAGATTCCTTAACGTAGAATTATCCCCAGGCGTGAGACTGGACCCGGGAAACTTTCTTTCTACCACGCGACTCCGCCCTGAAGTCCTCTGTGGGCGTGACGTCAGCGAGGTCACATAAGCCCCACCCCAGCGCGCTGACGTCAGCTTTCTTTTTTTCCGCGTGCAATGCAGACCAGGATTGTGTTCCTGGCCTGTTTTCAGGCCTTCTTTTTACGCTCAGCGTTTTCTTGGGTACAGTGTGCAAATGCCGTCGGGCTTCAAGATGTGCTCATCTTGCTCACGCCAGATGTCGGCGACTGATCCTCACCCCATCTGTATGTGGTGTTTGGGGGAGCACCATGACTCCATGGACTGTGAGGCGTGTCAGCAAATGAAGCCGAAGTCCCGGCGGGAGCGCTGGATGAAACTCCTTTCGGCACGCATGTCCAGGTTGGCGGCGTCGCCTTGCCCAGCCCTCTGCGGAAGGCCACAAGAACCGCCACTTCCGTCTCCGACATAGTCACTCTCCAAGGCCGCAAGGGCGTCGCTCACCTGTTGGTAAGTGTCGCAGTTTGTCCCTGAGGCCAGGTCCCCGGCTGCTGGGAGCGCGGGTCCTCCGCGGGTGGTGCGGCCCAGCACGTCGTCAACCTATCTGCCGTTTCCCGGCACGGGGGAGACCAGAGTCCAGATGGAGGCCTATGCAGCGGCCTTGCAGGCCTCTTTGGCTCCTCCCTCTTCTCCTTCTCTTCCTGGGACGTCGGCGGATCCCTTTCCGCGTGCGGGGACTCCTTCGGTGTCGCCGGTAGCTCCGGCGCAGACTGGTTCAGATCCAGGTTCGGAGGATGTGGTGCTGTCTGGGTGCAGCCCTTCGGGGTTCCCTCTTTCGGACCATAGCGCCTCTGCCTTGCCATAAACCCCCGTGGGGGTCCCTGTGGTGTCTCGGGAGGTTGCCAGGGCTCGGGTCGCGTCCTCGAGTCACCCTCAGTTCTCTGGGCAGGTGGCGGCCTAGGCCGAGGTGACGCTGTTCAGGTGCCGGCGGCTGCTGGCCCTGGCGGCACCGCAGAGGCCGGCTAGGGGTCTGGGCGTGTCCCCCGGGCCCCCCTCGTCCCTCCACGCAGGCGGCTGCCTCGTCGGAGGTCGAGTCGATGCCTATCTGAAAGAAACACGTTAGTTAGATTCCTCACCTTAGAATATCCCCAGGTGTCAGGCTGGATACGGAAAGATTTTTGTAGCAATACCCCTTGCGCGTCGCTAGGCGTCGTCTGCGGCTCCGCGTCCATCGTTGGCGTCGTGCGCCGGAATGACGTCGTCGGAGTACTTAGACACCGCCCTCGCGCGCTGACGTCAGTTCTTATTTTTTCCGCGCCAGTAAGCGCCGATCCGGGAAGAGCTTACCCCGAGTCTCTTTTTGACTAACTTTTTTACCTCTTTTGGTTACTCGACTCGACATCTGGTGCCGGTAGGATGCCTGGATTCAAGCATTGTGACGCCTGTCACCGACTGATGTCGGTAACGGATCACCGGTGCCTGTACTGCCTGGGGGCCGACCATGACGCGGAGTCGTGCCTCGACTGTCAGGCCTTGACGTCGAAGGCTAGGCGGGAGCGGTCCCGTAAGCTGCTCGAGCTTCGACACTCTGCTCCGCGTCGCTCTCGGTCCAGGAGGAGGTCCAAGGACCGTTCGCGGAGCCGCAGCCATCAGCATCGCTCGTCGGGATCTTCGGGTAAGTCCCGTCACTCCTAACATTCTAAGAAGTCCAAGCGGCGTCCTCGCTCTTCGGACTCCCCTCGCTGGTCGCGCGACCCGGCCGAGGGTCTGGGTGGTTCCACCCCCGCGGCTCCGTCGGAGCCGCGGGGGTGGTTCCACACCCGCGGATCCATTGGAGCCGCAGGAGCCGCGCTCGTCCCCATACCCTCCGGTCCCTGGGACTGACGCGCCTCCAGCGGAGGTCAGTGCCTTCCTCACGGCCATGAGGAATCTGGCTCTGCCGTCGACGCCTGCCGATGCGCCTTCGGGCCCCGCAGGGTTGACTGGGCGACCTTGCGTGCCGGCGGCTCCGGCGCCGTCGAGGGCTCCGGCCCTGACGCCGCAGGTCCCCGAGGGATCCAGGCCTGGATCTCTGCCGGTGCCAGTCGACCTCACGACGCCTCCTCCGCCGACACCGGTTCCGCCCCTGATGCCGTCCCCGCACGGCGTCGAGCCTCAGTTTAGCCCTATTCCGGACCCGGCGCCGGTTCGGCGCTGTCCGACGCAGTTGCCGATGGGTGACCGCTTCATCCACCGTTCGGCTCCGATCATTCCTCCTGTCTACCAGGAATCGGATGATGAGGGCAACTGGGAGGGGTCTCAGCACCCTCTGGCCGAACAGGCTCAATTGTCTCAGGACTGGGCAGAGGAATTGGGGGACGTCAGCGGTTTGGATACCTCTCCAGACGCTGGATTCATCTCTCCTCCGACTGTGGACTCGGAGGAAGGTGCAGCCTTTTCTGTGGTGCTGCGCAAGGTGGCCGAAGCCCTAGGGCTCGAGTTGCCTGCTGTGGCTGTGAGGACTAACTTCCTCACCGAGGTCCTTCAACCGACAGCAAGCTCCACTGAGCCTCTGCTGCAGTTTAATGAGGCCCTTATTGACGTTATCCAGGGCACTTGGTCCAAGCCCTCCACAGTCCCTCCTGTGGACAAGAACGTTGCCCGGCGCCACCGCCCTGCTCCGGGTGACCCCACATTCCTCTCCCACCACCCCACCCCCGAGAGCCTGGTTATCCAGGCCTCAACCTCCCAATCCTCCTTCCCGTCCGCTCCTCCGGATAGGGAATCCAAGAGGTTGGAGCAGTTTGGCAAGAAACTGTTCTCGTCCCTGAGTTTGGGACTGCGGTCTTTAAATACCGCTTGCCTTTTGGACCGTTATTCCCACTCGCTGTGGGATACGGTGGAGGACGTGCCGCCCTTGTGCCCGGAGGAGGCCCGGGAGCGACTCACCCAAGCACTTGCTAACGGGCGAGATGCAGCACGGCACGCCATTAGATGTGGACTAGACACCACAGACTCGCTGGGTCGGGCGATTTCCACCACGGTGGCGCTTCGGCGTCACGCCTGGCTGAGGTCCACGTCGTTTTCAGGGGATGTCCGAAGCTCCCTCATGGACATGCCCTTCGATGGCACTCGCCTTTTTGGCGAGAAGGCGGACAGTGCGCTGGCCCGGTTCAAGGACTCCTGGGCCACGGCCAAGTCCTTGGGTCTTTAGGCCCCGCGGCCACAAACTTCCGCCTTTCGTTGCCAAGGAAGGGGCGCCTCCTCACTGGTTTCCGCCGAGGCGGTTCTGGAGGACAACGTGCCGGTCAGTCCACATCCACCCCGGCAGCATCCGCCTCAAAGCCCTCCTAGTCCGAGCTTTCAGGCCCATTCGACGCCAGTGGGGGGCAGAGTTCGCCATCACCTGCTCCACTGGCGCTCCATCACTTCGGACAGGTGGGTGCTGCAAATCGTCCGAAGGGGCTACTCCCTCCCCTTCGAGACGACCCCTCCAGTCATGCCACTGCAGAACCACCGTTTGTCGGGGGATCATTTGCATCTTCTCCGGGAGGAGGTTTCGGCCCTCTTGGCCAAAGAGGCCGTCGAGCGCGTTTCTGGTCCAGAAGTAGGTCGTGGTTGCTATTCCCACTACTTTCTGTTTCCCAAGAAGGGCAAAGGGGGCCTACGCCCGATCTTGGATCTCAGAAGCGTGAACGCCTTCCTCCGGAAGGAGCGGTTCAAGATGCTAACTTTGCCTCAGGTTCTTGCTGCCCTAGACCCTGGAGACTGGATGGTAGCGTTGGACTTGCAGGACGCTTATTTCCACATCCCCGTCCTGCCGGCCCACCGGCGTTACCTGCGGTTCACGGTGGGTCAGGTTCACTTTCAGTTCACCGTGCTCCCCTTCGGCCTCACCAGTGCCCCTCGGGTGTTCACGAAAGTGATGGCGGTGGTCGCAGCTCATCTGCGCAGATCAGGGGTCCCAGTCTTCCCCTATCTCGACGACTGGCTGTTGAAGGCAAGCTCGCCCCAGCAGGTTGTCTCCCACCTCCAGACTACGGCAGACCTCTTGCATTCGCTGGGGTTCTCCCTCAATGTGCCGAAGTCGCACCTGAGCCCCTCCCAAAAGCTCCTTTTCATAGGGGCAGTTCTCGATTCGGCGCAGTTCCGGGTCTATCCGCCGGAACAGCGGGTCCTGGACATTCGAGCCCTGATTCTCATCTTCCGGCCTCTGTCAGGTTGGTGCTGTGGGTTCTGGGGCTGATGACCTCCTGCATCCTGTTAGTACCTCACGCCAGATGGCGGATGCGGGCTCTGCAGTGGGACCTGAAGTTTCAGTGGGCCCAGCATCGAGGCAACCTTTCCGACCACGTCTTGATCTCGGAGGGCACTGCGAAACAGCTGCCGTGGTGGCTCACGAATCGCGATTGGGTCAGCGGCAGATCCCTCTCCCTTCCCCAACTGGAGCACGTGGTAGTGACGGATGCGTCCCTCCTGGGATATAGGAGAGGCGGAGATCAGAGGACTCTGGTCTCCGGCGGAGACTCTGCTCCATATCAATCTTTTGGAGCTGAGGGCGATCCGACTTGCACTAAAAGCCTTCCTTCCCTCTGTCCGGGGAAGTGTCGTGCAGGTGTTCACAGACAACACCACCATCATGTGGTATTGCAACAAACAGGGCGGGGTGGGGTCGTGGACCCTTTGTCAGGAGGCCCTGCGCCTCTGGACATGGCTGGAACACCAGGGCATCACCCTAGTGGTTCAACATCTGGCGTGCTCTCTGAACGCCAGAGCAGACAAACTCAGCCGCCGGTGCATGATGGATCACGAATGGCGTCTGAACTCGGACGTGGCGCAAGGTCTCTTTCTGCAGTGGGGAGAGCCTTGGTTAGAGCTATTCGCCACCGAAGAGAACGCGCAATGTCAGCAGTTCTGCGCGTTGGAGTTTCCAAGGCGGCACTCGCTCGGAGACGCTTTTCAGCGCGAGTGCAGTTGCGGTCTGTTGTACGCCTTTCCGCCTTTACCACTTCTGCCCAGAGTGCTGAAGAAGATCAGGCGTGACCGGGCCCAAGTCATCTTGGTGGCTCCGGATTGGGCACGAAGGTACTGGTATCCCGAGCTACTCAGTATGTCCATCGATCCCCCGCTACGACTGCCTCTTCAGGAGGATCTTCTGTCGCAGCAGCAGAGGACGGTCCTCCACCCGAACCTGTCCAGCCTCCACCTACATGCGTGGAGATTGAGCGACGGCAGTTGATGCCATTTGACTTGCCTCCTGAAGTCTGTGAAGTCATTCTGGCAGCCAGGCGTCCCTCCACGAAGACGGTATACGCCTGCCGGTGGAACAAATTTGTGGCATGATGCACAGCAAAGGCTGTGGATCCCCTTTCTGCCCCTCTTTCTGAGGTTCTCCTCTTTCTTCTTTCTTTGGCCCAGCAGGGCTCTGCTCTGGGCACCTTGAAAGGTTATCTTGCTGCTATCTCTGCCTTCCTGATCAGCCTTCTCTTTTCAAGTCCCCTGTTGTTTCACGCTTTCTCAAGGGCATTACTCATATGTACCCTCCTGTTCCTTTCGTAATGCCTCAGTGGGACTTGAACCTTGTTCTCACTTTTCTGATGTGCGCTCCCTTTGAGCCCCTTCATAACTGTCCCATCCGTCTTTTGACTTTGAAAACTGCTTTCTTGGTAGCAATCACCTCCGCTAGGCGGGTGGGTGAGCTCCAGGCTTTGTCATCCAAGCCTCCCTTCCTTTCAGTTCATCCGGACAAAGTTGTCCTCCGGACACGTCCTTCTTTCCTGCCTAAAGTCGTGACTCCCTTTCACATCGGGCAATCTGTCACGCTGCCCACCTTCTTTCCGCATCCTTCAAAAGATGAAGAGAGGCTCCACCGTCTGGACCCATAACGTGCGCTATCCTTTTATTTGGACCGCACAAGACAGTTCCTGGTGGACGACCAACTTTTTGTTGGATATGTAGGGGCTAAGAAGGGTAAAGCTGTACACAAGCGGACCATCTCTCGGTGGGTCGTGTTGTGTATTAAGACCTGCTATTCTTTGGCGAAAAAGGTTCCTCCTGTTGGGCTACGGGCCCATTCTACTTGGGCCACGACTGCACTGGGACGGGGAGTCCCCTTGCAAGACATCTGTCAGGCGGCGACGTGGGCTTCGCTGCACACGTTTGCGAGACATTACTGCCTGGACAGCCAAGTCCGGAGGGATGGCCACTTTGGCTGTTCTGTTCTCCAGGACTTTCTGGTGTGATCTTGGTTCGCAGACCCACCACCGGGGTTGGTATTGCTGGGGTATCTATTCTAAGGTGAGGAATCTAACTAACGTGTTTCTTTCAGATGAACAAGTTACTTACCTTCGGTAAAGATGTATCTGTAAGAAACATTAGTTAGTTAGATTCCTCACCGACCCACCCAGCCTCCCCGTTCTGCGAACCGACATCTAGGGTTAAGGTTCTCCCTTTCAGGGCCCTAGATTTTTTGGCACCAGTGTCGGTCTCTTGCATGGCTCAGCGTCCCTGGCGCGGAAAGCGGTGTACAAGAACTGACGTCAGCGCACGAGGGCGGCGTCTAAGTACTCCGACGTCATTCCGGCGCACGACGCTAACGACGGACGCGGAGCCGCAGACGACGCCTAGCGACGCGTAAGGGGTATTGCTACAAAAGTCTTTCCGGATCCAGCCTGACGCCTGGGGATATTCTCAGGTGAGGAATCTAACTAACTAATGTTTCTTACAGATACATCGTTACCCAAGGTAAGTAACTTGTTCTTTAGGCGCCGTTCCCGCCCCGACCCAGCCCCGGTCTCCCACGCTGCGCGTTGTGGCGGAGGTCGTACCGGCATCCGCTTCGGTGCCGTTCGACGTTGACCTGATGTCGGTGGCGGACTCTACGGCACCGGGCCGACGTCGGGTCGTGGATTCGTGTTCGGACGCCCCCTCTTCTCCAGAGGTTCGGCAGCTGTTTGTTTCATCTTCTCCGGAGACGGGTCGCCGCGTCGTGGCTTTTTCCTCGGCGTCTTCTAAGGACGGCTCTTCACCGTCGCCGGGCCCGCAGTCTTCGCCGGAGGTGCCTCAGGTTCCCCATTCATCGGTGCACCATCCCCCTTTTCAAGCTTGGCCTTTCCTTCCTCCGGTTGGCCTGGGGGACGGCCGCCTTAGCTTGCAGCCGTCGCCCACGGAGAAACTGCTTTCCCTGCCGCGGGCCCCACGGAGGCGAGTACTGCCTTCGCTCGGGCTGTTTCCACGGCTGCGCATGGTGATCCAGCTGCCCATTTCCCCATGGATCATCTGCTGGAGGTTCTCCATCAGGGCGCTGGTGGACGGGAGCCGCTTCTTCCCTTCGAGGCTGCGCTCCACAACTCTCTTTTAGGGGCCTGGGGGCGTCCTCCCACGGGGGACCCGGTGCCCAAACCTCTTTTGCAACGCCACCGTCCTGCTCCGCATGATCCTGTCTGTCTGTCCCTCCACCCTTCTACCAGGGGCCCTTTTACAGACTGCCTTTACCTCCTTGCCGTCGGTGTTGTCTCCCCCGTTCCGGGAGGCCCGCTGGTTAGATTCTTGGGGGCGCAACATCTTTGCCTCCTCCAGTGCTACTTTGCGGGCCCTTAACACTCTTCGTGTATTGGCCAGAGCCACTTGTTGCTTATGGGACTCGGCGGAGTCTCTTATGTCTTCCGCTTCTCAGGAGGGCGCCTGCGTTGATCTGCGGCATCATGTGTTGGATGTCCGAGAGCTGGCGGCGTTTATTCTTCGCTCGACTCTAGACGTTTCGGAGGTGCTTGGTGGTACCATGCCTGGCTCCGGGATAGTGTTTTCCCTGAGAACGTTAGAGAACGCCTGGTTGACCTCCCCTTTGATGGCGCTCTGTTCCACGCCCCTGCGGATTCTGCCATTCAGAGGTTTCCTGTGGGGCTTCTCCCTCCTCCCTCCTTCCTTCCTTCCTTCCTTCCTTCCTTCCTTCTTCTTCCTTCCTTCCTTCCTTCTTCTTCCTTCCTCCTCCTCCTCCTCCTTCTTCCTCCTCCTACCTCCTCCTACCTCCTTCTTCCTCCTACCTCCTTCTTCCTCCTACCTCCTCCTTCCTTCCTCCTCCTTCCCCCTCCTTCCTCCTCCTTCCTCCTCCTTCCTCCTCCTTCCTCCTTCCTCCTTCCTCCTCCTCCTTCCTCCTTCCTCCTTCCTCCTTCCTCCTTCCTCCTTCCTCCCTCCTCCTTCCTCCTCCTTCCTCCCTCCTCCTCCTTCCTCCTCCTTCTTCCTCCTCCTTCCTCCTCCTTCCTCCTCCTCCTTCTTCCTCCTTCTTCCTCCTTCTTCCTCCTTCTTCCTCCTTCCTCCTCGGTGCTGTTGGCTGCTGGTTCGGCCCTTTGTTGACTTGTGGTTTTGGCTGTTGATAAGCCCTGTAGACCCTGAGATTAGGCCTTCTGTCTCTTCTTTATTGACTGCTTGGAAAGCCGTCTGCATTTTCTTTTTCTGCAGGTCTTTCGGTTTTGTCCTCTGATGCGGAAATCTTTTCCTAAGAGGTGTTCCCATGGTACTTGGGACGTAACCTACCCTATGTGGTGTACTTGTAGCTATTACATAGCTCTGTCTTGTGCTGGGGAGGTGTGGTCACCCTTTTGGGTTCCTTGCTCTCCGTGGCATCACGGTATGTCGCAGGTGCGATCTTCTTGCCACTTGTCTGTGTGCAGCTTGCGCTAGGTCCGTCCTCCATGTCGCTTGGCCGGTCTGGCCTGCTTTCTGCGGCATCGTGTTGTGGCGGTTCCGCACTTTTGTCCTGTGTTCTGGCTTGGTCCTCTGCCTGATGTTTCAGAGGGTTTGGCTTTCCTTGGCCTCTGTGTTCTGGTGGCCGGCTTGGGTTCGTCCTCCGCCTCTCTCTTATTTTCTGCCGGTTCCTCCACTTCTTCGTGGTCGGTGTGTGTGTTTCTGGCCCGGCCCCTCCCTTGGGGTATGTCCTGGTCCTCCCTGGCATCTGCCTTTTCCTGGGTGTGCTGTTCCATGGTGTTGCCTGTTGCTGGCTACGCATGCCCGTGCAGGACTGCTTGTTCTACACCACCGTTGTGATCTTGATGTTTTTCCTTGCGCCCCTGCCTCTGGTTCCGCTTTGCGCAACGGTGCTTTTCTTCTTCCGCCTGTGCTGTTGGCGGTGGGGCTGTTCCGGCCTTACCCGCTGATTGCGGCCAAGGTGTTTTTAGCTCATTCCCATCTCTGTTCATGCGTTTCTTCCAGTGGGTCCTGCCTCTGGCTATACCTTTCTCCCTGGGTTCGAGGTGGCCCTTGTGTTCCTTGAGGCTTTTTGGGTGCTGTCTGCCCCTGCGGTCTTTTGGGCGCTCTCCCTCGGTTGGGCTTAGGATATCCTGGCCTTTTCCTTCTTGTTCTTGTGCCATGTCCCTTACTGGGGCCCTAGTCTCTCCTGGTGGGGGGCTCTCTCGCAGGCCCTCCTCCCTTCTGGGTATGGCTAGGGTATCTATTCTACGTTAAGGAATCTGCTAGTAGTCTCTATCAGATGTACAAGTTAGTTACCTTCGATAACGATGTATCTGGTAGAGACAATTCTAGCCGCAGATTCCTTCACGACCCGCCCTTCCTCCCCGTTCTGCGAGGACCCTCAGCTTGGTTTTCTGCGCTCGCCTCCCTCTGGGTGGCTTGTCTTCTGTGGAGGACCTTTTTGTTTTCTGCCAGTTGGGCTTCCCTCCAGCTGGGTTCTCTCCAGTGTAGGGGCCTGCTTTTGCTCCTTTTCCCTTTGTTGTTACAATTTCCGATCTTCTACGCTGGGGGTTCTTTTGCCTGTCCTTGGCCTCCTGCTCCTTTCGGAGGCTCTGGCCTTCCTTGACTGTGTAGTCTGGGGATGGATTGCTGTTGCTCCTCTGTTCCGGGCTTGTGGCCCTTTGCGGTGTGGTCTATGGTTGCTGTCGCTCGCTCGCTCTCTCTCTCTCTCTCTCTCTCGCTCGCTCTCTTCCAGCGCTTTCCGCTGCTGGTGCCTCCGGCCTGGCTCTCGCCTTGGCTTGCTCGGTGGCTCCAAGGAGGGGTGCCTTACATTTTCCCTGCTGTGGCTTTACTGATGTGGCCTTCTGGTACTTTTGTGCTGCCTGGTGCTTTCACCTGGCTTGCACAGTTGTTCCTCAGAGGTGGTCTGCTCTTTTCCTGATTTGGCTTTCCTGTTGTGGCCTCCTGGCGACTCTGTGCCACCTGGTGCTGTTCCTCCCCTTTTGTCTCTGTTTTGTTTCTCTGGTTTTTTCGCACACTGTTCCCATGCTCTCCTCAGTTTTGTTGTGATGGCTCCGCGTTGTGGCGTGGAAAAGTTCTCCGAAGCAAACTGACGTCAGCGTGCCTGGGTGGGGCTTATGTGACCTCGCTGACGTCACACCCGCGGAGGACGTCAGGACGGAGTCGCGTGGTACCACCCCCCCGGCGCGCAGAGATGCTGGACAAGAAAGTTTTCTGGGTTCAGTCTCACGCCTGGGGATAATTCTACAGTAAGGAATCTGCGGCTAGAATCGGATCTACCAGATACATTGTTACCGAAGGTAAGTAAATTGTACTTTAGGATCAGGGATAATTCACACATTGGATGACAATAAAAAAATTACCACATTTCGGCACATGAGCTACTGAAGTCAAGACTGCATGTATTGCGAAGATAGTAATGTTCCAAGGATTACCTCCCAAACTGCAGCAATATTTCAAAAACATGTCTCCATAAAATATACCAACATTGGAGAAATATAGTTAGACATGGGTAACTTTATCATCAAAAGATACAGTAACCGACTGTACCAGCCAAAACCGCTAACTAAATGTAGTCTTCAGTCTTAAACCCATATACCATAATCATCATGGTCCTATAAAATATCTATTCGACCATGCGCCCTTCTCTATTTTTGCTCTATTCTTGTAAGCTACTATTGTGGAGAATAGGATGTTTATGCCTCTGCACTACTTCCCTAGTCCTGATGACGTGCCGTCCTTGCACTGGTGCAACCATTCATTTTTAAATATCCCTGTGTGTCTTAAGATTTTTTATTGTGCTGTGATCAGCGTGCTAATAGCACACTGTGAAACTGAAAGCAGACTGCACCATAAGGCGCAGACTTGTTCCAGTTTGATCAGTGCTCAGGGGCTTGTCTTAGTTCTCAGCCCCCCATGTTACCCCGATCAGCAATCATTGAGGGAGAGGTAAAAGGAAAAATTGAGGCGATTAGAGGTGGGGAGGGGGGTGTTTGGGGGCTTAATGCCTAGACAAGTTGCCCCCGCCGCAATACTTTTTAAAAATTAATCTCTTGGGTTAGTGGATTTTGTAACTCCTGCCAGGGGATTGCTATGTAAAAAAGAATGGAGTGGGGATGACCTTACCCCTACTTCTGAAGGGGCCTACAACGTGTCTTCCCTCCACAGGGGTGGCAAAAACCCAATTAGCACCAGAGATTATTCAAAGATATGGTGTGAGGCCAGACTGCCCAGGCATTACTCCACCTCTACAGGACCCTACAGTGTTCCTGTCCCCACTGTGCCAGATCAGACACTAGTAAACACAGATTTAACCAAAAAACGAATGGGATGACTGTGGGCTCCCCATTCTCAGCAGACCTTTTGGCCCAAGAAACAAGAGACTAGTTTGTTTATTTAAAATAAATGGTGTGAAGGCGGTCCTTTGTGGCATTTCCCCATGCCCCCACCCCTCCAAAAGGCCCTACAGTGTCCTGTGGGAGGATTGTAAGTATGACTGTCTGGCAACAGGTTGACCCACCATCCCCCATAGAGCCCCAAAAATCTTTCTCCGAGAGCATCCCCATGGAAAGGGACAGGAAATGTGGATTCTGTTGGGTGTAGATTTGACATGATGTCCAGCAGAGAATAAATCCCAATTTTTCTCACTTGCCATGGTGAATGGTGGCCCTGTTCAGGCTCTAGGTCAGCCAGCAACTAGGTAACCATATCGACTCTGGAAAGTTTTGAAATCTAGAGACCAAGGGCAATTCAGGTTGGTGTGGCTTGCTTTGATGTCAGCTCAATTTCTTACTCAAAATGTCCTGTGAATATCAAACTATGGGTCAAAAAAGGCTATTTTTCCCATGTTTATGACGGAGCACACACGGACTTCCAGCGATGACCCTGCATTCCCACACTTTTCTCGATTGAATCACTGCTCCCTGTGTGTTGGTGGACTTAGACCAAAACTGTAAGCATTTGAAGACCTCATTGATAGCACACAGACCTCACACTGTTCAGTTTTTGACCAGTTGCTCTATTGCAGAAGATCTACCAACCCACACAACTTAGGTACTGTTTTTTATTTGGAACGCCTAATGGTAGGACGTTTGTCAATCCCTTCTGATTCTAAAACTTTCCTTCACAGATTTATGAGGACTGTATGTGATTTTAGCGACTGTTTGACATCTGCAGGGCATTTTGAGTAAGAAAACTAAGTGGGATCCATGCT
The DNA here is from genome assembly GCF_964204655.1 of Triturus cristatus. Classification (NCBI taxonomy): domain Eukaryota; kingdom Metazoa; phylum Chordata; class Amphibia; order Caudata; family Salamandridae; genus Triturus; species Triturus cristatus. The sequence goes on along the minus strand of NC_140581.1, from coordinate 441,815,589 downwards.
AGTCAGTTAATTGCAAACTCCCCGCCCCCACCAACAAAAAAAAAGGATATGTCATCTGTATATTTCTCTATCTTTTTTAGGTGTATAGATGCTTTCAGGGCTTGCCAAATGAACGTTTTTAGTGTTTTCTTTAATTTCCGGGTCGAATTAAGGGATTTATTTATATTAATGGCATTCTTAAATCTAATTTTCATTTGTAGAGTTAACTTATGGATTAATGCTTTTCCTCTTGCAGTCATACAACAGAATAAAGGACAAGAAGGACTTGAACGGTATACTGCCTTTAAGAGCCACTATTAGTGGACAGAAAAGATAAGTGACTTCTCGTGGATATTTATGGAAAATGAAAAGGACACTATCGGAGAGCATTTTCCCAGTTGTTCACTTTGTCTTGAAGTTATTCATTCCACCAAATGCTGCATCCAGGTTATCGGTTATGTAGAATGGATTACATACAATGATGTGCATTTAAAAGGCCGATCAATTGCAAATATATTTCTTTACATTGTTGCACTGTCCCTAGTGGAATTAGTTTAAATATAAGAGTTCTACATTTTTCAGGATTTTTACGAGTTGCTATGAAGCTGTTTTCTGAACAGTCGAGTGTAATATATTCTTTATTAGCATCAATTTGATTACATCTGAAGACTGCATAAAATAATAGTGATTCAGAACACACACATCCAAGGAGATTTTACAGATATAGTTATCTGTTTTAAGAGCTATTCGGGGTAACCTTTAACTTTGCTCTATATGGCATTTTGTGTTGCGTTCTGTCTTTATGAACCATCCGTTGAAATGCTACCTGGTTAGATGCTTAGAAACAGAAAGAGGACGTTACAAACATTATAAACTGGAATCCATGATAATAATTTTCATTGAGCTTCATTCGATGGCATACCTGTAGACATTAGAGAGTGACCAAAAAATGGGGATGAGGGATTTGGGACACTAGACTAAATAACTACAAACATGTTGATTTTAGTCCACAAGCATCCTCTTTGTATATGAGAGAAATGCATACAATTAGACTCCCTGGTTTGAGTCTACATCAGCTAAGTGGTAATGATGGCTGCTAACATGGCTGCAGAAGACAAGCCGAATTTTTTTTTTCAGAATTGTATGTAAATATGTGTAAATTGGTCCACTACTGTAAAAATCTTGAACATTTTAACTTTTCCAACAATTACAAATTGTGTGAAACATCTTTTAAGATTTGTTAGAAGTCTCAGTACACCTGCTGTAGCACACACTGTGCTTCTTATGTATTTGTTAGTGCAGACTAGTACCTCTGTTAAAATATTTTCCCTTCTTTGTTGTCGGAAAAGTGCACATTAGTTAAGTTTCCGTTTCCTCAGGCTTTTAATTTGTATGGCGTCAAATAAAGTTTAACTATGGAAAGAGTGCTTTGTTTAATTGTATGTATGCTCGCAACAATAAATAGATATTTAGCTTCTCCTGGGCCTCTCGCAAGAACGGTAGGTGGTTTGGATTACAGATTATTTCTTCACTATTCTCTGATAGTAGAAAGACTGCAAGTTTAATTTACACTTCTGTAAGTGTTTTAACCCCTTCACCCCCAAACTAATATTTTAGTACACTGAGTGCAAATGGTTCAAAGATTGTGAAAATGCTGACAATTTAATGAGAGAGCGTGCAACCAGTGTTAAAGGTAAACATGCCACTGTAAGGATCTGTGCTCTCCTTATAAGATGGTGAAGAGTTCAAAAAAACCTATGGAACGCATAGGCATACACGTTTAAGAAATTAACGTTGTAAACATGTGGCTACTTTTCATTATAAAAGATGCTTGTGAATATGCTCTGCAAGCTCTAACTCTAGACTTAAGAGTGTAAACATTTGAGTGCATAATGTCCATACGTGCACATAAGGTCCAGTTGTAAAAGGTGGGTCGATTAAAAGTTAAGTTTCTGAGATGAGGTAGTACCATTCTTATTGAGTATATGACCTCGTGGTTGTCCCCCCCCCCCCCTTTTATAAAGTTTTCTCCAGTTGAAGAATTACAGGTTGGTAAAATGTTCCCATACAGGAATGTTGGCCATTTTCTCAAAGGCTTTGTAGTCGCAATTTTTGGTAATTATTGAGATTACCTAAAATTGCGACTGCAAATAGTGAATTGCAAATTGCGACTCCCTTAGCACATGTACCAAGCATTTTCTAAATGCTAACTGTGCATTTAGGAAAATGCTATTATCATTGACTTCAAGTCCATGGTAACCTTGTGCAAATTCCTAAAAACGCAAGATGGGCATGAGTGCGCTTTACGTGTTCACATTTTCTTTTTTTGGGGGGGAGGGGGTGCTTTGCGAATTAGCGAATACAAAAACATTATGGAGTAATATTACCTAATAGCAAAGACCTTTTTACCTAATCGCTTTTTGGTAATATTAGGGAATTTCTAAACCTTTAGAAGTTCCTTACATACATAGCATTTTGCGATTACCAAATAGCGATTCCGTAAACATCGCTATTTGGTAATCGCAAAATGCTTTTTTGATACCTGTTGCCCTCAGTGTTGCGCCACATACAGTTTCTACTCAAGGGTTTGAGAAGACTGCAATTGACTGTGGAATGTCAACAAAGTTGTACATCCTTGCTGTCAACACAAAGTGGCGAATGATCACTGACTAATAGACATAGGCTGTTACAATTTATTTGTACACAGTTTACTATACCTGAAAGATTGATGGATGACTGTAGATGCACTCTGTCGAGTTCCTGATGCAGGATTTCCTCACCTGTTTGGGTCACGCCCACTGGTGGCTGCATATTGGCAATGAATCTGTTAGAGATATTTCGATCATGATTGGTCACACCATCCACTCCTCCTCAACCGTTAGCATTACTGGGGTGTGAAGCACATCTTAGCAGGGATCAGAAAATAAACTGCGTTCTCCCTCCTCCTAGCTAAAATGCATGTGGCAATACACTTGGAATGTGGTCTCCTAGCTAAAAGGCATGTGGAAATACCCTTGGGATGTAGTCTACCACATCTGCTCAGATCTGAGAGATTTAGCTAACTGTAGCAGCTAGCTGGAGACATGCAGCAATGCTCCCACAGTTATCCAGACCAAAAGCCATCTGGGAACCTTTGCAATCATTTCTGTCATAACTTAGCACTAAATCCGTCTTCATCCCACCCCAGTACTTGAGAGCTGAAGCCATGTCTTATATTTTGTGTGAAGCCTATGGAGTACCTGCTGGTGTCTGGTGAGCATCCTCTGAGGCCAAAGTGCATGCTATGCTCTTTGTTTTGTGACATTACTTATCAATGTTTTATCCCATGCAAAACTTGATGTAATTTATAATGTCTTGCCTGCTACTAAGACTACATGTTTTGGCTTTTCTCTGTTGATCTATTAGTAGCAGTAGTGACTACTTGATAGTTTTTTTAAGCTATTGTTTCTGATAGAGAATTCCCCTGATAGATTCCTCACCTTCTTAATATTCCCCAGGCCTCAGACTGGATCTGGAAACGTTTCAGCAGTACCTCTGCATGCTTGTAGATTGTGCCATGTGGCTCTACACTGATGCCAGTCTGCTCTAGAAATGACATGCAGAGCCAATTTAGGCACCACTCCCCGCGGGCTAAGGTCAGTTTCTTTCTGTTCGATGCATGTTTGTTGTAGATACACATGCTTTGCATACTCTTGCCCTCTAGTGTTGGGTCCGGATGTTTGCCAGTAGTTTTTTTTCAAAGAAGTCTTTTTAGTCACAAGGTAAGGTGACTCCTTTCGGTGATAGTGCGCATGAGAATCGACTCCATTGTTAGATTGTGTTTTTTCTGCCATTGGGGTCTGACGTGTATTGCTGCGCTCCAGTTTGAAACTGTTCTTCGGCTTCCCCTCGGTGCGCAATCCACTCTACCCTCGACGGTATTGTTCTCGCACGTGTTTCCTTCCTCTTTGGTTTTTAAATCGTTCAAAAACATTGTCTTCAGTTGGAGACAGCGGGGGCGGCCTTTGGGCCTAGCCGCATCGGTCCACCCTTCCGCCGATGGAACTAACTCTATTCCAGTTCTGTCCTCCGTGCCACACCAAGTACCCTCGCCCTGACCTACTTCAAGTTTGTAACTTGTGCCTCTCTCCAGAGCACAAGTACGAAGACTGCAACGCATGTAAATCGTTTCGGTCCAAGAAAACGCTACGCGATCGTCTGGCTCGACTAAGAGAAATGCAACACCAAAGCATTTAACAGTCTGGATATCTTCGGCGAAGAATCCGAGCAGGAAGAAATCGAAGCATCGGCCTCAGAAGAAGAGGCCTTCTCCTTTCCAGAGTCTGAAGACGTGCCTCCGGGACAGGGTGCTGTGAATACCGAAGACCCCTTGCCTCTCAAAACTTTTTCTAAAAAACATAAGGCTATGGCACCATCTCTGCCTTCTGACCAAGGTCGGCACCAAGACAATGTTTCCAACCTCCTGGCTCGGCACCGAAACAAATCATCAAGCCTTTTGGCTCGGGACAGAGTAAGCTGAAATCATCTTCAGATCTGAAACCCTCCGGTTTGAAGGACAAATCTGGTTCAGATACGAAACCCTCTGGTTCGAAAGAAAAATCTGGTTCGGAGCCAAAACCCTCCGCTCCAAAACAAAAACATGCTTCAGAGCCAAAACCTTCTGCTTCCAAAAGCAAATCTATCTCCGTGCCAAAATCGAAGTGCAGCTTTTCCGAGCCTCCCGAACCAATTTTAGACATTCTTAAAGCTAAATTGGATCCTAAACAAAAGAAATTTATATCAATCCTGATACTGGACATATTGCTGCAAATACACCAGCCAAACACAAACATCCTTCAGAGGACCCTGCATATAAAATCCCTCTGAAGAAGAAATAGGACAGGGCTACGAGCCCTGCTCATCTTGCCCCGCAATCCCCTCCACCAACTTCTCCACGTTTACCAATTCTAGATCCTTTACACGACACTTCAGGGATCTCCACATACACAACCTGAAGGGGATAATATTGATGAAGAAGACACTCATTTGCCTGTAGACCCATGGAATGATTACACCATTGACCCTCCATTGGATACTGACCCAGACCTTTACCCTGCAAAGCCATCACCACCAGACGATAATGTGGCTTATCAAGAACTTATTGCTAGAGCAGCAGAGTATCATGGGGTGGCCTTACATGAAGAGTCCTCAGTGGAAGTCTTTTTATTTGAAACACTTGGGTCCTCACACAGGTCGAGTCAAACAGTCCCTATGCTAAGAGACATACAGATGACATCTTCAAATAGCTTGTGCAAGCACATATTTTAACTCCCGGAGTCTATAAAAAATATAAACCTTCTCCATTTGATTATGTGTTTATCAGGACAATTACCTCTCGACTCCCTAGTGGTGGTCAATGCTCACAAAAGAGCTAATTCAAACCTTTCCATCCCCCTAGTCCCCTATTCACTTTAATCCAGACTCCCTCCCCCCCCCCCCCTTCTTCCCCCACCCCTCCCCTGGGCTTCAGGAGGGTCCATTTAGGGGGTGGAGGGTGGGTGACTGCCTTATGATATCCGACTTATAGAAAAAAGGGGAACTCCAAACTTTTGAGAAATGCATTAAGGCTTGCCAGCTGCATCCTGCAGCAGATTACCATTACCTAAATCTCAGACATTGGGTGCAGCAACCCCAGGTGCGGCTGGCCGCGACCAGGGACCTGCTACCAATTGAAAAATGTGCACAATCAGGGTCTTCTACCAAAGGAACCATCTCCTTCTTATATTCTCTCATCAGGGCATTGACCCCTCGCCACTCCCCTTGGGGAGTAACAATGGGGCTCCCTATACAAAGACATTGCCAAACATAGCCGCTCCATGTATCTGAGAGAGGCCCACTATAAAATTATGTGTGACTGTACCCCCAGAAACGACATAAAATATTTCCCAATACCACGGACAGATGCTGGAGGGGTTGCGGGCTCCTGGGAGACATTTGCCACAACTGGTGGGACAGCCCCTCTATCAAGCCATTCTGAAAGGAGATTCTATCTCAAATTAAACTGATTCTAGGCTACCCGATTCAAGACACTATAGAACACACCCTTCTCGAATACAGAATCCCAACCTGAAACGTCAAACATACGGGGACATTATGTGGCTGTGCTTGGGTGCCGCCAAAATGGCAATAGCTGCTGCCTGGAAAAAGACGGAGGCCCAATCCCTCAGGCAATGTCATACCAGGCTGTGGCGAGCACTAACAATGGAGTAAATGACAGACATCGGGAATGATGCAAGAAGGGGGTTCGGGTCTATTTGGTCCCCACTGGTAGAATACCCGTCAGAGGGTCTGCCCCTATTTGCATGTGGCCCCAGATTAAGAGCTCTCCATCTTTCATGTTTAAGATTGGGGGCCTCTCACCAAGAATGCTGTGGGAATGGAGACTGGTGCCCCGTCCCATCCACTAAACCTCACCACCAATCGACCAGGGACGCTGTGTAATCACCATGATGCATTTGTTTTTTGATTATATGTTGGTATTCTTTTTTTTTTTTTTTTTTTCCCTTTTTCTTCCTTTTTTTTTTTCTCCTTTTTCCGCATTATCTTATAGTTCAATGTTTGGGCAAGAAGCACAAGTGTCAATCAGCTGCTGTACCACATCAGGGCACACCTGAGAAACATTACAAGTGAACGATTGGATGAACCAGAGAGGGACACAAATGTAAGAAGTTTAAAGAGGCTAAGACCTTGGAAACAAGATGTGTGTATTTTTTTTTTATATCTGTCACTCTGGGCCTGTAAGCCATGCTTGTTGCAATTGCAATCTTGTTGTTTTGACATAAAATCAATGAGGATTTTGAAACAAAAAGAGCTAATTAACAAACCTCTGGTGATGCACCTCCCCAGACAAGGAATCTAAGCTTATAGATGACTCAGGCAAACAAGTGGCTGCTCAAGCCGCTAACCACTGGCGAATTGCAAACACACAGGGCCTACTAGCCAGGTACGACAGGGCACAATGGGATGAGATGGAGCAACTGCTCCAAAATCTCCCAGATGAACACAAAAGCAAAGCACAAGAGTTAGTTCAGAAGGGCAAACTCATTTCTAACTCTTTTATCAGATGTGCTCTAGATGCTGCTGACATCACGGCTAGGGAGATAAATACCAGCATTCTTCTCAGAAGGCATGCATGGCTTAGGATTTCGAGGTTTAAACCTGAGGTTCAGCAATCAAGTTTAAACACTCCTTTTGACAAGCAACACCTGTTTGGTCCTGAAGTCAATCAGGCTTTAGAAAAAATGAAAAAAGACCCAGAAGTGGCAAAGTCCATGGGGGCGCTCCAGTCCCCATCAAATAGAATCTCCTTTTGACTCTCCTTTTACAGAGGAGGGTCCAAAACCACATCCCCAGACCCAAATGCGTCCTGTTATAAAGGCAACCCCCAATCTTCTCCCTCTAGAGGTTTTTATAGAGGAGTGTATTGAGGAAACAATTCCAAAGGTAGGGGTAGAGGTGCCACAGCGTGCAACTTCCCTTCTCCCAACAAACAGTGACTTGCCCACTATTCCGTGCTGGATTCACTGTGGGCAGGGACTTCAGCGTCTCGTGTTCACATGGAAGCTTCTCCTCTAACTTGCCCCACGAAGATGTGGTACTTATATACTCGAAAGGTACCCTCGGGGGTTCTACCTAGATGTGTCATGGTACTTTGGGCTTGTCAGCCAAGTATGACGATAGTGGTGACTTTTGTACAGAGTTATGCAGAAGATGGTAATCCTGCTGAGATACTAAGAATCCTCGTGCATAATAAATTAGGCTAGTTTTCGAAGAAAACCACACGTTTATTCAGCACCTAACTTGGTAAAAGGTCAGCACCAGACCTGTTGTGTAGAACAAGGTAGGACAAATGTAGGTAAAGGTTTGTGCTACTACTAGGCCTATTGGGTCTCATAATAACCACTCCTCATCCGAAGGAGGACAAAATTAACAAGTGCTATAATTTGCCTGTTTTAAAATCATAAAGCATTGCTAAAACATGAGTGTTTAAACATCTAAAAACATGGTATGTTGTAGAAACGATGCAAAAGTTTAAAAAAGCTCTAGAAATCCTCTAAATTTTCAATATACTGTTAGACCAACTAGGCCAAAAGGCCGAATTGTTCCCAGCACATGGATTGCCTAAATGTTTGTGCCGTTTGTGGAAGTTGCGACATCGCTCCTGCTTGCTTTCGCAGACGATAGTCCCTGTAACACCTCTTGGATCAGGTCAATAGAGCAAAGGTGATCTTCTCCAGTTCCCACAGCCGTTGCTGAGAAAGTAGTCTATCCTGTGAGCCTGTGGTAGAGCCGGTGTCCATTCCAACAGGAGCTGAAGCATCCCGTGGGTGCTCTTAGAATGCTGACATCAACATTGGAATACGCTGAGGACACTGCCTTTAATGGGTCTAGTTGTATATCCATGCTTGAAGGCGCAACCAATGGAAGTGTTGGACATATGTCCAACACTCATTCGTATCTGCAGAATAGGCAGCAGAGCACGGGCAAGAGGCAGTCAACCCAGACTGATCTCAGCGATAGGAACCAATGCTCGCTACAAGTAGTAGGACCAGCGGAAGCCCTCCAAAAAAGCTTCCTAATACGGAGTGTATGAATGATGGAATAACTCCGAAGATTGTCTGAAAGGTACTCAATAGTCCAGAACGTATCCCACTCGTATCAGACATGTTAAAGATGGATGTACCATGTTCAAGCCATGTTTTGCATACTCCCACCATCTAGTGTTGGGTCTGGATGTTTGCAAATTGTTTTCTTTCAAAGAAGTCTTTGCAGTCACGAGGTAAGGTGACGCCTCCTTTCGGTGATAGTGTGCATGGGCATCAACTTCATTGTTAGATTGTTTTCCGCCATTGGGTTCAAACGTGTATTGCTGCGCTCCGATTCGAAACAGTCTGGATCCCTTCGGTTCACAATTCACTCTACCCTCGTCAGTATTGTTTTCCATTGTATTACCATCTCTGTGTGTCGAAGAACTTCGGAAAACTTTAATTATCCATAAAAACTCTGACCGTGGCCTTCGCGCCTAGATCTTCTCAAGTTTCCACTCGAAGATCCTGCATCCAGTCTTACACCGATGGAACGGACGCCATTCCAATTCTGTCCTAGGTGCCGCTGTAAATACCCATGCACCAATCTTCATATGGTCTGTAACCTTTGTCTTTCCCCGAAGCTTAAAGAGGAAGACTGCGACGCCTGTAGGTCGTTCAGTTAGACTGAGACCTTTGCGCTCCACACAGAGACCTCCAGCAACAGTCTATCGAAGAAACTCCTGATATCTTTGGCAAAGAGGCTGAACAAGAAAAGATGAAGGTGTCAGCGGCGGAAGAGGCCTTTTCCTTTCAGGACTCTGATTCGGAGTTGGAGATAGGAATTGAGTCCCACAACGTTCCATCTGGACAGGGTGCTGTGAGTACCAAAGCCCCTTTGCCCACGAAACCCACTCTAATCAAGCCAAAGGCTTCTGGTCCACCACTGCCATCAGGCCATGGCCGGCACCGAGACTAGTTCCAAAGCCCCGCCTTCCAGCTCGGAACCAAAACAAAGTCAAACCTTCTGGTTCTGGAATGCATCACACTCGGATTACCTTAAATCTTCTACATAAGTCGGGATTCACAGTCAATATACAGAAATCAGACACAACCATATTTAGGAGCCATTCTAAACACTCACATGGCTCTAGCATATCCCAATGCAGCCAGGATTCAGAATTTACAAACACTGTTGCAACAGTTTCAAGTCAACCAGTATCTCTCAGCCAGAACATTCAGTTACTAGGGATGATGGCATCATGCATCTCGATAGTGCCTCATGCAAGACTAAACATGCGCCCTCTACAAGAATGCTTAGCATGTCAGTGAAATCAAGCACAGTGTCAACTGACATATCTTGTGTTGGTAGACAGCTGCACTCCTCGCTCTCTGCAGTGGTCGAACACACAAAATTTGTCAAAAGGTCGGCCGTTCATCGATCCTATTCCACAAGTCGTGCTCCAACAGACTCCTCTCTCACAGGGTGGGTGCACACTTGCAACAGTTGGCAATTCAGAATTTTTGGAACTTCAAACAGCAGAACTATCACATCAACTGCCTAGAGCTGCATGCAGTTCAACTACTGTTGAAAACTTTTCTACCTCTCCTGGTAAAGTAAGTTGAACTAATCCTGACATAAAATATGACAATTTACTAAATACAAAAACAAGGGGGACGCACGTCAACCATGGTTCACCACACTGTTGGAACTGTCACTGGTTCCACATCAGAAGCTTCATATAACATCAATTTTTCTCTCACAGAACCGTGGAGAAATCTGACATCCAAATCCCAAAGACGTCAACTTTGTGACTTGGCTCCTGAAGTCATACTTTAGTTACCTAAACCTACCACCAGACTATGACAATCCTCAAGGAAGCAAGAAGACCTAGTTCTAGAGCATGTTATACAGCAAAGTGGAAAAGATTTGTCATATATTGTAATAATAATTCAATTGATCCGCTAGATGCAGCTATACAAAACATTTGTTATCTTTTGCATCTACAATGCGCAGGTTTAGTCTACACATCTATTCAACTACACCTTGCAGCAGTAGCTGCATATCTTCAAAAGAGGCAGCATTTAACTTTATTTAAAGTACCTGTGATCAAAGCTTTTATGGAAGGCCTTAAACGTCTAATGCCACCCAGAGTACCACCTGCACCTGTCTGCAACCTTAACATTGTTCTTACAAGACTTATGCGCCCCCCATTTGAACCATTACACAATGGTTCACTACAATTTCTTTCATGGAAAGTGGCCTCCTTATTAGCTATTACTTCACTAAGACGAGTTGGTGAGTTACAAACATTAACCTTAGAAGTACCCTTCTTTCAACTGCATAAAGATAGGATTGTGCTTCGTACAAATCCAAAATTTCTTCCAAAAGTTGTCTCTGCTTTACACAACAACCAGTCAGTTGAGTTACCTATATTCTTTCCTCAACCTGATTCCGTAGCGCAGGGAGCTCTACACACACTGGATGTCAAAAGAGCATTATTGTACTACATTGATAGGGCAAAGGATTTTCACAAAACAACTTGTTGCTTTTGCTCCACCTCATAAAGGGAGACACATTTCAAAATCTGGCATTTCGAGATGGATTGTCAAATGTATTCAAACTTGCCACATAGTGTACTCCGCCAATGAAGGAATGGAAGGAAGATTCAGATTCTTGGCTGTAGCCAAACCAAAACAAGTAGTCTGCTGCACCGTGTCATTTAAAAAAGAAATTGAGTCTGGATTGGACACCCACGATGCAGAGCTTCAACACCTTGAACTTGCCAATCTTTAGTGCTCCAAATTGATTTCAAATCAATGGTATATTTCCAGTGTTCGTAACCATGTAAAGCCAAATTGTTCCTAAAGGAATTAGAGTAAATCAGTTTTGTGTGAGTCAACATGAATTTAGATTGAGATGACAATTTTAACTTATAGAAGTAGGACTCCAGATTGGATGCATTTTAATCTGAAAAGTATGTGACCTTACTCCGGAGAGTATTAGAACTCCCCAGTAAAGGAGTCGGACAATGTTCCCACTGGGTAAAATTAAAAAATCGGTCTTAACGTGTTCGTTTTGTGAAAGAAATCATGGCCATAATGTTGGTAACAAAATAAATCCGCATAATTGGCCGAATTCAAATACAAGTCTTTACCATCAAATGCAGCATCATATTTTAAATCAGAAAACAATTAATAAACTGCCTGAACCTCCCAGTTGTCTGAGTGTATGTCCTGTGATACCACATCTCTTAGTGAAACGATAACACGTATGGAATGTTCAGGACCTCCACCGGACCATGGATATCGAATGCAACTTTATCCAAAACTATGCCATCGGCAACAGGGATGGCTGAAATGTTCACGAGGGCTTGATCAAGTTTCATGATCTGAGATGATGTATGGGGAGCAAGAATTCCATCAACCAACTTTACAGCAGAGCGTTCGGCAAATAATGACCATTGATGAGCAAGAAAAACAGTCACAAACCCAATCCACATGAAGAGGAAGATAAGTGTGAGCACTATCCAGATGTATGTCCAGGGAGGGACCAGGTAAGTCTTTTTGGACCAGGTGTTAAAAAGACTGGTTCGCGTCGGTTGAGTTTTTACAGATAAGGACAAAGATGATGAATCGTATGAAAAGCTTATACGATCCACGTAATAATAACTTGCTCCCAAGCGCAACGTTGGGGGCTCTGCAACATCAGATAGAGGATGTATAGTACTGTCAGGAACGTCAACAAAGACCTCAATAGGGGGAGAATCCTGCTCCACGTCTGCTTTGGAGGAAGATGAACTGACAACAGGCAAGAAGTCAATAGATGTTTCCAACTCCCCCTCCACAGCGGGTACTTGTCGAAGAAGCTGGAGCCATTGGATTCAGCAAAACAGCTCAGAATACTGGGAGTCACACTATTCAGTATCGGCCATATGGTGTAGCTTGACATTGTCAATTGAAATAAATCTGTTTTCCTTGCAACCAGGCAAAGGAGGCAAAATCACTGTACTTGTACCCTTCAATCCAAGAACTGGGACAGGTGCACGATGAAAGGGACCAAATTATTTTTTGTTCTCCAGCTTTTCTCGTACCAGATCACCATCTTTAGGAAGCCAGCTAGTAACAGGAATCAGCATCGCCGCTTCAGTGGACAAGGGTGAATGATCTTTAGCTAGTGTCTCACTGGTATTTTGTAGTTCCTGCAACATAGTAGAATGGTTATCTACGTCAAATGTTGCGGCAGCCGCCTCAACGTCTAGACCATCAAGGTGTGGTACAAACATTTCAACGCCAAAGTGCATTTCGTATGGCGTCCGCCCACCAAGAGATCTTCTTGGGAGATTTAGTGCACGTTTAACCCCATAAAAATGATTCAGTCAACCCTTGCCAGTACCTAAGACACTAGCTGTCACCTGTATGGTGAAGAAAACTGTACTAGCACCCCCAGAGACCGCATTGCGTCCTTGTACATCTTGGAGGCAAACGCTGGACCTTAGTTAGAAAGACACGCAAATCTCTAATGACATTTTGAGCATCAGCACTTAGTTGTGGACAAACCCTAAGGAATCTAGTGCACGAATCAACTGCAACCAAAATATGTTTATATGCAGTGTTGGTAGTCAAAGGACCGCAGTGATCAAGATAAATGTTACCAAACGGTTGATTTGAAATGTAAAGTTGTGTATGCGATGGGCGTGCAACCGTAGATGGTTTGATCTGTTGGCAAATGTCACAAGACCTCACATAATTACGGGTTTGTTTGTATAAACCACGCCATCAATAGCGTTGCTGTAAAACAGAAACAGTCGCAGAAACTCCGGCATGTGCAGATGCCATGCCTTCGTGTGTGGCTATGATCAAAGGGAGTCTGCGGTCCTCGTTGGAATCAGCCGATCCCCAACGGACAGTATCGTAGCAAATGGGACTTGGTCAGGTGACAAATGATAAGAATACTTAGAAGGGAAACCTTGTGGGCAGTCTGTCCCACCCTCAGTAGCAGCTATCACCGCAAGAATATAATTATCAATCTTAGTCCTGGACCTAGTAACTGCTACTACTGAACATGTGGCTACTGCAGATTTGGCTGCCTCATCAGCCAAAGAATTACCAAGTTACCACATGCTGATGGCCTAGAGTATGAATAACCTGTGTGAGCGGCAAATGTTCTTTAAGTTCTGCCACTCGGATCCAAAGTATTTTATGCTTAATTGCGCTACCTTTAGAGTCTCGATAATCATTCTCGGACCCAAAAAAATAAATTGCCATTGAAAGCCTGCACACAGTAGTAAGAATTGCACACAATAAGTGTGTTCACATCTGGATCGGCGAATTCTAAAGCTAAAATCAAAGCACGCAGCTCTGCCAATTTTGCCGTACAGTCTCCAAGTACCCTGCATATGGACTATAGAATAATTAAATTCACCATTTACAATCGAGCCAGCTACAATAGTGCAAGCCGCTGAATAAGCATGCTTTGACCCGATGGTCGGTTGAGTAGATCCATCGGTATGGATCAGGGGTCTCCAACAAGTAGCTCGGGAGCTACTGGTAGCTCGCCAGTACCTTCAAAGTATCTCTCAGAGAAGTCAAGGCCAGTATCCAATTGAGAGAGTAGGTGCCTATTAAAGAAGGCAGCTCTGCTCATCTCAAGAGTCTTAGAGTGACAGCCAGCCAAACCTATGGCAGTAACTCATACTAGCACTCAAACACACACTGTGTGGCCTACAGGGCCTATCACATGACAGTCTGTATCCAATCGCAATAAAACTAAGCCACAAGGAGACTGACCATATTGTAGTCCCTGCTTTATCAGTCACAACATGTGTATGAGCAGTGGACCATAAAAGAAGTATGGCCGCAGTAGCCTGAGCAGTAATCGGTGCTGACCTACCAAAGTGTGGGACTGCAGGAGTGAAAATGTGTCAGTTGAGTGCATGATCAGTTCAAGACCTGAGGAGAACAGGGTATAATCCAGATCAGAGAAAAATTAGAGATTCATCTGCATTTACATGCGTCCATAATAAACATTATTGCTTCCTGAAAGCTACGCATAGTGTCAACGACCACCAAATGTGTATGCTAGACCCCATCATAAGGGTGTTATCTATGACATAAGTGTGCCCGTTCCTGGCATAATTATGCCAATGGCTTAATAATGGTCATCCTTGACTTTTTTGTGGTATTTTTGGTTTAGTTGTGATATACTGGCAGTCCTCATTTATATACTTGGAGCATGACTCGCCTACATTTACCTATTCATGGTATAATAATGGTCCTGACTGATATATGGTCTCTGCCCTGACCAAGGTTTCCAGCCTTGGCACATCTGAGGCCCTAGTATAATGGTGGATAGCATTACTCGCATAATACAGACTGCTGTGGTGAGCATCCATGGAATATGACTGTAATACCTGGGTATTCAAAGTATTCTGTCCATATGAGTGATTTGTTCAGGGGAGTACTTCATGAAAATGACAAGCTGTTTTTGGACTGTGCATTTCCTAAAATCTGAAAGCTGATATTTTAAAGGCAGTTTTAATTTTCAAAAAAGGGGCTTTCTTCTGGGAAGTTTTGTTCTCCCACGGTGGAAAGTGGTATTTGAAGAAAAAAAATGTGCATTTTCAGAAACTGAGGAATGATAATTCAAGTTGAGCTGGGGAGACCTACTGCTGTACTTCTGTCCTTTGTGTCAAAGGGCATGTCAAGATTTGAATGTTACTACATGAGTCAGGTGAAAGTATTTTCTAGTGATAAAAAAAAATTCCAGCATTTTTGCTGATAACCGCACCTGGAGTACTTGGGTGGTAACTACTGATAATCCTGCTTAGGGTGGTCATAGTGTGGTAACTATTTTACAGCTATAACATTTGCTAGTAGTTCTGGAAGACTTTCCTTGAGCAGAGGAAGCTCTCACTACAGAAAAGGTTACTGACCCTGTTCTCCCAAAAAGCCATCACAAAATGTCAGTTCTTCATTTCAATATTATTGCAGAACTATGGTCGCAGTGGGAGTCCACAGAGCACCCAAGCGATTGGCCACGTCACTGTTCTCTGTGAAGTCATTCGCCGGCGCTGCCTTGTCCCCCAGGGGTGAATTCCCACTTTCCTTTGTACCAATATGTTAGTAGGCTAGGGGCGTGGGAGTGGGCATGAGACCATAACCTGATTTGGGGGGGGGGGGGGGGGAGGGTGTTTGGGGTGGGGGGGATGACAGAAACTGTCTTTACAGTTGAGTTGGTGGTGTACCAAGAGTCGATAAAGATTTGCTATACTAAGGTAGAAACTAGATTCTGCATGAGTCCAACACAGCCCCCAGGTATACTTGCTATGAGCTGGGTGACAGGTGAGATAAAAAAAAGTCATAACATAACCACAGAAAGGCACGTCTAGTGCAATCCTATTTACTTCAACATACCATAGATGTGTTTCCTGCAGGAGACTCCCCTCACAACTGCATCACTGCCTAAGCTACACTCGGAGATGGGCACACACATATGCAACAACATACTCAAATTACTCAAGGGGGGTAGCAATACTTATTCATAGGGAACTGGGGTGTATCACAACGAAAACCCTAACAGACCCAGAAAGCAGATACATAATACTAGATGGACATATCAGAGGGCAGAATATCACAATGGTGGCAATGTACAGCCTGAACAACGATGACCCGGAATTCTACTGTAAAGTGTGGGCGGAAGTGTTGAGAACAGTGGACAAAACAGTAATGGGGGGGGGGGGGGGGGGGAGAGTGCCGCGACTACAACTTAGTCCTGGATGATACAAAAGACTGCATGGTTGCGGCTTGCTGCCTACATCCTAAGGCAACGGCCAGATAAAGTCCATTATGGGAGATGATTATTTGGAGACTGGTACACCTGGATACACTAGCAGGCACATCTCTCTCTACAAACCATGGTCCAGATTGGACGTCTGGCTACTGATTAAAGACGCTGCTTCCTGGCCTGGATATCAAACACATGCTGCACTCCTTGTAGACCATGCCCCAGTATTACTCAAAATACTACTTCAATAACCCCCCCACCCCTCTCCACACACCACAGTCCCAAGAGCTTTCACGTGGCGACTCCCATCAGAGGCACTGCTTGATACAGTCTTTCGCGAAGAAATCCATCAAGAGATACTGACATTTTTTAGCTGAATGACTACTCTGTACAATCCCCGGCAATAGTAGGGGAGGCATTTAAAGCCGTGATCAGGGGATCCTGCATAGCCAAACAGGCGGGAGTCCCCAAATCCATCCGATATACACTAAGTACCATTGAAGCAGAAATTAGAGACACTGAAAATTATAAGTACGATACAGCTGACCCTGATCTTGCTAGACAAATTAGGGAAAAGATTACATCCTACAATGAAGAGGCTGAGAGAGGCGAGATTCCTGGGTAAATACACACTGGTCCGTAGATATTGAGAGGGGGACAGACCCGGGAAAATACTAGCTAATATACTAAAAACAAATACTCTTCTGCTTACATAGCTGAACTCCTAGATAATGATTCTAAATTGACATGCGATCCGACCACTATCCCAGAGGTTATCACACATTTTTATGAGCTATACACATCCCATTCCCCACAAGATACAAATGCATTGAAGGACTACTGGGACACAATAGAGCTAATTTGGTTGGACGATGGGCGTAGGGAATACCTGGATGTTCCATTTATGGTGGAAGATATTGTACAAATTATCCAGAGTATGCCAGGAGATAAAGCCCCGGGATCAGATGGCCTTCCAACCTAATTTTACACAGCATATGCTCCATCACTAGCACCACATCTGCTTAAAGTATATCAAGAGGCTCTAGTAACAGGCACCCTCCCTCCTTCCATGCGAGAGGCACTTATCACAATCCCTAAGTCGGGTAAACCGGTGAAAAACTGTGACTCATACCGGCCGCTGTCGTTAATTAATGTAGACAATAACATATTTGCAAAAATGCTGGCCTCCCGCCTGCAGCCACTCCTGCCATCGGTGGTTTGCCTGGACCATTCTGATTTTATATCCGGCCGATCCACCTCCCACAACCTTTGCACTTTCTGCTCACTCCTATATTATCTACACCCACAAGAATCTGCTGTTGCGGCCCTACTAGATGCCACCAAGGCGGTCAACCCCTTTGAGTGGCCCTAGTTCGCTCTCCTTGCCCCATCAGACTCAGCGCACAATTTATACGACAAATACGGCTGCTTTACACAAACCCCACGGCGCGGATTAGAGTCAATGATGTGGTGACTATACCTTTTGTGATCGCTCGTGGTATACAGTAGGGGTGCCCGCTGTCACCCCTGCTGTTTGCCATAGCAACAGGACCACTAGCTGCAAGACTGAGGCAGCACCATGCACATAGTGGACTGGGATTCAAGTCGAGAGAACTTGTGGCATCTCTACACTCAGAATCTGAAAGAAACACGTTAGTTAGATTCCTCACCTTAGAATATCCCCAGGCGTCAGACTGGATCCGGAAAGATTTTTGTAGCAATACCCCTTGCGCGTCGCTAGGCGGCGTCTGCGGCTCCGCGTCAGTCGTTGGCGTTGTGCGCCGGAATGACTTTGTCGGAGTACTTAGACGCCGCCCTCGCGCGCTGACGTCAGTTCTTCTTTTTTCCGCGCCAGTAAGCGCCGATCCGGGAAGAGCTTACCCCTAGTCATTTTTTGACTAACTTTTTGACTCTTTTTGGTCTATCGACTCGACTCTGGTGCCGGTAGGATGCCTGGTTTTAAGGCCTGTGACTCCTGTCATCGCCTGATGTCGGTGACTGATCACCATCGCCGGTGCCTTTACTGCCTGGGGGCTGACCACGACACTGAGTCGTGCCCCGACTGTCAGGCCTTGACATCGAAAGCTAGGTGGGAGCAGTCCTGTAAGCTTCTCGAGCTTCGGCACCGGTCCAGGAGGAGGTCCAAGGACCGAACGCGGAGCTACAGCCATCGTCATCGCTCGTCGGGGTCTTCGGGTAAGTCGAAGCACTCCAAGAAGTCCAAGAGACGACATCGCTCTTCGGACTCCCCTCGCCGGTCGCGAAACTCGGCCGAGGGTCAGGGTGGTCCCACCCCTGCGGCTCCGTCGGAGCCGCAGGAGCCGCGTCCGTCCCCATACCCGCCGGTCCCTGGGACTGACGGGACTCCGGCAGAAGTCAGTGCCTTCCTCTCGGCCATGAGGGGCCTGGCTCCGCCGTCGACGCCTGTAGGCGCGCCTTCGGGCCCCGCAGGTTCGACTGGGCGACCTCGCGTGCCGGCGGCTCCGGCGCCATCGACGGCTCCGGCCCCGACGCCGCAGGTCCCCGAGGGATCCAGGCCTGGATCTCGGTCGGCGCCGGTCGACCTCACGATGACTCCTCTGCCGACACCGGTTCCACCTCCGACGCCGTCCCCGGACGACGTCGTTCCCCAGTTTAGCCCCGGTCCGGGTCCGACGCCGGCCTACTGCCCGGCTCCGATCGTTCCTCCTGTTTATCGGGAATCGGATGACGAGGGCGACTGGGAGGAGTATGATGACCCTATGGCCGCTCAGGCCCAACTTTCTCAGGACTGGGCAGAGGAATTGGGGGATGCCAGCGGTCTCGATACCTCCCCGGACGCTGGTTTCATCTCTCCTCGGACTGTGGCCTCGGAGGAGGGTGCAGCCTTCTCAGTGGTGCTGCGCAAGGCGGCCTAAGCCCTAGGGCTGGAGTTGCCTGCTGTGGCCGTGAGGACTAACGTCCTCACTGAGGTCCTTCAACCGACAGCAAGCTCCACTGAGCCTCTGCTGCAGTTTTATGAGGCCCTCATTGACGTTCTGCAGGGCACTTGGTCCACACCCTCCACAGTCCCTCCTGTGGACCGGAACGTTGCCCGGCGCCACCACCCTGCTCCGGGCGACCCCAGTTTCCTCTCCCAACACCCCACCCCCGAGAGTCTGGTTATCCAGGCCTCAACCTCCCAATTCTCCTTCCCGTCCGCTCCTCCGGATCGGTAATCCAAGAGGTTGGAGCAGTTTGGCAAGAAACTGTTCTCGTCCCTGAGTTTGGGACTGCGGTCTTTAAATACCGCTTGCCTTTTGGACCGTTATTCCCACTCTCTGTGGGATACGGTGGAGGACGTGCTGCCCTTGTGTCTGGTGGAGGCCCGGACACGACTCACTCAAGCACTTGCTGACGGTCGAGATGCAGCACGGCATGCCATACGGTGTGGACTTGACACCACGGACTCGCTGGGTCGGGTGATTTCCACCACGGTGGCGCTTCGGCGTCACGCCTGGCTGAGGTCCACGTCATTTTCGGGGGATGTCCAGAGTTCCCTCATGGACATGCCCTTTGATGGCACTCGCCTTTTTGGTGAGAAGGCGGACAGTGCGCTGGCTCGGTTCAAGGACTCCTGGGCCACGGCCACGGCCAAGTCCTTGGGTCTTTCGGCCCCGCGGCCGCAAACTTCCGCCTTTTGTCCCTTTCGTGGCCAAGGAAGGGGCGCCTCCTCACGGCCGCCCAGCCACCGGCCGCAGAACCAACCTGCACGCGGTCGCGGACGTGGATTCTGCTGAGACGGTACTGGAGGTCAACGTGCCGGTCAGTCCACATCCACCCCGGCAGCATCCGCCTCAAAGCCCTCCTAGTCCGAGCTTTCAGGCCCATTCAACGCCAGTGGGCGGCAGAGTTCGCCATCACCTGCTCCACTGGCGCTCCATCTCGTCAGACAGGTGGGTGCTGCAAATCGTCCGAAGGGGCTACTCCCTCCCCTTCGAGACGACCCCTCCAGCCATGCCACCGCTGAACCACCGTATGTCGGGGGATCATTTGCATCTATTACGAGAGGAAGTTTCGGCCCTCTTGGCCAAAGAGGCCGTCGAGCGCGTTCCTGGTCCAGAAGTACGTCGTGGTTGTTATTCCCACTACTTTCTGGTTCCCAAGAAGGGCAAAGGGGGCCTACGCCCGATCTTGGACCTCAGGAGCGTCAACGCCTTCCTCCGGATGGACCGGTTCAAGATGCTCACTTTAGCTCAGGTTCTGGCTGCCCTAGACCCTGGAGACTGGATGGTCGCGTTGGACTTGCAGGACGCTTATTTTCACATCCCCATCCTGCCGGCCCACCGGCGTTACCTGCGGTTCACAGTGGGTCAGGAGCACTTTCAGTTCACCGTGCTCTCCTTTGGCCTCACCAGTGCCCCTCGGGTGTTCACAAAAGTGATGGCGGTGGTCCCAGCTCATCTGCGCAGATCGGGGGTTCCAGTCTTCCCCCCTATCTCGACGACTGGCTGTTGAAGGCGGGCTCGCCCCAGCAAGTCGTCTCCCACCTCCAGACTACGGCCGACCTCCTGCACTCGCTGGGGTTCTCCATCAATGTGCCGAAGTCGCACCTGAGTCCCTCCCAGAAGCTCCTTTTCATCGGAGCGGTTCTCGATTCGGCGCAGTTCCGGGTCTATCCGCCGGAACAGCGGGTCCGGGACATTCAGGCCCTGATTTCCATCTTCCGGCCTTTGTCCTGGGTTTCGGTCAGGTTGGTGCTGCGGCTTCTGGGGCTGATGGCCTCCTGCATCCTGTTGGTACCTCTCGCCAGGTGGCAGATGCGGGCTCTGCAGTGGGACCTGAAATTTCAGTGGGCCCAGCATCGCGGCAACCTGTCTGACCATGTCCTGATCTCGGAGGGCACTGCGGACCAGCTGCAGTGGTGGCTCACGAATCACGATTGGGTCAGCAGCAGATCCCTCTCCCTACCCCAACCGGAGCATGTCGTAGTGACAGATGCGTCCCTCCTGGGATATAGGAGAGGCGGAGATCAGAGGACTCTGGTCTCCGGCGGAGACTCTGCTCCATATCAATCTTTTGGAGCTGAGGGCGATCCGACTTGCACTGAAAGCCTTCCTTCCCTCTGTCCGGGGAAGTGTCGTGCAGGTGTTCACAGACAACACCACCATCATGTGGTATTGCAACAAACAGGGCGGGGTGGGGTCGTGGACCCTTTGTCAGGAGGCCCTGCGCCTCTGGACATGGCTGGAACACCAGGGCATCACCCTAGTGGTTCAACATCTGGCGTGCTCTCTGAACGCCAGAGCAGACAAACTCAGCCGCCGGTGCATGATGGATCACGAATGGCGTCTGAACTCGGACGTGGCGCAAGGTCTCTTTCTGCAGTGGGGAGAGCCTTGGTTCGATCTATTCGCCACCGAAGAGAACGCGCAATGTCAGCAGGTCTGCGCGTTGGAATTTCCAAGGCGGCACTCGCTCGGAGACGCTTTTCGTCGCGAGTGGAGTTGCGGTCTGTTGTACGCCTTTCCGCCTATACCACTTCTGCCCAGAGTGCTGAAGAAGATCAGGCGCGACCGGGTCCAAGTCATCTTGGTGGCTCCGGATTGGGCACGAAGGTACTGGTATCCCGAGCTACTCAGTATGTCCATCGATCCCCCGATACGACTGCCTCTTCAGGAGGACCTTCTGTCGCAGCAGCAGGGGACGGTCCTCCACCCGAACCTGTACAGCCTCCACCTCCCGTGGAGATTGAGAGGCGGCAGTTGATGCCATTTGACTTGCCTCCTGAAGTCTGTGATGTTATTCTGGCAGCCAGGCGTCCCTCCACAAAGACGGTATACGCCTGCCGGTGGAACAAATTTGTGGCATGGTGCACAGCAAAGGCTGTGGATCCCCTTTCTGCCCCTCTTTCTGGGGTTCTACTCTTTCTTCTTTTTTTTCTTTGGCCCAGCAGGGCTCTGCTCTGGGCACCTTGAAGGGTTATCTTGCTGCAATCTCTGCTTTCTTCAGGCTTCCTGAACAGCCTTCTCTTTTCAAGTCCCCTGTTGTCTCCCGTTTTCTCAAGGGCATTACTCATATGTTCCCTCCTGTTCCATTCGTAATGCCTCAGTGGGACTTGAACCTTGTTCTTACTTTTCTGATGTGCGCTCCCTTTTAGCCCCTTCACAAATGTCCACTTCGTCTACTGACTCTGAAAACTGCCTTCCTGGCGGCTATCACCTCCGCTAGGCGGGTGAGTGAGCTCCAGGCTCTGTCAGCTAAGCCTCCCTTCCTTTCGGTTCATCCAGATAAGGTTGTCCTCCGGACCCGTCCTTCTTTCCTTCCTAAGTCGTGACTCCCTTTCACATCGGGCAATCTGTCATGCTGCCCACCTTCTTTCCGCCTCCGCATCCTTCAAAAGAGGAAGAGAGGCTCCACCGTCTGGACCCAAAACGTGCGCTGTCATTTTATTTGGCCCGCACAAACCAGTTCCGGGTGGACGACCAACTTTTTGTTGGATATGTAGGTGCGAAGAAGGGTAAAGCTGTGCACAAGCGGACCATCTCGCGATGGGTCGTGTTGTGTATTAAACTCTGCTATTCTTTGGCGAAAAAGGACCCTCCTGTTGGGTTGCGAGCCCATTCCACCCGGGCCACAGCGGCGACAACTACCCTGGGACGGGGAGTCCCCTTGCAGGACATCTGTCAGGCGGCGACGTGGGCTTCACTGCACACGTTCACCAAGCACTATTGCCTGGACAGCCAAGTCCGGAGAGATGGCCACTTTGGCCGTTCTGTTCTCCAGGACTTTCTGGTGTGATCTTGGTTCGCAGGCCCACCTCCGGGGTTGGTATTGCTGGGGTATCTATTCTAAGGTGAGGAATCTAACTAACGTGTTTCTTTCAGATGAACAAGTTACTTACCTTCGTTAACGATGTATCTGTAAGAAACATTAGTTAGTTAGATTCCTCACCGACCCACCCAGCTTCCCCGTTCTGCGAACCGACATCTAGGGTTAAGGTTCTCCCTTTCAGGGCCCTAGATTTTTTGGCACCAGTGTCGGTCTCTTGCATGGCTCAGCGTCCCTGGCGCGGAAAGCTATGTACAAGAACTGACGTCAGCGCGCGAGGGCGGAGTCTAAGTACTCCGTCATTCCGGCGCACGACGCCAACGACGGACGCGTAGCCGCAGACGACGCCTAGCGACGCGCAAGGGGTATTGCTACAAAAATCTTTCCGGATCCAGTCTGACGCCTGGGGATATTCTAAGGTGAGTTATCTAACTAACTAATGTTTCTTACAGATACATCATTACCGAAGGTAAGTAACTTGTTCTTATATCACGTTGTAAATACACAGTCCACTAGACAACCTTAATCCTATGATACGTGAACTGGTGATATTTGGCCATCACTCGGGGATCTGTATAAACTTGACTAAGTCCATAATACTGTCTCGCAGAGGACACGCAAACATTCACACTCTACTTCCCACTACAGTGGGCGGACGGGCCAGTTAAATAAGTTGGGGTGTGGATAAGCAGGAACATGACAGAGCTATGGCAGACAAACTATGGCCAGACCATGTCATGGATCGAAGAGAGAATACCCATCTGCACAAAATTGCCTATCTCACTGGCAGGGTAAATAGCAATACCAAAAATGGTGATCCTGCCCAAACTACTTTCTTAATTCGCAAATCTACCCTTATCCCTAGCTGAAGCCTTTTTCAAGAGACTCAGATCCAACATGATCACGTTAGTCTGGGCGGGTAAACAGCCCAGAATTGCTTGGAAGATCCTGACATTGCCACTAAACCAAGTGGGGCTCGGAGCACCGGATTTTAAATTCTACACTTACTGCACACAGGCCCAATTTCTACATTATTGGTCATACTCCGTTCCAGCCACATGTGGCAATTGAAACAGATAATGTTGCCCTGCTTCCACCCTGCATGGCCTTCTATCAGAAATACAGACCCCCAAACAAAGAAATAAACACTGCCGAGACTTGGAGATGGGCATGGAATTCAGATCTATTTGCCCCCTCTATTCCACTGTCCAGAAACCCTAACTTTCCAATGCTACAAGACATGGGTGCATCAAAGAGGACAACGAATCTATGACTTAACACACTCGCAGATCTATATCCAGACAATGAGTTCATGGGCCCCTGCAGGCAGTAGACGGTGTGCCTCCAAACCTCTTAGACACATTTTATACCACCCCTTGAGAGCTTTCTGCAGGAAAACGCACAACACATTTCTGGCCCTACCACCCACTCTCACCCTTTTGGAACACTTACTAAATAATGAGTCACCGCACAAATTAATCACCTCACTGTACACTTCCATGCAACATGAACATCCAGTGGAAAAGCCACGTGTGATACAGAACTCAGAGATGGAAAACTCACTCACAGAGGCGCAGTGGCAATATTGCTGCGGCCGATTGGAATAACTATCTCCCAATTATAATATAATAAGGGAATTTTATAGAGCACTTGGTTACGCTCAGAGCGTGTCCCCGCGCTAGAACAGAAGAACTCCCACAGACTCGACCGTTGATTCTGCACAGGCTAACGTGTATATAAATATGTTTTTAACTTCCTCCTAAAGCCAGGTTCAGATGACTCAAGGCGGAGGTCCAAAGGTAAAGCATTCCAGCTCTTAGCAACCAGGTAGCGGAAAGATCTGCCTCCCATACGAGCTCGCCTTATTCTCGGGACCTTTAAAAGGCCTCTGTGGGAGGAACGAAGGGAGCGTGTGGGTACGTACCTGGTGATCAGGTTCTGGAGCGGTGTTGGCGCCTTCCCAGTAAGGATGCGGTGGCAGGTACAGAGGGCCTTAAACTCAACCCTGCTCCTCACTGGCAACCAGTGAAGAGTCCGAAGGGCAGTTTTGGAGGCCACTCTTTTGGGAAATTTTAAAATGAGGCGGGCTGCCGCATTCTGCAACACCTGAAGGCGATTTATAGCCTTGTTGGTTGCTCCCAAGTACAGCAAGTTCCCATAGTCCAGGCGTGATGTGACGAGGGCGTGCACCAGCGTTCTGCGGGCTGACGTGGGAAGGAGATCTAAAACCTTCCGTATACTTTTCCGGACGCTGAAGCAGACACCCGCCACACGTCCTATCTGCGGTCCAAAAGACAGGTCGGCATCTAACCAGACTCCAAGGTTCCGAACTTCTTGACAGGGTGTTGGAGCCTCACCTAAGCATGGGGGCCACCACGCCGACGACCAGACAGATGGGTTTCCCCCCACTACGAGCACCTCGGTCTTGCTGCCATTTAGTTTAAGGCAGTTGGCGGACATCCAGGCTGCAAGGTCTTGCATGCAGGCTCTGAAACTGTCCGCCGCAAGACCGGGCGCTCGCGAGAGGGAGATAACCAGCTGCGTGTCGTCGGCGTAGGACACAATATGCAGACCATGGCCCACAACAATCGGGGCACTGGGGAGACATAAAGATTAAATAGGGTGGGGCTCAGGGACGATCCCTGGGGTATGCCTTGGCCCAATCCAATATCCCTGGAATAACATTCACCCTGGCGGACCTGAAAACTTCTCCCCGTCAGGAAGGACTGGATCCATGCGAGTGCAGCTCCAGATATTCCTCCACTATTCAGACACTGTAGCAAGGTGGTATGAGCTACAGTGTCGAATGCTGCACTCGGGTCCAATAGGACGAGGGCCATAGTATGACCCTCATCCACCCCCTGGCGTAAGGTCTCCACAGCCATCAGAAGCGCTGATTCCGTTGAGTGGCGGGGACTGAAACCAAACTGGGTATCGTGTAGTAGGGTAGCCTCATCCACGAAATCCATCAGTTGCATGTTTACCGTTTTTTCCGCCACTTTGGCCAGATAGGGCAGAAGGGAGATCGGCCGGAGGTTCTCTAGTTTCTCAAAGCTGATGTTAGATTTCTTCCTGAGAGGTAGAACCACCGCCTGTTTCCAGTCTTTGGGCACGGTCTTGGTGCTAAAAGACACATCCAGTAGATGTCTAATATATGGTTCTAGCACCGGTAAGCTATCGACTAGCCGTTTTGGCGTAGTGGGATCCCGCGGGGAACCCGACTTGACGGATATACCGATTTTTAGTAGGTCCTCTGAGGGCGGGGTGACAAAGTTGGTCAATATATGTCTGTCCCTCCATTCCCTCTGGCTTTCCGCAAATTCTTTTCCAGCAATGGGATGACTGGGAAATGCCGAATAGATTTTAGCTATCTTTTCAGCAAAGAAATCCGCGATCCTATCACAGGATTCCACCGAGCAGTCGTCTGGAGCCATGGCTGGTTTCCCACTTGAGAGGGTTTTATAGAGCAAGAAAAGCTCCCTCATCGAGTTACCAGCTTCACTAACTCTAATGGTGTAATATGCAGCTTTGGACTTCCTGATTAGCCCGTGATAAATTTGTCTCTCAGTTAGGTAGGTCTCCCTAGTTTCCTTAGAAGGAGCCCCCCGCCACTGTCTTTCGACTCGCTTCAATGCTGTTTTCGTGACCCGTAGTTCATCACTGAACCACGGGGCAGTTTTTTTTTAAGGCGGCCACCCATTCTGGCGTGCGATATTGGGGCTGTACAATCAAGCGCCTCGGTGATACGCTTGCATAGATTGGTATTAGCCGTATCCGCATCTTCCCCCCCATGGCTACCTCCTTTAGTCAATGCTGCACAGAATTTAGCCTGGGAAAAGGTAGCCCATCTCCGTCTAGGATGGTACAGTGTAGCTGGCTCCGGGGGTATAATCCCGGGAATTCGTATGGAGAATGGTACCAGGTGATGATCCGACCAAGGGATGGGAATGGGGGTCTTAGCTTCTACTTCCCCCCCAATTGACGAATATGGGGTCCAGTAAGTGTCCCAACTGATGAGTGGGACCACTTACTATTTGATTCAGTTGGAGGGCTCCCAACTCCTGGCAAAAGTCCCTACTAACATTGTCTGTGGGGTTGTTTAAATGTAGGTTAAGATCCCCGAGTACCAGGAATTTGTCTTTGCATAGCGCAGCCTCCATTATACCTTCCACCAGACTCTCCCCAAACCTAGCTATAGGGCCTGGGGGTCTATAGATTAACATGCCCTTCAGCGTACAACCTTCATTCACTTTGACAGTAAAGCTCCCTGCCTCACTGTCCAGGATGGAGGAGTGGTCTAATTGACATCGTAGACTTTTCTGTGCTATAATAGCAATGCCCCCTCCTCTACCGGTGAGTCTATCTTGCCTAAGCATTGTATAGCCCTCTGGTAGTGCCTCTAAGGCATCAGGGGTAGAGCCTTCATCTAGCCATGTCTCGGTGAGAAACACAAGATCCCACTGTTTCTCAGTGAGTAGGTCGTATAGATCTAGTTTGTGTTTCCGCAGAGAACGTACGTTGAGCAGGCCACAATCCAGAATATAGTCTCTAGGGGCCACATCCCTGCCAGGATCAAAAGAGAAGTGGCAGTGTTCGCAGCCTGTATTGTCCTCCACTCGCAATTTATGTAAACATGGGGTAGAAATGCGAAAAGTTAGCAGTTCCTGCCTGCTCCACCGTGCATGTCCCTCCCGAGGGACATTAAGTATGGCCCTGGACCGCGTATGATCGCGGACGGGCGCAGACGGGCTTGCCTTAAGCGCGCCTTCGGCGCGCACGCTGCGCTGGTCCGCTGCGCATCCGGGAGAGACACATGATTTAATAAGAGGGGGTGTGGCCTAGCGCAGAGGGGGCGTGGACTGAGCAGGAGGGCTTCCCCGGAATGGCTGCACGGGAGAAATTACAGGCAAGAACGGTGGCAAGGTGCAGCAACCAGGTAGGGAGTGAAAACACAAATATACAGTTTTTAAAATGCTCGTAGCTCCCTGCTTCCGCCTCAGGAGTTCTATCTGTCAGGCAGCGCGAAGGATAGCGCGCACTTTAAAAGGTGGGGGCGTGGCCTAGCGCAGAGGGGGCGTGGCCTGAGCAGGAGGGCTTCCCCAGAATGGCTGCGCGGGAGAAATTACAGGCAAGAATGGTGGCAAGGTGCAGCGGCCAGGTAGGGAGTGAAAACACAAATATACAGTTTTTAAAATGCTCGTAGCTCCCGGCTTCCGCCTCAGGAGTTCTATCTGTAATTACAGATTAAGATTGCTACACTTTAAGTTCCTACACCAGCTATATAGAACTCCCCTGCAGCTTCTAAAAATGGGTCTAAGACCAGATAGCAAATTCTAGAAAGGTAAACTCCACCTAGCATGGTACTCTCTGCCGATAACAGACTATTGGGACTACGTTTTCACCAGAACATGAGACATTACCAGGGTAGATATGCGCTGCACACCATTGTTAGGTCTATTGGGGTATGTCGGGGAGGTCAACTCGGCTGTGCCATGGCTTACAGCGATGCTGCTACTGCTAGCCAAATGTGAAATAGCTACACAGTGGGGAAGACATACTAGTCCATCTATAGACTCTTGGATCAAGAGTATTGCATTCTGCGAAGAACAATTATCCATTTACTGGGAACTTTTGCCTCTGGCCTCCTGACCCAAAGACATCTGGGCACCATTTGCGGAGTGGCTTAGACTGGAGGAGAAAACCAACCTAGACCCACAAATGCCTAGCGGGGATCATGTCGCTCAACAACCCCCAACCAACACATAGTTAATAAAGCAGTCTAACGCACGATTATCAATGCCCAGCAAGATTATTAGGTTGACAAGTGTGCTGTTTTACTACCATGTACTGCTTGTGATGTCCCTGAAAGTTAGTTACAATGCATAGGTATTTAACTGTGCTGTGATGTACCTCTGTCAACATGTACATAGAAGGACGGCTGGAGTCAACAACAAAGGACACTAAGGCTCTTGCTCCCACCTGTTTGTTTGTGTTAAGCTATGCAAAGTTTATGTAATAGTGGAATATACTGTGCTACCTATTTGCATAACAATAAAAATAAAAAAAGACTATATTAAATCGCAGGGTGGGTCTCCTCAGCAGGAAGCCACTGAGAAGTGCTATAATTTGCGTAACCTTGACAATATCAGTCCACCTGACAGCTGTCAGGATACTGATACACGTTCGTCTCGTTCCTTAACAGGAGTCTGACAGACATTCAGAAACAGGTGATTAGTCAGAGCGCAGATCAGAGGAACACGTGAAACCGAAGAAGGACTCTCACCGCTCATTTGAATTCATTTTTAAACAGGAAGACAAACCTAAACCTTCCAAGCTTCAATTAAAAACAAGAATTTACAATGCAATAGGTCTCACAATTGCCAGTTTTTGTGCTATTGGCGTAAATGGCAATGCCTTTTATAATATTAAAAGGCATTGTCATTTACAATTCCATTACTTCAAAATTTTACAAAAGCAATACCTATTGCATTGCAGCGCACAGTGTCCTTAAGTGGGCGCCACACTCACTATTAAAGTTTAAAAAAAGAAACGGAGCGCGCTGTCCTTGAAGCGGGCGCCGCGCTCATTATCAAAGTAAAAAATAAAAAGAAATCTCGAGCGCGGTGTCACTGAAACAGGCGCCGTGCTCAGTATTAAAGTAAAAAAATGAAACTGAGCTTTGGTTCAAAGTGGGGCATATTTTAATTTTCTGGATGGGGGGGTAGGTGAAGTTCCTGTCTGCAGGATTTATACTCGCCCTTATGTTGTGACGGACGTGGCGAGAAGTCTAGTACTCAGAGAGGATTACCAGTAAACGGCAGGCCATGCTGTGGCATCAGTTCATGAAGAATGAGCCACCATTGGGCAAGTGCACAAAAAAGCTACATATGTTTCAGGCATCAGGGGGAAGGACAAGTTACAGATGTCTGCTCTTTGGAAGGCCTGCACCGAGAAAAGAAGGAAGTCAATGAATTAAAATTGTACATATGATATTAAAAAGCCTCTGAAGATGGGCTGACTCAGGCATCTCTGCTGCAAGCTAGGACTGTGGCACAGCTTTGCCTGGTGAATGGAAATATCCAAAGTAAGGGCTTAGACCTGCACAGAATCTATAGAAAGCAGAAGCTACACTGGAGTAAATGGCCGATGAGCACATTTGTTTTCGGACACAATGCTCGGCAGAGGCACGGAAACCTCTATATACCCATATAATACAAGACACCTTTGGCAGCTTGCCCACAAGATGGCAGTGTTGACAAACGTTACGACTGACTAGTTCTTTATAAAAAATAAATATAAGTGCAGTTTATTTTATTTATTAAGCCACGAAACATTTTATTATAGTAAATGTTATCCCAATATCACTAGAGCAAACGGGAAGGGCGAACCCACTTCCCAAAACATTTCTGACCACCTTCATAATAGATGCAATGAATAACGAACCCGTCAATAAGTCAATTTACCTCTCACCACCTTCATAAGATATGTAACAAAATCCGGCCAACAAATGGATCAGATTCAAATTCAATCTATCAGTAACATTTAAGTATTTCTGGGGGCAAATTGACAAGAAACTGACGCATCTGTAGAGATGCGTCAGTTTCTGTGCACCAGCCAGCGATACCTACGTTACCACCATGGATGCGCCGTATTTAGAATGCGTTTAGGAAAAACAGTGGTTCAATGTTGGCCACAGTGGGTCCAGATCAAAAAGTGTGATCCTCACGGGGGACATCGGGAATTAAGTTTAAACAGGATGATTAATCATACTGGGAACACAAAAGTAGGGGAACATATGAACCACTGTTTTTCCTAAACACATGCCAATCCCAGGTTCACATATCTGGGTACCCTTGTTCTCCCATACTACGTATTTAGAATGCGGCGCACCATGGCACAAGGATTGACAGATGCATCAGAAATTCTGACGCATCTTTTGGCCCATAAGTCACGCATTGCTGGAGTCGTGTCGCAAGCATGACGCAACTCCAGCAATGCATGGTCAGGCCTATACTTATTGTACTGCGTCACTCCTTACACCTGCCTCAAGCAGGCGTAAGGTTTAGATGCAGTGGCATCCTAGAAGTGGTGCAGTAAAATCTTGTAGATTTCACTGCGTCACTTCAACTATGCTTTCCTGCGTTGGAACGCCCACCCTGCCGCAGGTATGATGTGACGCAGGGCTTTACAACGTGATGCATCTTCCTAAATGCATCACGTTGTAAATTGACGCATCGTTTACGCTGATGCTTCGTCACAAAAGTGACTCAACGGCGGTGCAACAGTGTCACTAGGCTCTTGTAAATCTTCCCCCAGGAATCTACATGACTGTGCTTCTGACGTGAGTGATTGCTTTAAAAGGGATTGAACCGATGAGGTCGGGCTGGTTCATGCTCAGTCCAGACTCTAGTGACTGTTACTCGTGATCCACAAACTAAAAGCAGAAAAATGGGTGACTATTCTGGGCAATGAGGCACAGTATAGACAGGCTTGCAGGAATAATGTTCGCTAACCACAGACCTGATTAAATGTCAGGCACTCATTTCGCTCCGCCCAATTATTTGCGGTTAGATTTTCTGCACCTGGATTTACTAGGTCTGAAAGAACCTGACCAGTTGCAGTAGGAGACAAGTGCACTGGCACAATGTTTCTATCTGCTAAAAACTCCTCTACTCTCCCATACCCCTTTTCTAAACCCCACGCACACGGAATGTATGCGGTGAAGCTGCATGGAATAAGGGATTCCGTGCTGCTTTACAGCAGAGAAAAATATCGTCCCAATACTGTAATGTTCCATTCCATGTAATGTTACACGTAACTGCATGGTACTGGGGTGAGTTTATCACACAGAAATGATAAAATCGCCCCAGTACAATGCACCTCGTAACTGGGTCTAGACTGGATTAAGTGGCAAGCCCTTGTTATCCAATAGGTGGACGCGTGGTTATGTTTTATTTACGACTGATTCCCAAAATTTACAATTTATTAAGGCCAGCTAATGCTGGTCTATCTCACTATTCAAACTTCACGTCCAGTAGGCATACGTTTACGACACGTCATTTTCTCAACGTGACGTAAGCTGTAAAGAGTACAGTTCTAATACAAGCATTTACAATGCAATAGGTCTCGCAATTGCGAGTTTTTGAGCTATTGGCATTGTAAATAGCAATGCCTTTTATAATATTAAAAAGCGTTGTCATTTACAATACCATTAGTTCAAAATTTTACAAAAGCAATACCTATTGCATTGCAGAGCACGGTGTCCATGAAGCGAGTGCCGCGCTCACTTTTAAAGTAAAGAAAAAAATAAGAAAAAAAATGAAGACGGCTCGGTGTCCCTGATCCGGTTGCCGCACTCTGTATTAAAGTTTAGAAAATAAAAAATGAAACCAAGCGCTGAGTTCCTTAAGAGGATGCCATGCTCAGTATTAAAGTTAAAAAAATTAACAGAGCGCTGTCTCCCTGAAGAGGACGCCACGCTCAACATTAAAGTTTAAATAAACAAAAGTAAACTGAGCGCGGTGTTCCTAAAGCGGGCACCTCACTCAGCATACAATTTAGTGTGCCATAGCGCTGTATAAGAAAATTGGCCGCCATTGTCCCCATCACTGTCAATAAACAAAATAGTGCTCAAGCACTTATAATGCAGACCGTGTAACAAGCCAAGTAAAAGGTCCAGTCGTTCTGGGCGGTAACAAATGCAGACAAGGCAGTACCAAGGAGGGACTAAAAAGCCTATTTACAAATCAGAAGCCCGCATTTACGAAGGACAATGGCCCAAGGCAATGACAAATATGGGTGGAGAGTAGCCGAACCTTCCAGTGCATACCCTAATACAGCATGCCTCGCAGAGCGAACAGCGCATGCGCGCTGTCGCTAGGCCTGACCAAAAAAAGAAGGCAGCCGGACTTAAGGTCAGACATGCCCTGGATATTGACACTGCTTCTGAAAGGGCAGTTACAATGATGAACAGCGCCGCAATAGAGGTCACGATAGTTTGTCAGAACCTGATGGATTTTCTGGCGGGAGTAGCACAGAGTAAGTATATCACAGGGGAAACACCTGATACTAGGGTAAGTGTCCCACATAGTCCATACAAAATACAACTCCAATTGGAGGGGGACGTACCCAGAGACATTAATGTTCTCTTTTGGGAGAACTTAACGCACAGTTATGATATTCTTTTGGTTAAACAGTCTTGGCCATCTGATTTTGTAATGGCGTGCCCAAACGGTGAAACAGTAATTTTGCCTACTTTTTCCGACCTCATTCCAGAATCAGTTAAACATTCATATGCCGAAGAGTGGGCACTAGCGCTAGCTCCTGCGTTATACCGTTACCATGTGGGATAGGATTACGGTTTCCGTTTCCATGAAATACCACTGAGGACAACCCCACAACCTCAAAGACAATATCCTATAAAGCATGAAGCCAAAAAGAAGTTAGGGAAAGCCTCCAGCAACTTGAATACCAGGGTGTAATTGAAAGTTGCAGCTCATCAATAAATAATCCCTTGTTTCCTGTAATGAAATCTGATCATTCATATCGTCTAGTATTAGACTACAGACATTAAACACAGCAACTCGCACATTTGCAGTAGAAAATGCATACAGTGCTGCATTAATAAACAACATAGTGTGGAAGAAATACAAACAACACTTAATATCTCAAATGGATTTTTCTGCCAAAATATAGCACCTGTAAGCAGATATTTGACAGCCTTTTCAGTGCGAGGCTCTCAAGCAATGTTGCAGCTTGTCCCAGGGGTACAAGAATAAACCCGGGCTGTTTTCAGCCAGGGTAACAGAGCTACTTACAAATTTTGATGACCAGGCATTGTCCTGTGTGGATAGCATATATCTGACAGATGATGACCTCATGGCACACTTGACCAGAGTACCCGCATAATCCTGGGGTTTGCTCACATGGGCTACATATTTAACTCAATCAAAAATCGCCCACCTCAATGTTCTTTTTCTGGGAAATGAGCTGTCAGCTGAGGGCAAAAGCCTTGTGACACACTTCTTAATGAAGTGTGCGTTACTTAAACTACCAACTACATTGAAAAGATTGTAATTCATATAGGGATGTTTGAATTTTGGCGTAACTTACATTCCAGGGTATGCAGAACAAGTTAAACCGTTCTACGACTTGAAACGTCCAGATGTTTCTAGTACACACTGGACACAGGCACACACAAATATCTTACGGTCCGTGCAAACTGACATGAGAGCTTCAAAACATATACACACATGTAAACGCAACAAACCTGGTGATCCGTGTCATCGCTGGGACATCAGGTTACACTAATTTCACGTTCAATGAAGGTGACACTGTACCGATTGCATATAAATCACATTTATACACCAATGCTGAAATGCGTTTTGCACTTACAGAATAAATACTGAAAGCAGTACAGACTGCTGTGGTGAGAGAGAGGGCCATGGCTCAGGGTAAATTCATTATTGTCATGACCCCGGTGCCAACCTTAGAGGCCATCACCAGAGCGAGCATTCCAAACGCTAAAGCATTACATCTGCGATGGATTCCATGGGCTAACTCACTCACTGCAACAAATGTAGATTACAGATTTGATTCTAATCAACAAACACTACCCTTTCTGCAGTATGAACAAGAATATCATCTACCTAATGAGGTGATGCCTCCAGAACAATATGATTACATCATTAACTCTGATGGTTCAGCCCAACCTGCTGTAGGAACAAAGCATCAATACTCAGCAATAGACAATGGATACATTCATGATGAAGAATTCTATCCCGAAAAAAACTACACGGCACAATTGGCAGAACTAAAGGCTAATTTTCTGGCACTGTAGAATACGGACCCCAGATTCCCCACACTTATTGTGTGTGATTCATACTACTGTGTCCAGTCTTACAATGAATATCTACATTTCTGATGGATACATATGCCTGTGGATTCCTCACCTTGTGAATATCCCCTGTGCCAGCATTCCACTGAATTTTTCCTATCTCTCCACACCGACGTGGACGTCATAATTGCACGGCTCCACTCGCGACTCCGTATGACGTCACCGGAGCCATAAGAGAGCCACGTTGGCGTGATGACGTCCGTTCCCTTTTTTCCGCGCCGTCGACTCGTAACGGTTTTCTAGCACTCTCATTGGTTGAAGAGTTACTTTGTTGTTAGCTTGTGAGTTACTGTTTTTTAGAAAACTCATGTCTTTGTCGAGGAAGTCAGGCTTTAAGCTGTGTAGGGAATGTGGGGGTCACATGTCCATCACTGACCCCCATGAAGATTGCTTATGGTGTCTGTCATTGGATCACGACGTGGAAGACTGTTCCTGTTGCAGGAAAATGAACCCAAAGGCACTTAAGGAACGGGAAGCGAAGCTGTTTATGGCCAAGGCAAAGAAGGAAGGTAGAGGTCGCAAACGAGATAAGTCGAAGCCGGAGTCGTCGACTTCGCACTCGTCTAAGTCGAGAAGACATAAGAAAAAGATGAAGCATGACTCTCGGCGTCGATCAACGAAGGGTAGGGCTTCGAAGTCGCCTTCACCTCGACGTCGCAGTAGAGACATTGTTTCACCTTTGCCTTCACCTTCTCCTCGTGTCACTCCGGAGAAGTCTCCTTCGCCTAAGGTAACTCCGGCGCAGTCTCTGGCGCCGGGGGATTCACCAGCTTCCGACGCCGGGCCGGATCAGGATGCTGAACTCTCTCCTGTGCCTGAAGGTGAACCAGTGGATCCGGTAGAGGATCCTTCGACTCCGGCGCCGTTTACTCCCCAGCTGGATACAGAATCGAATCCATACGCGCAATTCCCGGCTCCAGGACGGATCCGTCGCATTTTTTAAATGCCATGTATGGAGTTTTTCATAGAGCAGCCTTCCCATCCGGAGCACCTTCAGGTCCCGTGGGTCCGCTGGCATTCAGTTTGGGCGTGCCACAACACTATGAGAGGCACCATTTTTGCCCTTCATGCCGATGGCGCCGTCATGGCAGTTTCGGGCGCCGTCTGGAGAGCCTTCCTCCTGGCCTTGTCTGGATCGTGTGCCTTCATCGGAGCCTCCCTCGACGCCGGCGCCAGCTGCGCTGCGTGTGACTCCACGAGCGGCGCCGCCGACTTCAAGAACGGCGCCACCGACACCGTGTCCACGGATTCGTTCACAGAGAGAGGCTCAGAGGAAGTGGAGGAAGGTGAATTAGATGAATCAATGGATGAGTTCGAAGGAATTCAGGAGGCAAGCGGATTGGACACCACTCCTGAGTGGGAACTTTCTTCTGTGAGGTCTTCTCCGCCTCAAGAGCTGGCTCCTTACCATTTAGTAATAAAGAAGGCTGCGGAGCTTTTAGATTTGCAGTTGTCTTCTGCTGAATATAAACCTAACTTATTGACGGAGGTTCTACATTCGCCTTTCTCAATTGTTGAGCCTCTGTTGCCTTTTAATGAGACCATCCTGGATCCTATCATGGATGTTTGGCGCAAGCCACTTTCTTCGCCTGCTGTTTCTAGGGCTGTGGCTAGGAGATATAGAGTAGCTCCAGGTGATCCGAGCTTCCTTTCTTCTCATCCTTCTCCAGCGAGTTTGGTAGTACAAGCATCCTGCTCCAAACAATGTTCGGGAGCATTTCCACAAGTTCCAGCTGACAGAGACTCAAAGAAAATGGAACAGTCAGCTAAAAAGGTCTTCTCAAGATGGCCGCGTAGGCTTACGGCTCTCGAGGGCCTCCGCAACCTCCCACGTCTATCCTGACTTAATCCTGATTTATTTGACGGGCTTTTGCTGATGAACTTGCGCTGAGGTGCCACCCGTTTTCCAAATTCGGATCAGACGCCGGGAACCGGAATGGTTGCGCTCCGAAATTTGCGGCCTGCTCTTGCCTTGGTCCCGATCTCGAGTTGGTGAGGTGCCCGGGTACGAAGTGAACAACAGTGGCATGCTGGGCTCGACCTGCCACGTACCCCGCACTTTCGCTTTCGTTTTCAAGCTTGTACTCTGATATCAGCTGAGGGACTTTGGTGCTTCAGAGGGGTGCGGATGGCAGAGTGTCTGGCCTGCCTCTCGGACTATACTCGGGCTTCCTGTCTGTGACGGCTGTGTTCAACTGAAGTAGCTACCTGGTCCTTGTTCCTGGTGCTCGCGGGTGCCAACTTTGGTGGCCTCCGGACGATGGCGGCGAGACTAGACGGAGACAAGTCGAAACCCAAGTCAACCCGGAGGGGAGCCTATACTCAGGTCAATAACCTGGATCGTTATGCGCAGACAAAGGGATCCCCTAGTGGCTCGCATAAATCGCCTGAGAGGTCCAAAGAGGTCTCGGGCCCTTCGTCAGAATTGACCTTGCTGGATGTTATGGGCGCCATTGAGGAGATGAAGGCTGCTGTGGGTCAGCAGTTTGATACCCTGGCTCATAAATTGGACGCGGTCCTGATCGATGTGAATTTGGTCAGGGCAGACCTGTCCAAAACTAACGAGCGGGTTGACTCTTTGGCTCAATCTGCGTCGAGCCTAACTGTGGACGTGGCTGCCCTGCAGACGGAGGTCCGTAGGTTGCGGCTTGCCAGTGACCAGACGGACCGTCGACTTGAGGACTCCGAAAGCAGGGCTAGACGGAACAATGTTCGTATCATCGGAGTGCCGGAAAGATCGGAGGACTCTGCTACCGACCTTTTTGTGGAGGATCTGGTGATCAATCG
This sequence comes from Triturus cristatus, assembly GCF_964204655.1. NCBI lineage: Eukaryota > Metazoa > Chordata > Amphibia > Caudata > Salamandridae > Triturus > Triturus cristatus. The sequence continues at coordinate 441,777,788 of NC_140581.1, read as the reverse complement.
TCTCGCGCCCAAGGGACTGAGCAAGTTCTTCGCGGTGGAGCGGGCCCACAGGATTCCGGTTGGCGCGCCCAAAGTGGGTGCTCCCCCGCGGCCTATAATCGCCCGACTCTTTCACTTTCGGGATAGGGATGCTATCCTTCAGGCGTCGAGGGTGGCCGGGCCGCTGAAGTTTGAGAACTCTAATGTCAGTTTTTACCCGGACTTCACGCAAGCGGTCCAAAAACAACGGCTGGGTTTTTTGGGCGTCAAACGGCGCTTGAGGGACATGGAGCTGAAATATGCGATGTTATTCCCGGCCAGGCTGCGGGTTGAGTTCCGGGGTCGCTCACACTTCTTCGACCGGCCGGAGGCGGTTGGAGACTGGTTGGATGCCCTGCCTCGGAGACAGGATCGGGACGGTCAGATGGCGGCCAGCGGAGAGGGTTTGGTGCAGCAGGACTAGAACTTGGTTCCTGGAGATGGACTGGACTGGTGACGTCTTGTACCTTGGCTCAACTGGACTCTAGTTTGGGACACTATGCCCTTCAAATGCTGGAGGTTGTGGGGAGCTTATTGGGGCCTTTTCCTCCTTCTGGGGTTCTTTTTGTGGTATATGTTAGGGCGACAGGCACACTGCGAGTTGGGGGGGGCTGTTTGGGCTCATGCAGGGGTGCAGGGAGGGGGGAGTTGTGGTTGGGGGATTGTGGGGGAGGGGGGGTGTTGGGGACTGTTCGTTTGTTTCGCAAGGCAATGTGAAGTTCTCTGCTGACTTGTCCGGGTTGTGCTCTCCGGGATGTGGGTATCGTGCACGGGAGTGGGATGGGGGGTAGGGGATTGGGAATCCTTTCGTGGAATGTGAATGGATTGGGGGACAGGATCAAGCGCGGGGTGGTGTTGCAGTTTTTGAAACGGATTTCGCCCGACATTGTTTTCCTGCAGGAGACACATTTGATTGGGAACTCCTTCCATGCCCTAAATAGGAGGGGCTATCGCCTTGCCGCTCACTCTGGTTTTACTTCTAGCTCAAGGGGAGTGGGTATTTTGGTTCGGACCTCTCTCCCATTGGAGGTGGACGAGGTGCTTCATGATGATAGTGGGCGCTATGTGGCACTGGTGGGGAGATGGGAGGGTAGGACTGTTTCGCTCGTTGCTGTTTATGTGCCTCCGGGGTTACAGACGGCTACATTTGCTGATTTGGGGCGTCTGGTCCTGGGACTCCCTGGGGGGGTTCTGGTGTTGGGGGGTGACTTTAACGCTGTTGTATCCGGGTTGGAGGACCGTCGCCCCCCCCAGGGATCTCCCTAGGGCCCAGGCCTGGTTGGGTGGCTTTCTGGACACTTTGGGACTTGTAGATTGCTGGAGGTTGATGCACCCGGGACAGGCGCAATACACCTTTCACTCGGGGGCCCATGGGAGTCTCTCGAGACTTGATTATATGCTTATGCCGGCGGTCCAGGCTGGGATGATTGGGGAGGTGCGTCATTTGGCCCGAGGTATTTCTGACCATTCCCCTATATGGTTGCAACTGAAGGTTGTCCCCGGGGCGGAGGGGAGCGTAGCGCCCATTAACCCCTGGTATTTACGTACCCCTAAGATCCGCGCGGAACTGGTCAAGTCCACCGATCACTACTTCAATGATAATGTGGGGTCGGTGTCGTCGGCTGTCTCCCTATGGGAGGGTTACAAAGTGGTGATCTGGGGGCAGGCCTTGTCACTTATCTCCCATGCTAAGAGGTGCGGGAGAGCAGAGGTGGTTCGCCTGGAAACTGAAATAGCTGAAATGGAGGAGGACTTGGAGCGGGGTGTTACTGATGAGAAATTGCACGTTCTCGGCCTCAAACAATCAGATTATAGAGCGCTAGTCACGGATGCCGCTAAAGAGATGAGCAGAGAGCAGCAAGGACGATTGTATGATGTGGGGGATAAGGCCGGAAAGTTGATTGCTTGGTTGGATAAGAAGGAGAGAGCGAGCAGGGTGGTGCCCGTTGTGGAGAGAATGAATGGAGTGCGTATGACTGACCCTGTGGAGATTGTTGACTGCTTCGCGGATTATTTCCGCGGGGTATACTCTGTTGCTTAGAGACATTGCATTGCCAACCCTATCGGAGGCTGATGCAATATTGATGGAGGCGAAGTTGTCGTCAGATGAGATCGCTTTGGCCACTTGCTCGATCGCGTCTGGTAAGGCTGTGGGTCCTAATGGTCTTCCCATTGAACTATATAAGTTGCGTCCCGATAAGATGGCGCCGTATCTTCGGGACATGTTTTTCGCGGCACGTGCGGCGGGCTTCCTCCCCCCTGACCAACGTCTCGCCACCAAAGTTGTGATACATAAAGAGGGGAAGCCGCGAGATCGCTGCACTTCCTATAGGCCCATTTCGCTGTTGAATGCAGAACCCAAAATTCTGGCCAAGGTATTGGCTAATCGGCTGGCCCGGGTCGTGGGCGACTTGATACACCAGGATCAGTCCAGTTTTATACCCCATCGGAATACCGCCCTGAATTTGAGGCGGTTGCACGGCGTGCTTGCTAGAGCGGAGTTCATACGTGAGCCGGCCATCTTGGCATCTTTAGACGCTACTATGGCGTTCGACACTTTGGAGTGGCCGTATATTTGGGCCGTGTTGGCGAAATTCGGGTTCGGCCCGGAGTTTATTGGTTGGGTAAAATTACTATATGCTGACCCACTGGCTCAGGTTGTGGTGAATGGTAGGGTGTCGGCTCCCCTCGCATTGGGGAGAGGTACGCGGCAGGGTTGTCCGTTATCACCCCTTCTCTTTGCACTTTCTCTGGAGCCTCTCGCCGCCTGGTTGCGTTGGGAGCCGTCGCTGCGGGGCATTAGATGGACGCCGGAGTTTGAGGACCGTGTCTCCCTCTACGCGGATGATATCCTTCTGTATCTTACCTCTCCCCGACAGTCGCTAATTGTATTGGTGGACGTATTGAATTCCTTTGGTCGCAACTCTGGCCTGGTCATTAATTGGGCCAAGTCATGTGTTTACGTCCTCGCGGGTGAGGCCCCCCTTTTGCCGCGGGATTGCCCTATCCAGATTGCTACACTGGGGTTCAAATATTTGGGAATCTTTATCTCTCTGGATCCCGCGGTCCGCTATGAGCGGAACCTTCTCCCTCCCCTCCAGCGATTGAAGGCCGACGTCGCGAGGTGGCGACGACTTCCGCTCTCGCCGCTCGGACGGGCGGCATTGTTTAAAATGATGTCGCTACCTCGCTTCTTGTACGCTTTGCAAAATACTCTAGACGTCGTGCCAGCCCGCTATTTCCGTGAGGTGGAGGGTCTTCAGCGCCAACTGTTTTGGGACGGGCGGCCGCGGATCGCTCTCGCCAAGTTGACGCTCCCTTGGTATGATGGGGGGGTCGCCCTTCCCGATATTAAAAGATACTATTGGGCGTCTCAATTGGCGGCGGTGAACCACGGGATATACGGTCCCGCCTTGAATCCGGCCTTCGAGATGGATAAATTACTACTCCCGGGTGGGGATTATAATAGGGCGCTGTATTCGGTGACCCCGGATGCATGGTTGACAGGACCCACGCAGGTTGCGGTGCGTGTGTGGCATGCGGCGAGTGCTGCGATGGGGTGGAGGGGTCGCTTGACTCGGGCGACGCCGTTGTATGCCTCCGAGCAGCTGGGTTGTTTGTGGAAAACGAAAGGCTTTGAGAAATGGGATATGATTGGTATATGTAAGGTGGGTGACCTTTGGGCGAAGGGGTCTTTTAAAACGTTTGAAATGCTTAACTGAATACAAATTAAATGATAGAGAGTACTTCCGGTATGCACAAGTCTACCATGCGCTGTGTTCGGTCTTTCCGGACGTTGCTGCTATCCCCGAATATTCCCCGCTGGAGGATAGAGTGTTAGATGGCTATGTGCCCGACAGCACTATCTCTCTGATCTACAAAAAACTTATTAATGATCGCGCGGACTTGCTAATCCGTCTGCGGGAGGCATGGACGGGCGACGGCTTGGAACTGGACGATGAGGACTGGGTAACGGCGGTGGCCTCCCCGAAAGAGGTGGCGATCCCGGCCCGCTTATGATTCGTACAGCTGAAGATCCTCCACAGAGTGTATGTCACGGGGCCCGGTTTGCTACGTATGGGTTACTCGATGGATGGAATGTGTAAGCGTGGATGTGGCCTGTCGGGTACCTTTCTTCATATCCTATGGGAATGTTTGGAGGTTGTGCGATTTTGGAACGGTATCCACGCTGTAATGGAGGAGGTCACGCACGTTGCTCTGTTGCCAGAGGCTAGGAGGTGTTTGTTGAATGTCTGGGAACCGAATGACTATAATGTGGCACAGACGCAGTGGGTGACTTTGGGGTACATGGTGGCTAAGCGTAACATTGCACAGCTGTGGGGTTCCCCGAGGCCGCCCACGGTCGCGGTATGGAAGGAGAACATGGACTGGTGTATGTTTAGGGAAAAGACGTGTATGTGGCGAGAGGCAAGCCTGGGAAATGGACTAAGGTATGGGGTCCATGGAATTTATATCGTGGACATATCTGCACCCCGCCTCTGCCGTTAGAGGTCGATATTGCTTTGTCCCCCTAGCCACACATTCTGCGGGATTGTGTGAGGTGTGTTCCATGCTTTGTCTCCCCGTTGCCCCCCGCTGCCACTTCCTGTCAAGAACTGCTTTAGACACTGTCCGTTGTCCCCCGTCCTGGGTAGCGCACGTTGCTATTTCGGACTCTTATTGCCTTGAGTGTGTTTTGTATTTAACAAAAAATGAAACTGTCTTTCTCGATTGCTCTCGGCCTATAGCCACGGCCTGTTGCATGTGCTCACGGACTGCCGGGAGCTTCGCCTCTGGTTCATTTGAATGTGTGGCGTTGCATTGCGGGCCTTCGGGCTCTGTAGCGGCCGGCCTTGGTGGTTGTAGGCCCTTGTATGTATTTTATTGTGTAATAAAGGTTTCTTTAAAAAAAAAAAAAAAAAGGTCTTCTCTTCAGCTAGTATGGCACTGAAGTCAACTAATGCCACTTGTTTGTTGGGCCGCTACGTTCACGCTTTAATGGACTCTGTAAGGCAATTGGCCCCCAAATTGCCCGATGAAGAGAAGGGTTGCTTTATGGAAGTTCTTACAGATGCTCAGGCTGCAGCTAGGCAGGTAATCCAGTCAGGCTTGGATATGGCTGATTCTGTCGCCAGAGTTATGGGTTCTCCATAGCCACAAGAAGACAGGCTTGGCTCTGCTCTTCTGGATTTTCACCTGATGTTCAGGCCACTCTTGTTGACTTACCCTTTGATGGGACAAAGCTTTTTGGGGAAAAAGCGGATTCTGCCTTACAGAGGTTCAAGGATAGCAGGGCGACTGCGAAATCCTTGGGATTGCAGACCCAGTCGATGGGTTTTGGCTTCAGAAAGTATAGGGGTTTTGCAAGGTCTTCCTTTCGCACCTCCCGTCAACCTCAGCAGCAGCAACAGCAAAATCCTCTATAAATCCTATAGAGGAAGACAAAGAGGTCGACGTGGTTCTGGCCGCAATCTCTCCTCCTCCTCAGCCTCGTCTGCTTCCAATGATGCTACTGGGAGGCAGCCCTAGATCCCCCATCCTGGATCATGTAGGGCCTGTTGAGGGTCGGGTGTCTCACTTTCTGCAAGGTTGGAAATTGGTCATGACGGACCTATGGGTTTTAAACCATGTGGAGAATGGGTACGCCCTTCCTTTTCGGGAATTTCCTCCCCCTTACCCTCCTTGCCAAGGTTTTTACTCAGAGGACCATCTGCTCCTTGTGCAGAAGGAGGTTCTTGCATTGTTACAAAAAGGTGCGATAGAGGTGGTTCCAGAGCAGGAAAGGGGTCAGGGATGCTACTCCTGGTATTTCCTGATTCAAAAAAAAAGATGGCAGATTGCGTCCGATCCTGGACCTCAGAGTCTTGAACTTTTACCTGGAGCAGGAGAAATTCAAGATGCTAACCCTTGCTCCGGTTCTTCAGGCATTGCAGCAAGAAGACTGGATGGTGTTGATCGACTTGCAGGATGCGTATTCCCACAGCCCAATCCTGAAGTCGCACAGAAAGTATCTCCGTGTTACGGTTTAGTCGCAACACTACCAGTTTGCGGTCCTCCCGTTTGGTCTTACTACTGCACCTCTAGTCTTCACCAAGGTGATGGCGGTGGTGGCTGCCCATCTCAGGAGGTCGGGGATTCCGGTCTTCCCCTACCTGGACGACTGGCTGCTGAAAGCAGAGTCGCCAGAGATGGTGCAACATCATCTGCAGGTAACATCTTATCTGTTATTCAACTTAGGTTTTTCAATCAATGTGCCCAAATCTCACCTGGTGCCCTCTCAGGGCAACCTGTTCATAGGGGCGGTTCTGGACACTACTGTGTGTCGAGCATTTCCTCCTCCACAAATAATTCTCGACATTCAAGAGATGATCCCTTTATTCTACAATGGAGCGGTTGTTCCAGTTCTGAAGGTCCTTTGTCTGCTCGGTCTGTTCGACTCCTGCATTCTGTTGGTCAACCATGCATGCTGGCACATGAGGGCGCTCCAGTGCTGTCTCCGCAGGCACTGGTATCAGCACAACGGAGATCTCAGGGAGTCAGTCAGAATCTCCAGAGAAGCTGCAGCGGATCTGTCTTGGTGGAGCGTGGAGGGCAGAAAGCCCTTGTCATTTTCCTCCAACGGTGGCCACGGTGATAACGGATGCCTCCACCCTAGGGTGGGGTGCTCATCTGGGGAATCTGGAGATCAAGGGGCTTTGGTCTCCAGAGGAAAGATTGTTTCATATCAATCTTCTAGAATTGCGGGCGATAGGTTTGGCGCTCAAGGCCTTTCTCCCTTCCCGGTTAGTCGGTTCAGGTCCTGACGGACAACACCACCGCAATGTGGTATGTCAACAAGCAGGGAGGAGTAGGGTCGTACCGTCTCTGCAGAGAGGCGTTGCGACTCTGGTCCTGGGCTCAGGACCATCGGATTTGCTTGATGGCGAATCATCTGGCCGGCATGTTGAACGTACGTGCGGACAGCCTCCGTCGGCAGTTTTCCACTGACCACGAGTGGAGGCTTCATCCAGTGGTAGTTCAGCACATCTTCCGGACGTGGGGTACTCCTCGGGTGGACCTGTTTGCCACTCAAGAGAATGCGCATTGCCCGTCATTCTGCAGTCTCCAGTTTCCGATGCAGGGGGCGTTGGGGGAACACGTTTCAGTTGAGTTGGGGTTCTCAACTCCTTTACACGTTTCCTCCCATTCCCTTGATTCCTCGGGTTCTGAGGAAGATTCGCCAAGACCAGGCCCAAGTTATATTGATCACCCCGGATTGGCCAAGAAGGGTGTGGTACACAGATCTACTTCACCTTTCGTCGCACCATCCGCTCCGTCTCCCTCTCAGGGCAGACCTCCTCTCGCAGTCGGAGGGGCAGGTTCTACACCCCCACCTCCAGAGCCTGCACCTTCATGCCTGGAGATTGAACGGGGTAACCTCAGTTCTTTCTCTCTCCCACCAGATGTAGTGGATGTTATTTTATCATCCAGGCGACACTCCACTAAGTCAACTTATTCCTACAGGTGGTCTAAATTTCTAAAATGGTGTGGAGAGAGATCCATTGACCCTTTAAAGGCCCACTTGTCAAATGTGCTTCAGTTTGCTCTTTCTTTGGCTCAGCAGGGTTTTGCTGTGGCGACAGTTAAGGGCTATTTATCAGCCTTATTGGCTTTTCTGTGTCTTCCGGATCCGCCGTCGTTATTTAAATCTCCTATTGTTTTAAGATTTCTCAAAGGTCTTACTAATAGGTTTCCACCTACTGCCTTTGTAATGCCGCAGTGGGACCTTAATCTTGTTTTAACTTTTTTGATGGGGTCCCCTTTTGAACCCCTTCATAACTGTCCTCGGAGGCTGTTGTCCTTTAAAATGGTCTGTCTTGTAGCCATAACCTCGGCAAGGAGGGTGAGTGAGCTTCAAGCTCTTAGTTCTAAACCCCCGTTTTTATCCTTACATGATGAAAGGATGGTTCTCAGGACCAGGGCTGCTTTCCTTTCTAAGGTAGTTACTCCATTTCATCTGGGGCAGTCCATAACTCTCCCTGTGTTTTATCCTCACCCTCACCCTTCCAATGAGGAGGAGAGACTTCACCGCTTGGACCCTAAAAGAGCAGTGAGCTTTTATTTGGACAGAACAAAAGATATACGTTTGGAAGATCAGCTCTTCGTGGGCTATGTTGGACACTCAAAAGGCAAAGCTGTGCACAAGCGCACTCTGTCAAAGTGGATCATCCTGCCCATCAAGATCTGCTATGCCCTTGCTGGTAAGGTTCCACCTGAGGGTATTGGAGCTCATTCTACTAGAGCTAAGTCTTCCACCTCTGCTTTGGCCAGGGGTGTTCCAGTTGCAGACATTTGTAAGGCCACGATTTGGGCCTCCCTCCATACTTTCACAAAGCATTATTCCCTAGATTCTGAGATGAGGTGGGAGGGCCATTTTGCGCGCTCTGTCTTGCAGGACTTTTTGGTATAGGAAAGGTGGACACCCTCCTCCGGGAGTGGGACTGCTGTGGGAATCTATTCACAAGGTGAGGAATCCACAGGCAGATGTATCCATCAGAAGAAAAAGTTACTTACCTTCGGTAACGCTTTTTCTGGTGGATACAGTATCTGCCTGTGGATTCCTCACTGACCCACCTGCCTCCCCGTTGTCCACCTTTGTATACCTAAAAAGATCCCTTTTTTTGACTGGTTGTTTATTCTTTGTATTTTCTATCTAGTACATTTATAGGAAATGCTGATTTTTTTAGCTTTCCTTTTTGACTTTGTGCTGTATATATTGGTTCAAATGTTGTGTACTATGTATACTTGAGTCTGTGTCAGTCCACCTGTTCGCCTCGGAGGCACGGAAAAAATGGGTGGAACTAACGTCATCACGCCAACGTGGCTCTCATATGGTCCCGGTGACGTCATACGGAGTCGCAAGCGGAGCCGTGGAATTATGACGTCCACGTCGGCGTGAAGAGCTAGGAAAAATTCAGTGGAATGCTGGTGCAGGGGATATTCACAAGGTGAGGAATCCACAGGCAGAGACTGTATCCACCAGAAAATGCATTACCAAAGGTAAGTAACTTGTTCTACTGGAGCCAGAATGATTCAGAGATTCAAAGGGTTGCATAATAAAACAGAAGATGCTTTGGGAACATATGGCAAAGCTGAAAGACTGTTTGCCACAGACTCATGTAATACGCACATTGAGCCATCAGCGTACTGGCGTTCACATTGCAATGAATTCCAGGGATGATGAATCCATGAAAACATTATTTCGCACTGCTGCAGTTGCTGCAATCACTCGTTCAGGTACGAGGATAGACAGACACATCATGGTGGCTGTCAATGCTGTTTGCAACAACATACTCCTGCTGAAAGGTTTTCCACTCAAGTACTTCTTCAAGCTAGATGCACAGAACATGCCACAAGCTCACATTCCAGGAGAGGGGGATAGAGTTATACCAAATACTGAATGCAGAATGGGTTTAATACTAGCGGCATACGAGGGTCTGGCATCTTCTCATGCAGGGGTGCCTTCTACAAGTACACTACTGCAGCAATGCTACTGGTGCCTGGGTCTTTACAAACAGACCAAGCGCTCTGTCCTTAAATGTGATATCTGCCAGCCGATGAACAGTTCCACTGTGGCGCATCCACACCCGACAGCTCTATTGATCTCAAACAAGCCTCTGGTTTGTGTCTATTTAGACCATTGCAGCCCTTTGTCATCAGATGGGGTTAAAAGTATATCTTGGTAGCGGTTGATTCCTGCTCTCGATTCCTGTGGGTATGACCACAGCAGTTTGGTGATACCCATACTGTTATAAAGAATCTGCGAGTCTTTATTGGGACATTTATTTATTTTTATTTTTATTTATTTGCAGAATTTTACATAGCTCTGGCTAGACCCAGAGGTATCAGAGAGCTTTACAAGAGGATCAGTGAGATACAGTTTACAAAAATTAGTTCAGTTACAAGTATAGGCATGAAATAAAAACATGAGATTACACAACAATAAAAGATTAGAGCATAGCATTGCCAAGACACACATCTTATGGGAAATGGAAAGTGGAGGGGGAAAGGTAAACCGAGGAAAGTAATGCAGATGGAGTCAGGCAGACCAGAAGGGGGAACGCAATTCAAGGGTAAGAAAGCAGTCAGAGTGACAGACAGACAAGACCATGAAGAACAGTTAAAAACAATGTCCGATGTCAGGCTGGGTAGGTGACGGCCGAGGGGGTGAACCAGAGCCAGATTCCTCTATAGCTGCATATGACTGCTTCACCGGGCAATGGCCTGGTAGGCGGGCTCCGCTGTAAGTACAAACAGTTACTGTTATTCGCCCATCAGGCATTATCATAGTTCAATCGAGCGCATCGGTCACTGGAGTAACTGGGAAGCGCCATCAACCTCGTCATCCAGCTAGCTCCAAGAGAGGAGAGGTGGAAGAGACAGTTATCAGACCTAAGGGGGCTCACTCCCACAACCAGAAGCCCACTGCTGAGGGCTATCAGTGTTTGATGGCCTATGGGGATGGCAAATGATTCCCTCATTCTTTACATCATCACCTGCTTCACAGCGGAGCTAGATGCCGCTGAGGGACTTTCAAGCAGCACACCCTTCAATTAGAGGATCTTCAGCAACATGCCAGCCACCAATTTGGGGTCAGGCACGGCCAGGCGTGGATCGGTGGATCGTAGTAAGGCAATCTCCGCAGAGAGAGGCCAAGGGAAGGCAGCGAGTCCTTTTATCCACCACTCACATATACTCCATATATACATATACTCACCAACTTATTAAAGGCGCGTGGTCTCAGGGAGTCTCAGCTGCGTGTGCCGCTCACAAGGAATGGTCACGGTAAGGGGCCCAAGGTGCGGTGTGCACAGTGCATCGCTGTACGGCTCCTCAGCTGCACAGCCATGATAAGCAAGAGGATACACCAGCAAAAAATGGCGGCCGCTCTTCCTCATCATCAGTCTAAAGGTCCGAAAAGGCATCCGAACGCATCTCCGTTCGTCCCCAATGATTTAGAGGAGCTCCGCATCCCCACTCACAGCGCCGGGCGATCTCCCGCATCACTCCAGGCTGCTAAAGCGGGCCAGCTCCTCGCGTCCATAATGGCGGGCATTGTTAGCAGTTGCCGGATCGAAGTCCCGGTATGGCCACTCACGGTAGTATGCGCCACCGTAGCCCCAAGAACATCCCAGGCGCCGTCAGCGGAAGGTGTAGCAGGCCGCGGCTGGGGTCTTCACGCTACTGTGAACCCCCTAGGACTTGGGGTCCTCCTGAGCAAAATGGCTCTCCGCCTCTCGTTGCCCTCGCCATTCATGGGTCTCAGCCACTCCGGCTGCTGCATTTACGACCCACAACAGGTCCCCAGCTCCACCACTGGAACTCAGACGGCCCCGGAAGCCTCAGAGATAATTGCAGATGACCCGAGCCAGCAACTACTGGGTGTCGGCCATACTAGCTCGGTCTCAACGGGAGAAAGCCTCAAGCCCATTTTCCTCCACGAATCACGAGTTCACAGGCGTGGGAATTAGCGCAATGAGGACCGCTGACCAACAGGACCTCAGGAGAGAAGGAGGTTCTCGGGAGGATGGTAGAAATCTGGGGGAAATCACCAGAAAGGCGATGCCTGGCTGGGAGCTCCCGACCGGAGCTCCTCTTCGGTCAGCCTCTAGTCAAAGTGCAAAGGACATACGCAGTTGGGTAAACATCAGTTACCCCAAATACCGAACACCGCAGGCAATTACAATGCGGTGGTTACAATGACTGTGTTGTAACAACGCATGCAATTACTCCGCAAGTCAGAACAACGACTTGCAGAGGGGTCAGAAAGTGTTGGATTTAAAATCCAACACCTTTTCTACTGTAAATTATACAATTCCAACATCCAGCACCCCCCCAGAGCAAGTCGTCGTTCCATCTTGCGTTCCATCCAGAGGAAAATTCAGTGGTGGAGAGGAAAAACTGTGACTTAAAGCAGTCTTTAACAGCTGGGGTACTAAGCTCAGTTCACAGTTGGGTCCATCACTTATATGGGGTCCTAAGAGCACTCAACAACCTGCCTAGAAAATCCCTGGGTGGTTGGACTCCATATGAAATCATGTTCGGGGTAAAGATTTGGGTCCCAAACCTCAACAATGTCAGCATTGGGGCATCAGAAAAATAATTTGATATCAATGAAAGTTTGGCTGCTTTACTGGAACTGAATGACTTTCGGGATGAATATAGCAATGTCCAAGTAAAATGCACCGCCACTGGATTAGTGAAGGAGGTGGCGGCAAAACCTGCTTGGGTTCCAAAGGTTGGGGATCTGGCCAGGGAAAAAATTGTAGGCCATTTGGGCCATCCTACAGAGAACCTTTACCTGTCCTGGCTGTTGAAGGTAATAGAACTCTACTTCTTCCACCTCTTGCTGGTCGCAAAGACACGAGATTTGTCTCAATTGATCTGAACAAACCACACTATGTGTGCGATAATAAACAGTAAGCCATGTGGGCTACTGGGTAGCTACCTGCCTTTTCTTGCTCTCATCCGGAAAGTTCAGATGGAGCTTTAACCCCTTCGACGCGCATGACGGAACGGTTCCGTCATGCACGTCGGTTGCGCTGTGCGCATGACGGAACCGTTCCGTCATGGCCCCGCCCGCGCACGGAATCTTCAGCGTGGCGCGGAAATCCGCGCTGAAGAGGTTAATTAGAAATGAAGCATCCTCTCTCCAATGAGAGGCAACAATAAACAACAATGAAGTATGTATTCTACCTGCTACAACAACACCAACTAGTACAGAAACAGAGATTTCAATTCGGAAACCTGAAATCAATACGGTCTACGTCAATGTACCACAGATCGAGTCCTCTCCTAGTGCTACAGAAACTAGATAGCTGCCAAAAATACATCGGACTGCCTCTGGCTACTTCATCGACTTCGATGACTTCTCTTTGGATTCCTCTGATCGTCCACCACCACTGCCACCTCTACCTTTGAGGTTGAAAGTACGTGTTTTCTATCTTTGGCTGAAAAGGACATATTTTGTTTCTCCATGGCTACAAATTTGGTTTTCGTTACTTTACCTGGTCCTTTGGATTGGATTTGTGACTGTCTTTTTCCTACTTCTGATTGGACACTATCTCCAAAAACGCTCGACAGTGCAACTGGTGTACTTGTTTCTTAAACCTCACTTGTCATCACATCGAGAACGAAGAGACTTTTCCCTAGTGAGCATTTCAGCTGTTCCAGTTTCTGATGGGATTGTGTGGGATAGGATATCGTATGATGTGTATGGTCCCACTGATCTTTTACAAATTCCACACTTATTTTAAATATCTTTGAATGATGTCATTACCCCTAGTACTGTTTCTGAAGATTGGGACTTAGATACAGTACATGAAATGCTAGAACTTCTAATGGATTCTACTATGTTTTCTTCTGATGCATTGTATGATGGTACATCTAATTTTGATGAGATGTTTTGTTTCCAACATTATGGTAATCATTTTCTGCATAAAGCAAGTATTCCATGTCATGTTTTCAATCATACACAGTGGGAATACTGCTATATACCACCACAGGGTAGTTCAAAAACATTTCCAACAATGTTTGCTTATTTGTCTGGGTAGGCTTGCACCATCGCCTGCAAAGAAACACATGCTGACTGATACCGGGCTAAGATATTCTGCTTCTTTTCTTTCCCAGCTACCTGTTCAAGGTTTCGACTTTTGGAGAGACGCAATTGATGTAAAATCAGTTTGGGGGACAAAAGATTGGCAGGTTCAGGGTTTGAGGCTTTGTTTAGAGCATGCTTAATGCCACAACAAATTATTTTCCTGAACAAAACTGTGCAACAAATAGCATGTCTTGGATTAGCCAAGATGAAAGATTTGAACACACCACAAATTCCCACATTCATGTCCTTGGGGGCCAACTACTCCTCATGTTACCTTCAGTAAGTTCACACAGTGGAACTGCCAACAGGTCTTCAGAGGCCACGCCCCCTTTCTCCACCACTTTGCAAACGTCCACTTTACTCCTGAGGGACCTTGGAGCCAAGAAGCCCTCCTGGTACCGCCTGTAAGTCCTGCACAGCAGGCTTCTTAAGGAGCTGGTCTGAGGCCCAGCCCCTTTTCTCCACCACTCTGTAAACACAACTACTACTTAAGTATTGGAAATGCAAGTGGTCTCGCATTTATTTGAGTTCGGGCTATTGGAATTGTAAGTGGCAATGTTTTGTACCTATGTGTTATGGAGTGTATGTATGTGGTGTGTAGTGGAATTATGTAGGTTGGATTGGATTAGTTAGGTGTGTAACTGTGTGGCGTGTAGTTCTGTGGTGTGGTGTGGAGTTTTGTAGTGGATTTATGTGGCATTGTGTGCTATGGTATTATGTGGATAGTAATTCTGCATTTTGTAGTGTAGTGGAATGATGTGGAGTGGGATTGTGTGTTGTGTAATTATGTGGAATGGTATTTTGTGTTGTGGAGTTTTATATAGTGGAGTTTAATTATGTGGTGTGCAGTTGAATTTTGTGGCACGATGTGGAATTGTGTGATGTGTATTGAATGTATGTGGTGTATTGTGTAAACGTGTTGAGTTGTATTATGTGGTTTGGTGTTGAATTATGTGGCGTGGATTGGAAACGTGTGGAGTTGAATTGTGTGGCATGAAACTGTGTGGATAGCTTTGCCTTTTTGGTGATGAAAAAGAACAAATAGGTAGGAGCTAAGCTCCATGTGTGTGTTTGGGTGTTCAAGAGAAAGAACTAGAGCTACTTGCATTATAAATGTCTCTTAACTATGTGTTATGGATTGGAGGGAATGTATGTGGTGTGTGGTGGAATTATGTGGGTTTGATTGAAAATGTTAGTTGTGGAAGTGTGTGGTATGGAGTGGATTTGTGTAGTGAAATTGTGGCATTGTGTGCAGTTCTAATTGTGGATAGTAATTATGTTTTCTGAGTGTATTAGAATTTTGTGGAGTGGGATTGTGTGTTATGGAGTGTAATTATGTGGAATGGTATTTTGTGTTGTGGAGTGTTACGTAGTGTAGTTTAATTATGTGGTGTGCTGCTGAATTTTGTGGTATGATGTTGAATAAAGTGTTGTTAATTGGATATATGTGGTGAGTAGTGGAATTGTGTTGTGGAATCAAATTAAGTGGTTTGGTGTTGAATTTTGTGGTTTGAAATGTATTTGTGTGGAATTGAATAGTGTGGCATGGAACAGTGTGGTGTTGAGTGGAATTATGTGGAATCAACACCGCTCGGCGAAGGAATGCGGCTCAGATGCCTCTCAGGCACTAAACACAAGCACTTAACTGAATTATAGTGAGGATTCTTTCACAAGATGTACTTCTATGGATTTGAAGGTGTTAAAAGTGTGGCTACTTCATTTAATATTCATAAATCTTTACGAGTATATACGCTCCTAGTTTAATTTCATATTGCTCCCAGCCACCAGAAAATAGCCTGCTCTGCCACATGGTGAATATTTAATGAATAATGCATCGCCATACATTCCAGCCTGAACATTTGAGCGCTGGCTTTTCCTCTGAGAAATAACCTGCTGAAAACCTTAAAACATGATGGAGAGGAGGTTAAAACAGGACAGAATTACTTTTTCCTATGTAACCTACAGCTATGGTGTTAAACTACATTAATAGAGAATAATTATGGCAGAACCGATGCTGGTTAGACTCTATTATCATCACTCAGAAGAGAAGCAAAGAATATCCAGGGCAAACCAACAAAATGCCATGGGGGGGGGCAGATAAAATGCGGGTTAGTGTTTACAAGAAACAGGGCACTGCCAGCCTTGCACTCGCCATAGAAAGGTCAGGCCAATAATACTCTGTGTAGTATGCTGCTGTGAGAAGCGAAGTGCATTCATGTGGGTGATTGGCTGTATAGTTTTCTAAATCCCTCGTACTTCCCACTTTACAAAAAAGAAGACAAACTCATCAATATAACGAGCGTGTCTTATGCATGGGTCTGCTCCGGAGCTGAATTAAGTAGGAATAATAACGTGTCAGCCAGATGAAAAGTACAATTTGTATTTTAATAAAAAAAGAAAAATATATATATATTGCACAGAATAAATGCTCCCTACACTAACTTATAGTTTTGGTTGTCAGCTTTACTTAAAACAGCACCATCTTACGTGGAACTAGGGAACAACAACCCCGACAAACCCAAAGGAGAAATAGGCGTTCTTGAAAGAGTATCTAGCCATTAATTCAGTGCATACTTGTATGAGTGCATGTGGTTCGTGCTAGCACTAGGCTGGGGGAACACCCAAAATGTATCAGTGTAGTATTTATCTGTGTGCAATGCAATGCCACTATCGGCTCAGTGGGCAAATGTAGCCACTGCGTGGAGGATCAAAAACATGAGGGAAGAGGGTAGTAAACACATGTGGGGTTGATGCCACGGAGAGCGGAGGAGGAGAGTTCGACCACAAGGACAGTGGAAGGAGGGCAGTCTGCAGGAGACGGACTGCAGAGGCATGCACTCTGAGTGCATGCTGAAAACTAAATAAACTCCCAACATTCATCTTTCTGTGATTCTCATGCAGAATGCGTAACGTAATTGCATGGGTAACAACTTTCATGCACCAGCTTCCGTTCATAGATGGCCACTGCGTCTTCTTTTTTTAGACACATGCGTGACCTTTCCCCTTTATTTGCATATTCATTTAACTTTGTGTTTTAGTGAACTACTAGGCTGCTATCTTTAAGTAAAGTATATTTGCATGCTATACTAAAGATGTAAAATTAACCTCTAGTAAAAGACTGGGTAGTTTATTAATAAAATCTTACATTAAGTTACAAATGTTAACAAAACTCATATACCAGCTTCTTTTTATCTAATAAAATACGTGTCCTGAAGACACCCACAGTGTAACACAAGAAAGAAACACAACAGGGAAATGCACCAAGCACGCACTTAAGACAAGAATGTCTGCTACCGGCAGAGCAAATGAAGAAGCAGGACCCGCACTGCTGAAGAAATAAAGAGACAGCATGTTTCTTAATTCCTGCTCACAACACACGAGACCCCCTCCCTGATAAGGGAGACACACAGATGAGTGAACTGGAAGCATTGTGAGGAGTCACAGAGGAGCAGCGGCAAGGTGAGAGCGATAGATAAAGTAGTGCATTGAAGCAAAACATATGGCCCATAGAGAAGGGATCCATGTAGCAGAGGCAGTCTCCAGGGCAGAACAAAACACTCCAAAGGCAGGACAAATGTATGCTCTTGACCAACTAAAACAAAGGACTTTGTAAATGTAGACTAAAGAACCAATGGAAAGGGCTGGGTGTGTTTAAAGTCTATAGACTGAATACCACATGTCTAGAAAAGACAGCGCATGCCCTGCCTTGGCAAGACCTAAAAACCATAGATATTCAATGAAAAAACACAAAGGTTAGAAGGACGGTATAGTTAGGAATTACCATTTAAAAAACATTTGAAATTCACTGAAAAAAACAAAGGTTACAGGGACGTTATAGTTCGGAAATAGAATTAAAAAAACCTTAGAAATTCATTGAAGAAAACAAAAGTTATAGGGATGTAATAGTTAGGCTCAGGTTTCTCTCCTACAAAACCAGTGAAAATCATCAGTTATAGTTAGCTGTGCTAACTATAACTCGTGCCCACCGCAATGCACTGCTTATGACCTCACATTACTCATGACATGGTGAAAAGAAGAGCCTTCACAGGTTTCCTTGAGAATTTCTTGTAGATTTATTAATAGAACAGCATCCCAGCAGAGAGCAACTTCTCTTACATCCAATGGCTCTCTTCAACTGTCCCCACTTAGTAACTAGGTAACAGTTCCATGACATCTCCTGGCTGGAGATCTCTACATATTTCCATTTTATACAAACAACAAATACAGTGTAAAACACTATTATGGGAATACAGAAAGATCAATAAAATTAACATTTTTCTTTTTCTAATAATACATTATCCAAATGCAAAATTAAAATTAACATTCTTACTTTCCAACTTATATTTCCAGAAAACATCTTATAACCTTTGTACATTGCAAACATAAATTGATATGCTTATTTTCCAATTTATGTTTCCAGGAAACATAAATTAATATTCTTATTTTCCAAATTATGTTTCCAGGAAACATCCTATGCTCTTTGTACTTTGCAAACGTTTTTGCTAAACTCCACATCGTATCATCTTCCAATATCACGTTATTGGACTTCACACTTTTGATTTTTAAAGGTCCCAAATATTTACTTTCACGTTTACGGACCCATTCATTTTTCCGCACCACAACCCAATCACCAACATGCAACGTCATATGTTTAACTCCCTTTCTAAAATTATACGTATCTTTCATCTTCTTTTGACCCACTTCAACTTTCTTCAACACTTCCTCACGATCAATCCATATCTTATCCTTCTTACATAACCAAACAGGACATTCCTTTTTCCCTGGTTCTCTACCTTTAAGGGATACAAAAGGAGCTATCCCAGTACTAGAATGAGGGGTAATCCTATGCGCCCACATCATTTTTTGCAACTCCTCCCTCCATGACAAACCATTCGCAGGGGATAACTGAATGTTCTCCATTATTATTCGGTTAACCCTTCCCACCAGACCGTTAGCTTGAGGTCTAAAGAGAGCTACCTTTTCATGAACAATGCTCATTCTTTCAAGATACTCTTGCATCTCCCTCGAAACAAATTGTACACCATTATCAGTCACTATACTGCCTGGTATACCTTCCTCAAGAAAGATTCCCTCAAGGAATTTTATTACGTTACCAGTATTGATCTCACCCATTGTCCCTATCGTGAACCATTTAGAGTGATAATCTACTAAAACTAGAATGAACCTATCTCTTAACCCCAACCTATTCACTGGTCCTATAAAGTCCATAGCTAACTTCTCCCATGGTCTTGATGGAAATTTAGTACACTGCAATGGGGGTTGACGTACCACTTTAGACTTATCACTGTTTAAACAAATTTGACAATTTTTTTACTAAAGCTTCAACTTCTGAATCTACTCCAGGCCACCAAAAAGATTCCCTCACTCTTCGTTTTGACATTCCTTGCCCAGGATGACCTTCATGAATTATGTTAAGAATATGTTTCCTCACATCTTTAGGGGGTACAACTTGCCATCTTTTCATAGCATTCCCATTACTTAGGCTTAACTCTTCTCTAATCTTGAAAAATTCCACAAGTTCCAAATCTTTGCAATCTTCAAAATTCCAACCACTAATAATTTTACCTTTTACCTTCTTTAATACAGGGTCATTTTCCATGGCTTTGCTCCATTCTTCAGGCAATAAAGCAACAACATCAATCTTACTAATAAAGTCAGTATTTGTGTTCACACAAATCTCATCAAACTACATCAAGAGGCATTCTTGATAAGTAATCAGCGACTACATTCTTTTCTCCTTTAACATATTCGATCTCATAATTAAATTCTAAGACAGACAATTGCCATCTAGAAATTCTTGGGGTTATACTCCCTTCTAACCCTCTTCCACCCTTGAAGATGTACAACAATGGCTTATGATCAGTTCGTATTTTGAAAGGGAGACCCCATAGGTAAAACTTAAAATGGCACATCGCCCAACAACATGCCAAGGCTTCTCTATCAATTACTGAATATGACCTTTCAGCGCCTTGTAACCTTCTTGAAGCAAAACCAATGATCCGCTCTGTGGTAAATAATTTAATTACCGGGACTTAATTTGATACAGAAACATAATAAAATAGCTCAGTAAATAAGAGGCAGAATCCGTGGTATTAGAGGTTCGGAATGGGCTTTATTCCAATGGTCGATTATAATCGGTTGCTCCAGGTTCCATTACCACGAAGGTTCAGGAAGTGAAGTACATACATTATTGATAATTATTCACTTTTATACAATAGGCATTACAGTGAAGCCAATGCAAGAGGCGTAACAATTGATAGCAAAGATAACATTTTACATGCGTAGCTGAAGGAGGCGTAATTGGGTGTAACAAGGAAAACGTCATTGGTTATGATGTCACATATGGGTGGACCTATGAAATAATTTCGCAATGTCAGCAGAAATACTTGGCAGAGATGCGCGCGCAGCAGTATGACGTGTGATTGACGTGCAGCTAGGGGGTGGAGGGGACTTGACATTTAGCTCTACATGTGGCGACAGAAGTCTGGAGGGTCAAGTCAACCTAATCCCAAATCATATCTAACATCCTATGTTTAAAGAACCATGTTATCCAAAAGAGAGGTTTCTTAGAGTAGAATCTTATTCTATACTGACTATACTGACTGTTAGTGCGTGTACAAGCGTCTAAGTGTCTACACTAGATGCGAGGGCGGAAATCTTCCGTAGTAATAGGGCTATGAATTACTTGCATAAAGACAGAGAAGCCGGGCCTTTGCTCGGTAGCTGGAAGAATGTTTACTTAAACAACTAGACAGGAATGCATCGGGCAGGGAACGGAGCAGATAATTTTGAAGGTGAAATACAGTTTTTGGCAGGCAGCAGGCTGATGTCAGGCTTCGTGAGCCGCGCAGAGAATGAGACAAAGTTCATGGTCGCAGATGCAGGCTCAGACTGGAGCTTTCAGAGGCAGGAGGCAAGAAAAGCTTGATGACAGAATCCGGGCCTCCTTGCCTGGACTGAAAAATGGCATAAGTGAACCATATAAAGCCGGTGGCCTTTCATACTTAGGAATGGAATATCCGGCCTGTTCATGGCGGATCTGAAAGAGGACATGTTGACGGTGGACGCACATGTATTTGCGTCTTCATAACTGGAACTGGAGGGAACATACATGTACTTGTGATTCATACATGGAACCGTTGGGGTCCAAGATAGGGGACATAACTGATCAGAAAAATCCATATTTCCACATTCCCTCCTTGTCCCCTACTTGCCCGTCAAGAGATATCAATCTTCATCAATCCATTGATCTGTTCATATAACATCATTTGTTCTTCTTTTTTCTTCTGAGACGAATGAGATCTTGGTGGTGGAATACACGATGTGGCACACAGACCACAGATCGCTGGTCCACATTGTAGACATAGACAGCAACTGAATAGTATGAGAAGGCCAATACCTAGGAAAGATAGGACCTTCCATCCAAAGGTAGATAATACACTCCAAAACCAACCGGACCAAGTCCAGGCGCCTGGGTTCTGGTGTATCTGGCTTACAATCTTATGAAGGCGAGTTATGGCTTTATATACAGATGGCGAATTTTCTGGTATGAAAATGCAACAGCTTGATCCGATGACCCTACAAGCTCCGCCCCTATCGGCCAGGATGACGTCAAGGACAAGACGATTTTGAAGCACAACAATCCGCATAGCAGACTGCTCTTCTGTTAAATTGCCTAAGGCGGAAATAGTTTCGTTCACTACTGCTTCAAGGGTTCTGGTTAATCTACGTATCAGCTTACTATTAGTAACTGTACCTATATAGGGAAAAAGACCTTTATTGAAATCTGTGTATTTTTCCCATGCTGTTTCAGTGTAATCGACTATCGGGAGATCTCTCCTTACTCTAGTATATACTAAATGAGTATTTCTGTGATAATCAGGAGGAGCTAGAAAAACAGGCGGCAAAAGAAATCCAATGTAGCAGGTACCATCCCAATCTAGAGGCAAACGTACATATGCCGTCTGACCACATATGAAATAAGAATGGCGGAAAGCTCTAAATGTAGACTTGCCTTGATCACTAAATTCTACTACAGTAGTGCATCTACTATGGCCCATATGTATGGAACCATTCTTTCTTACACATAATTCACCTTTTACTGGAAATATTGACATAGCGGGCAAAATTGGAGTAGCTTCGGATTCGACATTTAGGATCATAAGATTAAGCGTAAAATTACCTAATCCATACACTTCATTTTCGAGATCAGTTCCTGTTCTCTGGGGAAATCCCTCCTTGTTAGGATAGCAGACCTTAAGTAAAACTAAATTCAAATTTCCCCATACCCAGTTATCTTGATAAACTGCAGAATTCGAATCTAGGGAATTGATTAAGCTAAACCATGCTCCACAGGAGCCGTTGTGTGTGAACGGGTATGGAAAGAGAGGTAGAATTCTTTTATAATTCTGATAGGGAGGGAGTCGGCCACATATCCAACAATTTGTAGCATTGCTAACCTGATGGGAATGATGTAACATATTAATAAACGTGTTATTGCGCAGCGCAAATCTATAAGACAACTCAAGCAGAGGTAATTCACTAAAAGAATGTTCAGCAGTAACATTATAAACGTGTCTAAAAATAGGATAATATATATGCAACAATATACTTGCAGTAATTATTAAAAGACTTAAGGAAAACAAAATTAATAACGTCACTGTGCAATGACTACGCAGTGATTTACAGTACGCCTGTCGTTTCAACATTTTTCGGGTGCTTTCTCTATTCAGGTCCAAGGGATACATGTCAGAGACAATTCAACCGCTTCACCTTGGAGAGGACTTAAACAATCAAATTGCTTGACTGATTGGGCCTGAGCTTTAGTTTATAATGTTCGGAATTACTCCTTTCAACAAAAGGAAGTTTTGAGTCAATGGGTGAAGACACACGAGGTGTGGTATTCACATCTGATTGTAGTCCATGAAATTTCTTGATATGACTTGAGTGAATCCAGCCTTTTCTGCCCTCGATCTTCACGGCTGTCCTTGTGGTGAGCAACACCAGCTGAGGCGACTTCCACCTAGGTTCCAGCTGAGTCTTTCGATCAAAGTTCCTCACGAGGACCAGGTCCCCCGGGACTACGTCATGGGGTTTCACCTCAGTGTTGTCAGGAAAGGCTGCAGCTACCTGTGAACGACAAGATTGTAGTGCAGACATCAAGGAAGCCAAGTAATCTGTCAGCATGTTACAGTCAATATCAGTTATTTTGCGTGGTATAGGCGTCCCCCACATATTTGGTGGTCTGCCGAAGATCACTTCATACGGGGATAGCCCTGTTCGAGAGTGTGCTACCATTCTTGTGTAAAAGAGTGCAACTGGTAACGCTACTACCCAGTCGACACCTTTCTCTCTGCATATTTTGGACAATCTAATTTTCAGGGTCTGATTATGTCTTTCTACGAGACCTGCTGCTTCGGGGTGTCGGACACAGTGGAATTTCCACTGATAGCCTAACAAAAGTGAAACGTGTTTCATTAATTCGGATGAGAACGGCTGGCCGTTATCTGAGTGAACAACACGTGGTAAACCGTATCGTGGGAAGAATTCTCGAACTAACTGTTTGGCAGTAGTCGGGGCAGTGTAATCTGAAACCGGGTATGCCTCCGTCCAACGGGAAAGAGCACAAACAACTACGAGAACATATTTGATCCGTTTGGATCCCTCCTAATTCAGTCCATTTCTTTATTTCGTCTGGTGTAGCATGTGTCTGTATATCAATTACGTCAAGAGTAGGATCTTTAACCGTCATACAATGTGTTGGCGTCGGGACTATTGTCTTTGTCATGTCGGATGTTTGAGTTTGAGCAGTCTGTTTAGCTGTTCTGTCAGCTAGATCATTGCCTTGAGAAATGATATCAGTAACTTTCGTATGAGCTTTACATTTCATAATTGATATTGCAGTTGGTAGATGTATTGCATCTAATAAGGCATGAATGAGGGGTCCGTGCTGAATGTGGGCACCGTGAGAAGTTAAATAACCTCTCTCTCGCCACAGCACGCCGAAGTCATGTACAACTCCGAATGCATAACGTGAATCAGTGTATATGTTGACTTTTTTATTTGTGGCTTGAATACAGGCTTGTGTCAGAGCGACGAGCTCTGCTGCTTGAGCGGACAAGGTATTTATGCAATTTGTTTCAATGATTTCAGTATCTGTTGTGACTGCGTAAGCGGCCACTAACTCTCCTGTACTTGCTCTCATACATGAACCATCTACATACAACGTCAGGTCTGGGTCTGACAATGGGACATCTGTCAAGTCTTGTCTGGGTTTCGTCGTGATTGTAATAACATCACTACAGTCATGAGCTAGTGGGTCTGTTCCATTTACAGGTAAAAGTGTGGCAGGATTCAATGTGTTACAACGTCTGATTTCTATATGTGGCTGAAACAGTGTTAGTTCATACCCTGTAAGTCGTGCTATAGTCAAGTGTTGTGTTTGCGTTCGATTCACAAGAACCTCCACTGCATGTGGTACTTGTACTGTCAATGGATGTCCTAACACTATGGCATCGCTTTGTCTGATTGCTAAAGCTGTCGCTGCCACTGATTTCAGGCACGCAGGCAGAGCCTGAGCTACGGGATCTAATGTACTAGAAAAATAAGCACACGGTTTGTGTGATCCTGCTTGTTCCTGTGTGAGTACTGACAAAGCAGTACCTTCTCGTTCTGTAACAAAGAGTGTAAAATGTTTTCTGTAACATGGTGTTGCTAAAACAGGTGCTTGGCATAGAGCTTTCTTTAAGCTTTCAAAAGCTTGTGTATGTTCCTGAGTCCAAGGGAGAACAGTCGATGTGGCTGCCTCCTGTGTTGTCAACTGAATGAGTGGTTTTGCTAGAAATGCATACTGAGGGATCCACTGCCTACAATATGAAGTGAGGCCTATGAAAGCCCGCACCTCCTTTTGTGTCTTGGGTATTGGCATGTTAGCTATTAACTGAATGCGGTCGGGTGTAAGCTGCCTTCCCTCCTTGGACAGCGAGTGTCCAAGATAAACAACTCGCTGGACACAGAATTGCAGCTTAGAAGGGGACACCTTGTGCCCCTTTTCGGCTAGAAATTGTAAAACTGTCAGTGATGCTTTCTCACATTCGGGTTCGCTTCTCGCGGTGATCAGCAGATCATCGACATATTGAAGCAAAGCAGTGTTAACTGGCATGTGGATACTGTCGAGTTCTCGTTTCAGTGCTTGGCTATAGATGCTGGGGCTTTCTGTAAATCCTTGAGGTGCGCGTGAGAATTTAAAGCTACGTCCATTTAAACTAAATCCGAACAAATATTGGCTTTCCGGATCTATTGGGACGCTGAAAAAAGCATTCTTGAGATCAATTACAGTAAAGAATGTTGCTTCGGAATCAATAGCTGTCAGTAATGATGAGATATCTGGGACCACAGGGAATTGTGGCACAATGCATTTGTTTAATTCGCGCAGATCAATAACCAATCGATATACTGGCGGGGCCTTCGGATCTGTTCGTTTAAGAATCGGAATTATCGGTGAATTACATACATTGGAGTCTGTTTCCACAACCACTCCTTGGGCAATAAGCTCGTCAATGATTTGCAGTAAAGCCACTACAGCATCTGGTGGTAACTTGTATTGTTGCATTCGTGGTAGTACCACTCCTGCCTTTAGTGTGACTCGATATGGTGTAATATTCATGCAACCAACATCAGTAGGGCCTTGTGCCCATAGATGTGTAGGTAAAGTCTGCAATCGGGGATCCAACATATTATAGCTCCTAGAGCTTTCAGTGTTTTTATTCCTAACAAGTTTTCTGGACATGATTTAGTAAGCAATAAATCTGTAGTTCGGGTCAAAGGTCCTATCGTAAGTGGAAGAGGCTGTGATACTTCATTAACAATAGGTTTTCCTGAAAAACCAAGGGAAATATTCTGTGAGCCTGAGAGGGGTGCCCCTGGAACTTCACTACGTTTTATGGTTGTTCGACTTGCCCCTGTATCGAGTAAAAATTTTCTGTCTTGACCTAATAATTCACTATGTACATAAGGTCCTTCTTGGTCTACAGGGACCTCGATAAGGGGTAAGTCAACTTCCTTCTCTAGGCTGTTTCATGCATATCGTTGGTAATCAGGATAGTCATACTGTGCGGTCTGGTACAGCTGTCGTGTCGTGGTTTGCGTGGCAGCAACAGGAAGCGCAGGTGCAGCTGGCACAAACTGTATAGACTGTTGTGGAGCTGGCATGGACTGTGCATGCTGCAAGGCTCCTTGTTCATTCTGATCCTGTCTAAGTGGCCGTGGTCTTTCTTTTGTAATACCTGTGGCGATATTACGCTTCAGGACTGGACAATCGTGTACATAATGACCTGGTTGTTTACAATAGTTGCATGTCCCTTTTACAGGTCCTGCTGAATCACCGGAATGTGTCGTACCCTTTTTATGTCCTTCAGCTGGAACTGTCTGGGAGACTAGCATTTTCATTTTCGTGTCTTTCATGCGTCTTTGTTCATGATCTTGTTCCTCTCTAATTCTATTGTGATGATACTGTAACATTTGTAACATTTGTGATGGGGTGTTACCTTGCCAGGTACTCTCGAATTTTAATACTCTATTCTTCACTTGGGGCAAGGAATTTTCAACTAATTTTGTCACAAACAGATGTGGGTATGATTCGCTACTTGCTTTTATGCCACTATTTATACCAAAACATTTTTCAAATCGTGCATAGAAATCACTAGTGTCTTCATCTTGCTTTTGTTTACAGGCTGAAATTGCACCCCAGTCTTCCTTTTTCGTAGTCAATAAACGTGGCAGTACCTGTACTAGTAAACCTGGTAGTGCTTTAGTTTTATCCCCAAGTCCTGCTCCTGCAGTTCGGGCCTTTTCTTCTGCTTCTAATGCTGACCATTCTATCTTTTGGTCGCCCACTTCCCACTCTTTTTCCTTGAGTTTTTCATAAATGCCAGCAGGCATCAATACCTTTAATATTGTCATAATGTCGGGATAGGTATACTCTCCCATGAGTAACATGTCTTTAATTTCTCGGTGGAAACCCGCTGGGTCTTTGTCATGACTGGGTACCACTTTCTTCATTTCTAACAATTCTATTTTCGATATGGGCGTATATACATATACACGTTTAAACTCATTGTCCTCGCCTTTTATTGGGTGTACTTCTCGTAAGGGATTCTGTCTGTCCATGTAATACGTGGTTCTTTCCTTGATGGGCAATGAGACATGTTCTGGGCATACAAAAAGAATGTACTGCTTTCTTGATTCTAGTATTTTTTTAATTAACTTAGTACCTGAACCTCTCCATCTATTCTTGAGTAATTCAGTCAGTATTTCAGGTAAAGGACCAGGATCTGAATGCTGACTCTGATATAGTATAAGGAGTTGTTGAATCATATAAATCCCAGCTAAACGCTGTTCATCTGGGGTGAGATTCAAAAATGTGTGTGCTACTGTATCATCACTATACATTCCGGGACTATCAACCCATTGAACGGCTGACCTGGCTAATTCTTGTTCATCCATAGAATCGAGAAAATGATGACCCCTTCGTTCTCGGAGTGATTTGTCAGCGGTTTGGAACGAATGCTCGGAGGACCTTATATTTATTATAGGTGTATGAGAATTCCTGTTATTTTCTAGACATATCGGACGTATCGGGTCAGTAAGACATCTGGTACTATTACAAGATCTTCCTCTACCTACATAGGCTATGGTTTCTGACTGTCCTGTGGGCAGTCCTGATCCTTCCTCCTCATTTTGTTCAAACTGGTCTACCGCTAATCTCTCTTCGTGTAGGCGTTCTATTTCTTTACGGATCTTTCGGCACATGGCTATTATACAGTTTTGCTTATCATGTCTCCCTTCTGATATATTCTGGCTCCATCTGGTAAGAATTTGCATTGCTTCCGGGTCTACCCCCGGTCGGTCTTGATTTCTGATCACACAATTTATGAGGAAACGTAACAGTTCCCCCTGTATTTCCACTTTCTGGTATTCCATAGCTCTGTTAATACATTCAGAATCTCGCCCTGTTTGGACAAAATGGTATATATTATCTAGATGCATAGTCATTCCTGGTAACTTCCCTAAATACACCGCAGCTCGTCTGATACGTAATGATGCCAGGGTCATTTCGTCCTCTTTTCCGGGCACAGGGTCATATCTACAATCTATAAGAAGTTCCTTAAGCGTACGGGCATTTATGAGTTTGGGGGTACGTGAATGTGCTGACTCTTGAAAGGTAAGTTTATTTATTCTGGGTGGCGTAGAAAAAATATTGGTAGCACCTCCGGTAGCCCCGTCTGGGGTATCGGGTGTGAAAGGGTTCGTTGAACGTGATACAGCAACTATAGGTGTGGACACAGCTATAGAAGTAGCTGTAGGAACAGATGCAGAAACAGATGTGCTTGCCGGAACTTGTGTCAGGACTTGTTGCTGTAAAGATACGGATACTGGATCTTGGCGTTGAATCTCCCTGGCAGGCGGTCTATGCGGGGCGGGATTAGCATATTCGGGAGCTGCGTCATCTAAATATGAGGAAAGAAAAACATCTTCTGCGGTTCTAGGATGCCCCTTAGGATGTACCTTTATTGGAAATAATGGGGGTGGCAAGTCTTTTGGTATCTCTGGAGTAGCCTTAGGTAATCCTTCGGCCAGAAGGGGATACATACCTTTCATAAGGGCATGTCTTTGTCTGTCTACTTGTTCTGATTTCACTCGTGTACCTTCTTCAATTAATAGATTTTCTCGGACTTCGTTTGAATTCTCTTTACTCTTCTCTTCCTGTCTACGTGCTTTTTCTGTACGTCTATACGATTCTTTACGCCATAATTCAATGGCGTCTTTCTGTGATTGTCTAGCTTTCTTTTTCCATAATTCTTCCTCTACTTTCACGATGCAATCTGCATCCCAGGTCCCAGTTGCGGGCCACCTCTGACTCTCTGGTAATTCCTTGGTGTAGTCTACCCATAGATCAAGAAATAATATGGCGTCTAAGCCGTGTTTATGATACATGAAGTACCCTGGAGTGTCCCTAGGAGGAATAGGAACAGCTTCTTCGAGTACCCCTTTTCTAGTTGTGATCTGTCTTAATTTCGAAAAGAGCGGCATATTGAGAACTGATCTGATACTTGATCTTGAACAAACTTAATACAGTAATCACAATAATGAACAGTCATTCATACCACAATATGCAGAACGTACTAAAAACATTTAACATTTAACATTTAACTGAGCAACAATGATGATGACGATCTAAGGAAAACTTAATCACTTAAACATAATACTCGGCATTATCTGAATTATTCTGAATTTATATACTTGATATACTAGATGTACTGCTAAACAGTACAGATACACTGCTAAAACAGTGCAGACCGGATTTGTGTACCCAAACCCGTCTGGACCGGCACAACTTATGTGCACGCCAGAACGCCTCCCCAGTAATGGTACTCACCGGGTAGCTCGGAACGGAAGGCCTCGGAAACTGAACTGAACTTGAACCGGACTGGACTCGACTCGAACACTTCGGAAACTGGACTCGACTCGGGACTTCGGAAACTGGTGGGCCTCTGTATACCTCGGATCTTGCTCTCTCAGCTAGGCTCTGGTCGGGATACTTCGCACTTCTCACCGCCTCGTCTGGGTGTTGATCGCAGCCTCAGTCGCCCCCGCTTGACCGGAGGGAGATACAGGAAATCCTGCTGGTACGCGTTGTTGTCCGTCCAGCTGTGGCAGGAGACCGGGCCTGCAACGCACCGCCGGCGCGTGAGATGAGAAAGTGTCCCTGTTCGGGCGCCATTCATGTGGTAAATAATTTAATTACCGGGACTTAATTTGATACAGAAACATAATAAAATAGCTCAGTAAATAAGAGGCAGAATCCGTGGTATTAGAGGTTCGGAATGGGCTTTATTCCAATGGTCGATTATAATCGGTTGCTCCAGGTTCCATTACCACGAAGGTTCAGGAAGTGAAGTACATACATTATTGATAATTATTAACTTTTATACAATAGGCATTACAGTGAAGCCAATGCAAGAGGCGTAACAATTGATAGCAAAGATAACATTTTACATGCGTAGCTGAAGGAGGCGTAATTGGGTGTAACAAGGAAAACGTCATTGGTTATGATGTCACATATGGGTGGACCTATGAAATAATTTCGCAATGTCAGCAGAAATACTTGGCAGAGATGCGCGCGCAGCAGTATGACGTGTGATTGACGTGCAGCTAGGGGGTGGAGGGGACTTGACATTTAGCTCTACATGTGGCGACAGAAGTCTGGAGGGTCAAGTCAACCTAATCCCAAATCATATCTAACATCCTATGTTTAAAGAACCATGTTATCCAAAAGAGAGGTTTCTTAGAGTAGAATCTTATTCTATACTGACTATACTGACTGTTAGTGCGTGTACAAGCGTCTAAGTGTCTACACTAGATGCGAGGGCGGAAATCTTCCGTAGTAATAGGGCTATGAATTACTTGCATAAAGACAGAGAAGCCGGGCCTTTGCTCGGTAGCTGGAAGAATGTTTACTTAAACAACTAGACAGGAATGCATCGGGCAGGGAACGGAGCAGATAATTTTGAAGGTGAAATACAGTTTTTGGCAGGCAGCAGGCTGATGTCAGGCTTCGTGAGCCGCGCAGAGAATGAGACAAAGTTCATGGTCGCAGATGCAGGCTCAGACTGGAGCTTTCAGAGGCAGGAGGCAAGAAAAGCTTGATGACAGAATCCGGGCCTCCTTGCCTGGACTGAAAAATGGCATAAGTGAACCATATAAAGCCGGTGGCCTTTCATACTTAGGAATGGAATATCCGGCCTGTTCATGGCGGATCTGAAAGAGGACATGTTGACGGTGGACGCACATGTATTTGCGTCTTCATAACTGGAACTGGAGGGAACATACATGTACTTGTGATTCATACATGGAACCGTTGGGGTCCAAGATAGGGGACATAACTGATCAGAAAAATCCATATTTCCACAGCTCCTCCCCACTGATGATTTGAGATAACACTGCTCCAACACCAACTCCACTCGCATCCGTAGTTAAAAAGGTTTTAGCACTCACATCAAAACGTCCTAAAGTAGGTGCTTCAGATATTTTCCTTTTTATAAGATCAAAACTTTCTTTACAACTTTTTGACCATTCAAAGAGAACATTCTTCTTCATAATTTCTCTTAATGGTTCAACAATCTCAGTAAAACTATTTACATATTTTGAACAATACTCCGCCAATCCTAAAAAGGATCTAAGCTCATCTTTATTAGTTGGTTCAGGAGCCATTGTAATAGCATCAACAATACTTTTCTTAGGTCGTATTCCCTCTGAACTCACTTCATGCCCCAGATATTCAACCTTTTCCTTTCTCAATTGACATTGTTCTTGTTTGATCGTCAGATTATGTTTTTCTAACCTTTTCATCACCTCCTCAAACAACTTATCATGATCTAATTAATCATTCCCTGCAATCAAGATATCGTCTTGGAAACACCAAATCTTCTGCATATCTCCAAAAATGTTCTTCATTTGCCCTTTGAACGACGGCTGAAGCCGACGCCAAACCAAAAGGCGTCCTCTTGTACCTGTATGCACCAAGAGGTGTAGCAAAGGAAGTCAAATGCCTGATTGACTCATGTAGCTTAATCTGATGGTAAGCGGCAGACATATCGAGGACACTAAAAATCCTGCCCTCACCCATTGTTGACAACATCTCCGATATATTAGGCAAGGGTTCTCTGTCTACCCAAATGTTTTTGTTAAGATCATGCACAATTAAGAATATACGCGTGGATAGTTATTGATAAATTGCTCCTGAAAATTACTTCATTAAGAGAAAAGTCTTGTTTATATTATGTATTTAAAGTAATCTTCAGTTCCAGAGAGTAACACTGATGACATCGCAAATGACGTCACTGATGACATCATCCACAGAATCACTGATACACCCACTCACCCCCATAGAACATTTCACAAACCTACTCCCACATAACCATACACAAACCCATTCTCAGACCCATACCAGTATGCACACACCCACTCACTGATTCATAGATCTACACACCCACCCACTCGCTCACCCACAGAGTCACTCAAACACCCACTCAGTCACTAATGCAGCCATTGACATATCCACTCATAAGCCCATACAGCCACTCACACACTGAGTCAGTCACCCATAGAGCTACTCACACACCTAGTCACTCACCCATACAGTCAATCACACAGCTACTTACACACCCATACAGATACACACACACCCACTCACTTACTCATACAGATACTAACACGTACTCACTCACCTATACTGTCACTGACACAAGCACAGTCACCCATACAGCCACTCTCACATTCACTCACTCACCCATACAGCCACTCTCACATTCACTCACTCACCCATACTGTCACTCATATAACCCATCACTCACCTACACTGCCTTTCACATACCCAGTTACTCACCCATTGACCACTGACACATCCACTTACTCACCACACATCCATACACACACTCATTTACCTATATAGCCGCTCACACATGTACTCACTAACCCATACAGCCGCTGACTCACCTACTCAACTCATCCATGGAGGCAGTCACACACCCCTCACCCACCCACACAGACACTCAGATAACCATACAGGTACTCAGACAATCAATCACTCACCAATACAGCCACTCACGTACCCAAACCACACCCATACAGCCACTTAGCCACCATCTGACAGACTGAAACAGACATTCACAAAACCAGTCACTCACCCATACATTCACTGAGATACCTAATCATTCACTTATACAGTCAGTCACGCTCCCACTGAATCATCCATACAGGCACTCATACACCCACTGATTCACCAATACACCTTGGTATATATATTTAACCCCTTGCATGCCCGCCCCTTTCCCCGCCCAGTGCCGCGCTTTGTATTAGCGGGCGGAGTTCATGACGAGCTGGACTCGTCATGGGCACAGCGCCACCGCAGCCCATGACGAGTCCAGCTCGTCATGGGCACTGAAGGGGTTAACACTCATGAACATTTTAAAAGCACTAACAGTCACCTGATGACATTATCAGTGATGTCATTTGAGATGTCATCAGTGATGTCATGCATGATGTCACTGACCATGTCTTGAGTGATGTAATATGTGAGGTCATAACCAGTGTGTTGGAGTGAGTTACAGTTAGCTCAGATAACTATAACTGATGAATTTCACTGGTTTTGTACGAGTGAAACCTGTGCCTAACTATAACGTCCCTGTAACCATTGTTTTTTTCCAATGAATATATATATATTTTCAAAACGTATACTTTAGTTAGTTCAGCTGCAGTGTTGAAAGTTTCCAGGTGATGTGTCAATCAGGGGCCGAGAAAAAGGAGGGTCACAAAACACGTTTCCCCATGTACAGTCCCATTGGGCCTTTGAACATGCCTACAGCGCGAACTGCTCGATGGAATTATATCAAATTTGACAAAAATTTTGATTTTGTTACACAGATCACGCTTTGTATGATTTGGTGTAAATCTGTTCAGTATTTTTAGAGATATTAAAGGTAAAAAAGATAGATATATAGGGATGCAGATTCTCCTCGGATCCGACAATCCCCTGTTGTAATCTGATTGGCAGCCAACACTTCAACCAGGAAGTGTTGGCAGCCATCTAGGGACTCAGATTAAGCCGAGTCCCACAAAAAAAATTAAAATAAAGAAAAGGGGGCAGGGTAGGAATGCCCTGACCCTCTAGAGGCAGTGGTGGGGTCCCAAAGGGAATTTTGCTGTGCATTCGCGGGTGGATCTGCAGATTCGCAGCAAAGTTGAAAAAAAAATAAACAAACAGCCTCCCACGCTTGTTTTGAAATGAGCCACCAGTTGGGTCTGGTCCTGGGGCATGAGGAATTTCAAAATGGAGTGGGGCGCACAGGGCCCCACTCCCAAGGCTTATAAAAACCCCAGGAACTTCCACCTCTGTGGAGCAGGGCTTTTAATTTATGCAAGGAGTGCCCGCGCAGCAACCCTTGAGCCCTGGGCACCGCCACCTCCCCAGGGCAGATCCGAAATATATGCAGTGGGCCCTCACGGCATCGTCGCAACCCAGGGGACCGCCACCTTCCTACAGCATTTAAAGTAATGCGCCCCCTCGTGAACCCTTTTATGGCACTGGGGACCCCCACCCCCCTGGACTGGCTCTTGCTACCTCCCAAGGTGCGCACCCGCAGGAGGTAGCTGTTTGCTTTTGCTTAGTGGGAGCTGTCAAACAGCTTCGACTTGCAGAAAGCAGAGCTTTCACCTTTTTTCCCTGCACACAAATATGCATGCAGGTAATCAGCTGAAAACATTTGCTCTGACAGACAGGCACCTGCCTTTCAGCAGCCCCCTGTCTGTCACAGCAATGTGGGCTCCAGCAGGAGGTTGGGTGCCGGCTGGGACCACAGGGGACTTAAGGCTCCCCGTGGTTCCATTGCCCTAGGGGGTATAGCCAGGCCCCCAGAATTCAGTCTTCGGGGACAAAATAGGCCCAGGGAGGGGGGCCACGTGGCCCCCTTTCCCTAGTATAATTGTCAGGGCCTGGGGGATGGGGTCCCTGGGGCCAAAATCGGCCCGTGGAGGGGAACAGCGCGCCCCCCTATTTAAAAATAATAATAATAAAAAGCTGGATCCCGGGGATGTGGTCCCTGGAGCTGAAATTGGCCGCTCACCATACCATAATGGCAGGATCCTGGTGAATGGGATCCCCCAGGGCTGAAATCAGCCCTGGATGGGAGCCAAAATTGGCCCGGGGAGGGGGGCTGCGTGGTCCCCTCCCGATACAAGAATAGCAGGGCACTGGGGGCTGTAATCGGCCCAGGGTTGGGGTCCAAAATCGGCCAGGGGAGGGGGGCTTCATGGCCCCCCTCTCCCATTTAATTATGGCCGGGCCCCAAGGGATGGGGTTCCTGGGGCTGAAATCGGCTTGGGGAGGGGGGCTGCACGCCCACAGACCCACTCAGACACTGATGTACCCACTGAAAGACCCACTCAGAGACTTATGCACCCACTCACAGATCCACTCAGAGACCCATTCACCCACCCACAGACCCTCTGAGACACTCATACATCCACTCAGGGACCCACTTACATACTCATGCACCCACTCACAGACCCACTCAGAGACTCATATAACCACTCGCAGACCCACTCAGACACTCAGGCACACGCTCACAGACCTACTTAGACACTTATGCACCCACTCACAGACCCACTCAGAGACTCACGCATCCACTGGAGAGGTGTGGCTCACTGGTTAGAGGCGGCAGATCTGCAAGCAGAGAATCGGCCAGGGACCAGGGTTCAATTCCCGACGCGGCAGGGTTGTGGACCAGGGTCAAAACTGACTCGATAATTCTCGCCTCGGTACCTACTCTAACCAGGAACACACTCGGCAACTCTGGGCATTAGCTTGCCTCATCTCCACAACGGCCCCCCACATTCGCCGGGGATGCCTGGTCTCACCTTGGAGATACCCAGGAGGGACCATCTCACAGGGATAGCCAGGACGGGTTCCCCAGCGGTCTACAGCGCCACGACGCCTCAGGGCAGCAGTGCGCTTTACAAGACACATACATTTACTCACACACACTCATTCAGACTCACACACCCACTCACAGACCCACTCAGAGACTCATGCACTCACTCACAGATCCACTCAGAGACCCATTCACCCACCCACAGACCCTCTGAGACACTCATTCATCCACTCAGAGACCTACTTAGACACTCATACACCCACTCAGAGACCCACTCAGAGACTCATACAGCCCCTTGCAGACCCACTCAGACACTCACGCACACACTCACAGACCTACTTAGACACTTATGCACCCAATCACAGACCCACTCAGAGACTCATGCACCCACACTCACTCAGACTCACACACCCACTCACAGACCCACTCAGGGACTCATGCAGTCACTGACAGACCCACTCACAGACCATAGTTAGGAAATAACATGAAAAAAACCTTAAAAATTCACTTAAAAAAAACAAAGGTTACAGGGAGGTTATAGTTAGGAAATAGAATTGATAAAATATAGAAATGCACTGAAAAGAACAAAAGTTACAGGGACATTATAGTTAGGAAATAGAATTTTGTTTAAGCCATATTCACTGAAAAAAAATTAAAGGTTACCGGAATGTTATAGTTGTGCTTACATTTCACTCGTACAAAGCTAGAGAACTTCAGCAGTTATAGTTACCTGAGCTAACTATAACTGACGCCCCAATGCACTGCTTATGACCTCGCATATTACATCACTAATGACATAAGCAGTGGCATCACTGATGACATCTCCATTGACATTACTAATGGTATGACTGATGACCTAATTCACAGAACCACCCATGCATCTACTCACACCCATATACAACCTCTCATACACTCATACAACCACTCACATACCCATTCACAGACCCATACAGGTACTCACACAACCATTCACTCATCTATAGAGCCACTCACACACCCACTCACTCACTCATACAGCCACTCACACACCCATACAGTCATTTACCCATAAAGCCACTCCCACGGCCACAAACTCACCCATAACGTTACTCACACACTCACACATTCACATATACAGCCACCCACACACCCACTCATTCACCCATACAGCCCCTAAACACAGCCACTCACTCACCTCAACAAGCAATCACACAACCACTTACATACCTATTCACACATCCATACAGACACTCCCACAACTACTTACTCATCCATGCAGCCATTCACATAGACACTCAATCTCTAATACAGCCACTTACACACCAACTCTTTTAACCAAACATATACTCAGCCACTCACATACTCATACAGCCACTTACAAACCCAGTCACTCACTCATATAGCCATTCAGACACACACTCAATCACCCATACAGCCACTCACACAGCCATTCACTCACCCATACAGCTTCTGACACACCCACTCACTCATCAATTCAACCACTCACTCACCCACACAGCTACTCCATCACCAACTTATACACCCATACAGTCATTCACACACCCATGCAGCCACTCAGACACCCACTCACACATGGATGCACACAGTTACCCAGCCACTCACATAATATGTTAGAAGTAGTATCACTCATTAGTAGTACACCTGGGGGGGATATATTCACAAGGAGCTATCGCCGAGTTAACGGAACTTTATCGCAGCCAAAGTTGCGATAAACTTCGCCCCAATCACAAGCCCACAGCACCAGTTTACCCGTGATAGCAGCCGCAAAAAACATTGCCGTGGATGACCCCCGCAACTATCGCTAATGAGATGCAGAGTAGGCGTTCCTGTGCCAAAAGCCGCGACAACACCACTCCACAACATTCACAACGAACAGCCAGAACTGCGATAAGAACATGAAACAGGCAATAAGGCGCGTTAGCAGCAGGAAAATAACGCCTGCTCTGACCTGGTGCTAAGTCAGACCACAGCCTGGACCACAAAAGGGAGACCAGCGCAGAGCCACACCTGAAGAACAGATGCACCCGGGCAACTGAACATGCAGCCCGGAGGGCCGAAAGGGAAACAACACCTGCCTCAACCACCCCCAGGCCCCCACCTCCCGGCACCCCCCGACCAAAGACATGCCACATCAGCTACACCCAATCACGTACAAAATTATCTGCATGATGTCCAGAATCACAACTGGTGACATGCATGTGTCGTCACAAAAATGAGAATCACACATTCATTTCCAAAGCAACAAATCAAACTTTATTAAAATGAACACTGACATGAAATGAAGACACATTGCGGCTCCCCTCGGGCCATTCCGTAGGTCACAGCCTGCAAGGCAAAAATCATGATGAGAAGGTGTGTCCTGCGCACATCAAAGGGCAGAGAGAGCGCGAAGGGGAGAGAGAGGAAGAGAGGGAGAGAGAGAGAGAGAGAGAGAGAGAGAGAGAGAGAGAGAGAGAGAAGAGAGGGAGAAAGAGAGAGAGAAGCGGCGAGGGGGGAAGAGAGAAAAAGAAGAGAGGGGAAGAGAGAGCGAGAGAAGAAGAGAGGGGGAGAGAGAGAGAGAAGAAGAGAGGGGGAGAGAGAGAAAAAGAGAGTGGGAGAGGGAGAGAGAAGAAGAGAGGAGGAGAGAGAGATAAGAAGAGAGGGGGAGTGAGAGAAAGAAGATGAAGAGAGTGGGAGAGAGAGAGAGAGAAGAAGAAGATAGGGGGGGAGAGAGAGAGAGCCCCGCCCCTGCGCACCCAGGCCAACTGCTCACCTGCTGCCACCGGTGTGTCTCCAACCACTTGCCGGAATGTAGTGCAGTTCATTAGATCACACATCTGAGACAGACCCGTCATCTGAAACAGAATCCAGATACATGTTTGGCACAGTACACACAATTGCACAAGACAACATCCCCTGCCCGCCCATGCACACCCAAACAGAAGCACCCCAGCCCCTCCCGCCGCCCATCGGAGCATGCCCGCCCATGCACACCCAGGCCGCACTGCTCACCTTCTGCCACCGGCCTGCAGACAGGAGGTCCCACCACGTGCCACTGCAAGCCACAAGCCCGGCCTGTGGACACGGCACACTCCACACCATGCCGCCCCTCAGGCCACCAGGTCCCACGTTTGGTGCTCGGTCTTGATTACTCCATGGCAGAGGACATCCCAGTGCACCCGGCCTCATCGCAGGCTGCACACCCGCTCAGCCCAATAGGTGCAACCAACTCTGTGATCCCAGAAGTGACGCCACATGGCGGTAGGCCCGCGCTGCCCGCTGGCTCTGGCCTACACTGCGGCCCAGCAGGGCACACAAAACCTGAGCAGTCCGGACCGCCGGGACGGGCTATCATCGCAGGCTGCACACCAGCTCAAGGTGCCCCTAACTCAGTGCACCCAAAGTCACTGTCCTGTGGCGGGGTGCCTGTGCCGGCCGCAATGCTCCAGGTGCCACTAACCCTGTGCAACCCCAGTCAGTGCCACGTGGTGGCAGGCCCGTGTCGGCCACAAGGCCTCGGGTGCCACTAACCCTGCGCGCAACAACTCATGGGCCCTTTATGATTGGGAACTGTGGAGCGTTCGTCTTCCAGTCACCACCGGCAGAGGGGAATGTGACGTCATCGGCCCCTTATGTTTGCGGAGTCACATGGCCTGTGACGCCTGTGCCGGATGGGTGTGGTGTGCGTGCAAACCTGCCCTCAGGGAGTGGCTGTGACATGCTGACAACTAGACCAGTGACCTGCACACCACCAGCGAGTACACCTGCGACGGCTAGCAATGAGGGCCTCCTCTCGGAGCGTAAGAGGAGTTGTCTGGCCTGCCGTACGCCGGACCAGCGCAGGGCTTGCAACAATGACTCGTGGGATCTGGGCGTGGTTCAGTCCATGTCCAGACATGGAAGTGACTGATGCGTGTGTCCCTGTTGTAGTGTTCACGGGACCCGGTACACAATATGCAATGTAGCACCCTCTGACAGGCATCCCACAGGTTGAGCATCATTGATGCAAGGGACATCACTGTCCCTACATTCACCCACACATTCATACATGAATGATGAACGACATAACACAGCAGTGCGTCACTGGATGTTTATTGCACATCCAGTGCAGTCCTGCAGCTGGAGTGGCACAGGGCAATGCCGAGCACACTACACAGTATGGGCCCGTGGAGGGCCAGCCAGAGTCCATCCGGGGATGACAAGTACTGTGGAAGAGATATGGTACAGTCCGCAGTCTGGTCGCCGTGTAATTGGTCATCAAACAGGATATGGCAGCCCATGTCGCTGTCCAAGGTGAGTGCATCGGAGTGTATCGGGGGTCAGTGGAAGGTCATGGGGCCATATGCGGCACCAAGCAGGAACAGGCCAGGTGGCAGAAATGAAAGCTAGTGCCTCCTGATCACAAACCCATCCATGTCCTCGTCCCCGGATGTGTGCTCTGCCCCACCTGTGGGTGTTGCAGTACCGGCTGGGGCACTGTGTCCCACTGACACATCAGGGGCCAGAGGAGGGTTGTCGGCCACACTGTGTGGCAGTGACACATCAGGTGCCGGAGTGGATACACCTACCACACTGTGGGGCATTGACACACCAGGGGCAGGAGATGTGGATGGTGTGGGGTCAGCAGCATTAATCAGCGCCACAGCTTGTGGCAGAAATGGTATGATGATGGTCTGCAGGGCATGGTAGATCCCAGCTACATTTCGCTGATGTTCCTGCTTGGCTGCCATCCTTTCCGCCTCCATCCGCACCATGTCCTCCATGAGCCTCCGCATGTGTGCTAGCTCACGGCTGCTAACGCTGGAGCAGAAAGGTGTTCTTCTTTCCGCATTAGGACTCCAGCGATGTCAGTCAGGGCTCGTTGAAGGCCATGGAGGGGGGTCTAGACACCCATGGATGGCGTCCAGTTTGGTAGCCATGAGGTCAAACCCCACCCGCACCTACTCAGCCGTCTCCCTCTGGGCCTCCAGCACACGGCATTGGAAGGCCATGTGTTGTTCCTGGGGGTCTTGGGAGACTGTTGGGGCCATGGGTGCCTCCTTCTGGGTGGTTTAGGTGGTGTGTGGGGTCTCCTCGATGCAGCCGGTCAGCTCTGATCCTGGAGGTGAGTCGCGGATAATGTCAATGATGTCTAGGAGGGCTTGGGTGTCGATGCTGGGGTTGTCCTCCTCGTCATCAGTGAAGAGTAGCTGGGACTGCTCTGCAGGGGGTGTTGACGCTGGCCCTGCAATGTGAAGGGGAGATGGTGTATTGCAATGTGTACGCATGTATGTAGCCGCATGGTACATGTTGACATTCAGACAGCATGGTATTGTACATTGTTGACAGTCTATAGATTGGGCAATGACCCAGAGTCATTGAGGGTGTGCACTGTGCTCTGCTTGATTGTGCATGTGTGACACCGTGGCCATCTCCACCCGTCCTCCCTATACCTGGTGGTCACTCACCCTCTTGCGGTTGTGTTGTGTCCTGTCGAGCAGTGTCCGGTCCCCCGCCTCCGGCCACAGTATCCACACTGATGTTTGTCGACACCAGCTCCTCCATGTCATCCAGCTTGAGTTGTGGCGCTGGGCCCCCACCTCCTGTCTACATTGCTGCCTTCTGGTTGGCTGCGAGTTTCTCTTTGGTCTTCCGCTTGCTGTCATTCCATCGCCACTGGACCTCGTCCATTGTCCTCTTGTGCTCTCCGACGGCATTCATCTTGTCCACGATGTCCAGCCATATTCCAGTTTTGGTGCCCAATGACACGTTGGAGGTGACAAACAGTTGTTGATGGTGTTCCATCACCTACGTGACTATGATCCTGTTCGCCTGCGGACTGAACTTGTCTTCCTCTTCTTCTTGTCCTTGCCCTTCACTGTCCCCGATGTCCTGGGCTGGTCGTCCGCGGTGCTTGTGGGATTGCGCTCATCCTCTGAGCCTGCTCCGGCTGCCTCCATGGTGCTTGGGTGTTAGTCAGTTTGTGTTTGGGTGTTTTTTCTACTTTTATGGTGATTTTTCCCGCCGGTCAGGTGTGTGTTGCAGGCCTGGCGCTGCTTATCGCTGATTTCCTCATCGCGCTTTGGCCCATCGCAGGTTTTTTGGTGTTGTGGTTTGTGTTTTTATCTCCATTGAGGTGGTTGTATCGCGGACATTGTCCGCGGTTTCGGCAGACTATCGCATGGTACCCCCTTGTTGTGAATTCCACGTTGACACTGGGTTATTTTCCCACGATAGGCTGCGATGTGTAAAGTTGCGTTAGCATTTTTTGGTGATGTTAAGCACACGTTCTTGTGAATATACCCCCTGGTGGACTACTTTAACTTTTGTAGTAGCTTAGTATATATGTTTAACAATCATAAACTCTTGGAAAATGCTTACACTCACTTGATGATATCATCAGTGATGTAATTTGAGATGTCATCAGTGACCATGTCATGAGTGATGTAATATCTGAGGTCATAACCAGTAGTGCATTGCAGGAGCTTGAGTTGATTTTTAAAACTTTTTGACCTTTTTTCTTGTGACTCGGTTTAACAGAGTCACAAGATGGCTGCCAACACTTCCTGGTTTGAGGTGTTGGCAGCCAATCAGATTGCAGGCTCGAGATCCGAATAGTTCACGGATCCTCTGCGTCCCTATTTGTATATCTGAAAAATGTTTACATTTCTCACGAACTACTGAATGGATTAAAATCATTTAACAAAAAGAGTGCACTCTGGTCCAAGAGTGACCTTTCTGCCAAATTTGGTGTAATTCTGTTCAGCAGTTCGGGCTGATTATGACCTCACATATTACATCACTCATGACATGGTCAGTGACATCACTGATGAAATCATCCACAGCATCTCTGGCGCACCCCT
The DNA here is from genome assembly GCF_964204655.1 of Triturus cristatus. Classification (NCBI taxonomy): domain Eukaryota; kingdom Metazoa; phylum Chordata; class Amphibia; order Caudata; family Salamandridae; genus Triturus; species Triturus cristatus. The sequence continues at coordinate 441,735,801 of NC_140581.1, read as the reverse complement.
ATAGAATCTTTTATATACCCACTGCCACTCCCACACAACCATTCACAAACTCATTCACAGAGCCATACCAGTACTTACACACCAGGAAATGCGGGGGCCTGTGTGGCCCCCCGCATCGTATTTTTTCATTGCCCCTGAGACCTGGCCCACCAGGGGGGTTTAAAGAAAAGGAAGTGCAGGAGTCCGTGCTTCGTTTTTTCAAAAAATATTCGTCTGGCTTTGCGGATCCAAAGCGAATCCTGATGAAAATAAATAAAAATGCTTTTTTGACCCATCGGGTCCCTGTGGGACTGCCTGCGCAGGCCTAGGGTGCCAGGGTGTTTCTACCCTGACTCCTTTTGTTGATGTTTTACATTTTTTTTACCTTTTTTCTTGTGGCTCAGTTCAACCAAGTCACAAGATGGCTGCCAACACTTCCTGGTTAGAGTTGTTGGCAGCCAATCAGATTGCAGGCTTGAGATCGGGAGGGTTCGGGGATCCTCCGCGTCCCTATTTGTATATCTGAATTTCTTTACATTTCTCAGGAACTACTGAATGGATTTACACCATTTAACAAAAATAGTACACCATGGACCAAGAGCTACCTTTCTGCCAAATTTAGTGTAATGCGGGTTGTAACGGCGTCAAGAGTATCCTAAGGAAATTAACATGGAGAAAAAGCGTTTTGGGACATCCCCTTTTTCTCGGCCGACAGGATCACCCCGAAATATTTAAGACAGCAGCTAAAATGAATGAGCCATTAGTTTTGAAAATTTTGCGAAGATTCATTAAACGGCGCCAAAGGTATTGGCAAATGACAAAATGCTTTTTGAATAGAAACAAGCTCCTAACTATACCTACCCACTGGTGACTGCCAGTAGGTACTATATATATATATATATATACATACATACATACACTTACAATTTAATTACATGACTTGCACCCATGGCGGGGGCGCAAGTCCTGTAATTAAATTGTAAATGTCGAGAACAATACAGATTATTATTCTAAAATCAAACGTGCTTGCAGGAAGTTAAAAAGTAAAATATTCCCACCTTTGTGGAAACAGAGTCTCTCTCAGATGAAGCTGTAAATATCTCCATGGAGAGGAACCTTCTGTCCCAGGCTCATTTCTCACCCAGGGGCAGTTCTGTCCAGGGAGGCATCCTTGTCTGTCATGAAGGTTGTACTGGAAAACTGGAAGGATGGAGGGAGGAGGGAGAGACGGGTACAGAGAGATAGAGGAGGGAGAAGGGAGAGACAGATACAAAGAGAAAGAAGGAGGAAGGAGAAAAGAAGGAGAGACAGGTACAGAGAGATAGAGGAAGGGAGGAGGGAGAGACGGGTATAGAGAGATGGAGGGAGGGAACAATAGAGGGAGGGAGGGAGAGCGGTACAATGAGATTGAGGAAGGTAGGAGGGAGAGACAGGCAAAGAGAGATAGAGGAAGGGATGAGGGAGAGACAGATACAGATAAGGCAGGACGGAGGGAGAGACAGGTACAGAGAGATGGGGAGGGAGGAGGGAGAGACAGGTAGAGATGAGGTAGGAAGTAGGGAGAGACAGGTACAGAGAGATGGGGGAGGGAGGAGGGAGGGACAGGTACAGAGAGATAGAGGGAGGCAGAAGGAAGAGACCGGTACAGAAAGACACAGGGAGGGAGGAGGAGGAGATGGGTACAGAGAGACAGGTACAGATAGATAGAGGAAGGGACGAGGGAGAGACAGGTACAGAGAGACAGAGGGAGTGAGTGAGGAGAGAGAGACAGGTAACAGAGATAAAGGGGTGAAGGAGGAAGAAACAGGTACAGAGAGATAGAGGGAGTGAAGAGGGAGAGATGAGTACAGAGAGACGGTGGGAGGGAGAGAGAGGCAGATACAGAGAGAGAGAGAGAGGAAGGAAGGAGGGAGAGACCAATACAGAGGGAGGGAGGAGGAAGAGACAGGTACAGAGAGATGGAGGGATGGAGGAGGGAGAGACTGGTGCAGAAAGAAGAAGGTGGGGGAGAGAGAGGCAGGTACAGAGAGATAGAGAGAGGGAGAAGGGAAAGACAGATAGAGAAAGATAGAGGGATGGAGGAGGTGAAAATGGGTACAGGGAGATAGCAGAAGGGAAGAGAGATATGTACAGAGAGACAGAGGGAGGGAGTGAGTGAGGAGGGAGAGACAGGTAACAGAGATAGAGGGAGGGAGGAGGAAGAGACAGGTACAGAGAGATATTGGGAGTGAAGAGGGAGAGATTGGTACAGAGAGATGGAGGAAGGGAGAGAGAGAGGCAGATACAGAGAGATAGAGAAAGGAATGAATGAAGGAGGGAGAGAGAGAGAGAGAGAGACCGATACAGAGAGATGAAGGGAGGGAGGAGGGAGAGATAGGTACAGAGTGACAGAGGAAGGGAAGAGGGAGAGATGGGTACAGATAAAGGGAGGGATGGAAAGGCAGAGAAAGAGAAACCGGAAGATGAAGAGAAACAGTTATAGAGGAAGAGAGCAAGAGAGTGAGAAAGAAAAAGCAGAGGAAGAGCGGAGTCTGGATCAGCCTGGTCCAGTGCGCCATGCAACAGTGTTGAAATGTTTCATGTGATGTGTCAGGGGCTCCTCTTTGAGGGTCTGGCAGCAAAATATCGTAGAATAAATACTGTCTCAGAAACGTATTATAGTAAGCAAAAGATTGACTGATGGAAGGCTTGAATTATTCTCAGCAATGGGTAATTAATTACTCTGGACCATTGGAGTCCATAATTTCTGTCCACCATGTCACCTCAGATTAGACCCTTCTATATGCAAATCTGTCTTTGTCCTGCTCCAATAGAAACGGTCCAGCCCCAACTGACAAATATTGTGCCATAAATACCGATCATCGCCAATTGAAGTGAATAATGGATTTTATTTGACACAATATTAAAATCAGGCATTATTTTTGTCAGTGACTCTTTGACATACAACCCTCCTTGTGTTTGTGTTTCTTTGCACACCTGTCACAATAACACAACAGCAGCAGCAGTGGTGGAGGTACCACAGACCAGGTGATGAAGGACTGTGGGTGACGTTAGCTTGAACAGTCTAGTAGTACAATACAACATGACATAATAGGAACATATTTTCATGTGAAAGAGTGAGGTGGAAGGGGTTCAAGGCAGGGGCGTACCTACCAAGCGTGCAGCGGGTGTAGTGGCACCAGGCCCCAGGGCTGTGAGGATCCCACTGCGCTCCAATTGTAGCTGCTTTAGAGCTCTTGGCATCCTTACTATTCCACTGGTATGAGGCAGATATGTTTAAAGAGCCGCACTCACTAGAAGTAATAAGCCTACGTTTACCACTACTGCCCAAGACTAAAACATCCCTGCCTCTTCAACCACCGCCTTCACTTTCAGCATCTACTCTCCCAGAGTGACACTCACTTAACATGGCTGAACCCTAGCACACAGGAAGGCCAGTCCGTGCCACGCTGGAACTTTGCACATCTGACAAGATTTCTTGGACCTCAACATGTTGAAACAAGGGAGGAAAAGCTGTTTACCTGGAGAGAGACACAGAGACATAACATGTTGAAACAAGGCATAAAACAGAGGTTTTCAGAAGAGAGACCGGAGGATTCTGGGAAGGCCCTTGACCATCTCCAGTCTCACCTTGGAGACCCAACACAAAGGCCTGATTTTGATGCATACACAAAAACCTACTGTATTCTTTTTTTTGTTGTAAACTTTTTATTAATTTTTCCAACAAACAAGCTGGTATCATCACATGACATTCAAAGATAGCACTGAATAATCCCACCCACCCAGTCGTACATTTCCAGGCCAAGAAGTTATACCCAACCTCTATAGTTCCTTGGGAAAGTGGCACATCTTAATATACGTTGAACATAGCACAAAACCTATTGTATTCTTAATTCACTGGGTATCAGCTAAACCTCCTAGGTAGGATATTCTTATACTATTTCAGTCATATTCCCATATGCGTATGATTATTGAAATAGATAAAACATTCAACCACAGCCATGTCACGGTATTCCTAAAGACTTTACGAATAATACTGGCGCACTAACCATAAATTGTGTAAAAATATTTTGAAAAAATTAGATGGAAATAAATGTATAGAAAAATATATGGAAACCAACATGACTGCACTCTGGGGCTGTAGAATATGTCTTGCTCCACTGCAGGGTGGAAGAACCAGAAGAGAAGGGAGGTGGAGAGGAGGGAGAGGGAGAAAACAAATAGGAGAGATTATGTGAGGAAGGAAGGGGTGAATTTCTTTTCCAGCCCAAACTGAGTGCCCTAATTTACTTCACTGACAATAACTAAGCACTTCTTCTGCAATTTCCACTATCGAGTACAGCACAACAGCATTGGAAGGAGACAGGAACTGGCAAGATGGCCGCTGACCGACCGTAGCAAGAAGTCGCAGACCTCTTCCCCCCCCCCCTCCTTTGATCTAAGCGGGGATGTAAGGATGCTGCTTGTCTCCATTTGTCTGGAACGATTGCCTGTCTGGGTGCTGGAACACAAACTGTTGCGGTGCTGGCTTTGTCAGGTCGCTCCGTTGCTGACATTTGTACCCCGCAGGTTTGGCTGTGCATTGAGGTTGCTCTATCGCCGGAGGAGCGCCGACTGCGGAATGGCGCCGAGGGTAGCCAAACAGCAGAAAGAGCAGAAGGAACAGAAGGATGCTATTGATTCTAAGGACTCGCAAAAGGATGCGGCGGCACCGGCTACATCCCTGCGAGGTACTGGGCAGCCTCGTACAGTGGTCTCTAAGAAACCAGATGATGCGGAGGATACTGGCAGCGGCAGTAGCGCTCTCAATGGCTGCAACAAGGATATGATAACTGGCGGCACAACTCGGAAAACTACTAAGACTGAACAGGATGGCGGCAACAAATCCAGGGAAAACACGCTGCGGCAAACTACCTTGTTTGAGTCCTTCTCCGCGATGTCGGCAGAGCCCGCGGGAGCTTCTACAGCTGTGAACGCCGGAAACCTTGAAACTCTGCTATGCGATGATACAATGTTGCAGTCTCAAGCCGGGCCTTCCGATAGACAAAGGGAGCCGAGCGGTGAGATCACGGATGGAACAGGCAGACCGCGAGCACAGGACACACAGAGTCTGGAGGTAGGAAGCGCTGTTCTCAGTAGTTTGGATACGAACAACACGAAGAATAATGCTTGGGGCTCTGAGATGGATATTGCTGGGGAGGCGGCGGGAGGCGAGAATGATCCCACTAGAGTTAAACCTAGTACCCAGGCAGTAATCCCTCCAGTAATCCCTCCAGTAACTCTAGGGGTGGCAATCCCAAAGCAGATAGAAGGACCTATCCACTCTAAAGCAATCACTGGCTCACCCGATGGGGATTGTTTTTTTCTCTCAATGATGACACAGACTCCTCTCTCTCGAGCGAGGGTAGTCTATCTGGTGATTCAGAATCAGCTGAAAATTCATTGGTGCAGAGGGCGCCCGCTGTCCATAGGACCACTCATCAGAAAAACAGGCCCAAATCTAAATCTAAATCGACAGTGAGTCCATCAAACATGGATGCTGCTAGAAAACTTCTTTGGGACTACTCAGCCACATCCCAGCTATATCAGGAAGACGGTGTAATAAACGCGCAAGCGGGACAGAATAACCCGAGTAGCCCACCACAGACTCCCTCAATGGATCTTCTCTATACTACTTTGAAACAAATGCAGGGTGAATCCAGGTCTGAGAGCCGGAGAGTAAAGCAGGCAACAAAGAAAATACAGGGCTCTCTCAGAAAGATGAATAAATTATATGAGGACATGGCGGATAGAGTTACCCATGTGGAGGAAAGAACAGGAAGACTAGAGGATGATGTTAGCAAGTGGCAGACATTCAAAGAGGCACAAGATAAGGCGGTGGAGGATGTATAATGGAAGCTCGAGGATTTTGAGAACCGCCAGAGGCGGAATACCATCAGGCTACTGGGGGTGGCTGAAGGGATTGAAGGTCAGAATGTCAGGTCTTTTGTTATCACCCTCTTGAAGGTGGCCTTTCCTGAGATGGCTTCCTGGAACTGGGATAAGGAGGTGCAGCGAGCACACCGGTTCCCCCTGACCCAAAGGAAAGGGCAAGGGGCGTCTCAAGCTAATAGACCTAGGGCAATCCTCGTGTACGTTGGCAACTACCTTCTTAGGCCGGAAATCATGGACAAGGGAAAGCTTGATACCAGACAGGTCAGGTCGCTCCGTTGCTGACATTTGTACCCCGCAGGTTTGGCTGCGCATTGAGGTTGCTCTATCGCCGGAGGAGCGTCGACTGCAGAATGGCGCCGAGGGTAGCCAAACAGCAGAAAGAGCAGAAGGAACAGAAGGATGCTATTGATTCTAAGGACTCGCAAAAGGATGCGGCGGCACCGGCTACATCCCTGCGAGGTACTGGGCAGCCTCGTACAGTGGTCTCTAAGAAACCAGATGATGCGGAGGATACTGGCAGCGGCAGTAGCGCTCTCAATGGCTGCAACAAGGATATGATAACTGGCGGCACAACTCGGAAAACTACTAAGACTGAACAGGATGGCGGCAACAAATCCAGGGAAAACACGCTGCGGCAAACTACCTTGTTTGAGTCCTTCTCCGCGATGTCGGCAGAGCCCGCGGGAGCTTCTACAGCTGTGAACGCCGGAAACCTTGAAACTCTGCTATGCGATGATACAATGTTGCAGTCTCAAGCCGGGCCTTCCGATAGACAAAGGGAGCCGAGCGGTGAGATCACGGATGGAACAGGCAGACCGCGAGCACAGGACACACAGAGTCTGGAGGTAGGAAGCGCTGTTCTCAGTAGTTTGGATACGAACAACACGAAGAATAATGCTTGGGGCTCTGAGATGGATATTGCTGGGGAGGCGGCGGGAGGCGAGAATGATCCCACTAGAGTTAAACCTAGTACCCAGGCAGTAATCCCTCCAGTAATCCCTCCAGTAACTCTAGGGGTGGCAATCCCAAAGCAGATAGAAGGACCTATTCACTCTAAAGCAATCACTGGCTCACCCGATGGGGATTGTTTTTTTCTCTCAATGATGACACAGACTCCTCTCTCTCGAGCGAGGGTAGTCTATCTGGTGATTCAGAATCAGCTGAAAATTCATTGGTGCAGAGGGCGCCCGCTGTCCATAGGACCACTCATCAGAAAAACAGGCCCAAATCTAAATCTAAATCGACAGTGAGTCCATCAAACATGGATGCTGCTAGAAAACTTCTTTGGGACTACTCAGCCACATCCCAGCTATATCAGGAAGACGGTGTAATAAACGCGCAAGCGGGACAGAATAACCCGAGTAGCCCACCACAGACTCCCTCAATGGATCTTCTCTATACTACTTTGAAACAAATGCAGGGTGAATCCAGGTCTGAGAGCCGGAGAGTAAAGCAGGCAACAAAGAAAATACAGGGCTCTCTCAGAAAGATGAATAAATTATATGAGGACATGGCGGATAGAGTTACCCATGTGGAGGAAAGAACAGGAAGACTAGAGGATGATGTTAGCAAGTGGCAGACATTCAAAGAGGCACAAGATAAGGCGGTGGAGGATGTATAATGGAAGCTCGAGGATTTTGAGAACCGCCAGAGGCGGAATACCATCAGGCTACTGGGGGTGGCTGAAGGGATTGAAGGTCAGAATGTCAGGTCTTTTGTTATCACCCTCTTGAAGGTGGCCTTTCCTGAGATGGCTTCCTGGAACTGGGATAAGGAGGTGCAGCGAGCACACCGGTTCCCCCTGACCCAAAGGAAAGGGCAAGGGGCGTCTCAAGCTAATAGACCTAGGGCAATCCTCGTGTACGTTGGCAACTACCTTCTTAGGCCGGAAATCATGGACAAGGGAAAGCTTGATACCAGACAGGTCAGGTCGCTCCGTTGCTGACATTTGTACCCCGCAGGTTTGGCTGCGCATTGAGGTTGCTCTATCGCCGGAGGAGCGTCGACTGCAGAATGGCGCCGAGGGTAGCCAAACAGCAGAAAGAGCAGAAGGAACAGAAGGATGCTATTGATTCTAAGGACTCGCAAAAGGATGCGGCGGCACCGGCTACATCCCTGCGAGGTACTGGGCAGCCTCGTACAGTGGTCTCTAAGAAACCAGATGATGCGGAGGATACTGGCAGTGGCAGTAGCGCTCTCAATGGCTGCAACAAGGATATGATAACTGGCGGCACAACTCGGAAAACTACTAAGACTGAACAGGATGGCGGCAACAAATCCAGGGAAAACACGCTGCAGCAAACTACCTTGTTTGAGTCCTTCTCCGCGATGTCGGCAGAGCCCGCGGGAGCTTCTACAGCTGTGAACGCCGGAAACCTTGAAACTCTGCTATGCGATGATACAATGTTGCAGTCTCAAGCCGGGCCTTCCGATAGACAAAGGGAGCCGAGCGGTGAGATCACGGATGGAACAGGCAGACCGCGAGCACAGGACACACAGAGTCTGGAGGTAGGAAGCGCTGTTCTCAGTAGTTTGGATACGAACAACACGAAGAATAATGCTTGGGGCTCTGAGATGGATATTGCTGGGGAGGCGGCGGGAGGCGAGAATGATCCCACTAGAGTTAAACCTAGTACCCAGGCAGTAATCCCTCCAGTAATCCCTCCAGTACCTCTAGGGGTGGCAATCCCAAAGCAGATAGAAGGACCTATCCACTCTAAAGCAATCACTGGCTCACCCGATGGGGATTGTTTTTTTCTCTCAATGATGACACAGACTCCTCTCTCTCGAGCGAGGGTAGTCTATCTGGTGATTCAGATTCAGCTGAAAATTCATTGGTGCAGAGGGCGCCCGCTGTCCATAGGACCACTCATCAGAAAAACAGGCCCAAATCAAAATCTAAATCGACAGTGAATCCATCAAACATGGATGCTGCTAGAAAACTTCTTTGGGACTACTCAGCCACATCCCAGCTATATCAGGAAGACGGTGTAATAAACGCGCAAGCGGGACAGAATAACCCGAGTAGCCCACCACAGACTCCCTCAATGGATCTTCTCTATACTACTTTGAAACAAATGCAGGGTGAATCCAGGTCTGAGAGCCGGAGAGTAAAGCAGGCAACAAAGAAAATACAGGGCTCTCTCAGAAAGATGAATAAATTATATGAGGACATGGCGGATAGAGTTACTCATGTGGAGGAAAGAACAGGAAGACTAGAGGATGATGTTAGCAAGTGGCAGACATTCAAAGAGGCACAAGATAAGGCGGTGGAGGATGTTCAATGGAAGCTCGAGGATTTTGAGAACCGCCAGAGGCGGAATACCATCAGGCTACTGGGGGTGGCTGAAGGGATTGAAGGTCAGAATGTCAGGTCTTTTGTTATCACCCTCTTGAAGGTGGCCTTTCCTGAGATGGCTTCCTGGAACTGGGAGAAGGAGGTGCAGCGAGCACACCGGTTCCCCCTGACCCAAAGGAAAGGGCAAGGGGCGTCTCAAGCTAATAGACCTAGGGCAATCCTCGTGCACGTTGGCAACTACCTTCTTAGGCCGGAAATCATGGACAAGGGAAAGCCTGATACCAGACAGGCGTTTGATAGTACTGCATTTTTTGCCCGCCCAGACTTCTGCCACGCCACTGTGGAAAGGGGATGGAGGCTAAGACAACTGATAGCTCCGTTTCAGGGACTTGGTGGTGAGGCCTATTTCATGTATCCAGCACGGCTTAAAGTAATAGTCAAGGGGCAAGTTAGAATGTTTTTTTCTGAAATTAAGGCCCAACTTTATTTGGCAGAGTTGAAGGAGCAGAGGGGGAGATAAGGGTGGGGTCCTGTCGGGTATCATGGTTAATCAGGAGTTTGGCATTGGAGATTTAGGGGGACACAAAGGGAGGACATAAGGGGAGGGGGGTTGCGACTTAGCTGCAGGCTTAAGCTGTCACACATAGGTCATTGCTGACCTATTTGCCTGTAAGGGGGGAGGGGTGTCTGGAGGGGAGGGCTCTGAGGGGTGGGTGGGGCTCAGGGGAGATTCGAGGGCGCACAGGGTACAGCACAGCACAGCATCAGTAATTTGTCGGTGGACACGGGAGGTGTAGCAAACTGATTAAAAATAAAGAAACAGGGAACTTAGAATGGAGGAAGAGGAATTTGAGTACTGATTTAGTGGATAACTGGTTGGGACAGTTATTTGATGTGTTTTAATGAGCATACGGATTGCCTCGGTTAATGTATGTGGGTTGAACGATCATCTTAAAAGACAACGGGTTTCAGCAATTTTAAGAGCAATGCGGCTGGATTTCGTATGCTTGCAAGAGACGCATATAGAGGGGACAAGGGGGCACTTATTAAAGCAGCTGGGGTTTCATTTGATTGCATATGCGAAACAGGAGGCCAAGACTAGAGAGGTTGCTATACTCTCTAGAAGAAATGATGTCAAAGTTAAGAGAAAATTGGAAGATCAATGGGGCAGATGGGCCTTGGTGGAATGTATGATAAATGATGAAACGGTTACTTTAGGATCAGTTTATGGATCAACTGAGGCTGATTCGGATATATTTGAATTCTTAGATCTAGAGTTAGCTTCATGGCCTGCACCTGTTATCCTCTGCGGAGATTTCAATATAAATGGGATGGGGGGGTTGGGCACGGAAGCAGGACATCGCTACATGGGTCGCGAGAAAAGAACATGTCGAGCAATTGTTAGCCTGGCTCGGAATAATTCTTTAACAGATGTATGGGCACGTTTGAAGCCCAATGACCTTGGCAGCACTTACTATTCCGCTCCACATAAGGTCTATGTTAGGCTTGACTATTTCTTCATATTAAACTGCCTGCTGTCAAGAAGCCAGATTGAGAAACTACCTCGGATCATTTCTGACCACAACCCGATAGTTTTAACATTAGAAGTTACAATGCCGGCTAGGCGTGAGCGGATATAGATTTTCGAGAGAGGATTATTGAAAGATGAAAGATATGTCCACCACATGAAGGATTGGATAGTAGGCTATTGGGATATCAATAGAGGTAGCACTTCTTCAGGGGTAACTTGGAATGCTTTTAAGGCGGGGAGACGCTGAACTTTAGCTTATATAGACAAAAGCAGGACGAGTTAAGATCTAAGAAGCTGTCCAAAGCAGTCGCTGATGCAGAGGAGGAATTGAATTCAGCAATTATTTCGGGGGCACCTCTGGATCAGGTACTGCTCAAAGTCACATGGGCAAAGGTTGAAGCAGAGGAGATTATAGCTAGCAAAGCGGCTGCCACTTTTCTGGCAAGAAAGGAGCAATGCCATGAACTAAGCGAGCGTGTTGGGCATACTTTAGCGGTACGCACAAGACAGAAAGCAGCCTTAGGAGAAGTTAAGGGGATCGCTGATGGAAGGGGGGGGATAGTCATTGATCCGGATGGGATCCGAGCGGTTTTTAGGTAATGTTTTGCTATGTTGTATAATGAAGAACAGTCAAAAGACCTATCGGAAATCCAAGGGTATCTTAGGGATATCTCTGCTCCATTGCTTTCCGAGGGAGATAGGGAGGCACTCAATGCACCCTTGGCTCTTGAAGAGATTTTTATAGCCTTGAACAGTCTCCCATCGGGTAAAGTTGCGGGCCCCGACCAGATCCCCATTTAGTTTTATAAAGTTTTCCAGGAGGCAGTCAGCTTTGATTTGATTGATACAGTACTGCAGGCTCAATTAGGAATTTCTGTTCCAAGCTCCTGGGCAGACGCTAACATAGTAGTCATTTTAAAAAAAGGTAAATCACCTACAGAACCAGGGTCTTATAGACCAATAACTCTCATGAACACTGACGCCAACATTTTCTCCAATGCCATGGCTCTTCGGCTTTGTAAGGTCATAGGTAAACTGGTTAGTCCTACTCAGCATGGTTTTATCCCGGGGAGAGGTACCACGCAGCATGTTCGCAGGGTTACCACTCTTTTCGATGCCACTGAAGTCTCAGGAGATCCCATGACGGTCATGTTGTTGGACGCGGAAAAGGCATTTGATCGGGTCTCCTGGGACAACCTCTGGATGGCTTTGAAGTGGTGTGGTATTGGGGGGGGGGGGGATTCAATAAGGCAATCCAGGCTCTGTATGAAGCTCCAACAGCCCGACTTAGAGTTAATGGAGGATATACGGCGCCCTTGCAAATTAAGCGCGGCACTCGTCAGGGGTGCCCATGTTCGCCACTACTATTCGCGGTATATATCGATCCATTAATTCGTAAGCTGGAAGCAAATGGCAGGATTCCCCCTATAAAGGTTCAAGGTCTAGAATTTAAAACCTTAGCGTATGCAGATGACGTTGCTATAGTGACCCCATCACCTGCAAACGCCATAGCTGTAGTGGAGTCAGAAGCTCTTGCATTTGGTCAGGTGTCAGGATATGCGCTAAACGGGCCTAAGACCCTGATAATTAAGAATGAGGGGGTTGTGTGCAACGATATTTGAGTCGTTGACTCCGCTGTATATCTAGGGATCAACATTTCGGCGGATTTGGATAAGACTGTGTATAGGAACATCAAGTCTATAATATCTAAAGCTAAAAAAGATCTGGATAGAATGCATAACCTTCATCTCTCCTTAGTAGGGCGGTGTAACGTAGTAAAAATGATTCTTTTGCCCAAGTTTCTTTATCTTTTTAGGGCAATCCCACTTGCATTTGAGGCTAAATGGTTTACGGCACTGGAGCATTTGATCAACAGATTTATTTGGGCACATGGGAAAACCAGGAGGGCTTTAAGTTTTATGTCTTTACCTAGGGCGAGGGGAGGTTGGGCCGTCCCTGATTTTAAGATGTATTATTTGGCGGCAGCCCTTCCGTATATGGGCGGTCTGTTAGGGGGGGGATGCGTCTGATCCACAGTTCAAACTAGGATCTATAGATATATACTCTATATTGATTGGTGGGGAGGCAGAGAACTGCTTCCTAAAATATACTGATCCTAGTTATTTTAAAAGAACCAGGTTCAAGACCTTGATGGCTGCTTATAAAGTATGGGTGTCGTTTCAGAAAAAAAGTGGACTTGGTAGGTTTAATGCCTATACTTGGTTAGCTAGGAATCCAACCCTTCCAGTGGAAATATTTTCAGATTCAGTAATGGCAGAATGGGGACGACGGGGAGTCCTGAAATTGGGCGATTTGATGGGGTCTAATGGAATCTACCAGTTCTCCGATATACAGGGTGTGGTATCGACAAAAGGAATTTTTTAAGTATCTACAAATTTGAAGTTTCTTAGCAAATAAACAGGGTGGGCCCGCTGGTTTTGGTAAAAATAAAATAATGGATGTTATTGAGGGCGGTACAGATTGTACCATACGAAGGTTCTATGCCGAGCTGTCTGCGATGAAAGAGGATGAAATATATACACATGGCCTCAATCATAGGCCAAACTCTAATTTTGAAGACGTGCAGACCATAAGGTTTCTGTGGACGGAGCCTCTGTTGCCTCCATTGGCGGGAAATTCCCTCTGATGGCCCTACGGACAGTGCAATGTCTTTTTTATTCCAGTCCGTCCCCACCAAGAACAACCTGGCAGTGAGGAACAGAAAAAAGCAATAATGTCCCCCACACTTTGGGCGAAACCTCTCAAGGTGTGGGGGTCATTAGTTTTGGGATTTCCCAAAACAAACTCCCACTTTGGGAGTTTCGTTTTTGAAATTCAAAACAAAAAAGTTTGGTGGACGGCAGTCCAAACTAACAGCAGCCGTCCACCAAACTTTTTGACCTAGATTGGAAAGGCTGTGATGCGGGACTGCTGGCCTGTTGGTCATCTCTAAGTCTGACAGACAGTGGTCTATCAGGATGGCGGACGTATTTCCTCCGCCATCATGACGGACAGAATACCGTCCATCAGACGTTAAATTAGGCCCATGGTAAATCCAATTCCTGCATGGTAAGGGGAAGGTAAAACCTCCAAAACGTTTGGGGTAAAGGGGCTTTTCGGAGGGGAAACAAATCCTTTAAAAGAAAATAAAGAGAGACCAATTGGTCCCATGTCAGGGCATATTTGTGTGCAGAATTGTAGGCTGTGTACAATTACACACGCTGAAATGCCTTTCCGTGGTCGTAATTCAAAATTGACGAACATTTCCAGGAATACTGTTGGAAAGCGTTGAACATTTGCAAAATGTGTAAATCTGCACCAATAAAAGAGTTGTAGACACTGTGTTACCATCTTTCTTGAAGATCATGTGTCTTCCAGTGGCGGACGGTGACATTTGAAAGTGGTGGGGCGTAAAATGTTTGGCATACTTCAGCATAGCGATCGAGCGTAGCGAGCGAGCCCGAACAACCTAAGGGGGGTTCGGGGGGATTATCCCCCCGAGAAAATTTTGAAAAAATAGTGGAAAAATGGTGCATTTGCAAGCAAATTTGAGAAAGCAGAAAGGTTAATAAAGCAACGAAGAAAGTGCAGTTATTACAGTAATAAAGAGATCATGTCATATAACATAGGTAGCTGCATATTCAGTATAACCACAGAGCTTCATAACAGACTTTGAGATATAATGCATTTCTGAGTACCTCACAGGTGTTTTTTATTTAACAAACAACTAAACAGGTGGTCGGAAACTAGCAGCATTGAACATACATATGTTTACTTTTTGTATCTTGTTGTCAGATTATAAAACCATGGAAATTCTCCATTCTAGTCTCCGCCTGTTAACAGCTCATAGGTGTGAGAAGCCCCAAACTAGATTAACTCTTTTACTGTTATCAATTCCCATCTCCAAATAGGTCCTTGTGTAAGAGAAAAGGTATTGTGGGTTATATTGGCAGAGGTAATCGGTACTCGTCGACATGGGATTGTGTGACGTCATTGCCCTGTAGTGACCGTCTGTCACATCTTTGGAAGTCATAAGTCTCGTTATCAGTAGTAGCATCCTTTTAACCATTTTCTACGACATAACACAAGCGTACATGTGTAATGTCGCACAATAAGCTCAAGGGTCTACTCAGAGAAGACTCACAATTACAATGGACACCAAAATAACCAAAATCCTACGAAAAACAAAGCCTAGTGTCAGTCCTTTGATAGGTGCCGAAGCTCCCCCTTTATTGTATTTTATTTAATGCGTTTTTATATAGCGCGGACTTTACCTGAAGGTGTCAGCAGCGCGCTTCACAATAGGAACAGTAATGATGCATGAGGAGAAAAGTACAAGTGAGCATGTTGCAAAGGCAATAGTGACAATTGTGCAAGTATCAAGAGGAAACAAAATACAAGAGGGAGCAAACGATACGTTACGAAAGGAAAAAGTGATATGTGTGCATGTTACAAAAGCATACAAAGTACAAGTAGAGTAGAGGTAAAATATTGCAATAATTGGCAGACACCCAAAACACTAAAACAAACGTTACGTTACATGAGGCAATGGAGGCAATTGTGCATGTTTCAAAAGCAAACAAAATACAAGTGGTAGCAAATGATACGTTTAAAGGAACAGGTGACGTGTGCATGTTACAAAAGAGTACAAAGTACAAGTAGAAGGTATACTGCACTAAATGGCATAAATTCTAGGCGCTGGACACAAATCTATGACACTACAACGCGTGACTCAGCAGCACAAAACCACATTTTGTAGGTTTTTTTTGAGGAAAGGGTATGCGATAATGCGAGGGCCGAGGGGGGAATAAACAGACTGAAAAGGTACCACCTTCCAGCTCACTTCGGCCTCGCAAGACGGCTGTCCTGAAACTTTATAATGCGAGCAGGGGTAGGTTTGGGCAGTTTGGCAGACACTCAAAAACACTAACAAACGTTACGTTACATGAGGCAATGGAGGCAAATAATTGTGCATGTTTCAAAAGCAAACAAAATACAAGAGGTAGCAAACGATACGTTAAAAGGAAAGGTGACGTGTGCATAATACAAAATAGTACAAAGTACAAGTAGAAGGTATACTGCACTAAATGGCATAAATTCTAGGCGCTGGACACAAATCTATGACACTACAACGCGTGACTCAGCAGCACAAAACCACATTTTGTAGGTTTTTTTTGAGGAAAGGGTATGCGATAATGCGAGGGCCGAGGGGGGAATAAACAGACTGAAAAGGTACCACCTTCCAGCTCACTTCGGCCTCGCAAGACGGCTGTCCTGAAACTTTATAATGCGAGCAGGGCCTCGAGCGCTGACACCGCTCAGAAAACTGTTGTGACAGGCCGTGAACGTACTAAGGTGATGGAGAGGGGGAGGGGGGCACAAAGGACTGAGGCGCGAGGGGGACGTGTGGGTGGTGTGGGGAGCGTCGAGAAAGGTCAAAGGGGAAGAAATAACCGGTTGTGAGAGATGAAAACCGTGGGAGTGAGGGAGAGATTAACTAGGCCGCGGCCGCGTACTACGTAGGTTTGGGCCGTTTGGCAGACACTCAAAACACTAACAAACGTTACGTTACATGAGGCAATGGAGGCAATTGTGCATGTTTCAAAAGCAAACAAAATACAAAACCTTGCGGGCGCGCCGCCATCTATGGTGATTCAGGTTCAAAAATCATAAATCAATGCATATTTGCATAGAACATCAGTGTCGCCTTACCTTTCTGCCAGGCCAGGTGAATAACGACGACTGCGACAGTGCGACTCGTGACTGACTCCGTGTCCGTGAGTGACTCAAGTCATGTGGCAGCACTGGCGCGGGGACGAGCGACACGTGCCGACTGCCGAGTCAGCGAGCGTATCAGCGTACGCGTCGGGAAATCAATGGCCAATCACTACTGCATGGCTTGGCTTCACATAAGCCAGCCACACTGTGATTGGCCATACAAGTGCGGCCACCACCCACGCGCGGCACCATGCAGGCTGCACGGTGTCTTAGCCAATCATGGCGCTGCATTAGCAGCGCACTGCAACAGGATTGGGCCAAGAGCAGGGTTACTCCCTGCCCATAATGAGACCCGGGGGCTGCGGTATGAAGGGTCCCTCGCCTCGCCACACCCACACACTGTCTGAGACTGAGTCGCTAGGGGAGGAGGGAAGGTCTGGTATTGTGTGCGTGTGCGCATGTTCGGGCCAGTCATGACTAGCCCAAAAATTGACATGCGCACACTGCTGCTGCTGCCTGCTGCACTATTCGCGCTGTGTCAGTCACTCACTGCAGCAGCCCCGCCCCCAGTGCCGTCCACATTGAGTTGGGCTTATCCCGGAGTGCGCGAGTCAGTGGCACAGTGCGTGCGATCGATCGATCGATTTCCAAAATATTTATTTCCATAATGTTAGCATCCATGATGAATGTGAGTGACTGTGCTTAGTGGGGCAACGCCCCAACGCCCCCAATGGACGGACCGCCACTGGTGTCTTCAAAACAACCTGAATCAGTGACATTCTGAACCCATATTACATACAGTGCACTCTGTGCCTGTGTGTCCTATAACTGAAAACGTGCTGTCCCCGGGGCAGGCCTGTCTAGAGGTCCCTGGTCCACCTTTCACTGTGCAGGGGATGTCTGGAGGTCCCTAGGATTCCGATTCCCCCTTTCAAGTGTCTCTCTCGTGGGCACCCGTGCTGTGCTCCACCTCTTTGCGCCACGCTGTAGTACTGCACGGGCTCAGAGAAAAGGGGACATATTTATTAGCATTCCACGCAACGCAGGGCAGCATGTGAGGTTGCTGCTCTGCGTTGCGTGAAAGGAAGAGAGCAGAACTGAGCCATATTTTCAAAGCTATGGCGCAGTTCTGCTCGCTCCTAGTGCTGGTGCACTTGTGGCTGCCTAGCGTCAGTGCACGAATCCTTGCGCCATGTCACTAGAGTGCCTGTATTGTTGTCAGGATAGTTTCTTTGCAGGAAGTGATAACTTCCTGTACAAAAACTATTGTTTGTGGCTATTTCCTCTAAGTATGTGTGCTGTAGAAGGCAGCACACCTGCAAAGAGGGAAAAAAGAGGAGAAATAAAGATATTTCTACTCGTTACACCATCCTCAGCTAGATGCACCATTCTGGTTCAAACACATGTTTATAAGTATTTTTAAATATGGATTTGGATCAAAATACATGGGAAGATGCACTGGAACACCCATGCACCACCCAAGTAAAGTCTACCTGATACAAGGTAATACAAGGCAGTGCTATGTGCAGCATTGCATAACTTTTTTTTTTCTCAAAGCCACACAAATCAGACTTTGTAAATCTCAAATAAGTTTTGCGTCTGGGCTGCACCAAAAAAGTTACACAACCCCAATGAAAAATCTCACTAAATCTGGGCTAAAGTGTTTTCTCATGTGCATTGGGCCATGTCTACGTGCAAATGAGGGAAGGCCCCTTTGTGAGTGCTGGTGCAAAATGTGCACTGGCACGAGCCGTGCTATACAAGTTGCCTCACAAGCATCAATGTCCCATTCTATAATAGCAAAGTACCCAAGGTGTGCAAGATGTGAGCACAAACACCCACTGTGCCCATGGTGCACTTATTGTAATACGGCATCTGATGAACATCTAAGAGGTGAAATATAAAAGGATTCTCGTGGTCGCAGTGAGAAACAACTGATCACTGGCAGGACAGGTTCAGGCTTCCAAGGCTTGCATCACTCGCAAACTATTGATATGCTTCACATGGAAGGTTTCATGTGTGGTTATCTGTGCAAATCAGGGGCCTCATTTATAAAACAAAGACGCAGTGCAGCGCCGCAAGCCATTTTGCTGTACCGAGCGGCATCATTTTAAAAGCATAAGGATGCATGGTATTAACAACAATACGATGAATCTGTGTGCTTTCCTCTGCACTAGCACACAATTGGCTGCCATGTGCCAGCACATGCACCTTTGCATCATGTTGCAAGGGTGCCTGTGATGCGGGGATGATTGTTTTTTTGCAGGAAGGGACACCTTCCTGCACAACAAC
Source organism: Triturus cristatus (assembly GCF_964204655.1). Lineage (NCBI taxonomy): Eukaryota > Metazoa > Chordata > Amphibia > Caudata > Salamandridae > Triturus > Triturus cristatus. Next base: position 441,717,049 of record NC_140581.1, on the reverse strand, counting down.
AATAATTGATGACCTTTTCCTCTTTCTATGCGTGCTGCAGAATGCAGCTTGCATAGAAAGAGGAAAAAACGAGAAATAAAAAGTATTTCTCCTTGTTGCGCCACTCCTATGCCTCCCCTTGGAAGGCGTGGGATTCTGTTGCATTCCCAGCTTCACAAATCGTTGTAAATCTGGGAATGTGTCAGGTTCCATGGATGTTGCATGGGAACACCCACAGCAACACCCATAGAATGCCTCTTTCATGCAGAGTAATACGGGAAAGGGGCCCATATTTATAATGCCACGAAAAGTCATGCAGGATGACTTTACGTGGCCTTGTAAAATTGGGCAGGAACACTGCGCCGCCAGTGCATCAAAAGAAATGGCGCACTGGCAGCGCAATGGCCTTGTAAATGAGGCCCCTCATTGTAGGAAGCTGGCTCTGTATATAGTGTGCACAGAGTCTAGGGAGTCCCCAGAGTTATACCAGAGGCTAAATTAGATGAGTACTAACAGCTCTCTTTGTGGTAGTGTGGGCGAGCAGTTAGGCCAATCAGGAGGGTGTGTTAAGAAATTATTGTATTCACTCAATCAAGGAATGATTTCACATACGCAGAGACAGAAACCTGACCAATTGGGTAAGTATAAAAAGGTATACTTATGTTTTATTTCTAGAACCAAGCAGGACTTTGTACAGGTAGATAAAATGTACTTGCAATTGTAAAACTTTACAAGGTAAAGCAATTGGGAATGGATTTGCAATCGTTACAGGTTGTCTACTTGGGGTGGTATGCCTAGATCCTACAATACAAGGTAAGTAAGACTTTTTCAGGTTTGAAATATAGTTGCTTTTCTTTCATAGAAAAGTTCAACTCAATACTTGAAACTTTTTTGAGGAATAAAACATCACAACATTGGTTCCTATGGGGAAAAGTAGATTATCGGTTTGTGGATAAGTAAATGACCTGCAAGAATAGTTTTTGGGGGTTAGAAACAAGCTTGCCCAAGGTTCAGGTAGGCACTCAAATTGCACAATCAGCAGCACTGGGGCGGCTGGCTGCGGAGTGCAGGGGCCCAATGTTAGCTAATGGGGTAAAGGGGCCCTTTGGTCAGGGACTGCTTACGAGTAGGCCACTTGGGTGGGGGAGCAAAGCTCCTGGGTTAATATCAGCGCTGCAGGGGCCAACAATCAGCAAAGGATCTGCACCACCAGCGGCACAGGGGTGGCCAGGTGCAGAGTGCCAAGGCGACGTCGGGGACCCTGTGGATTCCAATGGAGATCTCCAGTTCGGCAAAGATGCTGCAGCCTCGGGCAGAGAGGCTTCCTGAAGGCGACCACAGGCTGGAGAGGTAAGTTGAGTTTTTGGGGGATGCCTGGACACCATCGGTCGGGCCACCCAAGGCCGTAGGGAGTCAGGTGCAGGAGTGTCTTCTTACCATCTCCGATCACGGTTGGGGGGACCCTTCAGGTTGAGGCTGCAGGCGTCGGCTTGAAGTTTGAGGGAGGTCGGGGATCACCAGATCCCAGGTCAGGATCGCTGGGGAGCCCTCCTCATTGTGTTGGGGCACTTGAACTCGGGTGTGGGTGTCGGGTGCAGAGTGGTGCAAAATCGCGGAGCCACCCGGATTCGGATTGTGTGGGTGAGTCTTTGTTGAGCAAATCCGGTTTTCACAGGAGACAAAGTCTGTAAGGTGAGTGCAGGGCAGGTCCTCCAGGCTCTTGGGGGCGGGATTTCGCTGTAGTCAGGTCGGAGTCGGGACAGGCTGGTAGGGCTGGGACCAAAGCAGTTGGTATCCTCTTTTTCCTGGGTCAGCGTAGCTCTACGGTCCTTCTTCTTTCTTCCTCAAATCTGAGGAGTCAAGGTTCAGGGTCGCCCCTAAATACTAAATTTAGGGGGGTTAAAGGGGTGTGTGAGGTTGGGACGAATGGGTCCCTTGCATGGGGTGGGTACACCCCCTAATATTCTGCCCTTCAGTTTGAGGGGGCATGAGCCTCTTCCTAATTGGCTGGGTCCCCTCAACTTCAAGATGGAGGGGACTGAGATGTGTGCTTCACCTCGCCTCCCCCACCTGAGGGGTGGAGTTGGCAAAGGTGGGCGCACCTCTCTTCCTAACTTGGTTTTCCAACAGATTCTAAAACCCAAAGTGGGGGGCAAAACCAGTGGCAGCCAGTTGTTGGGGGCAGCAAAAGGCAGGGACAGCTTGCAAAGGTGGCAGGCTTTGAAGCTTCCCTTTCATGGACCCAGCCCATCCTAGGTGGAGGAGGCATGACTCCTCTGCCCAGGATGGGCTTTGTTTATGGACCCAAAGAGCAGAGGCCCTCTACCCAGGGGTCGAGAAACCTGTCTGGTGGTGGCAAATGGCAGGCAGCCATTCAGGAACCACACCAGTGCTGGTCATTTTTCAGGGGGCATCTCTAAGATGTCCTCTGAGTGCATTTTACATTAAATCCCACACTGGCATCAGTGTGGGTTTAATGTGCTGAGAAGTTTGCTACCAAACTTCCCAGGTTGTAGTAAAGCCATTATGGAGCTGTCGAGTTTGTAATGACCAAGTCCTAGACCTTATACTCTTTATGGCTTTACTACACATACAATGTCTAAAATTGACTTAGACACTGGAGTGACTTACCTAGGGATGATTTACCTAGGCCCTAGACAGTAGGTTGCAGGCATGGCACACATGGATCTGTGCCATGTCTACTCTTCACTTTTCTCTACACCAAAACACACAGGGGCTTACCTATGGCCAGAGATGTACCAATTGTGGGTACAAAGGTATAGCTTTGGGAAAGAACCCAGGGCACCCCAACTCAAAATGCATCATGTGTCAGACAAAAAGTGGGGGGTAACCATGAAAAAAAGCGCACTTTCCTACACTCATTTCTTAAAATATCAGTCTACAGTACAGGAATGATTTATACCTTTTTAGGTGCTTGATGTTCCAATGTGCTGTCCCATTATTAAGACACTGTGCTATTTACTAATCGCCCCTGAGCGCTGATTTGTTTTTACTTGCTATTGTTGGATTTATGGCTCTTTTGTTCATAAGGTATCCACATAGGCTTGCTTAAACAGTAAAAATAATTCTATTAAAATACTCACCATAGGTCAAAGATCTCGACTATGAGAAATTCTGCTATGAATGCCTTTTCAGTGCTTACAATTTCATCTTCTCATTCCTTTTCTAACATTCTTCTTTGAGGACACAATTTTAGCTCCACACAACTGTAACGGCTTGACACGACCTCGTGTCACCACCACCGACTACATATTATAGAAAAACCACAACACACGCAAGACAACATATGATCTTCTGAAAGGTGCTTTGGGTCAACTCTTATAGTTATTGGCTTGTTTGCTGTATTAAATCAACCATATATAAGCCACCATACGTTCTATAGCAATGTAACCTGTATAACTAGTATTATTTCAAAACCTAACCTACCCACCTTACTACCTACCAAACCTACCTCCAAACCTAACTTCCTTGACCTACTTAGCCTCTATATGTAGCCTACGTAACCTATAATACCTACCTTAACTACATATCCTACATACATACCATGTCTAATCTACCATACCCACCCTTCCTCCATACATAATCTAACATACATAACCTATTATACCTTTCAAACATACTATCCATATCTATGATACATAACTTACCAGGTCTACCTGCCTGACACACCAACCATCTCCAACTACAAACCTACAATACCACCATCCCCACCTACCTACCATACCTAACCTACAACACTTAACCTCCCATTTCCAACATACCTAACCTATCATTCCCTAACCTACCAACCTAACCCACCCTACCTCCCATATGAACCATACCTATCTAATCTACCATTGCTAATCTATCACACCTAACCTGCCTATGTGCCAAACCTACTTCACCTAACCTCTCTCCACATCTGTGTGTTTATGATAAATTTAACTTCACTGAAGAAGAAATCACCACACACATAGCAACCATATCACAACAATCACTCTTAACTTTAAAACATTAATACAAAGTAAGTTAAACTACAGGGCTATCAACTTCACCTACTGAAAATTAAACCCTCCTTTAAAATATAGCAAAAAAATTCAAACAACAGCAAACACATTTGTATAAGCACTCTTTCTCGACTCCCTTTCTACTTTACTAACTTTACACTAGTGCACAATGACAAGATTTGCATGATTAAGAAAAACTATAAAGAGAGGAGCGTGGCTAAGGAGGCCAATATGGGGGGCGCAGATTAGATGTGTTGACTTCTGGTTGACCGTGGGAGCTACCATCGGTGTTGGGGAGTCGGCTGGAGCATGCATGGGCTGTGTGGAGCCAGCAGATTGTGAGCTCTTGAGAGCTGCCTGCTCCCAAGCCAAGCAGCCCATCAGTGCCTGATGAGGTGCGCAACCTGGTGAGACTGCCTCTGTTTTCTTTGATTCTTCTACACAGGCGCTCCCTTCCTGTATAGACTTTCTGCGTTGGTCTACAACTAGCCCTCACTGTGCATCATGGACTGCACGGATGGACCTCTCCTAGGTCCCTGATTGGCCTCGACCAAATCTTGTGGAAGTATCAAACTGAAAACACTGGCTGGAGGCCGCTGCTGTTTCTCCCATCCCCATAAGGTGCAATATTAGGCTGTTTCCGGGATCTTCTGTGACCTAAGCAGGGGCGGCTCCTCCACTAGGACAGAGGAGCGTTGCCCCACTGCTTTCTCGCAGTGCGAGAAGCAGAAACATAAAATGCTAAAAACTACCATTTTATGTTTCTGCTTCTCGTACTGGTAGAAAGCAGAACAGAAGGCTTTGTTTGGGGGCGGGCGGGCGGGTGGGCGGGACTGCTCTGCAAGCAGGGGAGGAGTGCTGTGCCCACTCCTGAGGGCGCAATGACTGTTTGGTGGGCCCTCTGGGGCCACCCAAACCAGTCATGCACACTCTGCCCTTTCTCCATGCAGGCTGCAATGCAGCCTACAAGGAGAAAATGGCCTCCCTGCAAGCCACTGGCTGGTCGGTGTCCCCACCAATCACAGCGCTGCCATTGCAGTGTTGTGATTGGCTTAGGGGAGGAGAGGGAGGCTGCCTGCTTCCTGTTCCTGCCAGAGGCGGGAGAACAGGAGCAGGCGGCGAGCAGGATTGGCGCCGATAAAACTTAGGACCTGGCCGTAGGACAGGTAGTTTTTTTATTATATTAAATACCACTCCTTCCTTCCCCGTGCAACCCCCACCCCCCTGCCCCGATTAATGCTGACTGGACCTACCTACCTGTCTCTTCCCTGAGACCACCTACCACGCTGGGCTGCTCGTGCTGTGGAGTGTTACTGACCAAACTGGCACCCACAAGAGAGCCCATATCCGGAGAATGCACCTGTACCCCTGATACAAAAACTGAAACCGCAGCTCCAACAATGGGACGTCTCAGATCGGGTACCCAGCGTGCAGGCTCACAACCACTGACGCCACCATTGCAGTTTGTCAGCATCTCAGATATAGTCCCACATGGTACACACATAGACTACCATGGTAGAATTCACTCCAATAATAACCCTTTACAGCAGCAATCAAACTGGGAATGTGTTCACCCCTCCTACTCGATACCAACATGGCGATCACAGGTGTCAGCACCGGAGTAACCCCCATTCAGACCTCTATCAGTGCTAGTATAATGGAATACTTTGACCTATACACTGATACCACTACCTCTAAGCTGATAGAATGGGACACCTTCAAAGTGTCCATAAGGGGACATTGCCATTGGAAACACAATGAATATCTTGACAGCGAAATCTCCCACTTGGAGTGGCGGCTGCTCAGGCATAAGGATCTGGGTAGATCCTCAGAGACAGGCTGTGTACACCTAAACAAGGCTCAGCGAGACCAATCTGCACTGCTGGAGAAGTTGTGTTGCCTCATTTATGCAGTGCACACCGCTAAAACACAGGCTGAAGCGAACAGACCAGGAGCATTGCTGATACGACAAGAGTTACCACAACAGCCCATATTGTCCATTCCGTCTGACACAGGGGTCCTAGTACATCACGAAATGAAATCCATGCCACATTTACACACTACTATGCAACGTTATACACATTGGTGACTGTGGTGACATCAGGGGAGATTAGGGACTTATGCTGCCTCAGTCTCTGATCAAACACAGAGGGGAACTCAATGGGGATGATAAGATCTTTGAGACAGATGAGGCTATGTGTTCACTTGCCACGGGCAAGACTCCCGGGCCTGACGGATTGCTGTCTGAATTTTATAGAGCTTTGACTCCTTGCTACCACCATGTCTAAAAACAATATATTATGAAGCCTTCTCGGCGGTCTGTTTACTGCCCACGTTGAACGATACCTTACTCATCTTGCTTCTCAAGCCACGGAGGAACACAACCGAACTGCATTCCTACGGGCCCCTGCTGCTTATCAACACAGATTACCAAATACTGGTGAAGATCCAGGCCGATAGGTTGGCCCTCGTGTTCCCATGGCTGGTCCACCCTGACCAGAATGGCTTTGTGCAGGCTGGGAGCACCTCCCTAAATGTATGCTGTTTCTTTAGTGTGCTGCAAAATACCCAGCAGATGCATCCACAGTCAGGATGCCTGGTACTTGATCTGCAAAAGGCATTTGACTCCATGGAATGACCCTAGTTATTTGAGGTACTCTCCAGATATCCTCTGGGAGCCCATTTATCTGATTGGTTAAACTACTGTACACCAACCCTACTGTTAGGGTTAAGATAGGTTGCCATATATCCGACCAAATAAAGATACAGAGTGGTCCTCAACAGCGTTGCTCGTTGTCCCCACTCCTGTTCTCCCTGGCAGTGGAGCCTTTAGCCCACCTTCTGTGTGCAGAGGGCCATCAATGAGGTATACCCCTCGGAGATGGCACACACTCTGTCTCGCTCTTCGCGGATGAAATGCTCCTCTACCATTACAACATATTTGCAATACCGCCCACCATTTAACAACTACTCATCCGATGTGCTGCGGTGTCAGGCCTCAAAGTAAATTTTGCCACTTCTTTCCTTTTTCCACTCAAGGCTAACACGCCTGACCTGGCACTCCGATTGGACTGTCCGATTGGACTGGCAACCAAACATGTTTCGATAGCTGGATAAACGTATTTATCATGCATCTGCGGACCTTGCGGATGGTAACTTGGCCTGCAAGGTGTCCACTTTACGTGACGTGTGCAAATAACATTCTGGCAACCCCTGCCGCTCTCGCTGTGGGCAGAGTAGCCCTCACAAAGATGGTTATGCTGCCATATCTGCTGTATTACTTTGCCAATCTGCCCTTATATATCCACAAGCCCTTCTTTCGCTTCCTAGAACGCTTAATGGGTGGCTTTATATGGAACAATAAACGCTGTGGGGTGGGCCTCCCTAAGCTCTATCTCCCAGCAGACTGTGGTGGACTGGGTGTTCCCAACTTTGAGCACTGCTACCTGGCCGAGTAACTACAGTGGGTGGTGCACTGGTTTGCTGGATGCCAATTGGAGGACACTGAAACCGTCCTCCCTCAGAGGGGTTCTTGAATGCTTACTCTACAATTTTCCCTCTCTGGCTAAGGTGACACTGCCACAGGCGATCCTGCTTTGGGTTGCCTGTTGTTGCTTCCGTATGGCCCTCTTTCTTACCCAATTGGTTACACCTTACGACCCCACGTGTACACTGCTTGGGATGTCACGGGTAGCCACAGGGACCTCCCTCAGGTTGCTGGGTTTAATACAACGCACCAAGAAAAGATGGGCTGTGACACGCTTCCCGGATCTGGCCCTTATCCTGGCAAAATGCCTGCTCACCTGCAAGTGGAAAGTGGCAAACCCCCTACTTCCTCTGCCTGGGCACTCTCCATAGTGGCCTTGGCACAGGCGGAAAGTAAAGCATTACATAGAGAGGAAGCAAGAGGTCTCCACAAATACCCAATCTCTGATAACTGGGATGCTCTCCTGGAGAAACTCTGTTAAGGTCTACACTCTGAAGAACAACCCTCTTGGTGATCACTGTGGGCTGTTCCCCTATTGCACAACGCCCTCTGCCGGTGGTAGGGCCCCTGTCTGACTGCACCATTTTCTATATGCAACTCCAGGTACACCCTTGTATGTTCAAAGTTGTCAAGTCACCACCTCTGTCACATATAGTGAGTGCAGGATCGTTTAGTTTATTGCAGTTACAATTATTTCTGTTCTATTGTATCTCTGTCATCAGTTAATGTCGCCTGTGTCTAGGCGCACTCCTTTATGTACCCCCAACCTTGTCGGCGGCTTACAATTGTTGTACTTTTTTGTAATCCTGAACCGTTCAAACAGCTGCATTGTTTAGTACTGAGCTAAGACAATCGCAATGTTTATGCTGAAGAATATGATTGCAGCCTATACAATGACTATGTAAGTGTTAACATGTTAATAAATAAATATATATATATAAAAAAAAAGTAAAACTATTATTAAAAGAAATTATAAATTGCTAGATACCAGTTTAATATCAAGATATTGGCATTGCTAATGCTTCTTAAAGCAGTGTTTCTGGTGCAGGCGGTGACCTCTTTTCTCCATGTTTTGGTCTAGCTTGAGACTGATCTAACTTTCTGGCAGAATGTGAACCATTAATACATATAAAGAGGTGCGGAAGGTCAGCCGCCCTCAGCCATTGGTTGCTGCGTGTGTCATTCATGATGATGTATGGAGTACCGCTTGTGGTGTGGTATATGTTATTATCCATATGCTATTATCATAGGTATATTAAGCGTATGACTGCGCAAAGAGAGGGGCAGATTTTCCTTTATATTCTACTCACTATCCTTGTACTGTTTCACACGCTCACTATTGCCTGGTCAGCAGAACAGAGCTCTCACTCCATGCGAGACAAGAAGGCGGCTGGAGTTTGAGGAGGGGCGAGTGAGAACCAAAGCAGTGCAGATTTTAGCCACAACTGAGGTATGGTGTAAAGTGCTCCACAGACATTCAAGATACTAAAAGTCAGAGACATTGCATGTGGTGGCCATCCGTGCCACACACTGAAGCCAGAGCCACTGTGCTGTGGGTGTATGACCGTATCTATATTGTAGCCAGCATTTCCTTCAATTCTCTGATGTCAAACAATATTACTTTACTGTGCTTTTCATTGAAGAATATGAACATTCATGAAAGTTTGGAGTACAGTATAAATCCTGCCACAGCGAGAGAACTACTGCTGCTTTGTACATTTAAAACAAATACATACATAGTAAACACAGAGAACAGCCCCGCCTGTGATAGTACCCTCTTGGGAAAGCTCAGTCATCTATGCCTGTGTTAGTACTTTCTAGGAATAGCTCAGTCACCCCATCCTGTCTTAGTACTCTCTTTGGATAGCTCAGTCGCCTCATCCTGTGTTAGTACTCTCTTGGGACAGCTCAGCCACCCATTCCCGTGTTAGTACTCTACTGAGGTAGCTCAGTCAACCCAGCGAAAGCACTCTCTTGGGATAGCTCAGTCACCCAATCCCGAGTTAATCCTCTCTTGAGATAGCTCAGTCACCCTATCCTGGGTTAGTACTCTCTTGGGATGGATCAGTCACCCATGCATGTGTTAGTACTCTCTTGGAAGAGCCCAGTGACCCTATCCTGAGTTAATCCTCTCTTGAGATAGCTCAGTCATCCTACCTTGTGTTAGTACTCTCTAGGGATAGCTCAGTTGCTCCATCCTGTGTTAGTACTCTCTTGGGATAGCGTAGTCATCCACACCTGTGTTAGTACTCACTTCAGATAGCACAGTCACCCCATCCTATGTTAGGACTCTCTTTGGATAGCTCAGTCGCCCCATCCTGTATGAGTACTCTCTTGAGATAGCTCAGCCACCCATTCCTGTGTTAGTACTCTCTAGGGATAGCTCATTTGGCCCATCCTGTGTTAGTACTCAATTGGGATAGCTCAGTCTCCCATGCTTGTGTTAGTACTCTCTTGGAATAGCCCAGTCAGAGATAGCTTAGTCGCCCTAGCCTGGGTTAGTATTCTCTTGGGATAGCTCAGTCACCCATGACTTTGATAGTACTCTCTTGGGATAGATCACTCACTCTTTCCTGGTTAGTACCGCCTTGGACTAGCTCAGTCACCCATGCCTGTGTTAGTACTCTCTTGTGTTAGCTCAGTTACCCCATCCTGTGCTACTACTCTCTTGGCATAGCTCAGTCACCCCATCCTGTGTTAGTACCCTCTTGGGACAGCTCAGTCGCCCCAGCCTGAGTTAGTATTCTCTTGGGATAGCTCAGTCACCCATGACTTTGATAGTACTCTCTTGGGATAGCCCAGTCACTCTTTCCTGGTTAGTACCGCCTTGGACTAGCTCAGTCACCCATGCCTGTGTTAGTACTCTCTTGTGATAGCTCAGTTACCCCATCCTGTGCTACTACTCTCTTGGCATAGCTCAGTCACCCCATCCTGTGTTAGTACCCTCTTGGGACAGCTCAGTCGCCCCAGCCTGAGTTAGTATTCTCTTGGGATAGCCCAGTCACCCATGACTTTGATAGTACTCTCTTGGGATAGCCCAGTCACTCTTTCCTGGTTAGTACCGCCTTGGACTAGCTCAGTCACCCATGCCTGTGTTAGTACTCTCTTGTGATAGCTCAGTTACCCCATCCTGTGCTACTACTCTCTTGGCATAGCTCAGTCGCCCCATCCTGTGTTAGTACCCTCTTGGGACAGCTCAGTCGCCCCAGCCTGAGTTAGTATTCTCTTGGGATAGCCCGTTCACCCATGACTTTGATAGTACTCTCTTGGGATAGCCCAGTCACTCTTTCCTGGTTAGTACCGCCTTGGACTAGCTCAGTCACCCATGCCTGTGTTAGTACTCTCTTGTGATAGCTCAGTTACCCCATCCTGTGCTACTACTCTCTTGGCATAGCTCAGTCGCCCCATCCTGTGTTAGTACCCTCTTGGGACAGCTCAGTCGCCCCAGCCTGAGTTAGTATTCTCTTGGGTTAGCTCAGTCACCATATCCTGGGTTAGTATTCTCTTAGGATCGCTACTTGGAGAGAGCGACTGAGCATTTAGGATTCAGTAGCACAAATGCTGCTTCCTACAATGTTTGAAGTTTTTTCACAATAACTAAGTTAAGTTCTGTCTCCATTGCAAGCTACACATGACTCATAATCTTAGTCACTCGAGAGCAGGGCTATCCCTCAGGATAGAGAGATTACACAGATTCAGGCACTGGAGCTACCATTCAGGTTACAGAGATCTAACAGATTCAGAAAGTTATGGTATCTGTAAGCACATGTAGCATGTGTGTTACTATCAGAAAAGCACATGATGACTTGGATGTAATCCACATGTCAGCCTCACGTTCGCCTCATGGAAGCATTATCTCAGCCTCTTATGCGGTTTTCAAGTGAGGCGACGTGACCTAAGTCTGGGCATCATGTGAGCCTCATGTTAGCCCCATTTGAGACTCTTGTAAGCACCATGTACACCTCATCCTTGTCTTATCTTCAAACTAACTCCATATCCGCCTTATATCAGTCTGAAGTGCACATCATGTCAGCCTCACAGAAGGCTCATGTCAGGCTTCTGTGGCCCTTGTTTGGGCCCTGCAATGTCCACTCTGCCATCTTGCTTGTTTCTTACATTTTCTGGACCTCCCCCTTATTTCTGTTTATCTAAATTGTAATTAATCTGTGAGTCCACTTGAGGTGTCATCATGCCTTATCACTCAAATATCAACTTTAAATATGCCTCCTTCACTTCAGCTCACACACCTCATGTCACGGAGGCAGAATCTGTCTCTCACTTTACCACTGAAAGATAGTGTTTGCAGGGGATTCTGGGTGGGAAAACGTTGAAGGATCCACGCAAGCCATATCTCACTAGACTCCCCAGGGTGTCTACTTTTCAGAAATGTGTGGGTTTGGTAAGTTTTTTTAACATGGCTGCTAGCCCCAGACCAAAAAACAATAAAACTTGGAAGGAATGAACTATTCATACATGGAATGGGGATCCTTGAAGGCTTATTGAGAAAGAGTGTGTGTGTGTGTGTGTGTGTGTGGGTGTGTGCGTGTGTGTGTGTGTGTGTGACTGTGTGAGAGAGAGAAATCAAGTGAAAGAGTGTCTGACTTTCCTCCTATAAGTGTGTGGGTCTGTATGAAAGTAATTTCTCATATTGACAGAATAGGTAATGTGTGTGAGTTAGGAACATGTGTATGACTCTATGTGTTAGGTATGTGTGCATATTAGATCTATGTCTGTTTTATATGCCTCTTCTTGTACCAGGAATGTATGTTTGGCTGTTCAGAGTTTTAGGAATGTGTGCCTGGCTGTGCCTGTATTTGGAATCTGCTGAGGTGTGTTGCACGTATTGTGGCAGGAATGTGTGCCTGATCGTGTGTTTGAAGAACAGTGGCTGGAACCTTGTTCGGAACACGTGTGGGTTATGTGTAGCGTTATAAGAGTTGGCAAAATGTTCAAGGTGAGTGGAGTCTAGCTATAAAGAGGTGGAGGGATGGGCATGTCAGTGCAAGAGTAATCAGTTCACACAGGTGAGTGAAGGCTAGGTGCAAACTGGTTTGTACCCACATATAAAGGGCACTACACTATATGCACATAGCTGAGATGGGGCTAGCTGCATGTTAAAAAAATGAGGTGCATACGATTGATGGGAGCTAGTTCACTATCACATATTGCAGTTTTTTTTACTTCAGTGGAGGCAACTCCAGTAATGCATACGGCTCAATCATCATCATGTGACTTCACTTCCTGTGCTGCCACCAGGGTCAAAGGTCATATGAAGTCACTATCTGGAGGGTCAAAGGGCATGTCACTTCTGCTAACCCTAGCATTTTGGTAACTCGACGTCCATGAGTTAACCATCTTGCCATTCAGTGATTATTAGCCTCATTTTTATGTGGGTTTTCTCTCTTTTGTTTTCTCACTCTGTCTTCCGTCTACCATTCTCGCTATATGTTCCTCATGTTTGTTTTCGCTCTTATTGTATTGGGGTTGGTTTACCACAAATGTTAAGGATGTTTACTTGCTTAGTGACTAATCATATCCTTTTTCTGATGTACAGCGCTCTGATACCTTTTCCAGGTCATGTTTGCGCTTTATAAAACTTTTCAAATAAATAAATGGGTGTTCAGAAGTCACTGGTTCATCCGACCGAGACTTCTGACCCAACGGGCAATCAGCTTAGTTTCACAGGCCAAGTAAACAGGAATGGACAGAGAGGGGTGGAAAGGAGGGCTCACAGTCCGATGTAGTAGCTCACCCCCCTCAACCCTCTCTCTTTGATATAGTACCTCACCCACCATTTAATGCAATACCTCACCACCTCACTGTGCAAATGTCAGCACCCCTAAACCCAGCAGCTGTCTCAGTCCTCATTATCCATCATAAGAAAAATACCACCTAAATTTATAATAAAAGACATTAAAATGTATTTATTTGAAAAGTTTTATAAAGCGCGAACATTACCTGGAAAGGGTATCGGAGCACAGTACATCAGAAAAAGGATACGATTAGTCACTAAGCAAGTAAACATCCTAAATATTTGTAGTGAACTAAACCCAATACAATAAGAGCGAAAACAAACATGAGGAACATCTAGCGAGAACATAAGTTGCATCCCGAAAATGTCACATACAAATGACATAGCCATGATTTCTCTAGGGTATAAAAAGATAAGTTATATTGACTTCATGATGATTGTTGCAGCTGGTTATTCAAGAGAAGTCCTTTGACTTGTATTTTGAATGAGGAGGTCGAAGGGTTCGAACAGATATTAGGTGGAAGAGCATTCCAAATTCTTGGGGCCAGACCCGAGAAGGCGCGGTTGTATGTTCTTTTTGAATTTGTGCGATTTCAGCAGGAGAGTGCTGGAGCTTCTTAGGGACTGCGACATACCAAAGAGTTTGAGATTATTTGCCAAGTAAGAGGGAGGATTATGGTGGAGCGCTTTGTGCATCAGGCAAGCAATCTTGAACCTAATCCATTGAGCGATAGCCAGTTGAGCTGGATTAGGTCAGGTGTGATGTGGTCATGTTTACGACAGCCGGTGACAACTCAAGCAGCCGAGTTCAGAGAGGTCCCTAGGGGGCGTCAGTCTAGCTTTGGGCAGCCCAGCCAAGGTCACAATTCCATATTCCACACGGCAGATCACTAGGGACTGGACTGCAAGTTGCAGGTCCACAGGAGGTAGGAACGGCTTGATTTTCCTAAGTGTGTTGAGATGGTAGTTGGCTCCCCTCGTTGTTGCGCTGATATGTTCTTGCACATTGAAGTGTTTGTCTAGTGTGATGCATAAGGATCTAGTGGAATTCACCACATGAGGATTGCAGTTGAGAGCTGTAAGATGTTTGAGCCAGTCTTGAATGGATATGGAGTTAGTGGGCGGGGTGATCAGGAGAATTCTTGAGAGCATTAAGCAGAACGTGATTGTGAGTTAGCCATTGTTGAGTTTTCAGAAGAACACAGTTCAGCATTTTGATGTCTTCCAGAGAGGCCATTTTCATATAAAGGTGCGTATCATCAGCGTACCTGTGGTATTGTATGTTTGAACGTTTCAAGATTTCTGTGAGGGGTTCCATGAACAAGTTCAAGATTGTTGGAGAGAGTGTGGAACCTTGAGGCACTTGAATTGAAACTGGTGTACTCTTTGGGAGGGAATGATTCACTTTTATTCTTTGCGTTCTGTTCTGTTGGAATGAGTTAAACCAATTTAAGACCGGGCCCGATAACCTCATCCTTTGTTCCAGAACATCAATCAAGTTTTTGTGTTTGAAGGATCAGTGGACATGGCACATTTTGGTCGAGTAGACTCAAGGCGTCATCAACAATGTGAGTTAGGGCCATTTCAGTACTATGTCCCGCTCTAAAGCCAGATTGCTATTAGTCAAGCAGCTGAAACTCTTTGATATGATTGCAGAGTTGTAGGTGTACGCATTTCTCAAGAAGTTTGGCTAGAGTCATGATGTTGTAAATTGGAAGGAAATTGTTTGGATCAGATAAGTCTACATTGGACTTGTTTGGAATGGGAGTGACTTGTCCTATCTTTAGGCAGTCAGGAATCCTACCCTGTACAAGCGATTCATGGATAACCAAGGACCAGAGAGGGAGGATGGCAGATCTAAAGTCTTTGAAGAATTTGGCCAGCAAGGCATCATGTAAATGATTCGAGAGTTTTAGTGACATTACCATTTTTTGAAGCTTGGCATCGTCTGAAATTGTTCCATGATGCGTTATTTATAATATCTAGTTTTGTTCATACCTAAACTGTTACAAACAAAACAGATATTAGGCAATGACTACCTTTCAAATAATTGTCAGCAGATTCTAATTCAATTAGGTTTCAGACATCTGGTTTGTGATAAAAAAGAAGTGCAAGTAATTCATTGTAATCGGAGATTTAGTGTGCCTGAGGCATTATAGTCAATCATTAATCATCTGCCTAGTTTCCCCAAGCATTTTATAATACATTAATTCTCATTTATTTTTTGCTACAAAATGTAATATATCCTAGCATAGATACCTTTGACCAGCACATCCCATTCACTTCATTCCAGGCCGCATTTTTGCTTTGATTGCAGCCGCAGCAGTAGGAGGAGGAGGAGGCGGCAGGACGCGCCGCGAGCGGGACACAGGACGCCAAAGCTGCTTCGCCTCTGCCTTTGCCGACTGCTCATTCGTCTTCCCTGCTTGTCTTCCCCTATTCCATCAGCCTCGGCACCAGCCACAGCCTCAGCCCCCCGCTGGTCACTCCCCACTGCGGGTCGAGAGAAGACGAACAAGCTGGGTGGCAAACGGGCTGCAGGCAAGAAGAGAGGTGAGGCTGGGGGAGGCTGCAGGGGGAGTACTCACGAGCAGGCTCAGCAGCGGTTTGTTGTAGAGTTGTAGACCTTTGTTCACGGCGGGGAGGTGGGGGCGCTTGACGCTCGGTGGTCTTGTGCAGCCCTGTACCCCCTGTGCCCGTGTTTGTGCTTGTGTTCCCTACTCCTCACTCCTCACTTCGTTCCTGGTTTAGCACTGCCTAACACGCTGCCACATAGCCATTGCCACACTGCCAGACTGTTCCAACTGGCGCTCAGGGGTCACTCGGCACTCAGGGGTCCCGTGCAGCTCTGTACCTGTGTTTGTGCCTGTGTTCCCTACTCCTTACTCCGTTCCTGGCAGACTTTCCACAGCTACTCAGGATGACTTAGTACAGCCTAAAGATTATCTGCCAAAACCCTTAACATATGACCGAAAGGTAAAAAAGCAGAAGAACAAAAGAGCAAATGAAAAAGTAAGGGGGTCATACAACCCACTAAAAAGAAAAAAGATAAGGTATCGGCAAGAAGGAGAAAAAGGCGCAGTAAGGGCCATCAGTAAGGGCATCAGAGATGTGCTCAGGAAGAAACAGAGCCGCTCAGGCTCAGGCCCAAGACCGGGATCAGGACCAGGACCTTGATCAAGGTCCCGACCAACCACCTGGGAAACAGAGACATCCAAAGAGGTTCAGGAAATACTCCATCTGTCAGGAGCAACAATAGGATTCAGCCCTGAATGTCACAAATGAGAAGAAATCTCCTAGAAAAGTTTCCGCTACAAAGAGAACAAGGTTGGTCCATAACAAAAGGGAAGAGGGCTATAAGATAACCGACTTCCAAACCGCCAAAGGGTTAAGAAACAAGGGAAGTTTAAAAAGTATGGTGCCGCAGATGGAAAAGGAGTCCAAAGGTGCATCTTTAACAAAACAGCAGTCCGACCGGCAAAACGAAACAGAAGAAGCACCCCCAATAAAAGAGCGGTCTGACCAGGGAAGCAAATTAGACTTACAACTAGCAAGTGAAGCAGTAGCCAGAAAGGATGGACAAAGCCAAGAAGGATCCGCAGACATCTTAATTCAGAAGCGCGCAGTCAGAACGCACATAGCAACAAACTCAGTAAGGAACATAACAACAGAAGCAGTTATTCACAACCAAATCTTTAGTGAAACTCTTCTTTCCTTCGATCTCAGCAACTGGGATGAGCAGGGAGAGAGAATCAATAAATTCACTTGCCAAAGGAAAAGTGTTTGTGCACAAATCATCGGAAATGTCAGTAACAACATCTCCCTCATACAAAAAGAGGATACAAAATTGTAACATTCAACGGACCTCATCAGTTAAAGAAGAGGATGTGTCAACTCCGTCATTCTATGTAGCAGGGGCAGACGTGTGTAAGGCAGAAAGTCCTTTAACCCTAGATAAAGGGACACCAACAAGCTTGCGTTTATTAACCACAGAAAAGTTAAGGGCCATAGACATCTCACATCAGTTAGGGGATCAATTACCAGAACTAAGCAACCATCTCTCTCCAATCAAATACACTCACATAACAAACATGGAAGATCAAGCACCTCCCAGTACTTGGGGCATCCTTTTGTCAACATTGGAGTCTATTTCAACAGCAATTTCTCATCAAGTGGACAAACACGACCTAGAAGTGGATCTACTAAACATAATGGCAACATACATAGTAGGTATCGATAAGAAGCTACAGACACTCAACTCCTTGATCACAAGAGCTCAACAGCATAACTATACGCAGCAAGTCAACTGCAAGTGCCCAACAACATCTGGAAATCCAGAAATATTAACAACATTCCTGACGGATATACTGATGGAAGTGCGAGCCCAAGCCACCAGGCCATCTAAAAGAGAAAAAGACTGGGCAGTGGAGGATTCACCCAGGGAAACAACAGGACTGCCACAAAAAGATATAAACAACACGCAATTAACCAAAATGTTCAGTCCGGAAGTAACAGTCTTAACAGAAACAAGTGAAAGCAATTCTAAGGGAAAAGACATTAACCCTATAACAAAAAGAAACGAGGACGGGAAAAAAACAGAAATAACGGAGGTTAAACCCGTGCTCTCAAAAAAAGAAAAAAAGAGGCAAAGAAAAGCACGAAACAAAGAGAAAGCAGTCCAAAAAAACCAAAATATGGCCATTATTTATGCAACATAAGAATGTCGGGTCACCACCTTAAAAAACGAAATAAAAACAGATTCAGAATCTAAAACCTCACTAATAAGCACTGAAGGAACCAATCCCATAGGAAACGAAAAAACAACCAGTTTACTGTCCAAAAGTGATACCGAAAGCGGATTGATGCTAGCTGCAGGAGAACAAGAGAAATCACCCAATAGGCAAACCCTCATGGCTCATAAGTTTTTGGAAACCTCCAATACCCGAAAGGAAGGTCATACTAACTCAGAGGGATATGTCCAAATGAGAACCGGGATTCGGGAAATAACTGAAGAGGAAGCCAGAAATAGAGGTCCCCCCGTGGTGGAAGGAGGATTTGATTTGTAATTGCATTTGCTACTCCATACATTATTCAATTAAACAATTATGTTATACAGGCCAAATTTAGGTAGGGTTACATTAACCTGTCATACAATCTATTGAATTGAAGTAGAGAAGTACACATTTACTGATAATCCTAACCGGTTAAGCAAGATCATTGCAATACGGTTTCCAATTAAGAGCATTATCTATGATGAGCTATATGTATTTGTAGGTGGCGCACCCACTCCTAAATGAGTTCCAGCCATAAGACCACCTTTAAACTGCCTTTCCAAATACCATCCATTTGGTTTAGTACTGTTCACGTTTAGTACTGTTACCTTGCCAAATAGTTCAAATGTCTTGCTGGCCAACCTGCGTGTATGAAAATAGTATCAAGGCAAGTATAATACTTTGTATGGTTTTGAGTAACACCAGCCAAAGGAGGTGATTATTAAGTTTATGTAGCTGCATATCAAACTCACTTAGGTAGAGGTTGAAAAGCAAGGCAGCAAGTATGGTAATACAAGCATTATTCTTAACGAAATATATACCCTTTTCAACATGGTTGTCCATAGTAACTGAATTCCTTTGTTTCATGCTATAAATACCTAGGCAGCATTGTTACTTGCTAGCTACAGATTTCCCCTCACAGCTCGAATGGTTCCTGCCCTTCCGCTGCCTGGGTAAGACCGCATTTCATCAGATGTCAGGTCTCTTCCAGCGGGACTATTGGTTGGTCCCATCATCAAGAACAATTTTCTGTTTTCCAACATGTGTTCCATGTGTTTTTTGCAGACATACCCTTGCTTTGTACAAAGGTAATTACAGTACCATACAGTGGTCTAGACCACATGACCAATTCTCTAGATCTGTTGGATCTTCCTAATCTTCTGCAAGTTCACTGAAATCTTGCTCCCGAAAATGTCTCAGAACTTCTAAGGGATTTGGTACGTTGATTATTAGTGAGCGATATATATGCCGGATATTTTCCCTAGTACCAAGTTCCCCATCAGAAGTTCAGCTTCTAGAAGGCTGAAGTCAGGGTGTTTGGTTAGACATCTGATCTAGGGGTATAGTGACTGTCTCAGTTACAAATATTTATAAGGTTGATGCCAACGTAAGTCATAATTGTTTTGGAGTTCAGTAAATAATTTTATATGTGTAACTCAATCACATCTCCCAGTCTGGCAATCCCATTAACATCCTAATCCTTGAAGCCCTGTAAGGTACAAACTTCAGGCATCATACAGCCCATCCTCTGAGGGAGTCTAATCTAACTTCAGACATTATACAGCGCATCCACTGATGGGTCTCACTTGTCTTATTCCTGTGCCATTTAATGTGTCTTTCTGTATTACTGTTTTTGTGGCCTGCAGGAGCGCAGGGTTCCTTCCTCTGTCAGACACAAATTAAATAGGACAGATATCACCCATGGCCATTCTTTTGGTGGCATACATTGTTTTCCCTTGAAAATGCCCTATTCGCCCGCAATCAATCATCCTTTTGACTCCTGTCTTGTTGGTCGATGTTTTTATGATGCCAACATGTGAAGCACCTTGCATGGTGTACTGCATCTCCAGCAACCATGTCTCCCTCACTGAGGTTGGCAATTAGCACTTTGTCTTGCAGATTCAAAGCACACTGTCTTACATAGGTATCCACTTTAAAAGTTGATGCATGAGACAATGTTTTTCCTGCTTGTCACAGTCTTTATTATCAAAGAAGGAAACATTTCTGTTCTGGCTTGTGTGGACTATAAGCATCTTGTCCCCTAGTAAATCTACTTGTAACAGTGGCATCACATTCCCTTTCTCATACCTGTATAAGATTCAGAAGGATCCTTTTGCTTTAATTTATTCTTCCAACCCTGTGCAGCACGGCCCTTTTCCTTATGATTGTGACACATAGTGCCCTTTTTGTGAAACTTAGCTTCAAACGGGAAGAAGGTAGCTTTAATTCCTTTGTCATCATTCAATGGATGTAGAGTCCCAGTTTCTCCAGGTAAGCTACTTACAGTTTCAAGAGCCTGACAATTTTCCTCTAAAGGTTCATATCCTGTACCATAATCAACAGGGCATGTGAGTTTCTCAGTTTTTGTTTTTTGAAAAAAATACATTCCTCCAAGTCCGCAGCTAAACTTCCTTGTAGGCCGGACACACTTTCACCTTCCACTAACCTAAAACATCATTTCATAGTTTCATCCCATACGGTAATACTACTTACCTATTGCAACTGCTATAATAAAAGCCCCAACAATGACTCATTTATCCCCTCCATCACATCACAACTCTTTCGCGCAAGTGTTTCAACCCGCCGTAGCATAATTAAGCCACAAACCATGGTGTCTTTAAGATATTTTTTTACATTTAAAAAAGTTAGACCCTAGCAAGCCAGAAATGTTCTTCTGCCAATACCTTAGCACGATTTTGAGATACAAAAGTGGTTCAAATGGAAAATACTGTTGTATATTTTTGTAGAGAATTGACTGCTGAACAAATGTCTTTAAAAAGTAGAATCTGTTGATCTGTTCAGGAGTTAGGAGTGAAAAATGTATTTCAGCTGCCATTTTCCATCAGGACGACTCGTGGTGTTTTGGGCCATTATCTACAATACTTCAAAATTACAGTTTAGTGGTAAAAACTTCTGTCAATTTTCATTGTTTTACCTACAAAGATACACAGTTTCAGACATTCTCTGTACAGCAAAAATTTCAAACATTAAATCCCAGTTTGAGATATTTATTCATTTTTTCTTTTTAAAGGGATTCTTCATTGTCATATACAATCTTTAAATAAGTAAATCTTTTCCACATATAAGTTTTTCTGGATACGAATAGAGCAAATCATCTCTTGTTCCTGGTATTTGATGACAATAAATGGCCATGAAAGTCAGTTTCTGTCGATTTCTGGCAGTAGAGCCAGAAAGTACAAGAGGAAAATGACAAACCAATTTTTGAGGATAAGAAAGTGAAGCTACGTGGAAGTCAGGATGGAAAAATGAAAGGGAGTGGAACGTAGAGGTGAAAAAAGATACTTGAACATTTTGGAAAGCTATGAGCAATGTGATTTTTTTTTTAACAGATTGTATTGATTTAGTAAGAGTGCAACAACATAATAAAAGAAAGCATTGCATCTTGGTCAAAACCCCATATCCCCACCCACCCACAGTTTCAGTAAACTACAAAGTTACCACCTCATCCACAGGCTCGGATTCCGATGCAGAGGATGAGCCATAATACTCCCACCACCTGCCCCAGATTTTATTGAATTTTCCTAGGACAACCCCTGGCATATAGATTGGTTCTTCTTGTTTGGCACACCAGTCAATGTCGGATTTCCACATTGTCAAGCTAGGAGGGCATGATGATTTCCAGGTACTTGCAATGTCTCTCTTGGCCAGTGCTGCTACACCAACCAGTGTCCTATCTTCTCTTGCACCCCCAGACTCGTCCAGAAGACCCAGAAGGGCCACCCTTGGGGTCAACGTGACGGTCTTGGCCATAATAATAGAGAGGGAACTACCTATTTGGTCCCATACTGGGCAATTGGAGGGCAGTACCAGATCATGTGGAAAAAGTCTGTTCCAGGAGATGAGCATCGAGTGCAATTAGGCTCAGGGAGAATGCCTACGTGCCTTAGTCTTTGAGGTGTCACGTAGGTTAAATTGAGGTAGCGCAACTGAATTAGTCTGATTCTCTTATACATCACGAGCTCCAAAGGAGCTATGCAAACCTCCCGCAACTCCACCGACTCCAGCTCTCCCTCCCATCCCTCCCATTTCCATCTGAGTAGGTCTAGTGTCTCTGGGGCATTACAAACTAAGGAGTGATGTATCTGGGAGATACCCCCTCTACCCAGGCCACCCATCAACAATCGTACTTCCAGTGGGTAAAATTGGGTAGATCAGCCAAGCGGGCACGGTATTGTCAGAGTGCATGTCTCAACTGCAGGTGTACATGGAATTGAGTATGAGAGAGTGTAAAGAGAGTTTGGAGATCTGCAAAGGAGTGCATAGAAGACCCGTGCCACATGTCTCCCAGCACTGTAATCCAATCAGGTCCCAGTATCGGAAGCCCTCCAATCATGCTGTGTGGTCCAGCCAGCGTCCCCTGCAAAGAGAGCTTTATTGGGTCAATCTCCTATCCCAGCCAGTGAATCTGTTGGCTGCCCTCCACACCAGGAATATCATTCTGGCGACCTCACAGTATCAAGGGGAACCGGCGAGCCATAAAGATAATGCATCACCCAGTCAAAACCAAGGTAGGTTAGCTCGAGCTGGAATGCTGGGTCATTCCAAACACCAGCCAGTCAATCATTGATAACCAGGAAGTGAGATGCCCAGTTACATAAACGGATGTCCACCGCTTTCAGGCCACAATCGTATACTGAGCAACATCATTTAGCAAGAGTGTTGTTGCGTGGGGGACAATCTCACCAGACAAAGGATCTGAACACTGCCGCCACTTCAATGAACCAAGTATTGGGACTATGGAGTGCTAAGTTCTACCGGGTATAAAGGAAACGGGGGAGTATCATCATTTTGATCAAAGTGACTTGGCCCAGGATGTTAATAGGGAGATTGTGCCAGGCAGCTAAACCCCTAAGTATTTGAAGCTCAGACGACGAACAGGTATGTCAGACTATTACTTGAGCATTGTATGATTTCCCTTTTAGAGGAACAAGGAGTGATTTTCTGTGGTTTACCCAGAGTCCCGAGGCATCTTCAAAGAGTAAGAGGATTTCAAGTACATGCCTGCCCATAACCGCAGGATCAGCAAGAAACAGGAGGACATCATCCATATATAGTGCGATCCTGTCCTCCAGCGTCCCTTTCTATCTCCAGCCCCACATCTGAGCATCACAATGAATGGCTTTGATGGCCAGAGTGAAGAGGAGCAGGGGAAGGAGGCAACCTTACCTTGTCCCACTCTGAATTGGGAATTTGAGAGAGAGCACACTGTTGACGAGGAACTGGGCCGAGGGTCGCGAGTATAGGTGAGCCACCAAGGTACGAAAGCGGGGACCAAGGCCAATATGGTGCAGCACCGAATTAGGATAATTCCAATCCATGTTATCATAGGCCTTTCCAAAGTCGATAAGTATTAAGGCTGCCGCCATTCTAATGTCACTGACATGCGTTAGACCCATATGTACTCGGTGGATACAATGTTTAGTGCTGTGGTTAGGCATAAAACCACACTGATCCAGGTGTATCAAAAAGTGAAGGACTAGTTGCAGCCGAGCCACATAGATTTTAGCATATATTTCAACATCTGCGTTAATCAGGGAAATAGGGCAATAAGACGCACAACTCATCACTGGGTGATCTGATTTAGGAATGACTGCAATGATTGCAAGGTTGCAAGGGCGACCTCTGGAAGGAAGGACCCTTGTTCACCACCTCCTTATATAGTCAAAGAAGATGAAATTATCGCCCCTGATGCTTGAGGACTCTGTTTTCCGGGAGGCACTGGCGACAGGCATAGACAACTACTTTGCTGAGAACACTGGGACTGCATCCACACCTCAAATGGACTGGGATGCATTCAAGACTGTGTTCAGGGGGATAGCTATCAGCACCACAGCAGGGGCGCGACAGGAACTGCATACTAACATGAAAGAAGTAGAAAACTCTCTAAATAGTCTCGAGCAGGCTGCAGCGACCGATCCCACTAAAGGAACGCCTTTACAAGATGCCCGAATAAAACATGCTGAGCCATTAGACACACTTAGGCACACAGATTATACCGCCCACACGCACGCGAGACACGCCGACGCGGACAAGGCAGGCCCGCTACTAGCACGTATTCTTAGGGATGACCCCCCACATTTCCCGATCCATGGGATTATCACCAGCAGCGGGGACACTGTAAATATGCAACAGGACATAAATGAGGCCTTCTATCATTACTATCAGGCCCTATATCGGGCGCCCGCCCCACTGGTGGAGGCGGCCCGTGACGCCTTTTTAGCAGAGGTACAGTTCCCACAACTGGACAAATCAGCCCAGGACGCGCTCTCTGGCCCTATTACAAGGACCGAAATCAACCCCTGAATAAGGCCCCAGGCTTGGACGGTCTCCTGGCCGAATTCTTTGCCACATTTTCGGATACCCTGGTGCCGCATCTAGAAAGCTTGTACAAAGCTGCGCTGTCTGCAGGGTCCTTACCCCATCCCACTAGACAGGCTCTGTTGGTATCTAACCCCAAACCAGGTCGCCCGTCGACGGACCTGTCTGGATACAGACCATTATCCCTGCTCACTACAGAATACAAAATATTGAGTAAGGTGCTAGCTGGCCGCTTGCTCCCATATGTACACAAGCTTATCCACTCAGATAAATGTGGCTTCGGGCCAGCGCGGTGCACCTCACTTAGGGCCTCATGTAGGTAAATAAATTTTACCGTTTCTAAAATACCGAGCCGTACCGAATCGGTAAATTAGAATCGGTAAGTTATATGTAGGTAAAAATTCGGTAACAGTTACCGATTCGGTAACATTCGGTAATCACGATTCGGAATCCACCGAATCGGTAAATACCGAGGTGGTATTTACCGAATCGGAAAATACCGAGGTGGTATTTACCGATTCGGAAAATACCGAGGTGGTATTTACCGAATCGGAAAATACCGAGGTGGTATTTACCGAATCGGAAAATACCGAATCGGTATGTACGGATTCGGCAAATAAAATCACATGACTTGACGAAACAGCTAATCCCGTGCAACCACAGCCCACCCAACCAGGAAGTGGCCACACCCAGGCAGGTGTACATAATTAGCCGACCCTGGAGAGTCTTGGAGTGCAGAGGAGAGGCAGGGAGCCGGTGCCTGTGCGAGCGGGAAAACGAACATCATGTCCAGCCAGAGAACACAGAGAGACGGAGGGGAAAGGAGGAGGAAGCTGAAATTTAGCCCCAAGGAACTCCAGGTGCTGGTGGAGGAGGTGGTGAAGCAGCACCAGAAGCTGTTCGGAAGGCAATCCCTGCAAGTGCCTGAGGCGGAAAAGCGCAACATATGGCTGGCCATCCAGGCCCAGGTGAATGCAGTGGGAGTGACCCACAGGGACATAGAGGTCCTAAAGAAGCGCTGGTATGACCTGAGGATTGTAACCAAGAGGAAGATGGGCGACATCCAGAAGGAGGCCAGCCAGACTGGAGGTGGAACCAACAGGGCACCTGCCCTCACCGAACTGGAGGAGCTGGTGGGGGCCACAATCGAGCAAGAGAGCGTCGTGGGTCTTGGGGACGCCGACAGCTCTGCCAGAGCCGCCACACAACAAGGTAAGACGAAAGCACAGCAATGTAGCACCCCCTATCCCTATCCCACATCCCCCATTGTGAAACGAGAATCACACTGCAGTCCACACGTGTCAGTGCAGACAGGCAATGCATTCCGGGAGATGTAGTCAGGGAAACACTAACCATGACGTAAATGTAACAGGGCAACAAGGCATGTCACGCACTCGAGGCACAAGGAGACAGAGGACATTTTGGAATGTGAAATGATTCATTGTGACGCTTTCAATGCAGCCCTTCGGGGACACTGAGCCAATGTTGTATTTCTGTCCACAGATGTGACATCATGCAAGACAGGGCATGCTGCAGGAGAGACGGCACACCGGCCACAAATATCACCTCTAGCCAGCACAAGTACAGGGAGCAGGCCCACTGGCACCCGCACCACCAACACAGGCAGCCTCGCCGCAGCCAGAGCCAGCATCACCTCGCCCAGAGCCAGCATCACCTCACCAAGAGCCAGCATCGCCACTCATGTTTGAGTCACCGGCCACATCTCCGCTTGCAGGTGTGAGAATGATGAGGCGTCCAGCAGCCAGGCTACGAGCCTTAGACACCTCGTCAGACGACAGCATGGGCCCTGACGAACTCACCATGTCCCAGGAAGGGAGCCATGCCACTGTGCCCCACACCTCACAGGCAGCACAGACGGGAGCAAGAGGGCGCCGCAGGTCGCGTGTCCAGAGTCCACCAGCACCCATTGACGGCCATGGTGTCTTCTTGGGTCTCGAGGGCCAAATGTTGAAGCAACAGCGCCTGCAAACAAAGGCAGTCATGTCAGTCCAGAGGCACATGCGGGTGATGAAAACCACATTAGTCACCATGGACAATAACATCAGCGGCATGGCTGCGGGCATTCGGGACATGTCCCAGTCAATCCAGCAGTTGTGCAGCAAATTAGATGCTGACATCGAAGCACGGCGCCGGGAACGCCAGAGAAGGGACACTACCAACAGGGCACTCAACCGTCTGGCAACGGCGACTTCTCTACTGTGCCGGCGCTCTGTGACGATGCAGGGGGGCCTAACACAGTGCTGCAGCGACCTGTCTCGGGGGATGGTGCAGGTGACAAGTGCACTAGGGGTGCTATTGACTAGTCAGGCGTCGACAACTGCTGCAGGGGATGCTGCGGAGAGCATCGACACCAGCAGCAGGAGCAGCATCACACCCCCCGTCCCAGAAGCACGCAGGAGCAGCAGGCGGCTTGGGGTTGGCTCTAGTGAGGATGCACAGGCCGTGCCATCCACCACTGCAGCGCGTATGCGCAAACATTGATGTGGCCCTGCTTAGCCACTTCCCATTGGGTGACGTAACCCTGGACTTACTTCTTGTATAGATGGGATATTGCCAGATTGGCTTGTTCATGTGTTCATGGCGTGGTGCCACATTAAACTACGTCATGACTTCTCACAACTGGCTGTGTCCCCTTACTTACTCAGAAATAGTTGCATGTGATCTCTGCCCGTCTCTCTCTCCCATCTATTGCAGTTGGCACTCTAGCTGCGTTGCCCTGTGGCTGTCCTGACTCATCCTCGTTGTCCTCAAAATATGTTAGTTCCACATCTGTCCCTTTTTTCGTGGCAAGGTTGTGCAGCATTGCACAAGTGGCAATAATCTTGCAGCAGGTGATGGGTTTGTACTGGCGTGCGCCTCCGCTCTTGTGGAGGCAGCGGAACCTGCTCTTCAGTAGTCCAAACGTGCGCTCCACCACATTGCGTGTTGTTTTGTGTGCCACGTTGTATCGTCTCTCACTCTGGGTTGCTGGGTGTAGGTAGGGAGTGAGGATGAATGACCGGCATGCATATGCACTGTCGCCTAGATGAGTAAAAGGGTGACATCAGTAACATGCCTCTATACACTATGATTTGCAGGTTGCAAGGGGCGTCACTGTTACTTACCTAGCAGGTATCCCTCTCCGAATTCTCCTGCACTCAGTCGTGTGTAGATCCCACTATTCTGGAAGATGTAAGAGTCGTGGGTGCTTCCAGGAAACTTTGCAACAATATCTGTGATGATGTTCCCTGCATCACAGATCACCTGCACATTGATGGAGTGGGTGGACTTCCTGTTCCTGTAGATGTGCTCTGTGTCAGCTGGTGGACAGATTGGGATGTGTGTACCATCAATACAGCCGATGACATGGGGGAACTGTGCCATGTGATAAAAGTCTGTTTTTGTTTTATGCAGTGCAGCCTGTGTGTTGGGGAAGCTGATGTAGTGGTGCATTCTCTGCATCATGGCATCCAGGAACTTCCTGAAGAAACGTGACAGGCAACTCTGGGATACCCCACCCACCGCAGCTGTCACCACCTGATAACTGCCGGATGCCAGCAGATGTAGGCTGCAGAGCACCTGCACATGTGGGGGTATGGCGTGCGCCCTTCTTATTGGCTGGTCTAGGAGTGGGTGAAGGTCCCTGATTAAGTCCATGATGGTTTCGGGGTGTAGCCTGTACCTCTCATGTATCTCTGCATCAGTCAGCTGGAATAGTGTGATGCGCTGTCTGTAGATGCGTTCCTCCCGTCGCCAAACCCTCAGTCCTGCTGCCTGTAGACGTAGGCGCCTTGCAATGACATACATAGCGGCCATGTTGTCCACGCTGTTGCATTTTGGGATTGCTAATATGCACTGTTGATGGTTACCACCTGCTTTCAATCCGTGTTAATTACCGACTCTTATTTACCGATTTTCTTGGATTTCTTAATTACCGAGTGCTCCTACATGTCATTTTAATTTTTACCACTTCATATTTACCACTTCATATTTACCGATTCGTTAAGTATGTATTCGGTAAATCTGATTCGGTATTTTAGAATTCGGTAAATATGATTCGGTATTTACCGCCTCATATTTACCGAAAGGTGGTTTTTGGACTCCTACATCTCACTTGTCTGAATACCGGTCGGTAACGGCATATTTACCGAAAATCGGCCGTTACCGACCGGTATTTGGCTACCTACATGAGGCCCTTAATATCAGGAGGTTGTACCACGTTATGGCAGTCACCCCACAGGAGAGAGCTAACGCTGGTTGTGTCACCCTAGATTTGCGACATGCATTTGATACGCTACAATGCGACTACATGTTCCGAGCGCTGGAACGATTTGGTATACCCCCAGACTATTAAAAGTGGGTGAGGCTCTTATATACGGACCCCACGGCACGGGCCCGCACGGGATGACACATCTCAAAGGAGTACCCGGTTGGTAAAGGCACCCGCCAGGGATGCCCCCTATCCCCCCTGCTCTTTGTGCTGGCCCTGGAGCCCTTAGCCCTTAGGGTGCGGCAATCGGCAACGCATCGGGGGATCTGCCTGGGACACACGACACACGTAATTTTCGCATATGCGGATGACATCATTCTGTACGCGGATGACCTCGCTTCTCTCTCACCCATCCCTAGCATTTTTGACTCTTTTGCGTGGCTTTCGGGCCTTGAAATCAATGACAGTAAGTGTTATGCTTTCTTTTTCCGACAGAGACGATTCAGTTTGGGCCCCATTCCTTAACAGTCGCTGCACATACTTTTAGATATCTAGGGATACAGATTTATCGATGAGCACCAGATCTCAGAGAGGGAAATCTGGGCAGGGCCATACGTTCGCTCCGAACCCAGGTCACTTTCTGGTCCTCCCTACCACTTTCGGTGATGGGCCGGGTGGCGATCTCGAAAATGGTGGTCCTGCCTAGTCTCCTGTATTTTTTTACTAACTTACCGGTCGTGATTCCGACTCCAATGCTTAATTCCCTGAACACTATACTCTCCGCTTTGATATGGGGTAATGGCCGCCATAGAGTAGTGCTAACCAAGCTGCAATTGGACACAGATAAGGGCGGGCTGGATGCTCCTGACTTCCGGGCATACTGCTATACGGGCCAATTGCAATGGCTCTCTTATTGGCTGGCAGGGCGCAATTTACAGGAAATAGATTTTTCCTCTGCCGATATGGACTGAGGACGGCTCCACACTGTGCTTCTCCCGCAGGCTAAGATCCCGACAGACGCCCCACTGCTTTTGCGCACAGCGCTCACCTATTGGAAAAAAGCCACTCACTCCATACGTAGTTGCCTTCCCTACTCTGACACTACTCCACTTCTTGGGATCCCTACTTCCACTGGTCTACTCACGAAAAGACGACTGCTTCCTTGGGCAGAGGGCGGTGTGACCACAGTGGGTGACTTATTTGATGATGGCATGCTTATGGACCATGGTAACTTTGTACGGCATCAGGGAGTCACGGATGCCTTGTACTCATTACATGCTGGACTCGATTGAATTTTTCTGGTCAATTCCGGCCCCTAACCCTCCCAGCCGTCCTTCCCGGGGTCT
The DNA here is from genome assembly GCF_964204655.1 of Triturus cristatus. NCBI lineage: Eukaryota > Metazoa > Chordata > Amphibia > Caudata > Salamandridae > Triturus > Triturus cristatus. The sequence continues at coordinate 441,687,157 of NC_140581.1, read as the reverse complement.
ACCGTCACACAGAATTAATTCTGACGTTTTTAGTCAGTCTCTTGCTGCCTCTCGCCCTCCAGCCCCTGTTCGGCTGGATGTGGCATTGGACAGTTTTTCTAACTGGATTGCGTCAGCAGTGGAGGCATCTGCCCCCCCTTTGAGGAAAGTACGTGTTAGGGCCTCCCCCTCGAAACCTTGGTTTACAAAAGTCCTTAAAGATCTTAAACATGGCTGCAAAACCCTCGAGCGACGTTGGCGTATTGACTATTGCCCATCAGCCAAAATTTCCCTTAGATCTGCTCAGAGGGCCTACTACGCCGCTATTAAGGAGGCTAAAAGTTGTTATTATACTGAGCGTATCTTTGCAGCTAACAATAATTCTAAAGAGATCTTCTCTATCGTCCAATCCTTCCTTAAACCGGACGCTGAATGTCTGGCCAACCCTGCCTCCTTGGAATGGTGTGAAGAAATCTCTAAATACTTTTTGGACAAAATACTGGCTATTAATGATTCTTTTAAGTGTGATTCTTCTATCCCCCTTCCTTTGTATGACCCTAGCCCCCCCTCCGGGCCCTCTCTCTCTAATTTCTCCCCTGTCTTGTTACAAGATGCCTTGGCCATTCTCAGTTCGATTAAATCTGGATCACTTATTGATCCTTGTCCTGCTAGATTGCTGTCCTGCTCTGCGGAGACGGTGTTGGTTGAGGTTACAAATATTGTTAATCTCTCCCTTTCAACGGCCGTTGTTCCAGCAGGTTGGAAACAAGCCAAACTTATTCCACTTCTAAAAAAGCCCTCTCTATCCCCCAAAGAGTTAACTAGTTATCGCCCCATTTCCATGCCACCTGCGTTGGCTAAGGTGACGAAAAAGGCGGTGTTCAGACAACTTGACGCCTTTATTGAGTCTTCTGGGGCGCTCCATCCTGCCCAGTCTGGCTTTCTAAAGTCCTACAGTACCGAGACCGCTCTGGTGGAAGTTTCTGAGGCTATCAGAGATTGCATCGACGACGGTGGCCGGGCGGCCTTGGTGCTGTTGGACTTATCTGCAGCGTTTGACACCGTGCCTCACGATCTTTTGTTGGCCCGTCTTGCCTCTATTGGCCTTTCGGGTCCGGCTTTAGCCTGGTGCAAGTCCTTTCTCCAAGGCAGATCCCAGCAGGTGTGGATTCCATCTTTTTGTTCTACCTCCAAAGAGGTTAATACAGGTGTCCCTCAGGGTTCCACCCTTTCCCCCCTGTTTTTTAATATCTATCTGACATCTTTGATTGCCCTGGCGGAGGAGCTGGGTGCTAAGGTCATCGCCTATGCTGATGACACTCAGCTCCTCTTCACCTGGAAAAAGAGCGACTCCTTGGTGGGGCACGCCCGTAACTGCCTTGCAGCAGTTTTCAACTGGTTGACTAGGGCCAGGCTCAAATGTAATGAGGAAAAAACAGAGATCCTCCTCTATGGCTATTTACCCTCTGATTTTAAAGATGACCTGTGGCCGGCTACGTTTCCTTCCCCAACCAATGTAGGTACGATGGCTAAGAACCTGGGGGTTTGGTTCTGTAGCGATTTACGCTTCCCGGTACAAATTAAAAAATTGGCCGGGACATGCTTTGGGACTTTGAAGGAACTGCAGAAAAAAATTCCTTTTCTCCCTCCGCATGCTCGTGAGACAGTTGGTCTCGCATCGACTATGCCAACGCTCTGTACATTGGTCTCCCCGCCTATCAGACTCAGAAGCTCTAAACAGTGCAGAATGCGACAGTCAGATTGGTGTTTGGCATTGATAGGCGGATTAACGTTAGAGAATACCTATCTGCCCTCCATTGGCTTCCTGTGTCCCGTCGGATACAGTTTAAGGCCCTTGTCCTTGTCCATCGCGCCCTTCATGCTGAAGGGCCGAGCTATCTGAGGGACCGCTTCAATTTTTAGATACCTAGCAGACCCCTTCGTTCATCCAATCAGTGTTTGGCGGCTGTTCCACGCTTTCGCCTTTCACGTATGAAGGGCGCTTCATTGGCAGTTAAAGCTGCCGTTGCCTGGAATGAGCTCCCTCTGGTTCTTAGACTCGTGCACGATCTCAGGCTTTTTAAGAAACAACTGAAAACCTTCTTGTTTATTTAGATCGTCGCTCCCTTGCTGCATCTCTGCTATGGCTCCGCGCCGGGACACTCCTGAGTATCCGAGCGCGTAATAAATGTTAATAACATAACATAACATAACAATATGTGAAAAAACACTGGGTCCCGCGCAGGGAGGAACCCCCACGCCACGAAATGGTCTTTATGACCTACCTGATGGGCAACGGCCGCCACCTTACCAAGTGGCTTTACAAAGGTATTACCGCTCACACTAGAATCCCGCTAAGGGACCTACGTAATAGATGGTCCGCAGACCTGGGGACGGACCTGACAGATAGGGACTGGGACAGGGCATTGGCATACGCTAAGAGAATTCCATGGAACGCCAAATTCAAATTCATCCAATCCCTGGTTTTACACAAAGCGTATCTTACCCCGGACCGATTGCAATGTATCTTTCCGGTCACACAACACTGTTGTCCTAGATGTAAATTAGAGGATGCTGACTTGCTACATATGCTGTGGCGCTGCCCCGTGCTTACCCATTATTGGTCAGAGGTGTTATCCCTGCTTACGGCTGCGGCTGGGATTCCTGTCCCAGACACGCCTGCAGTGTGTCTTCTGGGACTGATACGACGCCCCAAGGCGCAGAAAGTGCAACTCCGCTTCGTAGATTTGTCTTTGCTCCTGGCTAAGCGCTCCATTACAATGCGGTGGAAATTGGCCACAGCACCACAGCTTTACGGCTGGCATGGGGAAGTAGTGAGATGGGGTGGAGCAGAGAGTGCAGCCATTGGCCGGGAGGAAGCCCGGGGTTTGCGCAAAAGAGTCATCTCTTTAGATTGGGACAGCATTCTGGAAGCATTGAGGGCCTTGGCCCCGCCACCTGTGCCGGTAGCCCGGACTTAATAATTGTTGTATCGCCTAGCCCCAGTCCTTCAGGTTCCATGATTATTGTATTCCATTGTTTTTATTGGGGATCTTGCGCCATAGGGAGCGTATATACATACACTTTAAATGTTTCTGTGCAGTCGGGAGTAGATAGGAGCACACCTTGCCATATGCGATATGAGTGGTTGGTGCCAGACGAAGTTGGGGGAGGGAGGGTTGGGATAGTTGTATTTATGTGTCATAACCGCACTGTACATGATAATGCCAGTATACTGTACGAGGATTGCGATGTACTATGATGTTGTGTATTTATCACATGTCGTATTGATGGGTTGAAAATTGAATAAAATATGTTAAAAAAATATATATAGTCAAAGAAGATGTCGGGTGACAATGTCTCGAAATCTGTGGTAGTATTTGAGAGGGAAACCGTCTGGGCCTAAAGCCTTAACAGGTTTCAATTCACGGATGGCCACCAGGATCTCGTCTTCAGTGATAGGAGAGTCAAAGGTTGTTTGTTGAAGTCGCATCAGGTTAGGCAATAATGGCTGGGCCAGATCACGGGCAGGCTGAGGCCAAAAGGCATAAAGTATCTCGTAATAATCTGCTAATACATTTGCAATTGCCTCAGCGGCAGTGACCGAGGACCCGGAAATGTCATTGGTACAAGGAATAAGTCGGGAGCGGACACTCCTAGTGGTCAATCTATAAAGAAGTGTACTATATTCAGCACCATTTTCATATACATGCTAGGTTGAGGCACGACAACATTGGCTGGCCTCATGAAAGGCCAAATGGAACAGAGATGCCCTATCGATCTCTAATTGTAGGGTCAATGATTCGGTCACGTACGTCTCAGTCTCCAACTGGATTATGCGTGCCTCAGGCTCTGTAATGCGCCAATGTCTGTTGGTATCTATGCCCTTGAAGTATACTTTGGCTATACCCTGGATTGTGGGTTTACTTGCCAGCCATATTGTGCCAGCCCTCTGGTCCCACATTGGTCTCAAAATAGGATTGCAGTTCCCTGGTCCAGGAGGTTGTCGTCCATGAGGAACCAGGCATTCAGACGCCACATAGGCTTCCTATGACACACTGGTACCCTGAGGCGAAGCAACAGAGTGGAATGGTCTGATATACCACGAGTAAGCATATTGAGAGCCAAAGTGGAGGACAAGTCTGTGGCCAGGAGCAATATGTGGTCAATTTGAGATAGAGCCTTTGCTGACACAGAAGTGTGAGTATATGCCTTCTCCTGTGGGTGTGATACCTGCCAAATGTCGCAAAGTCCCAAAGAATACATCCAGGACCTAAGAGTCTTGTAGAAAGATTGTCGGTCCCATGAAGGGGGGCTAGACACATCGTTATTGGGATTTAGGATACATTAAGGTTACCCCCAAGTAAGGCAATGCAGCCACCACCCCAGTGAGGTCTAAGAATGTTTGCCCATGTAAATGGGGATATGTATAAACACTCAGCAGATTGTACGGTTTCCCCTCTAATGTCCCAAAGACTCCCACATAGTGGGGGTCATTTATGATTTGTGTAACCACCAAGGAGAGGTGTTTGTAAAAAAGGATCACTACACCTCTGGAATCCCTACTAAAGCCCGAGTAATAGACACAGTCATAACCGGTGTGATGTATATCCTGCGTAGGAACTTAAAGTGTAGTAATTTGTGTCGGCTGTTAAGGGAAACATCTTTCGTGGCTGCACATCAGGCAGCCCATTGATCATCTGTTATCGGGCGACCCAAGCCCCCCTCCCAGTCCCTACAGATCTTGTCATCACTGATGGGAATGAGCTTTGGGCATGCTTTGTACAGTTTGGAGATAAGGTGGACACCCAGCTCACTATCAATAACCAAAGTCAAAGGGGCAAACGATTCTGGTTCGAGGGGAAAACCAGGGATTGTGGCACGCATAGTGGACTGAATCAAACCCAGCACGAACTGGTCCATAAATGTAGCGTTAGGGAAGCGGGGGTCATCACTCACCGTAAAGGCATGGCCTTCCGGGAACAGGTCCCCAATTTTTGTAATAGTAAATTTGGTTAAGGTCCGTTGCACTACCCGCTCACCTGTGATTGGTAGCCAGTGGGTGTTGGGGTGTGGTAAGGCTGTTGAGTACAGAGTAGTCGTGTTGATGACCCACCGAAGCTTCTCCCAGGCTCAGCTAGTCATAGAAACTGTCTGAATTTCGTGAGGGTCTCTGGGGAGGCCTTTGGGTAGGATTGTGGACAATTGCTCGGGGAGGACCAGCTCGGAATCTGGGCGAAAGAAGGGGATCCTGGCATCAGGGTGATACCAAGCATGGGCATAGCTTCACTGAGCTACTAAATAATAAAAATAGAGATTCTGTACCCCGTACCCGCCTCTGTCGTAAGAAAGAGTGAGCACTACTTGCCAACGAACTCGGGCCCATTTGTCACCCCACACCAGATGTATCAAGTGTGACCTAAGCGTTGTGAAAACACTGTTAGGAAGGGGAATGGGAATATTATTGAAAAGATATAACAATTTTGGGAGGACCACCATCTTTATGATGGCAACCCTGCCTGCAATTGACAGCAGTAACTTCAGCCATCTGTCAATTTGCGTCTCAAGGGTGTTGATTGCTTGTCCATAATTGAAGCGAATGATCTGCTCCGTGTCTAAGTGGATGTGGATGCCCAAATATTTAACGGAATCGACGCACCATTCCAGTGGGAATTCACACTCCCAGGGTGTTGTGCTAGAGGATAAGGGGAAGATCACGGACTTACGCCAGTTGATGCAGAGGCCAGAGTGTTGACCAAAGCGGAGTATCTCTTGTATGAGGGGTTCTAGATTGACCTGTGGCTCCCTAATGTAGAGAATGGTATCGTCTGCATAGAGTGAGACGAGGAGGAGACCCGTGTTGAATTTCAGGCCTCTCTGTAAGTGTTTTTCTTGGAAGTGTCTGATTAAGAGGTCCATGGCAAGGATAAACAGTAAAGGCGACAATGGGCAGCCCTGTAGTGTGCCGCGAGATAGTGAGAAGGGCCGGGAGAGCGGCCATTCAACCAGAGGCGTGCCGTTGGAAGGCGATACAGTACCGCTGTGGTAGCCATGAAGCCCATAGGCATCCCCATATGGCGCATGACCGACATGAATAAGGAATGGAAAGCCTGTGTCAAGTAGGATTGCGGCCGCTGGCACCTCCGGATTTATTCTGTGTAGGATGGAAAAGAGAGTTCTGAGGTTTAGCGATGTGGTACAGTGTGTTACAAAACCAGATTGAGCCGGCGAGATAATGAATTTCATTAATTAAGACAGCCGCCCGGCGATAATTTTAGCAAGGATTTTATAGTCTAAATTTAATAACAACAGTGGGCTATAGGAGCCACAAGACTGTGGGTCTTTGCCAGGTTTCGGGAGGAGGATTATGACCGACTCTCAAAGAGTGGGGGGCAGTACTTGTTTCTCAAGGGCCTCCGCGTATACCTCGATCAGTTGCGGTGCCAATAAATCCTTGTAGGCCTTGTAAAAGTCGCCCGTGAACCCATCCAGACAGGGGGCGGAGGACAACCGGAGAGTGTCAATAGCCCCAAGGACATCCTTTTCGGAGATGGGTTTCGCAAGGAAATCCTGCATGTTCTTCTCTAGATATACTAAGGCAATATCGGATTCTTGGGCTGTGTGTTCCCTCCCAATTTTGGAGGTATATAAAGTTTCGAAGTAGGACAGAAATTCGTCGCAAATGTCCGATGTGTCGGAAAGCAACTGGCCTGATGATGTCCGCATACGGTGACGTAGGCTTTGCTGTACGGGGGTCGGAGCATTTGTGCCAGTACCCACCCAGCCTCTCGCATTCCTCATATTGTTTGGCGGTGTGGTATTTACCAATGAAAAGGATCTCCCTGTCCACAGTGTCCCTATAATCTGTGAGAAGGGCCATGCACTCCTTTTCAGTGTCTGGGTTGCGTGTTTGTGTCTGGGTGGTGTCCAAGGTAGCTAACTCACGCTCTAAGCGGGACAGTGTGGTGCGCAGGTCGCGGAGCACCCCTCCATGTTTAGCAATACACACACCCCTTCTGTGTGCCTTAAATCTCTCCAAAAGAACCGCCATTGTGTCTACGGAACCGGTGTTTATAGCAAAGTAGTCTTCGATTGCCTCCCATATTTCATTTTGAAACAGGTCGTCCTGAAGGGCTCGGACCGGAAAGCGCCATTGTCTCTAAAATTCCTCCGGACGGGGAACCCTGGGAAGCAGCAACACAGGGGAATGGTCAGAGTATGTCCATGGGAGAGTCCTGATTGAGTGATACCAACTGGAGATGCATGGGGATAGCAACCAATAATCGATTCTGGTCCAGGTATTGTGGTGGCCTAGTAGAGATATTTGCTCACAGAGGGAAAGGAGAGCACGGCGTGCGTGGGGTTTGGAATCAAAGGAGGTGGAGGTGCTATCTATGGTCAGGTCAAGGACAATACTGAAGTCCCCTCCTATTAAAACAAGCATTGAAAATGCAATAGGTCTCGTCTTTGATTAAGTTAAAGCCATTTGCTTTGCTAATGGTATTGTATAGCAAAGCAAATGGCTTTAACTTAATGAAAGGCGAGACCTATTGCATTTTTAATTTTTACCTGCAAGAACGGTTTATTTCACAGCTGCTGTGAGTATGCAGATTGGCTGCTTTACCTCAAGTAGGGAGGGTGAAAAAAGCTGCTCCCCTTCTCAGAGCCAGGGCGGGCAATGGCAGTGAGAGCCGAGGGGCATGAGACAGCACGACCCGCCCACCCCTTCACTATTTCAACTTGTCCGCTCCACAGACTAAAGCAGGGTGGGCTGGGGAGAGCTGCTCCTTGGTCTTTAGTTAGGTCTGTTCTGGAGAGCAGTGGGGGGCCAGGCCAGTGGCAAGGGTTGGAATGCAGGGAGCTGATCACGTGTGACAGCAGCAGTTCAGTCCATCAAAAGAAAACAATGACAGAACATGTATTAGTTTTGCAAAGTACTGTGACTGACTGGGAGGGGGGAGAGACATCAGAGAGAGTGGGGTGGAAGAGCAGGAGGGGAGACAGAAGACTGAAAGCAAACCAGCGTGAGAGCGCCTCGCTGATAGAAACTTAAAGCTGACAGAAAGACCTCAGGGCTACCCTTCCCCCCGGAGACCAGAGCCAGTCCACGGCCGGGGCAGCTGCGAGGAGCAGGACAGGCACAGACAGCAGTGCCCCTGCTCTGAAGCAGGCTGCGGCACAGCTCTGGCTCCCTCTTGTCCACCTGGCTGTGCTGAAGCCTGCTGACTGATTGGGGAGGGGGAGTGAGCACAGAAAGTGAGACAAAGGAGCTGGTAAATAGACAGTGAGAAACAGAACTGTGCATGTGAAACACAGACATGGCTGGGGCCCCACAGGTATGGAGGATAGACTCGCGTCAGGATAACAGGCATGGAGGGATGACACAGTCATGCCTGCTTAACTGGGGATGGGTAATAAATGGCGTAGCACCGGTATGCAAAATATACCGGGCGACAGAATAACTAACAAAGGCATGCAGAATAGACGGTGGATCAACAGAGGCAAGGCTGGAGTAACAGAGTAACAAAGGGCATGTGGAATACCCTGGAGTAGGGGTATTACAGGTATTCAGTGATATATTGCTCTTAACACATGCACGCAGGTAATACTTTACAGCATGACGGCTCAATGGCCCAGAGACAGACCATGTCGGAGGTCCTGGGGGAGGCGGGTCGATTACAGAGGATCCAGGGAATGTAGGCCAAATTAATAAGCAGAGGGAACTGCCGTCTGGGTGGCTAAGTCGGACAGATGTAGAGTAAAACGAAGGCCCGGGAGGGTGGGTCGGACAGAGATCCTGAATCAGCGTTGGGTCTGGCAATGTGGGTCAAGCTGAGACACGCAGAGTACTCTGGGGTTCAGGAGCGTAGGAGTACATTTGGGTTCTGGGGCAAGGGGGCCGCGGTGCAGGGCAGACACGTAATCTAGCGCGTGGGTCAGACCCCAATGAACAGCGCACGCACGAGGCTTGGGCACTTTCTTTAACTAGAAATGCAGGGTATCCGTGGCCCTGCGAGAGTGGGCCAGCCTCAGGCTTGAGTTCAGAGCTCTCCGGGCACTTCCTGGCACACTCACCTGGCTCGTTGTTGGCAGGGGGAAGGCTCGTCCCGTAGGAGCTGTAGGTTCTGCTGTAGCCCATCTCGTAGGGCTTGGCCGGGTAGGGAACGGAGCTCAGGCCGCCGGGGTGGTACTGGTAGGAGCCCAGCTGCCCAAAGGGGGAGCCACCACCCCCGCAGTGCTGCTGATTGGTGTAGTAGCTGCTGTCCGTGGCAGTAGACACCGGTAGCGTGGGTGACTCCTGCGGCTTGTGAAGGCTGTGGTAGTTGCTGGAGGTCATCTGGGTGGAGTGCATGCCCGAAACTAGGCTGTGAAAGACGCCGGTCATCGCTGGGCATGCGCAGAGAGGCAGTGGCAGTGCTGACGGGCGGCGGGGAGTCCTAAGGGGTATTCCCAAGTTTGTCTCCGTAAGAAAGGGACTTCGGGACCTTCATTGGTTACCAATGAGACAGCGGATAGAATTCAAGGCTCTCTGCCTGGTCTTCAAATCCCTGGAGGGACGTGGGCCGGCCTTCATGAGTAAATACCTTCAATGGTATACCCCCCTAGGGTCCTTCGCTCAACCAAGGCAATGCTGGTAAAAGTCCTACGTGCTAAAACAGCCAGTTGGGTGGGCAGGAGCTTTTTCTGCTGTGTTGCAAAACTCTGAAACAGCCTCCCTCTGCAACTTAGAGCAGCAACTGGGCTCCTAGAATTTAGGAGGGGCCTAAAAACCTGGCTTTTTTCCTAACAGAACTTATTAATTTACGTAATTCAACCTTTTTCGACCAGTAGGCAATGTTTTTTTCAGCGCCAGGACACCTGACGGTAACAGTGCGCTTTACAAGTCCCATTAACATAACATAACATAAGGAGTGATCACAGGCGGGCTGCAGTGGGCATGGTCGCCCTAGGGGAAGTAGAGGGCTGAAAGAGGCAAAATGGTCCAGGCAGTCCGGCGGTGCAATCACTAGAGGGCTGCAGACATTAGTCCTGCCTGTGGGTCTCTGTCAGAGAAACACAGAGTACAAAACGAGCGCGGTGTGCCTAGCGTGCACCGCGCTTATTAAAGTAAAAAAAAAAAAATGTCTCACGAGAGTGGCTCTGCCCCAGGCTTTTCAGAAACACAGGCCCACTGATGGATATGCGTTCTATTTTTATGTACATTTATTTGGAATTTATTTGGGAGGCGTAGCCAATTGTAAAGCGCTACTAATCATAGTGGCTAGAGTGACTCTATACATGGAACAGAGACATACCGTGAATCGATGACAGGGTCCTCTTATTGCCAATGCTCTCATAGCAACCAACCCCCAACGCCCTCCCCCCTCAGCAGCCCAGGAATCGATTTGCAGAGAACGGCAATTTATTGAAATCCACCGCCGGAGGAGGGCCGGAAAATACACTAACAGGGAGTGACTGAAAGATTGCCGACTCTTTCTTTTCAATATTTGATGCTTTTAGTAAGCAGCGCAGCATGCCGCGCTGCTTATTAAAAGCATAAAATATTGAAAAATACAGTTTGCCGAGCCAAAAGAAAAGTTCCCAGAGTGTCACGTCGCCAGTGAAGCATCCAGTCCTACGTGTGCACATCTTCTGTCCGTCCGCGTACACATCTAGCTTGGAATCCGTATTGATTCAAAAAGGCTATCGCATGGCGAGAGCAGCGCATGCGCACTGCTAATGCCAGGCGAGACCTAAAAACAAAGGGGCCCAGTTTTATGAGCTTAATGAGCAAAGAGTGAAAAAAGTCAGGAGAGTCGGTATTTGGGCCATATACGCACACCAGTGCCACCCCGTGTCCCATCAATGTCCCTACAACAATGGTATATCTACCTTCACCATCGTTAACCACAGTGCGGAGGCTGAAAGGGACCCGCTTGTGTATCAAAATGGCTGTGCTCCTGGCATAGTTGCTAAAATTGGCAAAATATCTGTGTGCACCCCATCTGGAAGCGAAGCGAGCGGAATCTGATGTGGGCAAGTGTGTCTCCTGTAGCAAGGCAATGTCAACTTTATGTCGCAGCATATAATGTAGTACATGCGATTTCTTGCGGTTGTCGTTAAGGCCACGGACATTCCAGGACATCAAGGACAATTCTGAGGGTCCTCCGATACTACCTACCTGGGCCATTTAAGGGTCTGAACAAGTACGATGAACGCATATCGCAACAATATAATGTGGACCTTGACTGTGACCAGACACATGAGCAACCAAACGTGACCAAATAATAGCGATTGTCCCCCCCTCCCACCACCCAGCCTCACCACCCAACAAGTAAGGCACAACCAAAAATGTCAAATATACCAAAAGTACCAATTGACTTAACAAGAAAGTGCAAAAAAACCAAAAAAGGTACGTCCATAAACTCAAAAATATAACCATGGTGTACACCAATGGGGGGTGGCAACGCCACGTCAGCCAACCAGCTATATGGAGCGTGGGGTGATGAAGTGTGATATCCCAAGGTTTTCACGGACAGGTAGCTGAAAAATCAGCAGGGTGAAATCAGCCAGAGCCAGTCCCAGAGAAAAGTTCCATACTGGCATCCGAGCCGCTGTGTGGCAGGGAGGCCCCTACACCATTCGCAACTGTCAAAACGTTTTGCTTGTGTATGCAGCAGAACTCCTGTGCCTCCGTGGAGCTGTCAAAGATGCGGGCCCTGCCGTTGATCTCCACTCGCAGTCTTGCGGGATATAGCATGCCGTACATTAGGTCAAGGTTCCGGAGTGTGTCCTTGACTCCGCTGTACGGTGGGCCTCCTGGACCATGATGGTGAAGTCCGGGTAGAGTGACAACTCAGAACCCTGCCATATAGTATTGCCTCGTTCACGAGCGAGACGCAGTGCCGTAACCTGGTCTCTAAAGTTAATTATTCGTGCAATGATGGGCCTTGTAGGGCAGCCTGGGTTGGGTCGAGGGCCCAGAGTGCGGTGGGCCCGCTCTACCACGAAGCCAGCGGTGAAGGAGTCTCTCCCGAACATGTCTGCCAGCAGTGTTTCGACAAAGACGGTGGACTCCGGCACACCCAAAATGTGTATGTTGTTCCGCCGACTACGCTCCTCAAGGTCTTCATTTTTGATTGCCACCTCTTTGAGAATGCATTCTACGCGTTCAAGCCTCTTAAGGGATTGCGCCGTGCCGTCATCGATGTCAGATATGCGGGCCTCTGCGACGTCAAGGCGACGATAATGCACCTGGATATAGACACCTAGGTCAGCGAGATTTTTGTCTAGGGCGCCAAACCTGTCCTCAAGGGCCTTGAATCCCGCTCTCATCTCTCGCAGCAGCGAGCTGACCAGACCCATGGAATCGTCCAGACGCTCCGCTTCCTATCCGCCCTCCGCCATGCTCATACCGGTCTCGGGGCCGTCTCAGCAAGTTTCTCGAACTGGAGGGTCCTCTGCTTTGGGTCTTTGCGGCCCATGCCGCACTCCAACACACGAGGTAAGTAGCGAGAGGGTGGACCAAAGTGTGGCCGCAAATAGGACAGGGACCAGAAAGTGCACCCAGTGGAGCAGATCCAAGACAGGAGGGGGCCAAGCTCAATGTCGCACTCGTAGGGCCAGCAGCACAGGCTGGATGCCAAGGAAAGTCCTTCAGCTGAGGGGAGCAGCGAGAGAACAGAGGGCCACTGCGCAGGTGATGGCCCAAAAGGAGAAGCGAGACTGGCACCAATGGAGAAAGTGGCAGTAGTGGGGTCCACACTGGAGTGAGCAGTGCTGATGCAGGAGGTGGGTAGGTGGCGCTTGTGGTAAATCAGGGCCCACTTATAGAAGGTTGCAAGTAGCACAAAGCACTGGGCGTGCGGGAGGAGGCCGCGGCAGAGAGAGGTCCTGACGTGTGGATCTTAACAGACCTTAAGGCCCGAGTAAGGCAGCTGCGTAGTGGACTGGTCGCAGGAGCAGCAGGGGGAATGGGGAGTCTACCGGGCACGGGCTATTGTGTGGCTGCTGCCGATGAATCGCCGTTAGCTCGCCAGTGACCTGAAGGCCGTAACCAAAGGACAACCACAGGCCCTGTCTCCGTTGAGCCCAGAGAACCAAGGAGTGGCTTACCACTCGGCACGCTGGCAGGCAAGCAGGCCGCCGGGCGAACCTGGCGTAGATCAGGGGCAGGGAGGGCAATGAGTCAATAAGCCCCGCGCTCGGCGCACTCACCAGTCTCTCCGCCTCCCCGTCGTGGCAGAATGTAGATGCAGTGCTCGTGTTCCGCTTACGAGCGTCGGGTGAGGCAGGCAGTCCCCGCCACCATTTCGTAGCTCGGGCACATCCCGTCCAGTACCGGAGATCTTGGGCCTAGCGGCTCCGTTCTTCAGGCGGAAGAGTTCCCTGTGTGCAGGAACCGCTCACAGATGTAGCGGTGATGAGCTCATGGCGGTCCGCCCTGACTTCACGGGGTATAAAGCTACGGAGCTGGAAATGCTGGCGAAGCTTCAATGCCGCGCTGCATTCTTTTTTTTTTTTTTTTTTTTTTTGGGAAAACCTTTATTCTTCGAAAACATGGACACAGCTATTCAGCCGACATCCCGGAGGTTCGGCAGCTTTGAGAAAGCAGAACAAAGAAATGTCCACAGTGCATAGAAGGAGAAACAGAAAAGGTTCTATTTTAAATAAACACAAACTCACACAAAACCCCAGCAAGGCGAAGGACACTGAATACCACTGGTGATTGCCCCTCAGGGGAGAGCAGACCCCCCTCGTCTAACAGTCACAATACTGTGTTAAGAGGAAAAAGGGGGAAAAGCAGAGGCCCAAAAAGTCAACTAACAATCAGATACATATACAAAAGCTGGAAAGAATGTTAAGGAGAGAGCTGTTCATCGGGGGGATCCAAATCAGGGGCAAGACATATGCCCCCCCTATACTGGTTCCACCGCCCCCAAATGGCGTGCCACTTCCGGGGGCGCCCTCTAGCACAATATACTGTCTTTTCCCTTAGCATACTCCAGTCCATGTTTTCTTTCCACGAAGTCAATGTGGGGGGACCCGCAGAGCCCCACAGGCGCGCGATGTCTCGCTTAGCCACCATATTACCCAGAGTCACCCACTGGGTCTGTGCCTCATCGTGATCGGTAGGCCCCCAAACATTCAGGAGACAGCACCGCGCCTCCGGCTGCATAACAATGCCCGTCACCTCCCCCATCACCGTATGGACTCTCCTCCAGAATTCCATGATAACGCCACATTCCCAAATGATATGCATAAAGGTACCCACCATACCGCAGCCCCTCCTACATAAACCCTCCTCAGAAAATCCCATATGAACCAGCCTTGGCCCCGTAACATAGGTTCTGTGGAGTATTTTGAGCTGCACCAGCCTCAGACGTGATGGGATCGCGACCTCCTTAGGAGAGGAGACCGCAGACTGCCAATCCTCGTCATCCAGTTCGAGTCCGTCCCTAGTCCACTGGTCCCTCAGCCCCAATAGCAGGTCCGCCCGAACATTTATCAATTTCTTATATATGAGTGAAATCGTACTCTCCGGCATATGGCCGTCGAGGATCCGATCCTCCAATGGAGAGGACTCAGGCACCTTCTCACCGTCTACGAGGACTGACCGCAGGGCATGACGCACTTGAACATAGCGGAAGAACTCGGATTTCCCCAACTCATACTCCTGCTGCAGCTCTTCAAAGGACTTCACCCTCCCCTTAATCAGCAAATCTCCAACCCTGGAGATTCCAATCAAGTCCCATTTATCAAAACCTTTCGTATGCCAGAGCCTCCCCAATTTTTCAGATTCAAACAACGGGGTAGCTAGGGTGAGCCTATCCTTCCAGCCCAGCGAGTCAGTCGCCAACCTCCACATGCGCACCGCCACCCCAGTGGGCCCCGTGAGGGACGAATCCAGCGCCCAAGAGCCGCGCTGCATTCTTGGTCCACGGCTTGGACACGCCCCGGCTTAGCAGCGCATTTTGTAGAACGTGTTCCGAGAGGTTTCCGTGTCCCCACTGCGTTTTAAAGCCATATCTACAGCATCGGGACACTGGGGCGCCCCTCTTGAGGGCTCCTTGCACACGTGTGGAGACAGTGGACAGCTTGGGGACATTTCATCCCCCGATCGGGCTCCCCAGCGGTCCTCCGGGACAGCACTAGCCACCGGACTGCAGCCACCATCTTAAGAACCGCAGCGGCGTCATTGAGCAGGGCACGCTGTAGAGACCCCTCTCTCCGGCAATGGCGGATTGCTTCGCCGTGGCTGAATGCGCGAGGCAGAACGACCGAGGCCGCACCACCACCAGCAGCAGAGGCGGACCCGGGAGAACTTAGCGCCTACATAGCAGAGGCAAGTGACTGCCTGCCCGCAATCCCAGGGCCTGGCGGTGGCCTTGTTCGAGGTGAGGAGCCTGCCTCTGTCGGACTGTGGTGCGGCGAGTAGTGGAGGCTGCGGCAGGGGGCGATCCCCACGCTCATGAGTGAGTACCTGTTGACAGCGTTGAGGCCCACACCGAGTCGGTGAGCCCGGCCTGGGAGAGGCGCCTGGCCCTGTGACCACTGAAATCGAGGTAGGAGGACTGCAGCCTAAAGGAGGCCTAGGCAGACATCAGTAGCATGACTGGCCCCGTTGCACACATAGACACCCATGGGAGCAGACATTGGCAATTGAAGCCCCCTCCCCCCCCCCCGCCTGCTGATTGGAATCGGCTTCTGGATACTCACTGGGCCACCTTGTAGGCCCAGCCAGAAACTGCTGATCCTAATGAGGTAGCAATCCTCCAGATAGGGGCCATAACAGTTATTGCCTAATAGAATTGGGTCATTTACAGCTGGGAAACTGGGCCTAAGTCTCGTGCGGCAAGACCGGAAGGACTCCCAGAGCCTCGGGGGCATTACAGGGGTGTGAGGCATGGTGCTGAGCCCAGGATTATACCCCGAAGAGAGACGATCTAGGTGGCTTGGGCCTGGAACTTCAGGGGACAGGGGCACCCTGCGGAAAACTGATCACCCGGAAAAGGTGAGAGGTGATCGGCTGCTAGTTCGTGCAGTGCAATTGCATCCCCACCTCTGTTAGCGCACTGCTTGCCAGCTCCCTGGGCCTGCTACCAAGTCTATCAGTCTGGACCCTTGTATAGTAGAGTATTCTTGTCTGAGTGCGGGTCACACCTTTGAACACGAGGGATTCAACTGCAGGATCGAGAAGTGGACACGGCTTCCCCACTGTCTCCCCCTTAGCATCTGGGGCGCGACGTAGGCCCACCCACTCTACAACAGACCGAGATTTAAGCGACACTTTGGGTTCCCCTGCCTCACCTGGAAGTTCACCAGCGCATTGCTATTCCCAGCGGCGCTCCCCTCTTCGGTGTCAGGCCCTTCTTAGTCGCTGGAGCACAGAAACTTACCAAGCCCCAGCACACTCAAAAAAGACGGAGACCCTTGCAACCTCTGATCTGGGTGCATCACAAGGCTGGAAGACCACACTCATCCCTGCCTGTTAGGGATACCAGGGGCTGAAACGGAGATGCCTGGAGGCGGTGAAGGTGACCTTGTGGTACTTAAAAGGGAACACACTCTATGGAACATGCCGCGCACCAAAGCGGGTATGGACACTACTCCAAGCCTGACCAAAGACAACTCAATTACTTCCCTGTGGCACCACTCTGGCCCCCTGACTCCTGCTCCTATGGCGTCCTTGTCGGAAGAGTCCACCGACCCGCTCACACAAGCCAACATGAATACCTTCCTCCAAGAAATTAAATCAGAGATTGGCTCTCTCAAAACCGAATTTAAATCATGCCTGAAAGAACTGAAGAGAGATATCACTGAGATTGGAGAACGAGTGGATGTCTTAGAAGGTACTGTTGACACTCGGACGGAAGAGCAAGAGAACCTCTGGAAGCGAATGGCTGCATTGGAAGATCAACATATTGAACTCCAGATAAAACAGGAGGATTTAGAAAACAGAAGCAGGAGAAACAACCTGTGAATCAGAGGCGTCCCTAAAGGAGTAGAGGGCCCAGATATTATAGGGTTCACAGAAGAACTACTCCACAAAATTAGAGGTGATGATGACACCTCCCCAGCTGCTTTGTATAGAGCACATCGAGTAGCTATAACTCAGGGACGCCCGGATCTTGTGCCAGATATCCTTACAAGGGTACATTTCTTCACGGAAAAAGAAGCAATATTGAAAGCCTCTCGAAGCAAGTCAGAACTAATACACAAGGGGTATACTATCCAACTCTATCAAGACATAGCCTCAGTAACTTGACGACGGCGTAAGGACTTCAAGCCAATCACAGATAAGCTACGCGATCTGGACATTAAATATCAATGGGATCACCCCTTTGCCCTAATTACGCCGAGTTACAGCTCTCCATGCCTTCTAGTGAGGCCAGCCCCTCACCTCTGTACCCCTCAGTTAGAGAACCTGCATGCTCAAGGTGGTCCACGGTGTTCAGTCTGTGATGGGGAGCCCGGGCCAGGGAACAGTTCACCGCCCAAACCAAGCAAGACATCATAAAACAGCTTTGAACCATGGAAGATGGAACGTCACCCACACCTTTCTTAGCGGCCTCCGAATAACTTAGTTTATCTACCAGAAGTACCCGAACTATGCATTCCTTGCATATCCTGAACATGCCAATAGCTTAGCGCACTCGTCACAAGCAAAGAACACCTAAAACGTATGCATCTGCGAACAACTACATAGGCAGAATCAGCAGCTGAACTCTGACACCTCCTACTATTAGCAGACTTACCTCAGTCCAGAATCCAGCAACGAATACAGAACTGAATGTAATGAGGGGACCCCACCCCCTTGCCTGGGCACAGGCTGGCAGCGGGAGATGAGATCTTCGAACTGAGACGTATCCTTTCTCTTTGGCCCGCACTACCCAATCCTACCCTTAGGAGAGTGACATCTCTGGAATGTCCCATCCTTCAGCACTGGGGCCATTCTTGGACTGGAATGGAACTTGTTGGCCCTGTTGGCCTTTTATTGTTATCTTTTTTTCCCTCCTCTTTTCTTTTCCACCACATTCCAATGGGGGTGGGGAGGAAGACAAATCTGAATCGGGCTGCCCCCATGACTGGAGATAAACATTATATGGGACTTATTGAGGCTCTTTTCTGCTGGAAATGGCTCTGGCTTTTACTCTCATGGATTCATCCTGACCCTGCCCCCCCTAGCAACACTAAACCATACTCACAATCAACACCTTCGGGGCCTCAACACCCCCAATAAAAGGAGCCAGATCTGGCGCTACTTGCTCAATAAAGACCCGGATATCATATTTCTACAGGAGACTCATCTCCTGCAATCAGATACACACCGTATGACCCACCCCAGGTACCCGACACAATACTGGGCATCCTCCCCAACCAAGACTGCTGGGATTGCAATACTGTGCAAGGTTGGGATACAGCGAGGTACACCATGGATAGTGAGGGATATGGAAGGACAGTACATTAAAGTTGACATCCAATATGTGGCACGACCTCTCACCCTCTTCAACATATACGCACCCAACCAAGCGCAAGATCTTTTCCTTAGAAACTTGTTGAGAGATCAAGCGACGCATGAAGGGAACCAATTAATACTAGGGGGCGATTTTAACTTGGTATGGGACCCAGACCTGGACCGTAGCTCTAGCTCTTTCCAGGGTTCTGGGGCAATATCCGCTGCATTGAAGGTAACCCTCATTGACTTAGGCCTTGGCGCTACCACTCTCCAGACACGCGAGATTACTCCTACTATTCCCATGTGCACCGCTCATATTCCCACATAGATTATTTCTTCCTCTCCCATTCACTTGCACGGGACATATCTGTCTCTATGTCCGATATCTTCATCTCAGACCACACCCACCTGGAATTACTACTGCAAAATCACACAAACCTAGTACGCCCTACCCCTCGATGGTGACTACCTTCCCATATACTGCGCGACCCTGTAGATGTGGAGGAGTTACAGACAGCAATCACAGCCTATTTCACACCCAACGATCTCCCTGAAACCCCCAACTCTGTCCTGTGGGATGCCTTCAATGCAACTACCAGGGGTGTCATCACGTCCGTTGCGATAGAGCACAGTCGAGAAGCTAGATTAGTCAAGGCCAACTTGGCCAACAACATAAAAGCTTTGGAGAAACTGGACCTATCGGCACCCTTTACAATCTATAAACGACGCCTTGCTATACTTCGGGGTCAATTGGGAGCGCACTGGACAAATAGGGCAGAACGAACACTGCTGGCATTGAAACAGAGGTATTACGATGGAGGAGGATAAGGTGGGGCCCATCCTGGCGCGCAGGTTGAGATGGAGGGAGGCGAAGTCACACATCGGTAAAGTTAAAATGACAGAAGACACCTGAGCCATAACGGACAAGGACAAACTTAAAGCTTTCCACACTTTCTACTCTGCCCTATATGATAGAGGGCCCTCACCCCCGGGTGGGATGCATTCTCTACTCTCTAAATGCCCTTGGACCCCCCTAGACAAACAACACCCACACTTTTTGAGGAGCCAATCACACTAGAAGAACTCCAACGGGCACTGAAGGATTTGCCTGTCGGCAAAACACCGGGTCCAGATGGACTGCGGGTTCATTTATATCATATGTTCTTCCCGCAGATACAGGACCATTTACTGCGACTCTTTAATTTGTTCACAGACAGTACTGGCCCAACACCTACAATGGCTATGGCAGAGATAGCACTCATCCCCAAACCTGGTAAGGCCCATACTCTATGCTCATCTTACCGCCCTAATGCACTTCTTAACACAGATGCTAAAATTTAAACAAAAGTCCTGGCCAATCGCCTAGAGCCATATCTCCCCGGCTTGATTGAGCCTGGCCAAGTAGTGTTCATTCACCAGCGCCAAGAGGCGGACAACGTGCGTTGGTTAGCTCACTCAGTAGAGAAGTCCCATCGTCGAGACATCCCTGCCTGCCACTAACGCTTGATGCTGAAAAAGCATTCGACTGGGTGGATCGGGACTTTTTACGGGCGGTCCTCCAAAAAATAGAGCTGGTGCCCACAATGGTCTCCTGAATCATAGTGTCATAAACTTCTCCTCAAGCATAGGTTAAGGTAAATGGTTAGCTCATGCAACCAATACACATATGTAGAGGCACAAGACAGGGCTGCCCACTTTCCCCCCTACTTTTTGCCCTTGCGGTCGAGCCATAGCCATTCGACAATCAGGAGACATTAGGGGGATCTCTTTCAGGAGCGATGAACACAAGAAAGCATTATTTGCAGATCATCTACTACCCTCCTTGTCCGAACCCAAAACCTCATTGCCGGCTCTGATAACAATCTTTAAATCATTTGAGACCGCCTCAGGACTTGAAGTTAACCTTGCTAAGTCATGGATATTGAACCTGACAATCCCCAACGAAGGCATGCCGGAATTGCAATCTCTCACCCTCTTCCAATGCGCAACACATTCGATACGATACCTTGGGCTTAACCTAACCTCCACGTTGTCTACCTGGACGCAGGCAAATTGGCCGGATTATAGGAGGGCAGTGCTTGAGGACTTGCGAAACTGAAAGTCGCTACTGCTCTCATAGCTGGGACAGCTAAATGCTATTAAAATGTCTGTCATACCAAAAATATTATATATATTTCAGACGCTCCCCACTGCGATACTGCAAGCCTCCATACAGCGCTTGCAACAAGACCGAACCAATTTTATATCAGGTGGAAAGCGGCCAAGATTTCCAAACAAGATCCTTATGCTACCTCAAGACAGAGGAGGATTAGCATGTCCCAACCTTTTGGAATACTATTGGGTATCACACCTCCGATACATCTCGGAATGGGTAGTTCGCGGGAGCGAGAAGCACTAGCTCCATATGGATTGGGCAGTAGCCTGCAGATCACTTTGGGACCTAGTCTGGCTTTCACGGGGATCGCGACCGTGCAGTGCTTATATAGCCACCCCCACGAGGACAGTGCTGGAAATCTGGAACAAGGTCGCAGTCGCCAGGGGCCTCACCTCCTTCCCCTCCCCAATACACCATTAGCACGTAACCTGAATTTCCATCCGGCCTTGCAACCACACGCTTCCTTGACGTGGATGGAAGGGGAATGACATATAATGCGGGATCTTTTTGAAGGAGACAAGTTCAAAACGTTTGAACAGTGTAAAAAAGAATTCAACCTATCTGAAAAGGCTAGTCTACAATATTTCCAGATCAGACACTGGCTACATAAACCATTGAACACCCAAGGAGCGACCCAGCCCTTCACCCCTTTTGAGACGCTAGTACGCTCATTTAATGGATTGCAGGGCTTGATCTCTCGTACTTACCAAGTGCTGCAACACTCCACCCCGATCAAACCACACACGTACCAGATGCAATGGCAAAAAGATGGCACAGTTGAGGTAACCCCAAAGCAATGGGAGCATCAATGGCACAGCACGCCAAAATATTTGTAAACGTTACCTCAGCAGGAAACCACATATAAACTTATGACAAGATGGTACTACACCCCCAGCGCCTACACATGTTCCCTGCTTCCTCACCCAATTGCTGGCGTTACCAAAACGCGATTGGAGACTTCTTGCAAATATGGTTGTCCTGCCCTTTGTTGACTTTCCACTGGAAAGAAGTACTAAGCCATATCATATAAAAGAGCCGTAGGCTTCCCTATACCAACCACCCCCACTGTGGTCATTCTAGGAATTAGGCCTTTAATGCTTCTTGCCATGACCCATGCAGACTGGCTCCGTATATCACATATGCTCGGAACTGCAAAACAGTTAATAGCCCTTCATTGGAAGAAATCGACCAGACCACCCATCGCCATCTGGTTCACACGCCTATTGCACACTATGGCAATGGAACTCCTCACGTCCCGGATATCAAACACTAAACCTAAATTTACAAGCACATGGCAACCTCTAATAGATAATTTTTCCAAATTAGAATACACAGGCATATTATCAAGGGCCGGCGATAAATATCGCAAAGCGCGCATAGCGCTTGCATATTTATCGCCGGCTATCTCTGGAATTTATCGCCCGGTTAGCGCGTTATCAACAACGCGCATCACCGAGGCAATAAAAATTCCAGAGATAGTGGGGATATCGCCGGTTTCCATTGTGGAAACCGGCGTTATCGTAGATGATAGGGCCTGTGGTCTTAGCCACACAATCCAGCCCCCATGTTAGGTATGCCTTAGTCAGGAATTTAACAGACGTTAAATTCCTGCGTTAAGGCATACTTAACGTGATTTTAAATATCGCTAACCCTCCTTGTCAATATGACGCAGCTGGGTTAGCGATATTTTCCTAAGGGAGTCTTGTCAGGCACGCCTCCTTTGCATCTCATTAGTGATGGGAGGCGTGCTGACAAGGGGCGCTATTGCAAGTAAACACGCGCTAGCGTGTCCTTGTTGATCATGCGGTAATATTATCGCCGCTTTTTGCCCAAGAGCAGGCTCTAAAGCGGCGATAATATTATCGCCACCCCTTGTTGATATGCCCCCACATGCTTTAATCCACCTAAGCTTCGAGCTCTACAACTATTCGAGGACACCCTACCAGCCCAGTACACCGACAATTCTCATGACACATCCCAGAATGATACTGCGGGGAGCTCGCTACCTAGTCATTAGATATAGAAGGGAAAACTTGGGATCCCTCCATTGGAAGAACCCCACCCCCAACCCCCTCCTCTTACCTGAATGTCTCTTTTTAGGTCTCGCTGAGCCCTGCGCATGCGCTGGCTCGGGAGACATTTTGTAAGTGAGTTTTAAAAGTGCTGCTGGCTGGCCTAGCACTTGCGTGCACGTGAGCGTGCACGCGCGCAGCCACCATGCGCTAGGCTAGCCAGCAGCACTCAGGAACGCCTTTAGCGCGTCATCGCAATGACTGGCCGTGCGCACACACAACTCCCGCTTCTCCCGCCGCGCGTGCGGCCAATGCTTGTTTTTTACTTGGAATACTATTTGATGGGCCCAGGCAAGTAATTCAGTATATGACTGAACCATATTTTACAGTATTTTGAGCGTAAATACGAAGATATGACTTACTACCAGACATCATACAACCCAATATAATTCCTGGCGATTGGATGATGTTTAGATCCTTTCCACTGGATTTCTCTACCAGCATACACTAAATACAGGCATTGATACTCATCCAATATGGAGATCCTGATTGACATTCGCTTTGCACGTAACATACGTGCTAGCCAATGGGATTTCTTAAGGGGGAGCACTTTCGGGTTTCGCCACTCACTACGGCCATACTGAGGTGCCGGGGTCAGATACAGCCACACATAGGTATTTACGAACATTGTAATCTTAACTAGATTACGCATCTAAAATAGGATGTTTACTGACGTTAGACCACTCTTATTTATAGCGCCTCTCTGATAGACTAAACAGCAACCGAATATTGAGGCACCGAACACACGTTCAAATGTGCCTTATTGGTAAGTGTGAAAGACAGCATTTGCGCTGGCCGGTGTTGGGGTGTCACATTGCCGTAATGCTTTAATGCTTAAATTTCCCTGAATGTATCACTTGGGTGGTGCTCACAAACGGTCTGATTATGAACAGCAAATTTAAACCTCAATTCTGTATAGACAACGATCTACCGTACATACCGGTTTCCGGTGTTTAGCACAGATCTGATTGTCTAAAGATACTAATACACTGTTCCATTGAACTGCACACTACCCAATCTAACCAGGAGTGTTATTAAATAAAACATTTTTTGCTTTGTCCAAACCCACCAATATACTGACGCTTGGACATCATAGAGCGCTATCATCACTTCTTTTCTCCACATGCATGTTGTTTTCCATATTTGTGACACGTACTAAGTGTCCTTAGCCTCCGCTTCTACTTTCAACGATGTGCGCGATATGCTCTCTTCTCCACAATTGGGTGTACGATTATTAATTCTATTTCAATTCACAGAACTGCTAGGATAGAAGCTACTACTACACCCTTTTCCCAGCCATATTCAGGCTGGGACGAAATTATAACCAGCCAGAAGGTATGTACTTCACCTAATGTTGTGGCTTAGACGATGTTCTGAGAGATACGACCAGGAACTCACATACTTACATTTCTTTGCATATACTCTAGGCTTACAAGATTGTGCCATAGACAACAAGCATTGGCATAGCCAATAGGTCTCGCCTTTGGGACCTTATAAGTATTTAGTTATGCAGTACAATACCCTTACTGCAACAACATTAACTGTTGCATGGCTAAACACTTATAAGGTCCCAAAGGCGAGACCTATTGGCTATGCCAATGCTTGTTTTTTCATTATTTCTCATTTTTGTCAACTGTTGCATGCTCATTATCACAGCTACCTGTTGGCAGTAAGATATAATTGACTGCATCAAATTATGATTATAAGCAATACAACGTACAGGAATGAAGCAGACACCAAACTTATGCAAACCTCTGTAACCAATGGAGTGTCAAACCAAATCTTGTTTAATGCTGTTATACTGTGATATAAATAAAAATTGAAGAATTTCTTTTAATAAACAGACTTGAAAGAAAAAAATACAATAAAAATACAAACACATACAGAGAGGGACTTTATGGCAGCCCTCTTCATACTTTGGTCATCGTTTGCTTTTCACCACCACAGCATGCACAACATAGAGCCCATTTCAGCTACAGACTGTCTTGAACTATGAATGACAGCATATTACCTTGTGTGTTTAAACTATGTATTCAGGTTACAGTAATTCAAAACCTATAGTTCCTTTTCTTTGTCCCAGTAAGAATTATATTTTCCTGTGATGTACATTCAAAGAAACAAAGGGTTTTCGTAACTCTTCTAAGTACACCTGTTTGCTAGAGGAACAACCCTTTCCATTCTCTTAAAATTATATGCAAAGATTATATTTTTTAAATATGAGCTTTTTTAGTGGAAGGATTTGTTGACTACATTTAGGTGTCAGAATGTATTCTTTTATCTTTTTCTCTTGGCTTCTGATTACAATAAAAAAAATCACATTAATAAAATACATACACCCACTCAACACCCCCCCAACAACAACCCCCACCCCACACTTTCATCCATGATGTATGTTTTGCCCAACATCCCTCAACAAAATAGGTACTATACATAGCGGGGTATTCAAGGCGGACCTCCTCCTGTGTAGGACCCGTAGACAGAAGTCAGAACATCCCGTGGGTTCAGGGCCAGTGCATATCAACAAAGGGTAGTAGCGAGTTACAATAGGCTGCCAAGGGAGTTTCCCTAATCAGCGGCATCCGCCCCTTTGACAGGCGGGGCCTCATTAGGAGTTGAGGGTAACAGGGGGCATCTCATTCGCCATTTGGGGGTCAACTGGGATCAGTATTTGGGGACTCAGGAGAGCGTCCGCATCGCCCCCGCCTTCCTGTACCTTTTCGGCTCTGGGAATGGGTGACAGCCAGGCGTGGTGAGTCGCGACCCATCTGGGTAGTACTGTCTGGGGGCTCATTGTGTTAAAGGGTCAGTTGTTTGATTGCCCACTCCCAGGCTGCCTCAGGAGTATCAAAGAAGTGGGAGCGGGACCCGAGGATGGCCTGTTGCCGTGCTGGGAAGAGCAGCATATATTGAAAATGCATCACCCTGAGTTTCTGCTTAACATCATCGAAAGATTTGCACTACTTTTGCGTTTATTTGGTATAGTCTAGGAAGAACATAATGTGAGACAATTGAAAAAGAAGTTTGCAATGGATACGTGCCGAAGAATGGCATCACGGTCACGAAAGTTCCATATCTTGGCAATGACAGGGTGTGGTGGTGCTCCATGAGGGGGTGCTGCATCAGGGTCCAGTGCGCTCGCTCAACCACCAATCAGGATGACAGAGCCCCTTCAGGAATCCATGATTTAAGCCAGTTTTTGATAAAAGTATCTGGATGAGGGGTCAAAACTCCTTCAGGAAAGCCCATAAATCGCAAATTGCTCCGACAAGAGTGATTTTCTGCATCTTCAGCTCTAGCTTCAAGGATGCGTACAGTTGAAAGCAGTGTATCCACCTTGGTCTTAAGATCTACTTATTCATCTTCAAGGGTAGACACCCTACTCTCCGCTTCTGTAACCTCCTGGCCACACTGCAGAGGTCCTGACAAAAGAGAGCAACGTCAACACCAACCTCACAAATCTTAGACTCAAGGGCTTCTCGTGGGGCCTAGATGGCTTGTAGTATTTGGGTTGCATCCGCAGCAGTTAAGTGCACCGGGGTTTGCTTGTCAGCGGCTTACTGGAGTCTGGGGGGGGCATGTTGTGTATCTGTCAATTTTGGATTGAGCACCCGTCGTCGGGGCCTTGTCCTTCCCCATTTTGCTCTGTGGAGGGGGCCTTGAGCCACTCACTGTCTCATAGACGGAAGGATTGGTAAAGTGCAGGAGAGCTAGGCATGTGGCTCCTTTGAGGCCTGAATATTCGATCATTCAGATGGCAACGTCGTGGAACTAAGGGATGTCTGTTAGGATCTGCACTCGTCAAGCTTGCCCAAAGTAGCGACAGGGGCAGCACAAGCATCCAAGGTGAAAGGCAGCAGCTAGAAAGACAGGAGGGGTCTCATCGAAATGACACAGGGAAAATGACTGGGGTTCTTTTCTACCGCCATATGTTGCTGCCTTAGCGGTCGCAACATGTCCACCTATCTAACTTTTCATAGAACAAACAGGGGGTCACAGACAGCACATCTTCAGTCCGCTTACCTCCATGTCCTCAAGGGGGTAGCCTGAACAGCCGGGAGGAGAGCCCATCAGGTGGCCCGGGCCTCACCGTGGAGGGAGGCCCCCACTCTGGGCACTGTAGATCACTGTGCTCCCCTTGTAGGCAACAGGAGGCCAGGAGCAAAGGTCTGATGTCAGTGGAGCAGAGTGCCGCTCAGGCGAGCGAGAAGGCACAGGCCATGAAGTAATAGCAGTGCCGGAGAGGAGATCTAGTCGCAGCCTGGGGCATAGGTCTCGGGGGGCGGGGGGGGGGGGGGCGCTTCCTGACTGCGCTTGGTATTGCCAACCCCTTATGGTAGCACAGCAAGCAGGGCCTGTTAGAGGGAGCGGAGCAGGGGGGAAGCTCAGATTGTGCCTTTGGTGTGATGCGCGGCTCGTGGTCAGCGATTGCCCGTCTTTAGCTGCATTGCCTATCAGAGCCCAGTCAGGTGAAGCGAAGAGTCACTTACAGGGGAATCCTTTGGTCTCGGCAGCGCTTTGCTTGTAGTCCCTGATTCTTCTCCATTGGCCCTCATGCATTCCCACATTTTTGTCCGTCTCAGGCAGGAGTGTCACATGTTCCCCTTGTCAGTGTCCCGGGCCTGTGCCATTTTAAAGATTGCAAAATGACGTGCTGCAAGCTGTATCGCATCAGGGGCTCCAACAGGGCACAATACTGCCCTCACACGTCAGTCAGACGCCATAAGAAGTATGGGGCAGGGCTGGAGCAGTGGTAAAGAACTAAGGGCATCAGATTAGATGGGATGTGGAGCAGGTCCGAGGAGCGTCACTAAGATGCTACCGCCATCTTGGCTGCTTTGGCCATGCCCCCATATGAAATTTAGATACCAATGTTTACACTGTCTGTACATTTACTACTCTGCACCCAATGCATCGGGAAATTGTGCTGAAAATGTACTCATTTTTCACAATTATCCACTTTCTTCAGGAAAGGGTTGTGAACCCTCAACACCTCTGTGGAGGGTTAAGGCTTGGCTGGCACACCATGAAGTATTGGAAGCTTCCATTTGTGTCCCTTTAAATCCTCCATTTTGTTCCAGCTAATGTGGGTGGAAATGGAGTATTCCAGTTCAACATGTTTATACTTTGCCAACTCCATCCCCTGTTGGGAGTAAATTTTACTTGCTTTGCTTTTTGGGTCTTGTCTGAGACAGCACATGCACTGTTGCTTACCATTCGTTGGCTTCACTGTCACTTTTATTTGCTGCCTCCTAATTGGCCAGTGCATGCCTGGTTCACTTCCTATTTTGTTCCTCACTTCGGTGGAGCATGGACCCAGTACTGATTGCTTCCACCTCTCATGCTGTGATCAAGAT
This sequence comes from Triturus cristatus, assembly GCF_964204655.1. Taxonomy (NCBI): domain Eukaryota; kingdom Metazoa; phylum Chordata; class Amphibia; order Caudata; family Salamandridae; genus Triturus; species Triturus cristatus. The sequence continues at coordinate 441,659,158 of NC_140581.1, read as the reverse complement.
ACTGTTATTTCCCCTTTGTTCTTCCCCTGGCGTGTTACATGTTCCCTACCACATTCCAGTTGCCTGTGTTGCCCATGTCACATAGGTGAGACTTACTGGCTTTGCCAATGTTTGTTCTTGATTGGTGCAATCTATGACAGGCATGTATGCCATTCAATGGTTGAAACGGAATTATAGAAGTGTTTAGGTACTCACTGTCTAAGAGTGCCTGTGTGCGATTGACTCTCCCATCAAAAGTATTGACGACTTCAAAGGCGATTTACCTGGGCAGTTAAAGTCAGGGCGTTGGAATCAGAGCTCCGGTCAAACAGCACTAGGCCGGACCCAGGGCTGTGCTGAAGGGGAGGGCGGGTGCCTGTCCGAAGCAAATCTCGGTGGTGTTGCTGTATAACTTTCTCGAATGCTATTTAAAGCCCCTCCTGAGTCAGGAGAACTGAAGCTGCCGGAATGACTAGTCTCTTCCAGCTCCCCGGGCAGCGGCCGAGGGAGAAATAAACTCTGCGCCAGAACATGGAGGGCCCGCACCCCGCAGACTGCGACCGCGCATCCGAAGTGTCCTTCTCCCTAGAGGACGAGGCCGCCGAGGCGGTGCTGGAGCCCGGGGAGGCGCAGCAACTATCAGACAGGTAAGGGCTCACGGGGACAGGCGGGGCGCCTCGTTAGTATAGCGGCGCTATAAAGAGACACCTGCTGCCAGCGAGGGTCGTGGCGCTTCTGCCTCCCGAGACACTGGCACACTTCTCGGGACTCGTCAAATTACTTGAAGAGGACTGTACCAACCGCCCTTCGGCACTTCCGTTATTCGTTTTAATGGAGAGAACTTTCGCCCTTCAGCAGGGCAGAAATACATTCACGAGGGCAACTGAAACCCAACAGAATCTGACTACCTGTAGTTGTAGCACTACAAACACCGGCTGCTGCCTGCAAGGGCGTTGTGCATGTTGTATCTTTCCAGGCTGTGCGTTCCGGCGCTGTGGCATGGCGGCCTCTAGATTTTTCTATTTACAGCGCCTCTGACAAGTTCGCCAGCTGGGAGTCTCCACGACTGACGTCTGTAAACATGTTGAGGGTCTGTGTTTTTTTTCTTTTCCGTTCCGTAGCCCCTGGTGCATGTCTGGCGTGGAGCCCATGTAAAATAAATATATTTTTTAATGCCTGGCACGTGTGGGCAACGGGGAGAAGATTGTAGCGTCTCTGCAAAACAAGACTGTTAAGTTCCTTTTCACAACGTGTCCGGTTAGTGCAACAGTGGTTGACAAGCACCCTACGAATGTGAGGTTGGGTTGGTGCACTTCGCGGTTAAGGGTCACACAGTTTGCAGCGCATCATTGGGGCATAGCAAATACCGCATAACGGATGGCACTACCTCGTTCTACCGGCCTGGAGTCATTGAATGTCTTCCCGCACTGTCTCCTTTTGTGTGCAATTTTACACAGCGCGAACTCGACCCGAAGGTTTTAGAGCGCTGCACGAGAGCACCAGTTGCATTACAGACGGAAACATTCATTTTTGGGCACGGGGAGATTAAGTGATTTGCCCAGAATCACAGGACGTTTGCGCCTGTCGCCATACTCGAATCTGGTTCCCCAGCTTCAAAGTCGGCCGCCCTAGCCCTTAAGACACACCCTCTCTCTCCCTCCCCCCTCCCCCTCCTTTCCACCCATGCCCCTGCATGACGTTCACTCTGGAGAACCCAAGGGCTGATGCCATGCTTGCTTGTTATCCTGAACGTATCTTGCCCCTCCCCATTTAAATTAATTTACACTCTCTTCAGACTGCTGAGCCAGTGGTGGCTCCTGTGCTAAGGTAGAGGAGCGTTGCCTGTAATGAAGAGGGTGCGAAGTGTAGTTTCTTAAAAATGATTTATTGGAAAGGAACAGGTGAGCGCCAGGCGGTGCGACTGACACTCCAGGACACCAGCTGCAACTGACGCCCTGGATTGGAACTCGTGGAGGTGACAAAGAGTATTCCACTTCACGCTCCACCTGACAGGATTAAAGTGACAACACCAATACAATGCACGTACAAGTAACAATACTAATACAATACATATACTACACACCCCCCTCTCTTCAAAGAGGAAAGAGAAGACAACAAAAGAAGGTAACAACAGGAAAAAACAACATACTCAAAAATAAATATGAGTAACAAATGAGGAAATACTATCTAACATATTCACTGAGCCACCCTGGAAGCACTCTTTTCCTTTTTACAACGACAACCTTGTCGCCCTCCTCAATATGTTGATTGTTGGAATTAGAAGTACTCGCAAACCCCTTCTCTCTTCTCAAACAAGAATAGAAATCCTGAGGAGAAAAGGATTCTTCACTGACATCATTTGAATTTTGGCTAGGCTTTGAAGATTCCTCACCCACCACGCCTTTAGTTGTCACACAAAAGTCCGCACTTAACTCAGATTGTAAGGCACTTTGATCAAAGTAATCCTCTACCCATTCAAAGTTAGTAGGATGCTCAAATGTGCTACAATCCACTTGACGCTGCATTTTAGAATCTAAAGCAACATTTTTCAGGTTCCAGACTCTACCATCCTTAAATCTTATAGCATTCCTAAGAATTTCTGCCACCTGCTGTGGTTCCTCATACATGCTCTCACCCTTCGGAATTTTAATTGTTTTTTTGATGCGGACCCAGTCCCCAACCATAACAGGAACATCCTTAGTTCCATGACGTGTGTCATAACTCTCTTTACTTTTCATATGTATAAATACCAATTTTTTTTTAATCTCCTTTGGTGACCTTTGTTCTACTTTTCCTTCCACGATCCAACTTGGGTTGAACTTGGATCTCGGTGTCCTACCTCTCATCATAACAAAGGGAGACAAACTGATTGCAGAATGTGTTGTTGTCCTATAAGCCCAAATTGCTTTCTGTATTTCTAATTTCCAATCTAACCCTTTGCTCCTTGCAGCCTGAATTACACCTTTTAATACCCTGTTGAATCTTTCAACAGTACCATTCCCACTCGGGTTATAAAGAGAGGTAGTCTTGTGTGCGATCCCACATTTTTTGAAATACTCCTTCGCCAAATTGGATGGTAATTGTACCCCATTGTCACTTAGCAGACATACCGGCAACCCTTCTAATACAAATAGTTTGTCCAAAAATTTCAAAACCGTTTGTGTGTCCACTTTCTCCTCAATTTTAACTATAGGCCATTTAGTGAACAAATCAATTACGACTAAGATATATTCTTTAGGTTCTCCTACTGGTCCAAAAATGTCAATTGCTATCACTTCCCAAGGAAGATCAGGAATGAGACCTTCACTCATTGGGGGTCTTAAAGTCTTCAATGATTTATCTGCAGAAGAACAAACTGAACACTCTCTTACAAATTTCTCTACATCTTTGTCAACGCCTGGCCACCAAAAAATCCCTTTGACCATTGATTTGCTTCTAACTATGCCAAAATGTCCTTCATGACACAATTGTAATACTCTCTTCTGTACAGCCTTGGGTGGAATTATCCTCTCACCCCTAAGCAACAACTCTCTGTCCAATGATAATTCAGTCCGTACATCCCAAAAAGCTTTCAATTCATCACTAATGAGGTGTTTCTTTGGCCATCCCTTGCGAATATGATCAGAGACAGCCTGTAACAACATGTCCTTAGATTGCTCACTCATCCACTCATCTTTAGTAATAACCGGTGCACCAGAATCATGAACGAAAGCAATGCTGAATTCGCTCCATGGGTCATCTAGACATTCTTCCAGTGGTGAGGGCAGTCTGGACAGACAGTCCGCCACTACATTATCCTTGCCAGGCAAATGAACAATCCGATAAATGTACTCCTTCATCCTCATAGATATTGTCGCTAATCTAGCAGAGGCTCCAACACTACCTTCACTAGTTAAGATTCTTACCAAAGGTCGATGATCTGTGCGGCTAGTGACTGCTTTTCCCCAAACAAATGCTCGAAAATGTTCTAAAACCCAAGCACAGGCCAAAGCTTCCTTCTCAATAATTGTATATTTACTCTCAGCAGGGGAAACTGCCCTTGATGCAAATAGGATGATTTTCTCACTGCCATTGTTCGTTTTCTGTGAAAGAACTGCACCCAAACCCTTGTCACTTGCATCCGTGATCAACAAACATTCTAAATTCGGATCAAAACTGCCCAAGGCATTAACACTTCCCAAATCTGTTTTAATATTTTCAAACTCTCTTCCACACTCAGGTGACCATTCAAATTGTGCATTCTTTTTGAGAAGGGAACGTATGTTAAATATCTTGCTAGCAAAGTTGGGTATGTATTTGGCGCAATACTCTGCCATACCCAGAAATGATCTGACTTCATCCTTATTACATGGGGCAGGTGAATCTACAATAGCATTAACCAGTGATGGTTTTGGTTAACACCCTCCTCACTTACTATGTGTCCGAGGTACGATACACTCCTTTGTGCAAATTTACACTTGCTAAGTTCTACACTCAGTCCGGCTTTTTGTAATATTTCTAAGACTTCATTTAGAATATGATTTTGTTCTTCCTCGTTCCTTGCAGCAACCAGAATGTCATCTTGAAAGAAACTTACCCCATTCACCCCTCCAAACAGTTTGTGCATCAGCCGCTGAAAAACAGCAGCGGCTGAGGCAAAATCAAATGGCATGTGTTTAAACTGATAGCATCCAAATGGTGTGATGAATGCCGTGAGTTTCCTGAATTCAGGCAACAGCATAACTTGGTGATACGCTTCCGATAATTCTATGGTAGAAAACCAGCTCGCCCCTCTCAAAGAAGAAACCATTTTATTGATTTTCGGAAGGGGAAATCTTTCAAAACGATATTATTGTTCAAATGGCGCAAATCAATGCATAAGCAGATTTTTCCATTGCTTTTGCGTGCGATTACGACCGGAGAAACCCATTCCGAACTCTCTACTTCCTCTATTACTCCCTTGGATAATAGCCCTTGAAGCTCTTTATTAACTTCGTCTCTTATCAATATTGGTATCGGTCTCACTTTGTGAATCTTAGGTTCAGCTTGTCCTTTTAATTTGATTTTATGTTCAAAACCCTTCAGTTCTCCAAAACTTTTCCCAAAAACTCCTGGGAATTTTTTAACAAGAACATCCCCCATTTTACTAGTCTCATCCATTATGAGTACCTTTTCTGCACTGTTGGGGTCCAGGATGATGTGTAGGTTCTTTTGGTCAAACCAACCGAGTACTGATGGACCATTTTTCACTATTTATAATTTACCCCTGGCAGACCTCCCTTTAAACAAAAAGGTAAGCCACCTGAATCCAAGCATGTCAATCCTTTCACCAGTGAAACTCACTGGATTCACATCTGTAGGGAATAAATGTTTCCCAATTTTTTCCTCAAACTTGTCTTTCCAAACACTCTCATTAACGATGGTGTAAGGGGATCCTGAATCGGCATACACACTGACTTTAACACCTCCCAAGGATACATCACATAGAGGTTTCCCTTTCACACAATTATCCACAACATTCAAAAGGTAATTCGTTTGTAGACTCTTGACACAACTGTCTTCAACTTCTACATCACCTTCAGTTTCCTCCTCATTGGTACTCACATATTTTACATTGTTTTTCCTACAACACATCTTACTAAAATGTCCTATCAACCCACATATACCACATTTTTTCTTTAAGGCAGGACAATTTCTGCTAAATGCTAGGTGTTCTCTGCTATCGCAACAATAGCATCTTCTCTCTTCCCATTTTCTTTCTACTCCTGTTTTCTTTTGCGATTGGTTCCGCCACTGTCCATTTATACTCTGTCCTTGGTACTTGGTTGGATTTTGTAATTTGAACACTCCTCCTCCTTCTTTCTCTGAGTCTTTGACCACTGTGGCACACCTCTCAGACATTTCAGCTTTTCTTACAATCGCTAAAATATCATCTAAAGGTGCATCACCATTCACCCACAATCGATCTTGGATGGAGGAATTGTTACTGTGCATCACCAATTGGTCACGAATAAGATCGTCATGTAAGTTCCCAAACTTGCAGTCAATTGCAAGTTTTTTAAGGTCATCCAGCCAGTCGTCCACAAGTTCTTTATTTTGTTTCCTTTGAAAGAATTTATGCCTCACTACACCAATACACACCTTGGGTGCAAAGTATTTGTCCAAGTCTTTCAACGCAGCCTCGAACACATTCAGTTCTCCTTCTGCACTTTCGGACATGCGAGAATATGTTTTTAAGCCTACTGGTCCCAAAGAGTGAAGCAAAATCCTCTTTTTCTGCTCAGGTTTCATTTTCCCTGCTTCATCTATAGCCTCAATGTAATTTACAAAATACTCTTTCCACTCTACCCACTTAATACTTGGCTGACAGCCACTCACCCAAAATGCATGAGGATTGCTAATTGTAAAATTTTGTTGTGCCATATTTTCTTCTACTTCTTGGTCTCCTTGTTCCATAAAAAAAAAAATTTTTTTAATAGGACTCACACAAAGTCTTAAAATAACTTAAAACATAGTGTCCCATAAAAATATGTCTCTATATGTATCTTCAATCAATCAGACTGTTGCTTCTGCTTTGCTACAATATGTTGAAATTTCCCCCCAAAAAATGCTTTTTTTTTTTTTAACTAGACACCCGACTCTCTCACCTGTTCCTCAATTCTTTTATTGTTCCATGTTTGTTCTGACCGCATCCCCCGATTACTCTTCATGCCAGTGTTATTTGAAAAGCTCCGATATGTTCCTATGATGTTTTGGTAATTGGCTTCCTGAAAATGGCCGCCACGCAAGGGTCACGTCCGTAACCTTGCGTGATGACGTACCTCTTCAATTTCACCACTCGCGCATGTGTGTGCGAGATCTCCGCTCGCAGTTGGAACACTTTGTCGGCTTGAAAGATGCTCCCGCTGCCTGTTGACTCACGCCACTCGCAACTTCAAATAAGGTATTTTGTCGGCTTTTCCTACTTCAGCATATAAATATGTATGATATTTCCATTACCGAAGGTCCGGAACAGATGAAGGATGATCTCTTTTTCACAATCGTATTTTCAGTCATAACGATGATTTGCCAATTCCTGAACGAGATGTACCGCAGGTGAAGATATACACTTTTCCACTCGTCGCCAATTGTAATGAAGAGGGTGCGAAGTGTAGTTTCTTAAAAATGATTTATTGGAAAGGAACAGATGAGCGCCAGGCGGTGCGACTTCCACTCCAGGACACCAGCTGCAACAGACGCCCTGGATTGGAACTCGTGGAGGTGACAAAGAGTATTCCACCTCACGCTCCACCTGACAGGATTAAAGTGACAACACCAATACAATGCACGTACAAGTAACAATACTAATACAATACAATACTAATACAAATACTAATACAATGCAAATACTACATTGCCCCACTGCTTCACAGCAGGGAAGTAAAGGAAGCATAAAATGATAATAACTTGCGTTATTATGATTTTATGTTTCCTTCTGCTGCAGCTTTGCGTTTGGGGCAGGCTGCTCCCATGACAGAGGAGCAGGGGAGTAGTGGTTTGCCTGCTCCTGAGTGCACATGACTGATTGGCCTGCCCTCTCGGACCGGCCACACATTCATGCGCACTTCTCATATGCTCCATGCAGGCTGCATTACAGCCTGTGTGGAGGACATGCCCAGGCCCCCAATTCCTGGCAAAGCGCCGATCCATGACACTCAGACCAATGTGATTGGGTATCTGGAGGCTGGGAGCTGGGTGCTTCCTGCTGCTTCCTGAATACTGCTGCGGGACCGGAGTCAAGAAGTAGAGGGCGAAGGAGAGGTGGCAGCAGGCCGGCTGCCACAGGTAAGTGTTCTTTGTTGTTGTAAACTTTATTTGTCCTCCCCTGCCACTGCCCCACCACCCGGGTCTGGTAGTAGTCGCTACTGGATCCCTACATCCTAGACTTGCTCTATGAGCGAATCGGATTCTTTGTGGTTCTTGTTGAAGGTTAAACATTTACTTCTCTCATGTTTTCCAGATACCAGGTACTTGGCTGTTCCATAGAATGGTCCCTCTGTACTTGTTGCAGTGGGGTTGTGATCGATGCTACTGATAGCAGAAGGAGTAGACACCCATTTTTAGGTTTCACCTCCACAGCACTTGCACTGTGCTTGTGAAATCTATTGTTTTTAATATACACTTAAGAGGGCCTTACATCCCGCCCCCTCTCTTTCCTGGCTTTTCATTGGTTCCTGTGCTTGCCACTTACTTTTCGCCCATTCGTATTGGCTGTAGCATATTTTCTTGCATTTACCAATGCTTGATCCTCGTCTGCTTCTCGTATCAGTTTCCCGTAGCCAAAATAGTGTTAACATCCTCTTTGGTGGAACTATTTTTTCATGAAGTTTTGCCTCTTTCTGCTTTTTCGTCTTGCAGCAGATTTATATAGTGCCACTTGGGAGAGATTATGTGATTTGCCCAGAATTACAGGATGTTGCACTGCTGAGACTCGAACTGAGATCCCCAGCTCTCGATTCAGCAAATCTGGCCACATCCTGTCCACTCCCATAATGCTTGTCATGGAGCTCTTTCCTTCGTTCCTTCATCCCGGAAGGTGATTGATAAAACAGCTTATTATTCATCACATAGGTGAAACCGATGCGTTACCAATGCTTGTTAAATTTTGATGTGTTACAGTATCATAACATTGAGCTGCAGTTGAGTTCCCTAGTTTAGCTGAGATTATTAGATGGAGATACAACACTGATGCACCAAAGCAAAGGTCCTTAGATCTTGTTTTTGAGCCATCAACGTGGATTTGCTTCATTCTATCGATGTTTGTTGATTAGGTCTGCTAAAGTGGGACATGTTTCTTGCCTTTCCCCATTACTTGCTGTGATCAAGGTTCCATTTCTAATTATATGACTAAATGGACAGCTCAGGTATTTGGTTTTAGAGTTCCCTTGGCTCTTGTTTAATCAGCACCAAGTCTCTTTTGGTGAGGGTTGATTGCTTTACTCTTCTCCACTCCTATGGTTGCCATGCTTCTTCTTGCCCTTATGGTTGCCAATCTTGATGGCATATTTAAGTGTCACTGTTACTTTCACCTATTTTTTTTTTACCATTCTCTGGTTTCAGAGGTCTGCCTGGATATACAGGTGTGCATTTTACGTTTCAGCATGAGTGTGTTTGGTCATTTTCCTGAAGCGCTTGATGGAGTGTTTCGAAAAGCTCTAAGAACTGTGTTGAGAAGATGGTGTAGTGGTATCCTGTTACCTTCTGCTTGCTGTTCAGTCTTCTTTAGGGTTGCCATGAATCGTTCTACCATGTCATTTGCCTGTAGCCAGAGTGGAGGGATCTTTAATGGTTGAAATCCAGGAATCGAGGTGTGTGGCAAACGGCAAATTCTCATTCATTAAATGGTGATCCTCTTCTGTGTTTAGGGTCTTGGGAATACCCCAGATAGCAAAAAAGTTATCAAGGGCAGGATTACCACTGATGCACTGGTCAGTGATAGCTGTTTCAACAACGGGGACCTGGAATATTCATCCATGAGTACCACAAGGTATTTTCTGGACTTTATAGATCCAAAGAAGTCAACACTAATCTGGTTCCAAGTACTGTCAGGTTGGTCAGACATTTGCAGTTGGGGTGAAGCTTCTTTTCAACATGTTATTTGATATGTGTGACACTCTCTCAAGGAAACCTACAAAGCTTCATCAAATAATGGGAACCATACTCCTTTTCTTAGGGACCTCTTGGTGGATGGGAATCCCAGAATATCTCCATGTTGTAGATCTACAAGCTGTTGGTGCAGCTTCTTTGGGATGTCAGTCCTTCATTCTATCAGGAGGATCCCACAGTTCAGTGCTTAATTTGAGCTGGTGGTTTCCAGTGCTTGGAACCTGTACTTAATTGTCAACACCAGCACTAAGGACAGTCACCACATGGAGGCGCTGTCTCTCTAATTTTGAGTTGTGCACAACAACATTTGTTTTACAATTCAATACACAATAAGAGACTAATACCTGCCGCCCAAGCCATTTTTTATAGCTTTGAGGGCCTAGAATAATCTATATTGTCACATTTGTAGGAGTGTGATGATTAGTAGTTGTGTTAGTACTGTCATTGGCAGAGCTTGCGGGGGCAATGGGTGGGGCAACCTGCAGTGGTCGCCTAATGGACGCCCAACACTTATTTTTATTTACAAATTAAGCACTGCTGCAGTTGGACCCTGATAGTTCTTCACTCACTTTTTTGAGTGATGCTATCCTTAGAAATCACATCCCTGTCACATTCAAAGTTCTTTATTCTGCCATTTGTGTTGGTTTATTCTCCAGGCCACCTCCCACAGCATGGAGTCAGTCTGCCTGGCATTGATGATGGTTTTGAAAGGGATTGACTAAATAGATGCTTGTTCCACCACAAAGTTGAGGTACTCTTCTGCAAGAGAGGGTTCCACTTTTGATGGGGTTAGGACGTGTCCAGGCTTGTAATCTTCTGGCTCTTAATCTTATCTCGGCTTGTGTTTTATGTTTTATGTACTCTTTTAGCTGAATTTCCAACTGTTAAATGCAAGGTGCCATTTTGGCTTTGGGGGTTGCCAAAAATTGTTAGCAGTGTCTCATGATCAGTTCTAATCATGAACTGTTCGCTGTAGATGAATAGGTGGTGCCCACACTATTGCAAAACGCTCCCTTTTTGCATGTGAGTGGCCCTTATCAGCATCCGTCAGGCTTCTGCTGGCAAAGGACACAACCAGGCACTTGTCATTCCCTCATTCATGCTGAGCCAGGATGATCTTTTGCCCAGTAAGTCACAGTCGTGGATTAAAGTATGCCATGTTGTCTGGACCTCTGACTCTTCTTGATTCTCTGGAATGCTTGACTGCAACCAGTAGTCCATTTGAAAATTCTTCCTTGTTTTGTGAAGTCCCACAGAGGTGCATTGATGGTGGCATAATCTTTGACATATCTCGCACAGTAAATGACCATAACTAGGAAGGATCGAAGTTTGCTGATGTCACGAGGTGCTGGGGTGTTGTTAAGTGCATTGCACTTGTCTGGATCAGGTCTAATGCCTTTGTCAGAAAATATGTTTCCATAAAACTTTAGGTAGTCTTGTAAAACTTGCATGTATTGAGTGATAGGTTAGCACCCAGCAGGGAGCTGAAGACAAGTTTCAGCATCTCATCATGTTCTACTCTTGTTTGTTTGAAGACTAGAATGTCATAGCTGTAATTGAAGCGTTTACATATGTCTGATTACTCATCTAATAGCTTCCTGAAATATTTCAGCAGCTGACAGTACACCGAAGCAGAGTCTCTTTTACTGAAATGGTCTAAGGTGCTTCCTGATTGTGGTAATGTATAGATCTTTATGAAGTTTGAGTTGATGATAACCTTTGTTGAGATCCAGCTTTGAAAAGATCTTGGCCCAGCTGAGCAATTAAATCATGTCATTGAAGTGAGGATAGTGTTAGTATTCTCTCTTGGTTGCCTTGTTGGTTTATCTCATATGGACACACAGTCTTAGTTTGCGCTCTGAGTTTCACTTGGTTACTACTACCAGTGGAGCTACCCAAGGATTTTGCCCTTTTTCAATTCTTAGATGATGTTAGATCTGAGGAGATCTTGAAGCTCTTCTTCAACTGCCAGTTGTAGATGTAAAGGAATCCTGCTGAGATGTTGAGCAACTCGTCTGATGTTTTAATTTATGTGAAGTCTCACTTGTAAAGGTCTTAATTTTCCCAGTTCTCTGAACAGTGTGGGGTTCTGTTAAACAAGTCATGCTTCATCTCGAATGACTAAAGGATGGCAACTAACTTTAGCTGTGCAGACGCTGAAAAGGCATTCACTGGAACAGGTCCATCCATGATGTGTATGTCCGTCTCCATTGTTCTGTTTTTGTAGGTGAGCATTGTCTTGTTTTTATCAAGATCAAGACATGGTATTGATTTGGGTTCCATCCAAATAAAGACTCCCACATTGGTTACTCGTAGTCTTGAACAGGGCTGCATCCTCTGTTCTTTTGCAACACATATCTAGTTCAAGGGTGCTCCACTGTTTTAATTTTTTATTTTTTTATTATAGACAAGGTCGCACAGGAAACACAGCGTACAAACATAATTGCCAAGGATTCGTTTGCTGGTACAGCTCCCCCCAAGGACATCAGTAAATATCCAATTACAAACATCACACAGTCAATCAAAGTGGGACTAATCTACCCCGACTCCTGCCTTTATCTAGACATCGGCGGTTCACAGATCACTCCCCTATGACCATTCCATTTGTTCCAAATTTGTGTCCATTTGTTGGGGCAACCACTAGATTCATACACTGTCTTCTCAGTGAACATGCAATGGTCCATATCATTTTCCCATAGTCTCAATGACGGCGGTTCCTGCGCCCCCCACAACCTTGTGATATTTCTTTTGGCAATCATCATTCCCAGTGTAACCCATATTCTCTCTTTGGTATTTAAGTCAGTAGGACCCCAAATATTGATTACAATCAATCTTAACGCCCATTTGGGTGCTCAACTATTGATGACAATTGTGGCATGAGGATTTCTAATTTTTAGATCAACAGTGGGGCACTTTCCTTTCTGTCATGTGGACAGAAACACACATCCTTTTCTCTTGTGCAGTTGAATCTGCTTGTTTTATGTGACTGTCTAGAGACAGACATTCTAGACATGCACATAATTTGGAAGAGCTGCTGATATTTTCTCTCACAGCCCTAGCATTGTAGTGATGTTACTTATCTTGCTTCTCTGTTTTGAGGAGCTTTCCTATTCAGCTCTTCAGAATGGCTCATAATGATTGCCTTTGCCACACCAATTCATATGATCCATTCCTGGACATTAACTTTCAATTGGATATGATAGCCTTCTTTTCTTTGAGATAGTGCTTCTTGCTTTTTGACTGTTTTTAGTGTTTTGAAGAGTATCGTTCTGGGACCTTAACCTTCTTTTGTCATCATAGCTGTTTTCGCCTTAATTTTTATTAATGCAGCCACAATGCTTGCTCTCTTTTATTCTGCTTTTCTGGCTTCACATTTTTTTGCTTGTATTTCGGTCTTGTCATTGATACGCATTATCTCTTGTATTTGTTTAAGGGCGTAACTTTATTTTAGTAGCTTGCATCCTGAAGCTTCCAATAGACATCCTTCTTGGATGCACAGGCAAATTACTTCTTCAACAGTAAACTTGATAAACTCACAATATTATACTGGTCGCCTGAGGAGTGTGATGTACTTATCCATCGAATCCCTTCTTTCTTGCGAGGCAAGAAGTTAAATCTTTCATAGTCAGCATTTCTCTTTGGTAGGAACTCCTATGCTCTTCCTGTGTCTATTAGGCCACACGGCATATGATCACACATTTTGGTCAAGTGAAGAAACTTTGATTAAAACCATGAACCTCTACCGTGAATGTTAGCAACTTCACTACTGATGTCTCCACACTACCCTGCTGGACTTCTAGTGAAGAGGTTTTAAGTATGCTAAATGATTCCCAAAAGGAGAAAAACTATTTCAGTAAACAGGGGGCTCTCCAGGTGTGCAGTGCAATAATTCTTGTCAAGTAGTGGGTAGTGGCCTACACCGCGAAGTATAATAGCTCGGTCTTTGTTTTAACCGAAGCTGCTTGTGTTCCATTTTAGGGAGTACCTGGCATGGCTTTCCGGACTGGACCAGTCCAGATGTAGCAGGATCAAGACTGATTTTCAAATAGGTGGATCCAAACTGATGTGGCATTGTGTGCAAAATAATGATGGACTGGGATGCAGCTCGAGTAATTACTGGTGGCTGAGATTAACTCAAGCATTCCATCCATACCTTAGTTGTATACTTCAGTGCGACGCCCAGTTGGACGGGTATCACCGGATGTGGGTTCCGTGCATACTGTGCCATGGAACCAAGATATACCTGACTGATGTGCACTAATAAGGGCAAAATCGTTGCTGTGTTGCTTGCTTGTGTTCCAGTTCTGGGATATCCCGGCTGGCTGTTTGGGCTGGACTATTCCAAATGGAGCAGGGTTAAAACTGATTTGAATATGGCGGGACCAAACAGAGGTGGCATTGTATGCAAAATAACAATGATCTGGGATGCAGTCCCAAGAAGTTACCAATAGCTGAGAGTAATTCAAGCATTCCATCCATCACTTTTTTGTAGACTTCAGTCTTTTTAACAAGAGCAATCCGATGAGTGCAGCCAGGTCTAATTTAACATATAGATCTAGGCATGGCCCTGTGCTCTAGCTGACAGCATATAAGAAGAACAAAAGCATTTAATAAAAGTATGAAAATCAAAAAGTCTTGTCTTGGCCTTGTGTTTTCTGTCTCTGGAGCTGAAGAGATGCTTCACCAGGGCCATGTTGTTGGGGGTGGAGGGAGTGCTGGGGTGTGAGGGGCAGGGCTGCACTGGCCTTTCTGCCACTCTTGCATTCTCCCATCGGATTTAAGGCTTTTTTCAGAGCAGGATAGTCTCTCATGACCCAACCATGTGCCCAAGGCCCCATTCTAGCCATTGCCTCCAACAGTGTGGGGCTAGTTTACACATATTTACCAGGGCTGATTTTGGTTTCCAGTCCTGCTCTGGGAAGGTGCAGGGATTACAAGTTCAGTCTATATACAGTTGTAATGCCATGTAAAAATGATCTATAAAGCTCTGCTAATGCTCTAATAAGAGTTTCTAGGCACTTATGGGCATTCAATAGTAGCAACGTAGTCCGATGTTTACAAATGGGTGAGCGACTGTAAAAAACCAGGTCTGAGCTCTTTCTGAAATTTAAGATGGCTTGAAATGGCTCTCAGAGAGTGATGGAGATGATTTCACAATTTAGCACCTAGCACAGAAACTGATCAATCGCGTGCTTGGGAAAAGCTAAAATCTGGCAAGAGATCATATTATAAGGAATGTCTTTAGGCTAGAAGTGTCAGAATTGTGTTTTGCTCTATGGGCAAGGGATGGTGTCTAATATTAATTTTGGCTATTGAATGGTAGCCAATTGAATTGAATTGAATTGAATAGGCTCTTATATAGCGCATGGCTACTCGAAAGCATCCCAGCGCTCAACAAGGATCACCCAAGGACAAGAAAAGTACCATTAACTAGAGTACGGCTCTATGTCCTCGGAAAGAGCCAGGTTTTCAACTTCTGCCGGAACACAAGCAAACAAGGCTCCTGGCGAAGAGTCAGAGGAAGGGAGTTCCAAAGCTTGGAGGCATTTAATGAAAAATGACGCCCACCAGAACGAGATCTATTTATTCGAGGGATCACAGCCAAGTTTTGATCATTGGACCGAAGATTTAGAGGAGATTTGTAGGGAATGACCAAATTTTCGAAGATGGGAGGGCCTTTCCCATGGAGGAGTTTGTGTGTCAAACACAAAGATTTAAAGAAAACCCGCTCTTTCACCGGAAGCCAGTGGAGGGATTTGAGAGAGGGTTTGGCTGATGTGCAGTGGTTGACACCCATTAAAAGTCTTGCCGCCGAATTCTGAACGACTTGAAGTCGCTTAGTCGTAGAGGCTGGTACTCCTAAGTACATGGCATTCCCATAATCTATCCTAGAAAGGATCAGAGATTGTACTAAGATTTTTCTGGCCCTTTCTGGCAGTTGTGGGAGGATTTTTCGTATGGTTTTTAAAATCCCAAAGCAGGTAGCAGCAACTTTTCTGGCCTGAGTTCTGAACGTAAGTTCCGCATCGAGCCAGAGCCCAAGGCTTTTAATTTCTGATTTAGAAGTAGGGCCCGACCCCATACACGCAGGCCAGAAGGTTGCGTTGTCAAAGCTAGCCTGCCGTCCCAACAACAACAGCTCTGTTTTTCCACCATTCAGTTTGAGGTGGGACTGGTCCATCCAGCGTGCTACAGCCTCTAAACAGTTACGCAACGGCAGCGGAGACTGTCTAAACTGATTCAAGGAAAGCACCAGCTGAGTATCGTCGGCGTAGCTCACCAGCTGGACCCCGAAAGGGGCCACTATCCCCGCCAGAGGAGCCATATACACATTAAACAACGTGGGGCTGAGGGACGACCCCTGCGGAACCCCACATTATAATGGAACCGGACCAGAGCAAAAGTCATTCTCAAAGACCTTAAAAATCTGTCCTCAAGGAAAGATTCCAGCCACTTAAGAGCCTTGCCCGTGATTCCCACATTACTAAGACGGGTAACCAGAGTATGATGGTTAACTGTGTCGAAGGCGGCACTGAGGTCCAGGAGGATAATGGCTGCACTGCCACCGTCATCCAGAATCCTCCTGGCATCCTCCACCACCCTCAACAAGGCTGTTTCTGTTCCCTGTCCTTTCCTGAATCCAGTTTGTGATGGATGAAGCAAATTATAAGTTTCCAAAAAGGAAGCTAATTGTGAATTGACAAATTTCTCAGTAAGTTTACTGATGCCCGGTAGTAAGGAGATAGGGCGATAGTTGGAAAAATCCCCTGGGTCCAAACTAGGTTTCTTAAGTAAGGCCCTAACCATTGCTATCTTCCATTCTCTAGGCAC
The DNA here is from genome assembly GCF_964204655.1 of Triturus cristatus. NCBI lineage: Eukaryota > Metazoa > Chordata > Amphibia > Caudata > Salamandridae > Triturus > Triturus cristatus. The sequence goes on along the minus strand of NC_140581.1, from coordinate 441,642,724 downwards.
AATGGCAGAGATCAAAGAGGCATTTACCATATTCACAATTGATTTGCTGACAGTTGGAAGGACAGCATTTAAAATGCTCATCGGGGCTGGATCACGTGGGGAGCCACTCTTTATGGCATTCAGCAAGGTAGGCAGGAGATCCTCCCTGAGAGGAGAGAAAGCAGAAAGCCTAGGATGATCCGATTGATACTGACTAACAAATGGCGCTTTAAAGTCGATTGAGGAAGGTGGGGGAAGCGTATCAATGATCTTTTTAATCTTGGTACGAAAGAAAATCGCCAATTCCTCACATCGGCTAGCTGCTTCAGCTGAATCAGGCCGCGGATCGGGGACTTTAGTCAGTAATTTCACTATTCTAAATATCTCCCTGGGAGCATTGGCAGAGGACTCGATTTTACTAGCAAAGAAAGCAGATTTAGTGTTAATCAGGGCGGTCTTGTATATCTTTAGAGCCGCTCTGTATCTGCTTTTTTTTTCACTGCTAAACTCTTTCCTCCATTGCCTCTCCTCCCTCTTACACTCTTGTTTGAGAGCTCTTAGCTCCTGATTAAACCACGGATGCTTGGTGAGGCCTTTCTTAATTGTGATCGATTTTTTAGGCACCAAACTGTCCAAGGAGCGTTCTATCCACAGGTTGAACTCCTGATTAGCTCTCTCCACGTCTAGGTGGATTGAAGGTTCAGTATGCTTCAAGATGTTTATCCATTTAGAGAGGTCGAGCTTGGACCAATGCCTAGCTAGCCCTTTACAAAGATTTGAGGACGAGCTAGGCTGAGCCACCTTCCAACCAAAAGGAACCACCATATGGTCTGACCAGGGGACCGGGACGGGTACCTCGATGACGAGGCCAGGAATGTTACAAAAAACAGGGTCCAGCAAGTTACCCTTTTAGTGAGTAGGATGTGATACCTTTTGGCTTAGGCCATAACTACCTAGATCCTTTATAACTTCTAAAGCGGCCAGATCCGAGTGTTTATTAAAATGAAGGTTAAAATCTCCCAGCACCAGAAAGTTAGAGACAGTAGTGGCTACATCCATTACTGTTTCAATCAGGTTTTCCTGAAAAAGCCCCAAAGGGCCCGGGGGGCGGTAGATCAGGAAGCCTGAAAAAGAAGCAGCTGGGGATATTGTAATAGCAAAGTGAACACTCTCACTGTCCGAAATTGAAAGCTCGAGTAAGCGGCAAGTGATGTCCTTATAGATGATGGCGATCCCTCCCCCGGTTTTAGCGACTCTATCCTTGTGCTGGGTCAGATATCCAGGGGGCAATGACCGCACAATATCCGGATCTGAAGTGGGGCTCAGCCAAGTTTCCGTAAGAAACAGGATATCCAGAGATTTATCAACAAGCAAATGAGAGATCTCAACAGCATGTTTGGGCAATGAGCGGCAATTTACTAGTGCCAATTTTAAATCCCGTTCACATTGACTTCTCGACTTATCACTCTCTGTAGTTCTAAATGCACAGGTCGTACACAAAAATTGTCCACGAGCTAAATTTAACGCATGATGGCAGTTCATGGGTATGTTGCTCTTTAATGATAGTAAAGACTGACGTGAATATGCAAGAGGCAACATACATACTGAAGCAGACGGTCCTGGCCCTAGGCCCGACCGTGCGTGAACGGGCGCAAACGGGCTTTCCTCTGGCGCACCTCCGGCGCATAAACGGCGCTCCCGCTGCGCTCGACCGCTGCGCTCGACCGCTGCGCGTATCCATGAGTCGTTTAAGTAGGCTGACGACCTGACCACCGGAGCGCTAGAGCGCTAACAACAATGACGCTCCCAAACGGACCTTCCTCCCCCCAATATGGCGGCAATATCGGGACAGGGACCCGCTCTAAAAGCGGTGAAATCACCGATTTAAAGTGCAAGAAATGCGTGACTGGGGAGATAGCTCAACATCCGATGCTACAGATTAAAAACAGGGCAGAACAAATAAAGTCCAACATAAATACAAAAACGAGGAGTAAATTAAAAACCCACCACAGCAGAGGCTGTGCAAATAGCAGCGTATTCCAGTAGCAAGCAGCGCTTCCAGCACCAAGGGTACCTTGTAGCCAATTGAGGCCTTTCAGCTTTGGAGAGTCTGACTCCTGTTTAGGAAGATGAAGGAAGAGTCTGATTGCCACATTTTGTACTATCTGCAGTTTGTGTGTCTGATAAACTTGCAAGCCGAAGTAAAGAGAAATGAAATGATCCAATCTGGCAGTGACTAAGGCATGGACAACCATTTTCATAGTTGCTGAAAACTTTCATTTTCATAGTTTCAGGAAACCAGAAAGTTCTGCAGGAGTGACTGGGATTGGGTAAAAACTATAAATTCACAAAACACATAGGAACAGAACAAGACCCGCCCTTGGGAATGTTTCCTGAAAGAATACATCAACTGTCAATGCTGCACTTTATGACAAATAGCATACATGGGCTGGAAGGAATGTGTCTCCAGTGAGCCTCTTCCATAGTTTAATTATTTGAATTCTAAATTATCAATGCCTCTGATGTTGATTCAACTGAACCGATCCCTACACCTTCTTGTTAAGATACTTTTATACATTGGTACATTAGGTCCCATTAATAGACCACTTGAGAGCACTCTTTACGGTTCCAGGGCAATTTCCCTTCGACTAAAACTGTTGTTCTGTCTACCAGAAAACCTTACGGTCACTGTGTATTTCATAAAATGACCTCCAGGGAAAATTCAAAATATTATTTGAAGCCTTAGTACATATCTTTATTCCCCTAAATGATACTGTCATTTGGCAATTGTAATTCAATTCACTACAAATCAGAGCGCCGGGTCTGGTGGCTCAGTGGACTAATGCGTCTGTTGCAGGGGCCTGTGTTCGATCTCATGGTCACAGCTTCAAATCCCGGTGGGTCCACTCAGCCTTTCATCAATCTGAGGTCAATAAAATGAGTACCATTGAGTTGGGTAACAATTAACATCTGTTATTCAGCGCCAAGATACCTATGGGCGAACGTGCACTTTACAAATACATGTGTTATGTTATACTATAAAAATAAAGAAAGAGACATGTTTATTGGATTGCTTTGAGGGAGGAAGTTACGGATATGGCAAAATTGGAAATCACAGCCAGTCTTTCAGATGCCAGCCTGTGCAAGCTTTGAGACAGGTCTGACTCAGACTTTCATGCTTCCTATGTAACTAAAATACATGACTAAACATACCCAGAAGAGCTGTGCTTCAAACCCACTAGCACTAGTGTCTCCACATGGTGGTTGGGCATTACATAGCGGGCGATCGATACGGCGATAGGAAGCCTGCATTGCAGATGGATGTCACCAGTGAGCCAGATACTACGGTACTGTGACTGGGAGCAGAAAGGGACAATGGGAGACAGACAGGGTCTAAAAAGGGGCACCAAAGAGCCATGTGTAGCATGAAGGTGGGATACGCCTTATGCTCCTGTTGCTGGGGGACAAGAAACATCACAGTCCATTACCAACAGCAGCCAAAATGGTAATATAGAAGTAACCTGTGATGCAGCAGCTATCCGAGCTTGGTATGTGACCATCTCGAGCTCTTGAGTGAGTGCAGCAGCTGAAGACGGCGGCTGAATTGAGATGGGTGTGGTGTGGAGGGCGAGAGTGGCAAGAGTACATTGAAGATGCTGGTGGCTGCAGTGTTGGCTCTGGATTTCTCAATTCCACTAACGAGGCAAGATAGCTGGAGCCGTAGGATGGAGTGGTGGCGGCACTGATGAGTTGAGGGGAACCGCTGTGCACCCTCAAGCTAGGTCGTGCAAACTGAGGCCTGTAAATGCAGGTAGGCAGCTGCCAGTGTCTAGGAGTCGAAACCGGGAGGCTGGACAGCTTGGTGACTGTACTGCCAGATGACTCCCGTGCTGAGGAAGGCCAGAAGACCCAGAGGAGCTTAGACCAAAGTGGTTGTAAGGGGCAGACGGCCACTGGGGCAGGAGACCTGTGGCACATGGGCAGACTGCGACAGGACTAGCAGCCTAGGTGTGCTGGCTGGTGAATATAGGGATGGCCGGTGCACCAGGGGAACTGCTGGTGGAGACCTGGCAGCAGACCAGTAGTCAACAGGGATGAGCTTCGAATCTTAGGGGCAGTGGATCGTTTGGCGGGCACGGGTTATCAGTTTCGCGCTGTGGGCAGTAGCTGCAGTGTGCCAAGCCGATGGAAGCAAGAATGAAATATGTGCCTAAGTCCGCACTATATAACAGCAAAAAAACTACAAATAAAGGCCTGCCTGTGTGACTGTGAGCTTTCAGGGATGACAGGTCGAAGTGGTCACCTGGAGTTGTGGCTCCTATTCCTGCATAGACTGTCAGTGTGCCGGATGGGTTGCTTGTGACACACCAGGAGATCCACAGTGGGCAAGAACGACCCTAACAAAGTGAAATTACCCTTTGACTAGAAGAAGTCCAGAACTGGTGCAGGAAATTGTTCACAACAAATATCTGGGAGGGTGTGACCCTGAAGTTATATCTGTGCTCGTGGAAATAAACACAGGTCTAACCATCATACATGGTAAGATGGACTCTTACCCAGTGACTCAGCCATATGAGGGAAGAGATTGACTGGTACACAGCCCAGTCTTGATATGGCTGAGAAAAGGGTATCAGAGGTGGTGGGTGACACTACCACAACGAAGGAGAAAACTTTTTAAAAACGCACAGAACATCTAGGCCTTCATGATCTCGCCTGAATAATGTCCGAATCGATCGGAAACTACCACTGCCAAGACTGGCTCCACAGAGCAGTGGGTTGAACAAATACCAGTCACAGTATTTGGTTGCAATTTTCTGTCACAAGTCTTCATGATTGAGCGTGCCAACAAGGCACCAGCACCGAGGCTGGCTCTAGGCTACGCACCGAAGCCCATTATCACTAGACTCCTCCATTAAAGGGATAGAGACACGGTAATGCATCTGGCCAGATCCAAAGAAAGCATACAGTGTGAGGGAGCTGGCATCTCACTTCACACTGGCAGTCCAGAGGAACAAGAACGCATTCCTGGAGGTCCAGTTAATACTGTAGAAAATGGCCACTTCTTTTCAACCCCCAAAAGAGCAATGGGATTCCTGGCCATCCCCAACAGAGAGAGCAGACAGATCACCAAGTGCAGTGGAGGGTGTGTAAGGAAGCCGCGCAGTGGGTTGGTTCATAGACATGACGGAGGATTGATTGCCAAGGCATGACTCTTGTAATGCTCGCTTAGCTTGAAGACTCCTAAAGGTATTGTAAATTAGTAGGTCAGAAAGGCACACAGGATCCATGACTCAAATGAGGGGAGGTGGGTTTGGCATTGTTTTGTGCCCTCAGTTAAAAAATGCCATGTACACTGGACATTTAAGGACATTTCTGAATATGTAACATATAGAACAGGAACTAAACTGAGTTAAATGTAGGCTGTGTGAAATGCTGGCTGGTCAATCTTGGGCTCACATTTCCATTTGTGAAATGCTGCCCCCTTTGCTTGTAGCACACAGCACTAGATTGCAGTTTAGTTGGGTGGTGCAACAGGAAGCACCTTTTGTTTAAAAAGGGATGGGGATACGTTGACAATTAGGGTCAACATGGGAAGTGGTGGAGGCAAAGGTGTTCAGTGTTCCACCCACAGTGGATTATCCAGTAGTCCATCAAGACAGCCTGCTTGGTATTGGTATGCAGACATAAAAAGGGACAGTAACACTAACATATAGGCACCGTACACTATCCTCTAAGCCCCAGGAGAGGCTTCTATCCTGGAACATCCATAATAGTCTCAGGAGGTTAAGGTTGTATGAGGTTGTATACTTGAATTGACACATAATCGACATAGCTGTGGTGCAACAGAAACTCACTTATGTCCCATCACACAGTCAGTATTTGTCACTAAGTGGGCATCACACAGATAATGTTCCTCCTATATTGCCAACACTAGAGGAGTGGTAGCTCTGATACAGAAGAGACTCAACTTCCAAACTCAAACATGTATGAAAGATAACATGGGGAAATATGTAATTTTTGTAGGAAAATAGAACACACTTGATATAGCTCTGGTAAACCTGTACAGCCTGAACAGAGACTCCCCAGAATTCTTTAATGAGCTTCAGGATGTCTGCATAAACTACGCACATCACACACAATATGAGGTGGCGAGTCCAACATGATCTCAGATATACAGATGGACAGATCAAGACTACCCGTTCGCTCCCTCACAAGCCCCGCCTCTGCAATCAAGTAGATCACGCATTGTGAGGGATTCATGGATAACTGGCACCCCAGTTTCCCTCCATCAAACAGTTCACTTTCGCTTCCACACAACTCCAGTTGCAACATGGTTGGAAAATACAGAGCTTCTCCACACATTTTTGTTGGATCGCTCCCTGATTTTGTTAATATTGCACAGCCCGGGGGAGGAGCCTAGCCTGCAGCCGAGATGGCCGCCTAGCTCTTCGGCTCCGCCGACCCTTTCGCCCTTCGTCGATATCCTGGCAAGAATCCTGCGCCTCCGAGCCCTACGCTTACCTGCGCCACGTCCCTGACCACGATACTTTGACTCCGGTCGAAAACGGAGCTGCCCCGGCGGAGTTGGGCCCCGGTTTCCATTCCGGCCTTCCAAGCGGTCGCAGCCGGGCCATTGTTTAGTGGGGACGGCCGGCGGCGACAACGATAGCAGCGGCCGCTGTGGAGAGGGAGGAGCCGGTACACCGGACCTGGAGCGCGGCGCTGGGATTCTCACAGCAGCCTTTTTCATGCTCGGCTGCCCAGCGCGCCCCGCTCGCAACATTGTATCCAGCTCCCGTACACTGTATCCCGGCCCAGCTGGGAGAGGGCCCGGATCGCTTCTTTGTTGCAGCCTACAGCAGCGGACGCCATCTTCCGCATCGGAAGCCCTGGTCTCGCCGGTGGGTTTCCCTGCACCACAGATTCCCCTGTCCTTGAAGCCTTTCCACGACCGGCTGCCTCCACGTTTCCTGCACCACCGGGGCCCCGCAGAGAGCTTGTCACCTTCCAGATACCGATGGTTGGTGGGGGGGGCTTGCTTCCCGGGGCGCTCGATGGTTGCTTGCCTAAGATGGCGGAAGCAACAGCACCCTCCATCCTTGATCCACCGCTGGGGCTTCGCGACATCCTGGCAGCACTGGAGGACCTGTGGTTGGCCTTCCGCGACTCTGCCACTGGTTTGGAGGACCGGTTTGATCGGACTTTTTCAGCTGGCCTTGATGACTCTCCAGTGCGGCATGTTAAGCCACGTCTTCAGTCGACTGTCGGTGGATCACTCGAGTTGAGGTATGTGGCGGTGACGGGGGGACGTGTCCCAGTGCCCGCTGCGGTACTCCTCGGCTCTGCCCTGGAGGAGTCTGACAATCCTGCTCCCTTGGTATGGCCGGAGCTTGTGCCTCAGCCTCCGTTTTGCCCATCTCCTTTGTCCTTTGGTGCCACGTCTCTGAGCGTCCTCCTGGACTTGCTTCCTGTACATCGGTCGGCCGCTACTCTGGGATTTATGCATCGTCCTGCTCCCTGTTGTGCTAGCCACCGCATAGCAGTGGCGCATTCTGTGGTCCTTTACTATCGAGCTTCGCTCCAGTTTGACTTGTCTCTTACCCCTCGATTGCTGCAACGGACTCCATGGTGGCCCATCCCGTCCAGGTTGGCTGTACTGCAATTGGACTCTGTTGGACTGCAGATTCGAAGGGGCCAAGGCTGAGGAAGGGGGTTTTTCTTGTTGCACATTGATACGTATATGGCTGGGACTGGGACTTGTGACTGTTGGAGGTACATGTAGCAGGGTGTTAGGTAGGGGCCTGGGGTTGGGTGACCGCGGGTAACGATTTTGCTTGTATTGAATAGATCCTTGGCCCTCCTCCGATCAACCGTGACATTCTTCTTCTTTTTCTTCTCTTTCTCTTCTCCTACATTTCGGGTACTCTTTTGGGGCGACAGACACACTGCTAGGGGGGGTAGGCCGTAGCCTCTGCATGCGTGTAGGGTGGGGGGTATATTTCCTTGTTGTTTTTTTTTTTTCTATGGGCCTCCTTTTTCTTTCTTTCTTTTCTCTCTTTCTCTTCTTCCTTTCTACTCTTTACCTTTCGCGTTTGTTCTTTCCTTTCTTATTTCTTGGGTCGAGGGGAGGATTGGGAACTTGTGGGTAGTGCTTGGGGATCGTCATGTGATATGCTTCTTTTCTATCCTGATTTTATTGAGTGCGATTGATTACCTTACGGATAATGCTTGCTGACTCTTCTGATGATCGTTGCCCACTATAGTCCTAACTGCATTGCTCTGATTCGGATCCTTCCAGACCTGTCGCTATGGACTTATTTCAAAACTTTATAAAACTTAAACCTCATCATCCTGGCGCTCGGCGGCACAATTGTGTATAACGTAATCTGGTCTATTCGTGCTTGTATTGATATGCTGCTGAATCGTATAATTGCTTGCTGATGTGCCCTTTTTGTCGAGGCCGGCCTGAGGGTTGTAGGCCCGTATTTGTCTGCACATACTGTTAAATAAAGGTTTTCCAAAAAAAAAAAAAAAAAAAAAAAAAAATATTGCACAGCCCACTCCCTTCGCCATGCAAACTAACATGGCAAACTAACACGGCGGCTCTGCTCCGAGTCCCTGCAAGATGCCTTTTTTCAAAACGAACTATGCAGAACTAATTTGATTTCTTTGTGATTAATGTAGGCTTGGTCCCCCAAGTAGCAACAAGTTAGGAGGCATTGAAGCTTTTTTCATTAGGGGCATATATATAGGCAAGGAAGATGGAGTACTGATGGCACTTTGAGGTAGACAAGTCCATCTACAAGGTGAACTCATCCAGCTAGAAATTTAATATGAGAAGTCATGCAAACCCGGTACTAATGATGGAGATTAACAGCACCACATGGGAATTTCAGAGAGGTAGCGGACCGAGAGGTATGATTACTAGGCAGATAGACCTGAGCGAGAGGTTTCATAGAGGGGTGCAGACCTGCGAAAGCTCTAACCCAGATACCACGTGAACAGAATATCACACTTACAAATACTGGATGACCATATCCCCTTTCTCTCAAGACATTTTAGCACACATTCACCTACTCTTCCAACTTATACATAATTAAAGGGACATTCACACATAAACATATCTCAGACTATTTGGAAAATATTGCCCTGGCTTAGGTTGAAGGGGAAACCAGAGAACTATCGATAGTGCCTCTTACTATAGAGGACATTATTCGAGCAGTTAAATCATTGACAAGTGGCAAGCCTGGACCTGGATGGTCTTGAGACACAGTTTTGTAAGGAATATGTGGACGTACATTCACTGCACCTTCTTAATATGTATGAGGAAGGGCCTGAGAACTGGTAACAGTGTGAGAGGCGGTTATCATCACACTATTTGGGCCAGGAAGACCATAGGAAAAAGGTCCCTCTTACAGTCCCCTGTCCTTAGTGAATATAACAAAACACTCCCCAAGATAATAGGCAATATACTGATGTTCCTCATCCCACATATGGTCCCCCCTGACCAATCGGGCTACAACCCTGGCAAGTCTACTCTTACAGAGGTAAGTGAACAGTGTGCACATGATTACCCTATTTGGGGGCAGATGGACCCAATACACTTTATAGGGATACACATTAGTCGAAAGTCTGGAGATGTGGGACATGACAACTATGGCAGAACAGTAGATAAATCAAGTAAACTGATAGAGAGGTATCACCCTGCCGATATCTGTGGCTGAGCGCATTACCATCATCAAATTGATAGTGTTACACATATTCCTTCATACGTTTTTGAGTATTCCCATCTAACTGCCCAGCAGTTTCTTCTCTCAATTGAGATACATCCTGTTGAAGTGGATATGGGCTGGGACACAGGCGCTGATATTCCGGGGGAATACTGACTAGATCAGTGGAGGAGGGGGGGCCTGGTGGTACCCAGCCTATCTGTATACTACTAGTAGGGACTGACACACTGTAAACACTACTTGTATCATCCACTTCCAGTTTGTCAACATCCTGTTAGAGCTGAGGCTGACGGGACAGGTGCCCTGGAATCAGTGCTTTTCTCCAAGCCTAGATATGCAAAGGAGGAAATAAACACTGTAAGATTCACACAGCTGGGTTTTAAGAACACGAGTTTTAAGAACATCCAGAACTAGCCCAACTTGTCATGCATGAACCTGGGAAACTTGGCAGCTCTGCATCAATGCCAAAATGTACAAAACAGCAGTGGCTGACTGATAAAGGTCTAGTTCTGATGGGTGCTAGATCAAATTACTGCTATTCACAAGTTAAGCAGATCCCATTCAGTAGGCGACTTAAATTAATTCACTTGAAATATTTATATATATTGTGTGTCACCGCGCATCTCGTGGCCCTGTATAAAAGCAAAATACAAGAATGTCAAAATGCCTTGTGTAGATGCAATCAAAAGGGCGCTGGCTTTTTACACCCTGTATGGCAATTCTTGGAAGTCTGCATGACTTTGTGTCTCAGTGGCACTATTATTGGCAAAGTGAAGGTTCATCATGTGATGAATGTGAAAGCCCCTGTTCTTAACCCATAAACAAAAGGATTGCTAATAGGCTAATCGGACCTATTGAGAAACTATATGCTCTCAACGAGGGAGCATAACAAGAGGGACGGAGGAGGGGAGGCGCATTCTAGCGAAGTAGGTTGAGAAATGCTGATTGCCTAAACTGGGAGATATTTTGATAGGCAAATTATTAACTACCTCCCTCCGAAGTACACAGCATGTCAGCAGACAGCTCACCCTTTGGAACTCATTGTCACAGGAATACTGGGAGGAAAGGTAGGATTACTAGCACAGCATCACAAGGGTGTCTGCCTTATGAATATTCGGGTAAGATGGAGCTACATCACGTTAATCCTAACTAACGTAACGGAAAGTTTCAATTCTATTAAGGACTCGGAGCCAAGGATTATCCCTTCTATTCTTCACTTTATTACACAGCAGCCAATCTTTAACAACAGACTACATTTCCCATCAAACCGTGGGAAAACTGTAGTCAAACAAATAACCAATGAACATTGTCCATAGTCCACCAATAGGGGTCCTCCATCACACAGATAGTCGGCCCTCACTGGCCCTTCCTCCTCTTTCTGAGCGCGAAATCAGCCAGTCAAAACTCCTCAGGCGTCCTGTTTACTGGAGTCAGACCCTAAGGAGGCAAAACCATCAATTGATGCAAAAGTACAAAAATCAAAGTAGAAGCATGACAAGGCAGGTAATCAAGCAAACTCCGCAGAGAAATTCAAAGGTCAAGCAATTAAATGCATCACAAAAATACATCTGGAGAAGATATCTCCCACAGTGAAAGAACTTCAAGCCCATCCTCCAAAGCAGGATCCCCAAAAATGTGTTACTTACTGACATACGGGCGGGAATCTTGAGTCAATCCCTAGGGTGGTAAATCCTCGCCTCCGAGTCCTTAATAGAATTGAAACTTTCCGTTACGTTAGCTAGGAAATTTTTCATTCAATGTCAGGACTGGAGGCGAGGATTATGCTAGTTCAAAGCTTGCTCACCACGAGGTGAGCCATATCTAGCACTGGCTTGAAGTAGAACCTCTTAAAGGTTGAGTCCGAAGACCAATCTGCCACGTGGAGAATATCCTCCAAATGGGAGCCCAAGCCAAAAGCCTTGGAAGCCATCGCCCCTCTGACCGAGTGGGTACCAAACTCCCTGAGGCTGATCCCAGCTTCCTGCATCACCCACCTAACCCATCTAGCGATGGTAGGGGAAGAAACTGCCTTAAAAGGCTTGCAGAGGGAGATGAGGAGCTGGCGCTCCCCCAGAGGTCGAA